>NC_134236.1:17500-620396 GCF_965152275.1 Natator depressus | reverse complement strand
CATCACCTTCCCTACAGACGTGGCCCAGAGCGAGAGCGGCAGAGCCAGAGCACAAGGCCCCAGCCTGGGGGCCAGGGCTGGAGAGGATCCCGGTGCTGCACTGAACGTCTCCTTTACCTGCAGGTTGGCGGGAGCTCCATGCTGGACATACAGGCTCAGCGCTTTGTCATAGCTGCCTTCCCGGATGAGGTGGGTTGCATACAGAGCGACGTACTTGTGCAGGACTTTATAATTCTGGAGCAGGGACAGAGAGAGGAAGCAATGGCTGGGCCAGGCTTTAGATCCAGATCCTGTAGAACTTGCTCTCCGTCTCATGATTTACCCCTCCACTCATCTGGGGGACACCTCGGCATTTTACCAGCAAGTGATTTGATATATTCTGTCAGACGACTGATCTCGATATAGAACAGCATTGGACAGAGAACAGAGCCCTTCTGGACCCCACTAGAAACACCCCCTTAGACAAAGATTTCCTGTTCAGCCACTTCTCGCAATCTACCATGGAAACAGCTTTTGCTCCATTTACTATGGCCTGCAATGATTTTGTATAATGCTAAGTTTTTCAACATAACGTCATGTAGGACTAAGTCAACTACCTTACAGGGTGCGTCTACGCTGGAAGAAAAGACCCGTGGCATGGCCAGGCTGGCCCGAGTACTACCATACCATCCTCTCACTAGAAGGGAAAACCTATAATGGCAGCAGGCCGTAAAAGAGACCCAGTTTGGGACTATTTTAATGAAGTTCCTCTACCTTTGGGTAAGACAGGCATGCGTGCAAAATGCAAATGGTGCAACAAAGAAATGCAAGGCCTGATTGTCCGAATGAAACAACTTCATGAGAAGTGTTCCTTCTCAGGAGGAAGCTGCGTTGAAGATGATGAAAGGAACATGTCCGAACATGCAGGATCTTTAGGTTGGTAACAACCAACAAGAATGCACTTTTATGTAGAAATCCATGATTCAATCGAGTCTTCCTGACTAGTGATTTAAATCAATTTGATTTAAATCAAATCCACTCTGCTTAGAGGTTTTTAAGGCCCAGCTTGACAAAGCCCTGGCTGGGATGATTTAGTTGGGGTTGGTCCTACTTTGAGCAGGGAGTTGGACTAGATGACCACCTGAGGTCTCTTCCAACCCTGATATTCTATGATTCCATGTGGGCGTACCATGGTTTATAAAGAGGCAATATGATATTTTCTGTCTTTCCTAATGGTTCCCAACATTCTGTTCGCTTTTTTGACTGCTGTTGCACATTGAGTGGATGTTTTCAGAGAATTATCCACAATGACTCCAAGATCTCTTTCTTGAGTGGTAACCGCTAATTTAGACCCCATTATTTTATACGCATAGTTGGGATTATGTTTTCCAATGTGCATTTCTTTGCATTTATCAACATTGAATTTCACCTGCCATTTTGTTGCCCAGTCACCCAGTTTTGTGAGATTCTTTTGTAGGTCTTCGCAGTCTGCTTTGGACTTAACCATCCTGATTAGTTTTGTATCATCTGCAAATTTTGCCACCTATTTACCCTTTTTTTTCAGATCATTTATGAATATGTTAAATAGGACTGGGCCCAGTACATATTCCTGGGAGACACCACTATTTGCCTCTCTCCATTCTGAAAATTGACCATTTATTCCCACTCTTTGTTTCCTATCTTTTAGTCAGTTACCAATCCATGAGAAGACCTTCCCTCTTATCCCATGACAGCTTACTTTGCTTAAGAGCCTTTGGTGAGGGACCTTGTCAAAGGCTTTCTGAAAATCTAAGTACACTATATCCACTGGATCCCCCTTGTCCACATGCTTGTTAACCCCCTCAAAGAATTCTAGTAGATTGGTGAGGCCTGATTTCCCTTTACAAAAACCATGTTGACTCTTCCCCAACAAATTATGTGCATCTGTCTGACCATTTTGTTCTTTATTATAGTTTAAACCAGTTTGCCCAGTACTGAAGTTAGGCTTACAGGCCTGTAATTGCTGGGATCACCTTTAGAGCCCTTTTTAAAAATTAGCATCACATTAGCTATCCTCCAGTCATTTGGTACAGAAGCTGATTTAAATGATAGGTTACAAACTACAGTTAGGGGCTCTGCAATTTCACATATGAGTTCCTTCAGAACTCTTGGGTGAATACCATCTGGTCCTGGTGACTTATTTCTGTTTAGTTTATCCATTTGTTCCAAAACCTCCTCTAATGACACCTCAATCTGGGACAGTTCCTCAGATTTATCACCTAAAAAGAATGGCTTGGGTTTGGGAATCTCCCTCACATCCTCAGCCATGAAGACTGATGCAAAGAATTCATGTAGTTTCTCCACAATGGCCTTATCGTTCTTGAGTGTTCCCTTAGCATCTTGATTGTCCAGTGGCCCCACTGGCTGTTTAGCAGGCTTCCTGCTTCTGATGTACTTAAATTTTTTTTTTGCTATTACTTTTTGAGTCTTTGGCTGTTCTTCAAATTCTTTTTTGGCCTTTCTAATTACATTTTTACAGTTTATTTGCCAGAGTTTATGCTCTTTTTCTGTTTTCCTCATTAGAATTTAACTTCCACTGTTTAAAGGATGCTTTTTTGTCTCTCACTGCTTCTTTTACTTTGTTGTTTAGTCATGGCGGCACTTTTTTGGTTCTCTTACTATGTTTTTTAATTTGGGGTGTACATTTAAGTTGAGCCTCTATTATGGTGTCTTTAAAAAGTTTCTATGCAGCTTGCCGGGATTTCACTTTTAGCACTGTACCTTTTAATTTCTGTTTAATAACTTCCTCATTTTTGTGTAGTCCCCCTTCTGAAATTAAATGCTACAGTCTTAGGCTGCTGTGGTATTTTCCCTGCCACAGGGATGATAAATTTAATTATACTATGGTCAGTATTACCAAGCGGTCCAGCTATGCTCACCTCTTGGACCAGATCCTGTGTTCCACTTTGGACTAAACCAAGAATTGCCTCTCCTCCTGTGCGTTCCAGGACTAGGTGCTCCAAGAAGCAGTAATTTAAGATGTCAAGAAACTTTATCTCAGCATCCCTTCCTGAGGTGACATGGACCCAGGCTATATGGGGATCGCTGAAATCCCCTATTATTATTGAGTTTTTAATTTTAATAGCCTCTCTAATCTCCCTGGGCATTTCATAGGCACTATTCCCATCCTGCTCAGGTGGTCGGTAATATATGCCTAATGCTATATTCTTATTATTAGAGCATGGAATTACTATCCATAGAGATTCTATGGTACAGTTTGGTTCATTTAGATTTTTACTTCATTTGATTCTATGCTTTCTTTCACATATAGTGCCACTCCCCAACCAGCACGATCTGTTCTGTCCTTCTGATGTATTTTGTACCCTGGTATTACTGTGTCCCATTGATTATCCTCATTCAAACAAGTTTCTGTGATGCCTATTATATCAATATCCAAAGGCACTCTAGTTCACCCATCTTGGTATTTAGACTTCTAGCATTTGTATATAAGCACTTTAAAAACTTGTCACTTTTTAGCTGTCTGCCATTACATGATGTAATTGAATGGGACTCTTTCTCATTTGACTGTTTCTCATCAGATCCTGCCTGTATTTTATTATCCTCCATCCTCTCCTCCTTACTAGGACATAGAAAATCTCCATTAATAGATCCTCCCCTAAGGGATGCCTCTGTCTGAACCACGTGCTCCTCCGCACCTGTCGGCTTTCCCCCAGCCCTTAGTTTAAAAACTGCTCTATGACATTTTTAATTTTAAGTGCCAGCAATCTGGTTCCAGTGTGGCCAACAGCTTGAACGGGGGCCCCATAAGCCTGGAGAGGACGAGGTTAAGGTCCCATGTAGGGACTCGCTGCCGTACCTGCGGGTAGAGACGGTCCAGGCCCTTAAGGAACCTACCGACCACGGGGTTGGAGAAGACAGATCGGCCATTCGCTCCAGGGTGGAAAGCAGAGGTGGCCGCCAGGTGAACTCTGATGGATATCGCCAGGCCCTGCTGTTTCAGGCTCAGGAGACAGTCCAAAATGAGAGGCATGGACGCTTGGAGGGGGGAGCCGTGCCGCGGTGAGAGCACCAGCATGAGAATCGCTTCCACTTAGCCATATATTTGGCCTGAGTGGAAGGTTTCCTGCTACCCAACAGAACCTGCTACACCAAATGAGAACAGAGGAGCTCTGAGAGCTCAGCCATGCAGCATCCACGCCGTGAGGTGGAGGGATCGTAGCTCGGGGTGACAGAGGCAGCCGTGATCCTAAGTGATCAGGTCTGGGAAAAGGGGCAGTGGCACTGGGGCATCCACGGAGATCTCCAACAGCGTGGTGTACCAGTGCTGTCTGGGCCATGCCGGGGCGATCAGAATCAGCGGAGTCCTGTCCTTGTGCACTCTGAGCAGGACCTTCTGTACCAGGGGAAACGGGGGAAAGGCTAAAACAATCGGCTCATCCAAGGAAGTAGGAAGGCGTCTGTGAGAGAGCCCGGGGAGCGGCCTCGGAGGAAGCAGAAAGCCGGGCATTTCCGGTTGCTGAGGGAGGCAAACAGGTCGACCTGGGGAAACCCCCACTTTAGGAAGATGGGGTGGATGACATCTGGTCGAAGCGACCATTCGTGGGAGTGGAAGGACCTGCTGAGGTGTTCTGGACCCCTGGGAGAAAAGACGCCACCAGGTGAATGGAGTGGGCTATGCAGAATTCCCACAGTCGGATGGCCTCCTGACAGAGGGGGAAGGAACAGGCCCCCCTTGCTTGTTGATGTAGAACATGGCCGTGGTGTTGTCTGTGAGGACCGCCACGCAACGACCCTGCAACTGTTCCCAAAAGGCTTGACACCCAAGACGCACCGCCATCAGCTCCCGTACGTTGATATGGAGAGAGAGCTTGGACGGGGCCCACAGACCCTGTGTCTGGATGTCCCCGAGATTGGCGCCCCATCCCAGGGCTGATGAGTCTGTGATGAGGGACAAGGAGGGCTGAGGGCTGTGAAAAGGGGCTCCTTTGCACACTGCCCTGGGGTCTAGCCACCAGCGGAGAGAGGCCAGGACCTTTCCCGGGACTGTGACCACCAGGTTCAGGCTGTCTCGAGCTGGGCGATAGATTGATGACAGCCAGGCTTGAAGTGGGTGGAGCCATAGTCTGGCATGTCTGGTCACGTATGTGCAGGAAGCCATGTGCCCTAGAAGACTCCAGCACGTTCTTGCTGTCAAGGTTGCGAAGCTCTGAAGGCTCCGGATGAGGCCCAACAAAGCTTGGAAACGAGTGTTCGGCAGGAGGGCTCGGGCCCGCACGGAATCTAAGACCACCCCGATGAATTCTAATCTCTGGGTTGGCTCTAGAGTCAACTTCGCCACATTGAGGAGGAGGCCTAATCGACAAAACGTGTCCGTGACCAGTTGAAGTTTGGACTGCACCTGTTCTTTGGTGTGGCCTCGGATGAGCCAGTTGTCGAGATACGGGTGTACCTGTATCCGTCTCCGATGAAGGAAGGCTGCCACAACTGCCATACATTTGGTGAACACCCGGGGGGCCATGGAAAGACCGAATGGAAGAACTGTGAACTGATAGTGCTCGCGGTTGACCACAAAGCGGAGGAAGTGTCTGTGCGCTGGATGGATCGCTATGTGGAAATATGCGTCCTTCATGTCGAGGGCGGCATACCAGTCTCCAGGGAAGGTATATTGGTGCCCAAGGAGACCATGCGGAACTTCAATCTTACAATGAATTTGTTGAGTCCGCGCAGGTCCAGGATAGGCCGAAGCCCGCCCTTTGCCTTGGGGACTAGGAAGTAACAGGAATAGAAACCCCTGCCCCATAGCTCCCTTGGAACCGCCTCGATCATCCCCATGGCAAGGAGCATCTGAACCTCCTGAATGAGGAGCTGCTCGTGAGAGGGGTCCCTGAAGAGGGATGGGGAGGGAGGGTGGGGAGAAAGAAAACTGGAGAGAGTATCCCCTTTCCACTGTGCAAAGAACCCAGCGGTCCATGGTTATGAGGGACCAAGCATGGTGGAAATGGGATAAATGATTCAGGAAGGGTGGGGCAGGATCCTGAACGAGGTCCAGTACATCGTCCTCGGGTGTCCCTTCAAAAGTTTTGTTTAGGACCTGCCGAGAGCTTGGATGGGCCCTGGCTCTGCCCGGACTGGTGGTTGGAGAGTTTCCTCCTGCCACTACGCCGTCTCCTGTAAAAATCCTGCCTCGGCTGAGGATGGGGGTAGGGGCGTTGAGGCTGAGGCTTAAAGGGCTTTCGCTGGGTAGCCAATGTGTGCATGCCCTACAATCTCATTATGGCCCTTGAGTCTTTGAGGCTTTGAAGCCTTGAGTCAGTTTTGTCTGAGAACAGGCCTTCGCCCTCGAAGGGAAGATCCTGCAATGTTTGCTGAAGCTCTGGTGGTAAGCCGGACACTTGCAGCCAAGAGATAAACCGCATTGCGATCCCTGAAGAGAGGGTCCGAGCAGCGGAGTCCGCGGTGTCCAACAAGGCCTGCAATGAGGTCCATGCCACCGTTTTGCCCTCTTCCACCAGGACCCCAAACGCCACTCTGGACTCCGAAGGAACCAGCTCTTTGAACTTTAACATGGAGTTCCAAGAGTTACAGTTGTATCGGCTCAGGAGTGCCTGCTGGTTCACAATCCGGAACTGAAGTCCATCCGAGGAGTAGACTTTGCACCCAAATAAATGGAGGCGTTTGGCCTCTTTTGATTTTGGTGCCAAGGCTTGCTGACCATGCTGCTCCCTCTCATTCACTGAGGCCACCACCAGTGAAAAGGGCTGTGGATGCATGTACAAATAGTCATATCCCTTGGAAGGGACGAAGTACTTCCACTCCACCCCTTTAGCAGTTGGAGGAACGGACGTGGGCGTTTGCCAGATTGTTCTGGCCGTGGTCTGGATTGTCCGGATGAGCGGTAGGGCCACCCTAGATGGAGCCTCTGTGGATAAAATGTCAACCACAGGGTCCTCCACCTCCATAACCTCCTCTGCTTGGACGTTCATATTTCACACCACTCTACATAAGAGGTCCTGGTGGGTGCGGAGGTCTATTGGAGGGGGACCCAAAATAGCAGTTCCTGCCACTGCCTCATCAGGTGAGGATGAGGTGGAGACCACGGGAGGAAGAGGATCATCTGGGACCTCTTGTTGAGCTGGGTCTCGTAGTCGTGAGGCCGCAACCTCAGCGTCCGGACCGGGAACCGGAGTTGGAGGAGGGTCTGGAGCCAGGAAGGATGACACCACAGCCTCCGTGCCCCCAGGAGCAGGACGGCTGCCAGTGGCCTCTGGCACTTGTGGCTCGGAGGGGGCTGAATGAGAAGCCCCAGATGGAGGACACTGGGCCTGATGGTACGCCCAGGGCATCCAAAAGGGCCATTGAGTAGACCCTTGAACAGGACCTTGTCCCTGCGCCTGCCAATGAGCAGCCCCTGAGTCCAGGTGGCTGTGATCTAAGTGACGGTGGTCCGAGAGACACGACCCCGCGTCCCACTCTGTTGAACGAGAGGTGGAATGCGATGGCCATGGTGGTGCCAAGTGGGTCTGCGCCGAGTCACATCGATGCGATGGAGATCGGTGCTGCGAAGCTGGAGATCAGTGCTGCAAAGGTGGAGAGCGGCGCCGTGGCGTTGGGGAACAGTGCTGGGACCTAGACCAGTGCCGAGGTCTGGACCTAGTTCGCAATGATGACCGCTGTCGGGAGTGGCATCTGGACCGGGTTCTGCTCCTGGACGGTGACTGGTGTACGAAGCAGTGCCGAGAATGGTGCCAGGAGTCTGATCGGTGCTGCGAGTATGACAGGCACCGCGAAGGAGAGCGGTGCCAGGACTGCAAGCGTCGCTGGGACTGCAAGTGGCGTTGGGAGCGGGAAGGGTGCCGAGAGCTGGATCGGTGCTGCAGGTGTTGACGGGTGGATAAGGGCCGGCTTGCCCGAGGATGGTACCACACGAACAGGAGCCGGTGCCTTGGTCTGCTGAGGGGATGCCGACACTGTCATAGCAATCAGATCCCTTGCAGCTGCAAAGGAGTCGATAGTGACGGGACCTCAACCAGGCTACGAGTCGGGGAGTCCAGTTGCACTGGACTCAGTGGCACCGAAGTTGCCACTTGTGCCCCTGGTCGCTTCGCTATGGGACGCGGCTCTGAAGGCGGATCCAGGGAAGCTGGTGTCTGCTGGAGTGGGCCCGCCTTTTCCGGTCTACGGTGCCGCTTCTGGCCAGGCGAGTGGGAGCGGTGCCAGACCGATGATGTCGGTTGCGGTGCTGGGGAACGCCGGTGCCACACGTCTCCATCAGCGTGCAGTTCCTACTGTTGCCACCGGGGAGCTGCACACCGAAGTGCTCAGTGCCAGGTCCTGGCGTGCCGCTGGAGGTTGAGGGCTAAGAGCCGCCTCCATGAGGAGCTGTCATAAGCGAAAGTCCCGCTCCTTCTTAGTCCGGGGCTGAAAACTTTTGCAGATCCTGCACTTCTCTGTC
Organism: Natator depressus; assembly: GCF_965152275.1. Lineage (NCBI taxonomy): Eukaryota > Metazoa > Chordata > Testudines > Cheloniidae > Natator > Natator depressus. The sequence continues at coordinate 611,965 of NC_134236.1, read as the reverse complement.
TGATGAGATTCCCCCAGACACTTTAGGCAAGAGTCATGGGGGGGTCACCCGTTGGCATGGGCTTGGAGCAGGAAGCGCAGGGTTTAAAGCCTGGAGCCTTGGGCATGAGCCCAAGCTACCAGCGGGGAGAAGGGAAAACCCTTCCAACCCCACTAACTATACGATACTACAATTACAACTATTAAACACTATAACTGTAAACTATTAACAAACTGAAGGAAAAAATACTAGGGAGAGCGGAGAGCAGCAAAGCCGAGCTCCACAGTTCCAGCGACCGTCACGGGCGGTAAGAAGGAACTGAGGGGCGCGGGGTCGGCTGCGGTATACATCCAGCACCATGAAGGCACCACTCCAGGGGGCTCCACAGCCGACCCACCGAGCGTTGCTAGGGTAAAAATTCTCCGACGGCCATGCACACGGCATGCGCACACCTAATTGGAATTGATAGGAGCAAGCACTTGAAGAACTCCCAGTGATCAACAACCCTATGGAACTAATAAGCTACTTAAGAGGGAAAAAGTACAGGTAAGAACAAACAAACCTATCTTCTCACCCCCAGAACGGAGTATTGGAGATTTGCAAGCAGGGGAGGATGAGTCCTCAGCTTCATACCACACCTGTCCTCCTCACCTTCCTCTCCCCTGCCTTGCTGCCTTCCCCTCCCATTAGTTGTTCTCCTCCAAACAAAACAAATCCCTCCCCCAAGAACCCTGTGGCACTAATCTGGTTTGTGGTGTGTGAGACCCCTTCCTTCACCCTGGGGCTGTTGGGGTTGTCACCACCCAGCACAAGGAGGCCCTGTTTGTGGCTGACCCTTTGACCCCACCACAGATGGTGCCATGCCTGCTCCTATTAGCTGCCCCATGCCGGCAGGGAGGGGAGGAAGGAGTGCCAGACAGACCCAGAAAAGGGAGCAGACAATGGCTTAGGACGGTGACCAGCTCTGGGAGAGGAGCTGCTGGAGCTGATGGGCGTAGTCCGTTCCAGAAGGACAGCGTCCACCAGAGTCACACACGCACAGCACAATCGGCCACATCTCCGAGACAGCAACAGCAAAGGAAAAGCCAACACCCCGGCTAGCAGATTTGTCCCTCCACACAGCCCACAGCCCCTCTGCGGGCTGTCTGCCTCAGCGCCCGCCTGTGGCTCTCAGCCTCTCCCACTCCCCTTCACAGTGGTAGGACTGTGACTACTCAGCACCTTCCAGGGCTTCACGCTACTTGTACCAGCTCTGGACGGGAACCTGGGCATCACGGGGGCGGCTCAATGTGCAGCTGTGGCCAGGAGAATACACAACACGTTAGGATGCATACAGAATGGGCTCGGAAATTGGCAAAGTGGAAAGGTTCAGAGTGGAACTACAAGAACAATGCAAGGTCTGGGAAAGCTGCCTTCTAGTGACAGACTCAGACTACTGAGTTTAACAAAGAGAGGGTTTGGAGGGGACTTTTGTAAGTATCTCAGTGGAGGAGAGTGAGCTTGGAGAAGAGAGTTACTGCACCTCACAGAAAAGGGCAGAATGAGATCCAGTGGCTGGAAGCTCAGGTCGCATGTCTCTTTCTAGCTCAGCCAGGAATCACTGGGTGGGTCTATGGCTGGTGCGATGCAGGTGGTCAGACTAGATGTCACCAGGGCTGGAGGAAATGCATCCTAGAATACCCAAGGAGCTGACTGAGGAGATAGCTGAGCCATTAGCGATTATCTCTGAAAAGTCATGGGAGATGGGAGAAATTCCAGAAGACTGAAAAAGGGCAAATATAGTGCCCATCTATAAAAAGGGAAATAAGGACAACCCGGGGAATTACAGACTAGTCACCTTAACATCTGTACCCGGAAAGATAATGGAGCAAATAATCAACCAATCAATTTGCAAACACCTAGAAGATGATGAGGTGATAACTAACAGTCCGCATGGATTTGCCAAAAACAAATTGTGTCAAACCAACCCGATAGCTTTCTTTGACAGGGTAACAAGCCTTGAGGATAGGGGGGAAGCGGTAGATGTGGTATATCTTGACTTTAGTAAGGCTTTTGATACTGTCTCGCATGACCTGCTCATAAACAAACTAGGGAAATACAACCTAGATGGAGCTACTATAAGGTGGGTGCAAAACTGGTTGGAAAATCATTCCCAGAGAGAAAAGGAGTACTTGTGGCACCTTAGAGACTAACCAATTTATGCTCAAATAAATTGGTTAGTCTCTAAGGTGCCACAAGTACTCCTTTTCTTTTTGCGAATACAGACTAACACGGCTGTTACTCTGAAACCATTCCCAGAGAGTAGTCATCAGTGGTTCACAGTCATGCTGGAAGGACATAATGAGTGCGCTCCCACAGGGATTAGTTCTGATTCCGGTTCTGTTCAATATCTTCATCAATGGTTTAGATAATGGCATAGAGATTACACTTATAACGTCTGTGGACAATACCAAGCTGGGAGGGATTGCAAGTGTTTTGGAGGACAGGATTAACATTCAAAATGATCTGGGCAAACCGGAGAATTGCTCTGAAGTAAATAGGATGAAATTCAATAAAGACAAATACAAAGTATTCCACTTAGGAAGGAACAATCAGTTGCACACATACAAAATGGGAAATGACTGCCTAGGAAGGAGTACTGCGGGAAGGGATCTGGGGGTCATAGTGGATCACAAGCTCAATATGAGTCAACAGTGTAACGCTGTTGCAAAAAAAGCAAACATCATTCTGGGATGTATTAGCAGGAGTATTGTAAGCAAGACACAAGAATTAATTCTTCTGCTCTATTCCACTCTGATTAGGCCTCAACAGGAGTATTGTGTCCAGTTCTGGGCGCCACATTTCAGGAAGGATTTGGACAAATTGGAGAGAGTCCAGAGAAGAGCAACAAAAATGATTAACGGTCTAGAAAACATGACCTATGAGGGAAGATTGAAAAAACTGGGTTTGTTTTGTCTGCAAAAGAGAAGACTGAGAGGGGACATGATAACAGTTTTCAAGTATGTGAAAGGTTGTTACAAGGAGGAGGAAGAAAATTTGTTTTTCTTAACCACTGAGGATAGGGCAAGAAGCAATGGGCTTAAATTGCAGCAAGGGAGGTTTAGGTTGGAGATTAGGGAAAACTTCCTGTCAGGGTGTCTAAGCACTGGAATAAATTGCCTAGGGAGGTTGTGGAATCTCCACCATTGGGGATTTTTAAGAGCCGGTTGGACAAACACCTGTCAGGGATGGTCTAGATAATACTTAGTCCTGCCATGAGTGCAGGGGACTGGACTAGAGGCCTCTCAAGGTCCCTTCCAGTTCTATGATTCTATGATCACAACGGTCCCTTTTAGCCTTAAAAATCAATTAATCCATGAACAAGATGTAGAACAATATGCAGAATATTCCAATGCCTTTATATGAATCAACAGTGCAGGCTCATCCAGACACAGCAGTGCTGGTCCCCCATCTCAAAGGGTGTCACAGAGCTCAAGGGAGTTATAACAGAGTGACAGGAATGATCAAGGACCTGGAACAAGTCTGCCACACATAGAGACTGAAAGGGTTCTCATAGACTCATAGATATTAAGGTCAGAAGGGACCATTACGATCATCTAGTCTGACCTCCTGCACAATGCAGGCCAGAGAATCTCACCCACCCACTCCTGCAATAAACCTCTCACCTAGGTCTGAGCTATTGAAGTCCTCAAATCATGGTTTAAAGACTTCAAGGTGCAGAGAATCCTCCAGCAAGTGACCCGTGCCCCATGCTACAGAGGAAGGCGAAAACCTCCCAGGGCCTCTTCCAATCTGCCCTGAAGGAAAATTCCTTCCCCACCCCAAATATGGCGATCAGCTGAACCCTGAGCATGTGGGCAAGATTCACCAGCCAGATACCTAGGAAACAATTCTCTGTAGTAACTCAGATCCCACCCCATCTAACATCCCATCACACGCCATTGGACCTATTTACCATGAATAGTTAAAGATCAATTAATTGCCAAAATCATGTTATCCCATCATACCATCTCCTCCATAAACTTATCGAGTTTAATCTTGAAGCCAGATAAGTATTTTGCTCCCACTGCTTCCCTTGGAAGGCTATTCCAGAACTTCACTCCTCTGATGGTTAGAAACCTTCGTCTAATTTCAAGTCTAAACTTCCCGATGGCCAGTTTATATCCATTTGTTCTTGTGTCCACACTGGTACTGAGCTTAAATAATTCCTCTCCCTCTCCGTATTTATCCCTCTGATATATTTATAGAGAGCAATCATATCTCCCCTCATCCTTCTTTTGGTTAGGCTAAATAAGCCAAGCTCCTTGAGTCTCCTTTCATAAGACAGGTTTTCCATTCCTCGGAGCATCCTAATAGCCCTTCTCTGTATCTGTTCAAGTTTGAATTCATCCTTCTTAAACATGGGAGACCAGAACTGCACACTGTATTCCAGATGAGGTCTCACCAGTGCCTTGTATAACGGTACTAACACCTTCTTATCTCTACTGGAAATACCTCACCTGACACATCCCAAGACCGCATTAGCTTTTTTCACGGCCATATCACATTGGCGGCTCATAGTCATCCCGTGGTCAACCAATACTCCAAGGTCCTTCTCCTCCTCCATTACTTCTAATTGATGCGTCCCCAGCTTATAACTAAAATTCTTGTTATTAATCCCTAAATGCATGACCTTACACTTCTCACTATTAAATTTCATCCTATTACTATTACTCCAGTTTACAAGGTCATCCAGATCCTCCTGTATGATTTCCCTGTCCTTCTTTAAATTGGCAATACCTCCCAGCTTTGTATCATCCACAAACTTTATTAGCACACTCCCACTTTTTGTGCCGAGGTCAGTAATAAAAAGATTAAATAAGATTGGTCCCAAAACCGATCCCTGAGGAACTCCACTAGTAACCTCCCTCCAGCCTGACAGTTCACCTTTCAGTATGACCAGCGGTAGTCTCCCTTTTAACCAATTCCTTATCCACCATTCAATTTTCATATTGATCCCCATCTTTTCCAATTCAACTAATAATTCCCCATGTGGCACCGTATCAAATGCCTTCCTGAAATCTAGGTAAATTAGATCCACTGCGTTTCCTTTGTCTAAAAAATCTGTTACTTTCTCAAAGAAAGAGATCAGGTTGGTCTGGCACGATCTACCTTTTGTAAAACCAGGGGCTGGGATTGTTACCTTAGAGAGCGGACGATACAAGTGTCTATGGAGAGCTGGGGCACAGCACGGGGGTGTGTGTGTGTAAATCTACAGCGCCCTAGCCTGCCACACCCTAACTGGCTGCGTGGACCCTGCCAACAATCCTTACGGCTCGGTTTGCACGTGGAGCTGGGAGCTACCTGCACTAGCCCTCATACATGGCACTAAACAGCCATGTAGGTCCAGTAGCATGAGCAGCAGCCAGCAGCGGGAGGGCTTAGCTGCCCTGAGTTACAGACCTGCCTGGAGCCCGGGGAACACACTCAGGACAGCTCGCCTGTGCTGACGCTTGCCACTCTCCACTCCTGTTGCCAGCAGGCTACTCCACCAGAGCCGGCATGATGTGCCAGCACTCCCAGCTCCACGTGCCAGTGTAGCCTATCCACAGTGCGCGTGGATCTAGAACGGCAGATCAAAGCACACGACAGAGCCCTGAGTGCACAGCAGCAGGGTCCCAGCTCGCTCCGTGTAGACAAGCCCTAAGATAGTGCGCGGTCCAGAGAAGGGAGACTGGGAGCATCTCGTCTCCCTACCCCTCAGCATGAGAATGCGGGGACATTCAATGACATCAAAAGGGGGAAAATTCAGAACTGACCCATCTGCCCCACTCCTCTCCCTTACTCTCGTTCTCCCGCTGCGTGCCACGCAGAGCCTGGGCCCTGGCACTCGGCCTGGCCTGCGCAGTGGTGGTGGGGACAGAGCTGTGAGCACAGTGCCCAGGGCTGGTACCTGCTTGGCCGCGGTCTCCAGGCACTTCTCCCACTGCTCCCGCTCCGCATACATGTCCAGGGCAGCCATGACATCCACCCCCACTAGCTGTGGGACAGGAGAGAGCCACAACACCCTGAGAATGCATTGAGCAGGGGAGATGCCCCCTGGTGTGGGTGCCCAGCCCCCCACTGCTCCCCAACACGGGCGCCCAGCCCCCTCCAGCAGCACAGCCACCCAGACCCCTTTCCCCCCAGCACGGGTGCCCAGCCCCCCACAGCTCCCCAACACGGGCGCCCAGCCCCCTCCAGCAGCACAGCCATCCAGACCCCTTTCCCCCCAGCATGGGTGCCCAGCCCCCCACAGCTCCCCAGCGCAGGCACCAAGGCCCCACACCTGTCCCCGGCTTAGGCACCCAGCCCCCTCCCCCAGCACGGGCACCCAGCCCCGATGCATCACACCGTTCCCCAGCACGGGCACCTAGCCCTCCACTGCCCCCCAGCACCGGCACTCAGGCACACATGCATCACACTGCCCTGCACGTTAGCACCCAGACCCCCAAACAATGCACCACCCCCAGCACAGAATGGCCCTGCCCCCTCACCCAGCTCCATGGGAGGACACCTTGGGCACAGAACGACGCCAGCCCCTCGCCAGCCCCGTGGGAGGGCCCCTTGGGCACAGAACGGCCCCGGCCCCTCGCCGGCCCCGTGGGAGGGCCCCTTGGGCACAGAACGGCCCCGGCCCCTCGCCGGCCCCGTGGGAGGGCCCCTTGGGCACAGAACGACCCCGGCCCCTTGCCGGCCTCGTGGGAGGGCCCCTTGGGCACAGAACGACCCCGGCCCCCTGTTCAGCCCCAGACAAAAACATTCTTACCGAATCCACTTTGCCTTGATTCTTTAAATACTCCTTATAGCGCTGGTCCACATACTCCTCCGACCTGCCAGGCAGAAGGAGACTGGCAGCCAAACCAAGGGTGCCCTATGGCCACCATGGGGAGGTGCCCAGAGTGGAGCACAGGGGCCCAGCGGGGGTCCCACTGCAGCTGCAGTGACAGGGACAGGGAACGACCCAGCTGGGGTGTGTCTGCCAGGCTCCTGAGAGAAGCAGGACCCTGGAGGACGAGCAGGCCCTTGGGGCACCTGGGGTGAGGGCAGACAGACACCCCCAACCCATGGCAGGAGGCTGCGAGGGACAGAGGCACCTGGGAGGAAGGCAGTAGAAAACTGCGCACAGGGAGACAGGACCAAGAGCACTCCAGGCGGGAGGGGATGGAGACAGGCAAAAGGGAAGGGGGGGGGGTAGGACTGTAAGTGCCTTAAGGGCAGCAGTGGGAAATGGGACTGAGGGTGACTGGGGGACAGTAGGGGAGTGGGGGAGGGTGGGAAAGAGGGGAACCTGCAGGGGGCAGTGATGGGGGGACAGGACGGAGGAGAACCCGCAGGCGGCAGTGACGGGGGTACAGGAAAGAGGAGAACCTGCAAGGGGCAGTGACGGGGGTTCAGGACGGAGGAGAACCTGCAAGGGGCAGTGACGGGGGTACAGGACGGAGGAGAACCTGCAAGGGGCAGTGACGGGGGTACAGGAAAGGGGAGAACCTGCAAGGGGCAGTGACGGGGTACAGGATGGAGGAGAACCTGCAAGGGGCAGTGACGGAGGTACAGGATGGAGGAGAACCTGCAAGGGGCAGTGGGGAGGACAGGACGGAGGGGAATCTGCAGGGGGCAGTGATGGGGGTACAGGAAAGGGGAGAACCTGCAAGGGGCAGTGACGGGGGTACAGGACGGAGGAGAACCTGCAAGGGGCAGTGACGGGGTACAGGATGGAGGAGAACCTGCAAGGGGCAGTGACGGGGGTACAGGATGGAGGAGAACCTGCAAGGGGCAGTGACGGGGGTACAGGATGGAGGAGAACCTGCAAGGGGCAGTGGGGAGGACAGGACGGAGGGGAATCTGCAGGGGGCAGTCAGGGGAGAGGATGGAGAGGAACCTGCAAGGGTCAGGGGCGAGGACCAAGCCCGAGGGTTACCTGGGGTCGAGCTCCTTGGCCACACGTTTTGCCTTGTTCCATTCTTCACCCTCAATGAAGGCATCGATAGCTTCTCGGATGAGGTCCAGGTTGAGGTAGAGCTCAGCTGCCTGCAGGACCGGAGCAGGGTCACACTTGGGCACTGTCACCTGGGGCTCCAAGGCCAGAGGCCATCTGGACCCACTTCTACAGAACCCATACCATGGGGCCAGAGCCCGACTGCAGCCTCTGGGCACTACTGAAACATGCTCCACAAAATGAGAACATCAGAATGGCCACACTGGGTCAGAGCAATGCTGCATTTAGCCCAGGTCCTGTCTGCCGACACAGGCCAATGCCAGAGGCTTCAGGGGGAGTGAATTTTGTATCATTTGCAAATTTGGCCACCTCACTGTTCACCCCCTTTTTCCAGATCATTTATGAACATGCTGAACAGCACTGATCACCAGGAGGGCCCTGCTATTTACCTGTCTCCATTGTGAAGACTGGCCACTAATTCCTACTCTCTGTTTCCTATCTTGTAACCAGTTACTGATCCATGAGAGGACTTTCCCTCTTATCCCATGACTCCTTACTTAGCGCAAGAGCCTCTGGTGTGGGACCTTGTCAAAGGCTTTCTGAAAGTCCAAGCACACTATCGTGATTGGATCACCCAATATTTCACTCCCCTAGCCTCAGGACACGGCACCTGCCTCCTTCTCTGGGACACAATGCCAACTTCCCTTCTCGCCCCCCTGGTCAGCACGCAGCGACTGTACAGCCGAGGAACTAGTTGTTCCAGTAATTAATGACTCTCACTGCTAAACATTCACACCTTATTGGCAGTCTGAATTCTTCTAGCTTCAGCTTCCAACCATGGGCTCGCGTTAGCCCTGCCTCTGCTAGACTGAAGAGCACGTTATTAAATGTTTGTTCCCCATGTAGGTACTCAGAGACTGTAACCAAGTTACCCCTTCACCTTTCATTCCCCTGACATTAACACCTCTCTTCAGCACCGCGCTGAAAGCAGCAGCCCTTACCGTGCTGGACTTCTTCATGGCCACCAGCTGGGGTCCCACCAGACGCATCACCTCCACACTCCGGGGCTGGCCCAAGAATTTAATGGCCAGCTCAGCTGCCTGCAGGACAAAAGGCATCAGCGGTGCAAGGGACAGGAGCTGTTAGAGAAAGGGACCCTTTGGGGAGAGCCGGCCCCTGGCCCCGAGATTGTGGGAGGCCACCTTTGGGGAGAGCCAGGCCTCGGCCCCGAGATTGTGGGGAGAGGCCCCGTCACGGAGAGTCCAACCCTGGCCCTGGCCTCAGGCGATGGGGTTGTTCAGGGCACAGCCTTCAATGGGTCACTGGTGCCCAGCTCATCTCTCGGGTCTCAGCCTGAAGCCCCCAGAGACACTTGGGGGTTGGGCATGGTGTCTCTTTGGGGTGAGGGAGCCAGTGTATGGTGAGGCCCCTGGGGTACCAGTGGAGGGCCAGGGGCTCAGGACTTACCTTCAGCCAGCACTTCTCCACCAGCAGGCTGTTACTGGGATCCTGAACCTTCAGGTAGCAGTCCACGGCCCTGGCGTATTCCCCAGCCTGCTCCCACTGCCGGGCCTGCTCCAGCATGCCCTCCACGCCTCTGCCAGGACCAACACAGGATGTGAGCCCATGCTGGGCATGGGGAGATGGCGCAGGGATCCTGGTGGGGCCAGGCCTGGGCATGAGCCCTGCACACACAGGGAGAGGCAGGTGCAGGGATGGAGAGAGGTTCAGCTGGTCCTGTCTCCTGCCCCCGCCCGGTGCTTAGGGAGGCAGCAGTGATGGGCTCAGAAGCCCCGCCGCAGGGAGCAGGGAACTCAGCCAAGCTCTGGATGTCCCTGCACTGGCTCAGCCCAATGCCCCCAGCTGAACAGCCTTGGCCTACCTGGTACCTTTCTTGGCAGCCTCCCTGTCGTACTCCTCCTGCAGTGCCTCCAGCCGGCTGGGGACGTACTCCTTACAGGTCCGCAGGGCGTCACTCCACATCTTGGCCTCCTGCACCAAACACACCAGGGCCGGAGTGGGGAGGGTCTTTGCTCAGCCTGCTGGGCTCCCAGGCACCCCAGGGCTGATCCAGCCCCCGACCTTCCCGGTCCAGCCCCTCACCGCTACTACCACGGAGGGGACACCATAGCCCCTCCTGATCCCCCACCCCCTCACAGCTACACCTGGGGAGGGGGCACCCACAGCCTCTCCCAATCCAACCCCCCAGTCCCCCACAGCTACTCACAGGACAGGGGTTGTGGGTTCTAGGCCCAGACCCTGAGCTCTCGTGGGGGACAACAGGGGAGGTGGGTCCTCATCCCCACCCTGAACTCTCGTATGGGAATGGGGGGTGGGGGGCACGGGAGGGTCCCCACCCAGACACTGAGCACTCAGGAGGATGATGCAGGGGTTCCCTGCCCAGACACTGAGCTCTCAGGTAGGAATGGGGTTGGGTTCCCCACCCAGACACTGAGCTCTGTGGGGTCAAGCAATGTAACCACTGGCCACACCCACCTTGTAATATTTCACGGCCAGCTCTGGGCGCTGGGCCCGCAGGAGGAAGGCCTCTGCTTTCTGAAATTCCTTCTGCTCAAAGGCGAAGCGAGCCTGCCCCACGAGCACATCAGCCACGCTGTCTGGGTCGTGGGCCTCAGCCACGCGCTGGGCAGCGTCCCAGTTCTGGTTGTGGACAAACCTGGGGAGCCAATGAGACATGCCAGCCTGGGTCCAGCAGATGGGGGTGGGAGGGAGCACGAGATCAACTGGAAAGAAGAGCTGCCAGGCTGGGGTCAGGCAGGGAGCAAGGCCCCCTGGCCTGGAACCTGGATGCAGTCAACAGGGGGCACTCACATTAGCACCGCTTCCTTGGGCTTCCCAGCTTTAATGAACTCGGCCTCAGCCTCTTCGAACTTGCCCTAGGACAGAGGAGAGCAATCTGCTTAGGCACTGTGGCCTCCTGCTCCTCCTTGGCCAGGAGGGACAAGGGCTTCACAGAGCCGGCTTACACGCTCCAGGCTCCGAACTGCTGCCATGCCACTTCCCTGGGGAGGCGGAAGAACCTGCCTCGTGCAGGCCCCCGGGCAAGTGCTCTGCAGCCTGGGTACAGTGCAGGGTCGTACCTCGTCCTCCAGGAACATGGCGTACTTGAAGTGGATCTCGGGTGTCTTCTGCTTCAGCGAGAGCCGGGCCAGTTCGAATGCAAAGTCAAAGACACTGTGATGAGAGGAGAGAGACGGGGTGAGCCAAGCTAGGTCGGGCTACGCCCCACGTGGGGCACAGCCTGGCCACGCCTCCCGCACAGCGGACGGGAGGGGAAGGGCTGGTGCTGGCAGGCAGAACCCAGGGCGAGGTGGGAGGCTTGTGAGGGGAGAGCTGGGGCTAGGACCCGGCACAGGAGATGGCTGTGGTGACTGATGGTGCAGGCAGTGAGAGAGGGCAGGGCAGGTGCTGGTGTACGACAGGAGGCGGCCCCAGCAGGTGGCAGCTTCTGGTGCTGCTGCTGAGTTGGTCCCTGGCCCCCGCCCCTGCAGGTGGAAGCTGTGCAAGGCCTCACCTCCCCCAAGCCAAGACGGGAAAAGCTCCTTCCCAGCCCCCCAGGGATGGGAGGGGGGCAGAGGCCACAGCAGCTCCTCCTCAGTCCCTGTGGGATGCAGAGGGCGCCTCCCTCCTGGGGCCTGTAGCGGCTGTGAGTGAAGGGCATTCGCCAGGCCTGGCTTTGCTCTCCCTGTGCCAGGAGGCAAGCTCCTGGCCTCAAGACACTCACCCATTGTCTGCTGCATGGTCGATGGCCATTTCCAGGAGCCCAAACTTATTGAGGAGTTTCACGGCAGCTTCCCCTCCAAGGCTCTTTGCCCACAGATAGGCCACATGCTTGTAGGAATTCGCCCCCCCGTGGGCCTTGGCTACCTGTCCAAAGCAAACAGAGCTGAAGGACCAGCTGAGTCTCCCAGGGGGCTCCTTGCTGGAGCAAGCTGAGTCCGTGGCTCCCTCCTCAACACAGAGACCCTTCCCCAAGTTACGGCCTCCCTGCAGCTTGGTGAGAAGGAGGCAAGGGCCTGCAGGGGACGGAATGCAGAGACCTCCCTGCCTCCTGCATTGCTCACCCAAGAGGGCTGCAGATGTGGATCCCAGGCTCCATCCTGACCCAAGCACCTCATCCATCATCACACACGGCTTATGTTCGGACCAGTAGGGAGCAGTGCATGCTGGGACTTGCAGTGCTGCCAGCAACACTGTGGCTAGACACATACGGGGACCTGCTGGTGCCATGCCCTGTCCTCGCTGTTAAAGAGCTGCTGTTACCCTGTACGCTTCCTCCCACATGTCGTTCACTCTGTACATGTTCACTGTGGCCTTCCAGTCCTTGGCTTCCAGGTAGTGGTACTCAGCCTCCTGCAGGCAGCCCTCAGTCTCCAGCTCCTGTAATAGGAGGCGGTGTGTTAGGGAGCGTCTCTAGCCCTCCCGCTGGGATGACAGATCCTTGCCCGAACCCCGAGAGCTTTACCTTTCCCAGATGCAGGTGTGTGTCACTCAGCAAGTCCTTGTGGTACTTTGCTACCAGGCGAATCATCTCATCATACATCTTACACTTTTTATACATGGTGATGGCCAGATCAGGTTCCTCCACCGTGATGTACAGCCTGAGAACACAAGCACGGAAATGCTGAGACTGTTGCTGGGCTGGGTCCCGGACACAGGAGTGGCACGCGCAGACTCTGTCACTGGGCCGGGCCCCGGGGGCGAGGGATAGCTCAGTGGTTTGAGCATTGGCCTGCTAAATCCAGGGTTGTGAGTTCATTCCTTGAGGGGGCCATTTAGGGATCTGGGGCAAAAATTGGGGATTGGTCCTGCTTGGAGCTGGGGGTTGGACTAGATGACCTCCTGAGGTCCCTTCCAACCCTGATCTTCTATGATTCTATGATTCAGACGCAGACTCTGTTGCTGGGCCGGGCCCAAGAACCCATCTCCTCCCAGGAGCAGTTTAGGCTCCTCCCAGGCCAGCTGGAGCAGGGCATGGGCTGAATACTCATCAGACAGGAAACGGTGCACGGCATGTTGTGTTGATGAACGGTGTGGGACTATGTGCTGTGGAGATGGATGGCTCCATGTAACCTACCCACACAGGGGATAGCAGGACCACCTTCCCATCCTGTCCCTACCAGTCTGCCTCCGCTGTCCCCTGGAGGGACCCTCCTGGGTCTCTGGGGCCCAGTCATGCCTTGGCCTCCCTGCTGAGGCTGCCAGCAGTCCCGGTGGTTGATGACGGCTTGGTGATGTGGACCCCAGCTCACCTCGCTTAGGCCACTGAAGAGTTTATGTCACTACTGCCCTGGGATCGACTGGACCTGGTGACGTACATAGGAATGGCCCAGTATCCCATTTCCCACCACGCCCTCGGCAGTCCTGTCCTGGGCTGACCAGAGCCAGCGCCCATAGAGGAGAAAGGCCTTGTATTGCATTCCCAATCCCCAAGCCAGCCAGTCCACTCAAGCTGGGATAAGATAGGAGCTGGCACTCACTGGAGGGAAAAGACCCCGACCACCCTCCTGAGCCAGCTGCTGGATCTGGTCCAGCTCCTCTCTGCCCATGTGCAACCAGATGCACAAACTGTACAACTAGGAATCCTTCCTGGCGTCTCAGCTGGAGGTTGCCAGTGGCTTGGCACCGCCCTGCAGAATTCCCCACTGGGTTGGTGAACTTCTGGCCTCTCTTGTGTACCCAGAGGCCTGTCAGGCTCCCCCTGCTTGTTTTTTTATAATAGAAATCTCAGTCCCAGTTCCTCTCCTTTTGCGGGAGGGCTGTGTGGATGGTGGGAGAGCAGGTGCCAGAGATCAAACCCCACACTCGCTGAGGGGACAGCTTTAGCTAGACCAAGCACTTGGGAGAGAAGAGCCAGTGTCCCTTCAGAAGGGCTGAGAAAGGTCTCATCATTCTCTGCTCCTCCAAGGAGCCCTCCACAGAACCAGGAGAGAGAGGGTGGGGTGTTCCTGACTGGTCCCAGAGCGGGAAAGGAGACTTGGTTTGGGGGGAAACCCAGAAAAATCCCACTGGCTGCTGCAGTTAAGAAAAATGGAAGAGAGAAATCTGGAAAAGTAACTGCAGCACCTTGGCCCATGGCAAGGCCAGCACATTCTGCCCCCGCACAGGGAAGAGTCCCTTCTCCTTGCCCAGGGGAGACATGCTGTATGGCCTCGTAGGGCCTCCCCAGAAACCGGGAGTGGCAGCAGTGAGGCTCAGAGCTGGGCAGGGAATGGTTACAGGTGGCACACAGGGGAACACCCAGCCCAAAGTTTGTAATGGGAGCTGCTGGCCCAGCCACCAGCCTCACACAGCTGGGGAGAAGTTAGGACAGGACAGCCTGGCAGGGTTGCCTGGGGCTACAGAGGCATGTGAGATGGCTCAAGGGCCACGTGGCTGAGCAATGGCATGTGACCTGCAGGGGGTTTCTATTCCTCACCCTCAGCCTGGAACTCCCCTCTAGTCCCAGGAAAGCGCCTTTGTCCTCCCATCATAAAACCAACCTCACAGCAAGACTCCTAAGGCACATTCTTGACAGGCCTGGCTGGGGACTGGACTCTGGAGAGACTCAGCCCTGCCCTGCTCCAAGTCCCATGGGCCGCTACCGAGGCCTAGCCCCCCACCCATGGTGTCCAGGCAGACACTCACCGCTCCGCTTCTTTGTATTTGCCCTGCTTCTCCATCTCTTGAGCCTGGGTGATGTAGAGCACGGACACATCTTCCTGCCTCATGCACTTGGTCGCCAGCTGCAGGGAGACACGAAACAGGTTCCAGCATCCTACCCAGCAACCTCAGCGTAAAGGGGATAATGAGAATCTGGGGAGAGACCCGCAACCCCCTCACAGATCTGCTCTGGCTCCCTGCTGAGCTAGCCAGGCAGGCCACGGCATAAAACTAGCCATTCCCCCCAGGAATACCAGGTGGGTGTGTGGTGGGCTCAGCTCAGAAGCCCTAGGCACTGATTCCAGGCACCCACTGAGCACTCTGCACATGCTGGTGCCCACAGCCAATCTCGCTGGTCTCTATTTTGGATGGTTTGGAGACAGACACCGACCCCTTTCTCCCTGGGGAGCAGATGCTGCATCCACCACAGACTGAGGGCGCTTTGTCATGCAGCTCAGTGAGAGCGGGGCTGAGCCTGGGGGTTGCCCAGTCCTTTTGAGAGATGCTGTTATTCAGGCCAGAGCCGGAAGTAGAGGGAGACACAGAGCGGGCACAGGGTGCAGTGGCCTGTCCCATTCTGCGACTGGGAGCTCACGGCTCCCGCCTGCAACGACCCTTTGGGAACACAGCTCTACCTGCAGGCTGCTGAGCCCAGGGCACTAGGACCTCCTGGTATGGAGACAGTTACTGCTTTGGAAGGTGGCAGCAGGGCCCAAGAGACTCAGCCACTCTCAGCCTCTATCCCTACCTTGTGCGCCTGCTCCCAGAGCCCCGCCTGCGTATACATGTCAATAGCGTCCTTGGGCCGATCTCCTTTGATGTACAGCTCCTCTGCAATCTGTGGGGAACAGGACAGCAGGTGAGCCACCTCTGGCCGCTGTGGGGCTGGGAGATGCTGGGAGCTGGCATCTCACCTGGTACTCCTGCAAGGTTGCGTAGTGCTGGGCAATCCTGGGGTAGTACTTGACTGCTATCCTTTTCTCTTGTGAATCCAGAATGTAAATGGCCTTCTTCCACTGCCGGGCCCCAATGGCTGCCTCAATGGCCTTGATGGCGCACCTAATGCCGCAAGGGGCAGAGATCCTTAGCAGGCCAGGGAGATCAGATCCGGCTGAGCTCTGCTCACGCTAGGGACAGGCAGCGAGACTGGGAACTGTGTGAGGAGACAATGAAGCAGCCTCGCTGCTCGGGTCACCTGCATGGATGTCTGCACAGGGGACTGGGGAGCAAGGAGGGTCAGGGAGAATGGCTGGCAAGGAGAGGAAGGTGTCACGAGGCTTGGCACATGGAGGAGAGAAAGTTCACCAGCACCTTAGAGAAACGGCCTAGCACAGGCTCTGGGCACCTCCCACAGATCACGAGGGAAAGGCAGTTTAGGCTCCGAGCCTAGGCTCCAGTTTCCCCATCACAAAACCACCATACACTGTGGCACAAAAGGGTACGATCAGCGTCCCAAGCTGGGATAGCAGAGGGCTGTGGGCACCAGCAGAGCTGGGTGTGAGGGAGGGAGGGAGCCCAGGGCTGGGATAGCAGAGGGCTCTGGGCACCGGCAGACCTGGGTGTGAGGGAGGGAGAGAGCCCAGGGCTGGGATAGCAAAGGTCTCTGGGCACCGGCAGGGCTCGGTGCGAGGGAGGGAGGGAGCCTAGGGCTGGGATAGCAGAGGGCTCTGGGCACCGGCAGACCTGGGTGTGAGGGAGGGAGAGAGCCCAGGGCTGGGATAGCAAAGGTCTCTGGGCACCGGCAGGGTTGGGTGCGAGGGAGGGAGGGAGCCCAGGGCTGGGATAGCAGGGGCCTGTGGGTCTGGCCTGCGGGGCACCAGCAGAGCTGGGGAGGGGAGGGCTGGTGTGCTCCACGCCAGCCACATGTCAGTAGGGTTCAGCTCGCCCACTCGTGTAAGGAGACTCACCCAAGTCATTGCTTTCTGAACTGCGCAGCTGCCGTAGCAATGCTCCAGCCTGGCCTTACCTGGCTTCAATGTAATGGTTAATGGCAGCATCCAGCTGCTTCTGCTGCACCAGGTGATCTCCCCAGGCCTCCTCCAGCTTCAGCACCTCTGCAGGGAACGCCACGCGAGCGAGCTCCACCGCTGCGAGGAAGAGGAACATGTCACAGTGGCCACCAGCTGGGGAGAGGACGCTGACATGGCAGTACTGAAGACAGGCCCTGGGAGGCGTGGGGCTGATTCAAGTGGCGCCTGGCATCCTGCTGGCTGATAAGCCCAGGAGGAACCTGCCCTGGGGCCACGAGTGGCTACAGGAGAGGGGAACTCGGGACTGGAAGGGATGGCCTGGGGCACCGAGTCCAGTGCCCGCTTTGCAGGCAGCCTCACCAGGCAATCCTGGTCCTCAGCTCATGGAGCTCCAGCTCAGAACTAGAGCTGCTGACTGAGGGCTGGAAGACAGGCAGCAGTGACACACAGCCGGTCCTCTGGGCTCTGGGGCAGCCGCTTGTGCAGCAAAGGACAGGGCATCCCTGCATCCCAGCAAGAGGCACTGGGGGTGCTCACACCAAGAAAGGCGGACGGAGACCACGATACCTTTCAGGAAGGCGCAGCCCTTGCGGTAACACTCCAGAGCCTTCTGGGGGTTCCTGATCGTCTCAAACAGGTCTCCAGCCTAACACACACAGGCTGTCAGACAGGCTGCAGAGCTGCTGGCCCACCTGCCACAGGTCACACCAGGCCGGGGGCCGGTACCAGAGCTCCCAGGCCCCCGCTGCTGCCCCAGCCATGCACCCTGCCAGCCCCAGGGCCAGTCCCAGTCCAGAGCCCCAGGCCCACCCCACAAGCCATGCACCCTGCCAGCCCCAGGGCCAGTCCCAGTCCAGAGCCCCAGGCCCACCCCACAAGCCATGCACCCTGCCAGCCCCAGGGCCAGTCCCAGTCCCAGTCCAGAGCCCCAGGCCCACTCCACAAGCCATGTACCCTGCCAGCCCCAAGGCTGGGGTCCTGGAGCCTCCTGTCCCAAGCCCTCGATCTCTAGGGCGCGGGTATCTGGAGCTCTGTGCAAGTGAGGTTCCAACTCTCCTGGGGTGGGGGACAAGGGGAGTGTGGGGGTAAGGCTGTTACTCTGTGAGAGTGGAGGCCATGTATGAGTGATGCTGGGGAGGGATGAGGCTCTAACCCTCAGGGGTGGAGTTGGGGCAAGGCTCTGACCTGGGGGAGTGGGGTTGGGGAAGGGGAGAGGCTCTGACCTGGGGGGTTGGGGAAGGGGAGAGGCTCTCACCTGCTCATACAGCTCCCCTTTGATCAGCGCGGTGGTGATTCGGTTGATGACATCCCCATTGGCCAAGAGCTGGTCCCTGGCCATGGCCAGCCGAGCGGCTCGGGCTGGCAGCCCAGCCCTCAGGTACAGGCCCACGGCGGCCAGGGGCTCCCCTTGGCTCTCTTGCACCTCCCCAGCCTTCTCCTCCTGCTGCGTGTCCAGCAGCCACTGGTAATAGCCCCGGCGCAGCTTCTCCAGCGCTGGGTGCCCCTGGTGTGGGGGGTGGGGGGCAGCGTCTGTCAGCACAGGCCAGCTCCCCCAGCCCGGCCCCACCCCTCCTGCAGGCTTCTCCCAGTGCCAGGCACAGATGCCGGCCAGAGCCCCCCAGAAACCTTGATTGGCCCCCACGTTCCCCTCCACTCCACCCCACAGCGCCCCCTGAGCTCCCCTCCCCACCCCTCTGCCCCAGTGCCCCCTGAATTCCCCTTCCCCCTGCTCTGCTCCACAGCGTCCTCTGAGCCCCTCCCCCGCTGCTCTGCCCCACAGTGCCTCCTGAGCTCCCCTCCCCTCCGCTCCACCCCACAGTGCCCCTTGAGCCCCCTCCCCTCCCCTCTGCCCCAGTGTCCCGAGTTCCCCTGTGTTCCACCCAACAGTGCCCCCTGAGCCTCCCTTCCCCCTGCTCTGCCCCACAGTGCCCCCTGAACTCCCTTTCCCTCTGCTCAGCCCCACAGCACCCCGAGCTCCCCTCCCCCTCTGCTCCACCCCACAGCAGCCCCTGAGCTTCTCTCCTGCTCCGCTCAGCCCCACATGCCTCCCTCCCCCAGCCTTGTGACCCCCCATGAGCCCCTCTCAGTTCCATCCCCCAGCTGCACGGCCCAGCAGGATGCCCTGCCTTTCCTCCCAGGCCGCCTCACCTGCCAAGCCCACAGTCCCCAGGCCTGCTGCAGACCCGTGTACCCTCCCAGCCTGCCTGACACAGCCGCAGGAATCCTCCTTCCTCACCCCGTCCCTGGCGCCACAGCCAAGCCCCTCATTCACCCCCTGCCCTGTCCCTCCATTCCCTTCTGCAGCTCTGCGCACACGTGGCGCGATGACTCCCTCTCCCCCCTTCTCTACAGCAGAGGCCTTGCCCAGGCTGGGAACCCCCAGGCACCTGCCCACTCAGCCATCTGGCGCTGAACTGGCTCATCCGAGTCCTACTGGGAGCCTCCCAGGCAGGTGCAGGTTCCCGTGACAGAATCCACACTCAGGCATTATCCCCCCAGCGGCATATGGAGCACCCCAGCAGGGCCCAGTCCACGGGCAAGGGAGGGCAAAGTGCAGTATACACCGTACCTTGGCCTCTGCCACCACAATGCACTCGTCCCACATGTGCAGCTCCTGGTACATTTCCATGGCCTCCTCCACTGCGTTCTGGGCACAGAGAGCAGAGCGTTACTATGGGGTGGGCTTCCTTCTCTGCTGACTCGGCACCCTGAGCCTGGGGAACACCCTGCCACATGGGGTTAGCTCCCAAAATAAGGCCAGGCTGGGAACTTCAGCTAATGAGTCTGGAATGCTGGGCAGCAGGATAAACCTCACAGCCAATAAATGAGCCCCCCGCACCTCAGGGAAACCTCGCTCCCACTGAGAAGAACCATGAGAATGATTAAAGGGTTAGAAAACCTGCCTCACAGTGACAGACTCCGGGAGCTCAAGGTGAAAGGGTGACTTGGTCACAGTCTCTAAACACCTACATGGGGAACAAATATTTAACAACAGGCTCTTCGGTCTAACAGAGACAGGGCTAACACAATCCAGTGGCTGGAAGTTAAAGCTACACAAATTCAGACTGGAAATAACGCGCAAATTTTTACCAGTGAGAGTAATTAGCCATGGGAACAATTTATAAAGGGCTGTGGTGGATTCTTTAAATCAAGACTGGATGTTTTCCTAAAAGCTCTGCTCTAGGAAATATTGTGGGGCAGGTCTCTGGCCTGTGTTCTACAGGAGATCAGACTAGATGATCACAATGGTCCCTTCTCTAGGGAACTATGAGCCCCACCACACTGCAGGGCAAACCTCACAGCCAGTTGTGGAGTGGTTATACAGTTCCTGGTCCCAAGGGTCACCAGACAGGACCAGGATGTGTTACAGTGGGGAGCTTAAGAAATGTAGGAAGGAACTTCCTGGTGAGGGAGTTCTCTAGACACTGCTTAAGGCTTGGCGCTCTGTGCTTATGTCCTCACACCACAGGGTGTCAGCAGCGGGAAACCCCTCTCTCTCAGGGGTAAAGGAAAGAGACTCCAGAGCAGCAGAGTGGTGCGTGAGTGGGAACAGTGGAAAGCCAGGGAGCAGAGCTGCGAAAGCTGCAACAGGAAGGATGCAGAGTCCTCTCAGCGCAGCAACAGGGCCCATAGCACAGGGGACTGCGAGAGAAGTTTGATTTTGGAAACTCAGGCAGCAGCCTTGCTGGATCCGTAGGTCGGAGTGATTCCGGGTGGCTTGTGATTCACAGAGAAAGCACAAGAACAGCAGGTACATGCCCTGATATTTGCCATGAGTGATCCTGCTGCTGAGTGCCCGACCCCTCCCGGCTGAGGAAAAGCAAGAACACTCCAAAGCTGTGACAAAGTGGGATTTTCTGTGACAAAGTGGGATAAGGTTTTTAAAAAAAGAAAAGGAGTACTAGTGGAACCTTAGAGACTAACCAATTTATTTGGGCACGAGCTTTTGTGAGCTACAGCTCACTTCATCGGATGCATCGGTTAGTCTCTAAGGTGCCACTAGTACTCCTTTCCTTTTTGCGAATACAGACTAACACGGCTCCTACTCTGAAAACCTGTAAGATTTTTGTGAATGATGCACATGGCAGTGACTCCCTGGCCTAGGGGCTGCTGCCGTGGGGGCAGAAGCAGTAAAAAGCTGCCCTGGGGCAGAGCCGGAGACATGAGATCTTGTATCAGGTAACTGTCTGGGGTGGGAGGAATGGATTGTTGAAGGACTGGCTGACACCAACCCACATCAATGGAGGATCCAGAAAGAGCCCCAAATACTGAACAACTAACACCTATCCAAGGGAAACTCCAAGACCTGTTCCTGCCATGAGATTTGAACTTTGTGTTGTCAAGATTTATGGGTCCCTCATTTGAGCCTTTGGCTACTTGCTCGCTGCTGCATCCATTAATGAAAGTGCCATTTCTGGTTGCCGTTACCTCGGCCAGAAGAGTAGGAGAGCCGCATGCCCCAGTGCCAGCCTAGCCTGTCGAATTCTGAGGTGCAGTCTGACCTACTGAATCAAAAGTGCTAGAGGCCATATGCCCCAAGGAGCCTCAGCTTCACGCTGTTGTGATCAAGTGAGCTTTCATAGCTGTAACAATTGATCCAATTGCCAAAACTATAACGGTTCAGAAAAGAACTAGATAAATTCATGGAGGATAGATCCATCAATGGCTATTAGCCAAGATGCTCGGGACGCAACTCCATGCTCTGTGTCCCTAGCCTCTGACTGTCAGAAGCTGAGTGTGGAAGATGGGTCACTCGATAGTTGCCCTGTTCTGTTCATTCCCTCTGAAGCATCTGGCACTGGCCACTGTCCGAAGACAGGACACTGGGTTAGATGGACCATTGGTTTGACCCCGTCTGGCCATTCTTATGGATTGTCTGAATCCTCAGGTCCGGAAGAAAAACTCTGGCTTGAGACAAGTCCAGTACAGCCCTTATACACTCTATCCTCTGGACGGGGGAAAGGAGACATTCTCTGCACTGACTAGCAGTCCCAGAGCACTGAATGTTGACTGGATCAGGAATACACAACAATACCTGGAGTCTGGATCACACGCTAGTCATCTAGGTAGGGGTAAACTCGGATACCTGATCTTCTCAGGAAGCCAGCTACTACTGCCATAACTTCTGTAAAACCCCGGGAGTTGCCGACAGGTCAAATGGTAGTACAGTGAACTGCTGATGATTTTGATTTACCACATATCTGAGGTACTTCTTGTGAACTTGGTTGACTGCCACATGGAAGTAGGCATCTTTTAAGTCAAGGTTGGCACACCAGTCCCCGGATCCAGGGAGGAGATAACAGAAGTTAGAGTGACCATGAGAGACTTTATCTTTTTTAAGAATATGTTGAGTTGACACAGGTTTAAAACTGGACTGAGACTGTCCCCCTTCGCTTTTGGGTTTAGGAAGTAACAGGAATAAAACCCCTTCCCTCTTGGACAGTGTAGAACCTCTTCTTTGGCCCCTGACCAAAGGAGAGATTGCAGCTCCTGGAGAAGGAGCTCCTCATAGGCGTGATCCCTGCAGAGGAATACAGGCGGGGAGGGAGAGGAAGAAACAAACTGAAGGGTATATCCCACTTTCACAATGCTCACGTCCCACTGGGTGAAGTAAGGTGGGAGCAAGCACTGAGGAAGTGGAACAGATGGTTTGCAAATGTGGGGGAAGTAGGATCTGGAGAGATGGAGACTGGCATGGCGTCCTCGACTGGCCCATTAAAATGACTGCTGGGCAGTTCCCAGGTGTCTTGAAGGGCCCAGAGCTGGAGCCAAAGCAACAGGAGGGAGAGGCCTGCACGTCTAACCCCTGCACTTCTTTTTTGACAGGTCCTGACAAGGAGGTGGAGTGGAAAACCAGTGGATCTGCTGAGGTCAATAGCGCTTTCTGACCCGGCAGGCATGGCCGGCCCACAACATTTGGCACCTGCGGCGGGGAGCTCAAATGACACCCCCATGTCCCCTCTGTTGGGCCAAAACTTTGAAAGGTCTCATTTCTGCCTTCTTCCTGCTCTACTCCTCTCATGGTCCTGCTCTGCCACCTACCCCAATAAAGGAGAACTAACAACTTAAAAGGCCTTGTTCAAAAATTTTAAGTAACACTTCACTTTCTAACGCCGGAACGGCAAATGTAACTTTTCTTGTCTGCCTAGTAAATACTGGCATATTTATCTGTTTGAATAACCAAAGTGGTGCCTTCTTGGCTGCAAAGATTTGAGCTGCTTCCTGAAGGTCCACAGTCTGGGCCAGCTCATGCTCTATTGAGATGGTTGCAAAGCCAACTAGCTTCTCCTGTGTCACTGTGGAGCGTAGATGTGTTCTTATTAACTTCAGCTTGGAGAAGCTGCGTTCTCCACTGACAACTGTTACAGGAAGTGTTAGAAGTATGTGCAGAGCAACAAAAGCATTTGGAAAGAGGGTGGTCATCTTATTTGTGCACATATATTCTAGAACAGCCTTTGGAGTTGATCCTGCTGAAATGTATCTTGAAAGGGCTTTCAGTTCATCACCTAAATCACTCGTATCAATATCGTGCATGTCATCGTGTGTCAACACTGTCTCTAGTGCCCTGCATTGCTGGTGTAGGTCTTCTTCAGGTATAGTGAGGAGTTTTGGAATGTCATACAACATCCCAAATATACTGCTGTGTTCCCTGAGCTGCATGAAACGTTCTTCAGTTGACTGGATTGCACAATGTAGCACCTGGTTAAAGAATTCAACTTTGAATTGTTGTTTGGGGTCTCTTATGGGATTATCCCGTGCCTCATAATCAAAATGTCGTCTTCTTCGGTGACTCTTGTATTCTTGAATGGGTGGGAAAATCGCTTCAGTGTGAAGTTCCTCTGCCAACTTCTGTGCACTCTTCAGAACGTTTTGAAATCCCTCGTCTGACCGGTACGACTGTAGGTCTGACTTTGCTTTGTCCAGTTGTTCCATTGCTCCAGATATATCAAGGTCAACACCTTGGAATCTCTTGCTTACAACATTTATTTCAAACAGAATGTCATGCCACAACACTAAGCCACACAGAAATTTGAAGTTATGTATGTTTCTGGTGATTCCATTTCCCTCTGCCACTGTTCTCCCACGAACAGTTCCTGTCACAGCATTATCCTCCATAATGGCAACTATGGCATTATCTATCTTCCCAATTTGGCAATTGATTGGCTTTATCGCCTTCACTCAACTTTCCCATCGTCTGGCACTCAGTGGTTTCAGTGTCAGAGAGGATGTTCCCAGATGTTGCTTCAAAATTTGCCATTGATGAGTTGATGCAGAGAAAAATACATCGATGCTTTGAATTACATTAAAAAATTCAGCAGCCTCACTAGAAGCTGATGCTGCATCACTGACCACCAAGTTCAATGAATGAGAACTGCATGGGACAAAAAAAGCTCGAGGGTTTAACTCTCGGATCCATGTCTGCACTCTTCTGTTCCGTCCTCTCATGTTGGCACCATTATCGTAGCCCTGACCTCTCCTGTCAGCTATCGCAATTCCCGTCTCTTCCAGCTTTTTAAGAAGCACATTTGTCATACCAGCTCCGGTAGTATCATCAATGTCAATAAATTCCAGGAAATGCTCTCGGACAGACACCATTGCAGGGACATTGTTACAAAACGCACCACTAGTCATTTGATCCTTATGGCTGATGTCAGGTGTGCCGTCCAGAATAACAGAGTAATATCTTTCAGAGTAACAGCCGTGTTAGTCTGTATTCGCAAAAAGAAAAGGAGTACTTGTGGCACCTTAGAGACTAACCAATTTATTTGAGCATGAGCTTTCGTGAGCTACAGCTCACTTCATCGGATGCATACTGTGGAAAGTGTAGAAGATCTTTTTATACACACAAAGCATGAAAAAATACCTCCTCCCACCCCACTCTCCTGCTGGTAATAGCTTATCTAAAGTGATCACTCTCCTTACAATGTGTATGATAATCAAGGTGGGCCATTTCCAGCACAAATCCAGAGTTTAATAATAATATCTTGCTGACTTCAGATCTGCCACAATCTTCTGTTTGACTTTTATGCCAGTAACTGTATGATCTCATTTTGAATTGTTTTTCCAAGGGAGTGGTGTGTGTACATTTCTTGGGTGGTGACTCTTCTTAGAAGCTCCTAGAGTACTGCACCAAACTCAGCCACCAGCTCCACAATTTTAAGGAAGTTTCCACTGTCTGGCACATACAGCTGAACTGAAGTGCCACGCAGTGCTAGGTTTTGAGTAGCAAGCATTCTCACAATGGCAATTAGCCTTTTCAGAACATTTTGCCAGTCAAGTTGGCAAATCTTCTCTTGATGCTGATCATCTGTGGTGACCTTTAACCTTAGTCTCATCTCAAGCTCATTCCACCTATGGAATGCTCTCTGGTGAT
This sequence comes from Natator depressus, assembly GCF_965152275.1. Taxonomy (NCBI): domain Eukaryota; kingdom Metazoa; phylum Chordata; order Testudines; family Cheloniidae; genus Natator; species Natator depressus. The sequence continues at coordinate 587,022 of NC_134236.1, read as the reverse complement.
TTGCTGCCTTCTCATGGCATGCCAGATTTCTTGCCAGATTTTTCCAGTCCTTTGTTCCTGTAGAACCCAATGTGGCTGGAACATTAGACTGGAAGAGTTTGCAACAAAGACAGTATGCAGCATTCTGGGATTTTGAGAACATAAGCCATGGTCTCTTCACTTTGTCACCATTGGGGATTTCACGCCAGTAATGTGTTGTATGGAAACTTCTATTTTCATTGTCTTTGGGGAACATGAAGTTTTTCACTTGCTGTGGCCCATGCAGTACAAGGAAGTCCCTCCCTCAGGCTACTGCTCAAGTGGGTCCACAGTCCTGGATCCTCTAGACTTAAGGAACTAAACTCAGCAGCAGCTGTTTCTTGCGCCTCCACCACACTCTTCTCTGATCTACACTTCAGGAATGTGCAGGGTTCCATCCATTTGAGATGGAGATACGGATGCTGCAGTAGCTGCCAGGTCACCTGCACTCTGACTACCTGGAAGATCAGGCATCTCCTCTCCACTCACATCCTCACTGGGGCCGGAAGGCTCACCGTGAACATTTGTGTCTATGATTCTCAGGAGAGCGCCTTCCTCCTTAGATAGAAAAGCTTCCTTTGCTTTCTTTCTTTTTCTGAATGCTGCCCCAGAGGGGCATTTTCTTCTTTCACTCATGACTGCTGTTCTGGGCCAGCTATAGTGGCTCCCAGCACTCAGTTGAAGGGGACAAATAAGCAGGCTGGTAGCAGGGCCTGAGTGAGGGAAGAGATCAGCGTCTTAAGGGCCTCACTGGCTCCTACTACTTCAGTTGACTGCCTGTTCTCCTCAAGTAGGTTCAGGAAAGCAGCAGGAAACAGGAAGCTCCCTGAGAAGCTGGTGTTAATCAGTCCAGGCTCCTGGGGGGGGGCTAGAGAGGTACATAAGAGGCTCCTGCTCCTCTCTGTCCCTGCAGCTCCTGCTGCTTTCTGTTATTCCCCCTCACCTTTTCTCCTGCCTGCCTGTTATGTCTCTTGTGCCCTCCTTCCTCCAGCACAGCACTCTCTCATCTCTGTGCATCCAGAGCAGAGAGAATACAGATGCACCAGCAGCAGACACAATTTTCTGGGTCCTAGTGGCGCCTCCCCACAATCTGGCACCTGAGGCAGCCGCCTCAGTTCGCCTCATGGTAAGGCCAGCCCTGCTGGCAGGCATGTACAAGCCCACAGAGCTTGTTGTCCACTTCATCTGAGAACAGAGAAGGACCCTCAAACGGCAAGTCCTGAATAGTACTCTGGACTTCATAGGGGAGACCAGAAGACTGTAACCATGAGGATCTCTGCATGGCAACAATGGAAGCCACGGTTCTAGCAGCTGAGTCTACCACGTCCAGCCCAGCCTTCAGTGATGTTCTCAGTACTCGTCTGCCCTCGTTCACCAGTGAAGAGAACTTCTGCCTTGCATTCTCAGGAAGCAGTTCTTAGAACTTCTCCATGGAGCCCCATACGTTAAAATAATAGAATCAAAGAATTGTGGGACTGGAAGGGACCTCATGAAGTCATCTAGTCCTGTCCCCTGCCCTCAAGGCAGGACTAAGTATTATCTAGACCATCCCTGACAGGGGTTTGCCATAAGCCCCAGCAGATCCTGCTGGTTGGCAATTCAAAGCTTCAGTCCTCTAGTTGAATAAATGTTCCTGCCAAACAAGTCCAATCTCTTTGAGTCCTTTGATTTGGGGGGTGACAGCCTGATGCCCCATCGCTCTCTCATTAGCTGCTGTAACAACTAAGGACCCTGGAGATGGGTGGGAGTAAAGATATTCAAAGTCTTGGGAGGGCACATAGTGCTTCTGCTCTGCTCTCTTTGAGGTGGGAGGCAATGAAGATGGGGTCTGCCATAGCAACTTTACAGATGCCAATATTGCCTCATTAATTGGCAGTCCCATCCTAGAGGGACCTGCCATTGATCAAACATCAATCAGGTGAGATGAGGACTCCCTGACTGCCTCGACCTGCAGCCACCCTCCCACACAATTCCTGATCATGAAGGGTGAAGTTGCCTCTGAGGAAACTGCCTTGTCCGGAGAGGAGGAGGAGGAAGCCAAGACTGGACGTGGTTCAATTTCTTCTACAGGCTGTTCCTCTGCTTTCAACGCCTCTTCCTGATGCTTGGTCCTGAGCCCAGTACTGGACATGGGATGGGGCAGCTCGGTGCAAGGACTTCCCCCCCCCGAGAAGAGGGCACTGAGTAGGCACGATGAGGGGAGGATCAACAAGTTGGGGGAAAACCCAGGAGTTCCAACAAGCCACCGATATAGGCCTGGTCCCCAGTGATCTTCTGGGCAGATTTCCACAGAAATGCCCATGTTGGGGTTACGCTGGTGGGTGGAGAGGGAGGAGAGAGGGGGATCTGCGGGATATGCTCCAGCATTGTGAAATACGAGATCCCATCTTTGAGTCCTGCAGTGACGCTTCCCTTCCCTCTGACCATGAAGGGGCTGGTCCAGTGGGTGTTGGGGGCTGGTGCCGAGAACCTGGGGATGGGCACAGCATTGCCATCATTGCTGGCTTCCCCTCAGATGACACCGATGGGCCGCCTGTCCAGGAAGCAGGCAGCTGGCATGGTACGACAAGCGGCACTGCTGGTGTTGGTGCCAGATGGGCCAATGAGGCCCAGGGATCTGACTCCTGCACGGCCAGTGACACACAGAGGCAGAGAAAATTCCTTGCTACTGCAAACACTTCCAGGGCACTCAGCGCTGAGACTGAGTCTGCCATTGCAGCGCTGCTGAAGCTGATGGTGTTACTTCTGGCACTGCCCTCAAAGGTGCCCTCTCCGGCACTGAAGCCAACTGTGCTGACTTAGGCACGGATTTGGAGGAGGAGCGCTTAGATTTCATATGCACTCTATACCAGACTTACAAGGTGGAGATCTTCCCCTGGTTGGTTCCTCTTTGGAAGACTTATATTTCTTCCTCGGCCCAGGTGAAGGAGATCGTTGCCAGGACTCCAGCAACACTGGAGGTGAGCTTGTCACTGGAGTGGTAGCCCTTGGCACCGAGTTTGACCAGGACAGCTCCAAGAGCGATCTGAATGCTGCCTCCATCAGCAGGAATTTCAGCCTTGCCTCCCTGGCCTTTTCATTCTAGGCTTCAATTCCCAGCAATCTGGCATGGGTCTTTCACACGTGCTTTGCCCAGGCACTTAAGACAACCACTGTGTGGGTCGCTCCCCAGCATAGGCTTTGAGCAAGAAGCACTTGGCTTGCAGCCCAGCAACTGGGGCATGCCTCGGTGCCGGCAGCAGAACACTGAAAGGGAGAAAAACAACAAAATCAACCCTCCCCCCCCCCCTTTTTTTTTTTAACCAAACAACTAAAACTTACTAACTATAACTACTAACCACTTTCATGTTCTCTCCACAGGTACCATTGCGGAGAGTGGACCAGACAATACGTCTGGGGGGAGAAAGCAGAAGGAGACTCCGCTGGTTGGAAGGCATGAGACGCGATGTCCTGAGGTTGGGGGTTCCACGACCACCACTCCCAAGAGAAGGAGGCAGGTGGTGGTGGTCGGGGACTCTCTCCTCCGGGGGACTGAGTCATCTATCTGCCGCCCTGACCGGGAAAACCGAGAAGTCTGCTGCTTGCCAGGGGCTAAGATTCGCGATGTGACGGAGAGACTGCCGAGGCTCATCAAGCCCTCGGATCGCTACCCCTTCCTGCTTCTCCACGTGGGCACCAATGATACTGCCAAGAATGACCTTGAGCGGATCACTGCGGACTACGTGGCTCTGGGAAGAAGGATAAAGGAGTTGGAGGCGCAAGTGGTGTTCTCGTCCATCCTCCCCGTGGAAGGAAAAGGCCGGGGTAGGGACCGTCGAATCGTGGAAGTCAACGAATGGCTACGCAGGTGGTGTCGGAGAGAAGGCTTTGGATTCTTTGACCATGGGATGGTGTTCCATGAAGGAGGAGTGCTGGGCAGAGACGGGCTCCATCTTACGAAGAGAGGGAAGAGCATCTTTGCCAGCAGGCTGGCTAACCTAGTAAGGAGGGCTTTAAACTAGGTTCACCGGGGGAAGGAGACCAAAGCCCTGAGGTAAGTGGGAAAACGGGATACCGGGAGGAAGCACAGGCAGGAACGTCTGTGAGGGGAGGGCTCCTGCTTCATACTGAGAATGAGGGGCGATCAGCAGGTTCTCTCAAGTGCTTATATACGAATGCACAAAGCCTTGGAAACAAGCAGGGAGAACTGGAGGTCCTGGTGATGTCAGGGAATTATGACGTGATTGGAATAACAGAGACTTGGTGGGATAACTCACGTGACTGGAGTACTGTCATGGATGGTTATAAACTGTTCAGGAAGGACAGGCAGGGCAGAAAAGGTGGGGGAGTAGCACTGTATGTAAGGGAGCAGTATGACTGCTCAGAGCTCCGGTACGAAACTGCAGAAAAACCCGAGTGTCTCTGGATTAAGTTTAGAAGTGTGAGTAATAAGAGTGATGTAGTGGTGGGAGTCTGCTATAGACCACCGGATCAGGGGGATGAGGTGGATGAGGCTTTCTTCCGGCAACTTGCAGAAGCTACTAGATCGCACGCCCTGGTTCTCATGGGTGACTTTAATTTTCCTGATATTTGCTGGGAGAGCAATACAGCGGTGCATAGACAATCCAGGAAGTTTTTGGAAAGCGTAGGGGACAATTTCCTGGTGCAAGTGCTAGATGAGCCAACTAGGGGGGGAGCTTTTCTTGACCTGCTGCTCACAAACAGGGAAGAATTAGTGGGGGAAGCAAAAGTGGATGGGAATCTGGGAGGCAGTGACCATGAGATGGTCGAGTTCAGGATCCTGACGCAGGGAAGAAAGGTAAGCAGCAGGATACGGACCCTGGACTTCAGGAAAGCAGACTTCGACTCCCTCAGGGAGCGGATGGGTAGGATCCCCTGGGGGACTAACATGAAGGGGAAAGGAGTCCAGGAGAGCTGGCTGTATTTCAAGGAATCCCTGTTGAGGTTACAGGGACAAACCATCCCGATGAGTCGAAAGAATAGTAAATATGGCAGGCGACCAGCTTGCCTTAATGGTGAAATCCTAGCGGATCTTAAACATAAAAAAGAAGCTTACAAGAAGTGGAAGGTTGGACATATGACCAGGAAAGAGTATAAAAATATTGCTCGGGCATGTAGGAATGAAATCAGGAGGGCCAAATCGCACCTGGAGCTGCAGCTAGCAAGAGATGTCAAGAGTAACAGGAAGGGTTTCTTCAGGTATGTTGGCAACAAGAAGAAAGCCAAGGAAAGTGTGGGCCCCTTACTGAATGAGGGAGGCAACCTAGCGACAGAGGATGTGGAAAAAGCTAATGTGCTCAATGCTTTTTTTGCCTCTGTCTTCACTAACAAGGACAGCTCCCGGACTGCTGCGCTGGGCATCGCAACATGGGGAGTAGATGGCCAGCCCTCTGTGGAGAAAGAGGTGGTTAGGGACTATTTAGAAAAGCTGGACGTGCACAAGTCCATGGGGCCGGACGAGTTGCATCCGAGAGTGCTAAAGGAATTGGCGGATGTGATTGCAGAGCCATTGGCCATTATCTTTGAAAACTCGTGGCGAACGGGGGAAGTCCCGGATGACTGGAAAAAGGCTAATGTAGTGCCAATCTTTAAAAAAGGGAAGAAGGAGGATCCTGGGAACTACAGGCCAGTCAGCCTCACCTCAGTCCCTGGAAAAATCATGGAGCAGGTCCTCAAGGAATCAATCCTGAAGCACTAACACGAGAGGAAAGTGATCAAGAACAGTCAGCATGGATTCACCAAGGGAAGGTCATGCCTGACTAATCTAATCGCCTTCTATGATGAGATTACTGATTCTGTGGATGAGGGGAAAGCAGTGGATGTATTGTTTCTTGACTTCAGCAAAGCTTTTGACATGGTCTCCCACAGTATTCTTGTCAGCAAGTTAAAGAAGTATGGGCTGGATGAATGTACTATAAGGTGGGTAGAAAGTTGGCTAGATTGTCGGGCTCAACGGGTAGTGATCAATGGCTCCATGTCTAGTTGGCAGCCGGTGTCAAGTGGAGTGCCCCAGGGGTCGGTCCTGGGGCCGGTTTTGTTCAATATCTTCATAAATGATCTGGAGGATGGTGTGGATTGCACTCTTAGCAAATTTGCGGATCATACTAAACTGGGAGGAGTGGTAGATACGTTGGAGGGCAGAGATAGGATACAGAGGGACCTAGACAAATTGGAGGATTGGGCCAAAAGAAACCTGATGAGGTTCAATAAGGATAAGTGCAGGGTCCTGCACTTAGGACGGAAGAACCCAATGCACAGCTACAGACTAGGGACCGAATGGCTAGGCAGCAGTTCTGCGGAAAAGGACCTAGGGGTTACAGTGGACGAGAAGCTGGATATGAGTCAGCAGTGTGCCCTTGTTGCCAAGAAGGCCAATGGCATTTTGGGATGTATAAGTAGGGGCATAGCGAGCAGATCGAGGGACGTGATCGTTCCCCTCTATTCGACATTGGTGAGGCCTCATCTGGAGTACTGTGTCCAGTTTTGGGCCCCACACTACAAGAAGGATGTGGATAAATTGGAGAGAGTCCAGCGAAGGGCAACAAAAATGATTAGGGGTCTGGAACACATGACTTATGAGGAGAGGCTGAGGGAACTGGGATTGTTTAGTCTGCAGAAGAGAAGAATGAGGGGGGATTTGATAGCTGCTTTCAACTACCTGAAAGGGGGTTCCAAAGAGGATGGTTCTTGACTATTCTCAGTGGTAGAAGATGACAGGACAAGGAGTAATGGTCTCAAGTTGCAGTGGGGGAGGTTTAGGTTGGATATTAGGAAAAACTTTTTCACTAGGAGGGTGGTGAAACACTGGAATGCGTTACCTAGGGAGGTGGTAGAATCTCCTTCCTTAGAAGTTTTTAAGGTCAGGCTTGACAAAGCCCTGGCTGGGATGATTTAATTGGGGATTGGTCCTGCTTTGAGCAGGGGGTTGGACTAGATGACCTCCTGAGGTCCCTTCCAACCCTGATATTCTATGATTCTATGAACTGCTAAACCACAACGATACTACCTACACCGCAGAGAGAAAGCTGTTCTGGCAACGAACAGGGGCTCCAGCGACTGCCACAGGCGGTAAGAAGGAACGATGGGCAGGCTAGCAGCTGCTCTGCCCTTCAGACCTGACTGCAGTGGCATGCAGCAGCAGAGGGTGCTCGAGCAGCCCAATGGATGCCGCTGAGGGGAAAAGCTTCCAATGGCCATGTGCTGGGAGCACAGATACGAAGAGTGGAATACACATGTGCAATCTCTCGAAGAAGAAAAACAAGGTTAGACAAAGGAAACAGCAAGAAAATGGCGTAAGACCAGCTCCTAAGAACAGCATCGCAGAGCTGTGCAGGGAGAGCTGATTGCTCGCCTGGAGAAGGATGATTGGACCAAGAACCAGGATCCAGATACACGTGGGATTCCAAGAGAGTCCAAGGACAACAGGGGCAGCCACAGCAGTGCATCCTCGTGGCCCAAATCCCCGGCAGCAAGCGTCCTCATGGCCCAATTCCACAGTGCTAGATTTGAAGGGGCAGAAGAACCTTCAGCTAGAGAAACAGAAGCTGAAGAATTGCAAGAGGCAGGGACAGCATGAACTGAATTTGGAGAAGCAGAGGAGCAAGAGGTTCCATAGAGGAGTATGTGTGGAGAGACCATGAGAAGCCAATTCCCCAGGGAATCTACGTACCAACTTGCCAAACAGACAGAGTGAATACTGGGGACTATGAACAGATCCAAAAGGCTCTACTGCTTAAGTCTGACTGGAAACCTGAGGCTTACAGGGAAAGGTTTCAGGGTGTACAAATGACTCAGGATGTGATGTATACAATAGCTACCACCCTGATGCGAGGAGATGTCCACAAATGAGGTAAAGGTGCAGATGTTGCTACGTCGGAACATTTATATGGCCTAGTTGGGTTAGAGCCACTCTATGAGATATGTCCCCACGAGCTTAAATGTGGTTAGTGTAGAGGAAGCCTGAGGATCTGTGTAGTCCAGGCCAATTGGTGTCAGAAGTTGTGGACAGTAGGTCCAGGTATGAAAAGACAACAGATTCAGAGGGGACTGGCCTAAGCATGGGTCATAGAGTCTCAGAATTTAAAGCCAGAAGCGACCACTAGACTATGTAGTTTGACCTCCTGTATATCACAGGTCACCAACCACCATCCAGCAAAGGCACACTAAACCCAACAACCCAAATGAGACCAAAGTATTACAGCCCACAGGAGACTAGACAATCATAGAATCGTATGACTAGAAGGGACCTCAAGAGGTCTTCTAGTCCAGTCCCCTGCACTCAAAGCAGGACTAAGTATTATCTAGACCAAGGGTTCTCAAACTTCATTGCACTGTGACCCCTTTCTGACAACAAAAATTATTACATGACCCCAGGAGGGGGGACCAAAGTCTGAGCCCACCTGGACGGGGGGGGGGGGGGGGGGGGGGCCAAAGCCAAAGGGCTTCAGCCCCAGGCAGGGGGCCTGTAACCTGAGCCCCACCGCCTAGCACCGAAGCCCTCAGGCTTCGGCTTTGGCCTTGGGTGGTGGGGCTCAGGCTTCAGCTTCAGCCCCAGGCTCCAGCAAGTCTAAGCCAGCCCTGGTGACCCCATTAAAATGGGCTCGTGACCCACTTTGGGGTAATGACCCACAGTTTGAGAACCGTTGATCTAGACGATCCCTGACAGGTGTTTGTCTAACCTGATCTTAAAAATCTTTAATGATGGAGTTTCCACAGCCTCCCCAGGTAATTTATTCCAGTGCTTAACCACCCTGACAGCTAGGAAGTTTCTCCTAATGTCCAACCTAAACCTCCCTTCCTGCAATTTAAGCCCATCGCTTCTTGTCCTATCCGCAGAAGTTAAGGAGAACAATTTTTCTCCCTCCTCCTTGTAACAACCTTTTATGTACTTGAAACTCTTGTCATGTCCCCCCTTAGTCATAGTGGATCACAAGCTAAATATGAGTGAACAGTGGAACACTGTTGCAAAAAAAGAGAACATCATTCTGCGATGTATTAGCAGGAGCGTGGGAAGCAAAACACGAGAAGTTATTCTTCCGCTCTACTCCGCGCTAATTAGGCCTCAACTGGAGTATTGTGTCCAGTTCTGGGCACCACATTTCAGGAAAGATATGAACAAATTGGAAAAAGTCCAGAGAAGAGCAACACAAATGATTAAAGGTCTAGAAAACATGACCTTTGAGGGAAGATTGAAAAAATTGGGTTTTTTCAGTCTGGAGAAGAGAAGACTGAGAGGGGACATGAAAACGGTTTTCAAGTACATAAAAGGTTGTTACAAGAACGAGGGAGAAAAATTTTTCTCCTTAACCTCTGAGGACAGGACAAGAAGCAATGGGCTTAAATTGCAGCAAGGGCGGTTTAGGCTGAACATTAGGAAAAATGTCCTGTCGGAGTGGTAAAGAGCTGGAATAAATTACCTAGGGAGGTTGTGGATCTCCATCATTGGAGATTTTTAAGAGCAGATTAGACAAACACCTGTCAGGGATGGTCTAGAGATAATACTTAGTCTTGCCTTGTATTCAGGGGTTTGGATTAGAAGACCTCTCGAGGTCCCTTCCAGTCTTACGACTGTATTGTATTGTGTTATGAAACCTGTGCTGTAAGAATCTTTGAAATGCCTGGGAAGAGAGCTACCAAGGGGTAGGAAATCAGTTTTGGCACCCATGAACAACAACTGTGGGCTGAACTTCCCAGGTCTCTCTCAAAGAGGAAAAGATGTGACAAAATGGGAATTTCCATACTATTTTATGAGCATATTGTTGGCACGCGGTGTGCAGTGTTGTTGTAGACGTGTTGTCTCCAGGATATTAGAGAGACAAGGGGGGTGAGGTAATATCTTTTACTGGACCAGCTTCTGTTGGTGAGAAAGACAAGCTCTCAAGCTACACTTGCTAAACGAACTGTTCCACCTTGTATTTAGCTGTGACACTCTGAGTACCAGACCTGAAGAAGAGCTGTGCATAGGCTCGAAAGCGTGTCTCTTTCACCAACAGAAGTTGGGTCCAATAAAAGATATTACCTCACCCCCCTTGTCTCTCTATGTGGTGACTTACTGGACTAAGGATTGCTAGCCAGTGGGTGTTAAAAGGCTGAAACCCTGCTCATGGGGCAGAGACAGAGACTTGAGATGTTTGTGTCACGTAACCGTCTGGGGTGGGAGGAATGGATTGTTAAAGGTGTGACGTTACTGACATGAACTGTGACCGTAAAGATCATTGTTGCAACCAAGGTCCTATAGTTGCACCAAATCTTGCACAAAGGAGGTCAAGAAACGTGTCTATAGAAAGGTTTCAGAGGAGCAGCCATGTTAGTCTGTATCCGCAAAAAGAAAAGGAGGACTTGTGGCACCATAGAGACTAACCAATTTATTTGAGCATAAGCTTTCGTGAGCTACAGCTCACTTCATCGGATGCATGCAGTGGAAAATACAGTGGGGAGATTTATATACACAGAGAACATGAAACAATGGGTGTTACCATACACACTATAACGAGAGTGATCAGTTAAGGTGAGCTATTACCAGCAGGAGAGGGGGAAAAAAAACAAAACAAAACAACCTTTTGTAGTGATAATCAAGGTGGGCCATTTCCAGCAGTTGACAAGAACGTGTGAGGAACAGTGGCGGGGCGGAATAAACATGGGGAAATAGTTTTACTTTGTGTAATGACCCATCCACTCCCAGTCTCTATTCAAGCCTAAGTTAATTGTATCCAGTTTGCAAACTAATTCCAATTCAGCAGTCTCTTATTGGAGTCTGTTTTTGAAGTTTTTTTGTTGAAGAATCAATCATCAAGGATCTACAACCTATCCTAAAGGACAATCCCTCACTCTCACAGATCTTGGGAGACAGGCCAGTCCTTGCTTACAGACAGCCCCCCAACCTGAAGCAAATACTCACCAGCAACCACACACCACACAACAGAACCACTAACCCAGGAACCTATCCTTGCAACAAAGCCCGTTGCCAACTGTGTCCACAGATCTATTCAGGGGACACCATCATAGGGCCTAATCACATCAGCCACACCATCAGAGGCTCGTTCACCTGCACATCTACCAATGTGATATATGCCATCATGTGCCAGCAATGCCCCTCTGCCATGTACATTGGCCAAACTGGACAGTCTCTACGTAAAAGAATAAATGGACACAAATCAGACGTCAAGAATTATAACATTCAAAAACCAGGAGGAGAACACTTCAATCTCTTTGGTCACTCAATTACAGACCTAAAAGGGCAATTCTTCAACAAAAAATCTTCAAAAACAGACTCCAACCAGAGACTGCTAAATTGGAATTAATTTGCAAACTGGATACAATTAACTTAGGCTTGAATAACGACTGGGAGTGGATGGGTCATTAGCATCGCCTGCAAAAAGGTGAATCGTTCATGGATATGTGACTTGCCCAGGTGGCTACAAACTCCATCTTGTTGCTGTGATTTTGCACAGAAGAACAAAGGGGTTTCCGCCCACAAGAGAGAGAATATAAAAGGCCCTGGAAGCCCCTCCATTTTTGTCTTCAGCTGGCTCAAGAAATGGCCTCTCCACCCCTAAGAGATGCCTGAAAGAAACTGGAACAAAGGACAGTAACTACAGGGGTGTGAGTGATCGCTGGACCCAGACTAGGAAGGAGTCCAGTCTGTGAAAGAAGCTTATTGGAACATCTCTGGGGGTGAGATTTCATCTGCAATCAGTTTCTTACTGTATTAGGCTTAGACTTGCGTGTTCTATTTTATTTTGCTTGGTAATTCACTTTGTTCTGTCTGTTATTACTTGGAACCACTTAAATCCTACTTTTTATATTTAATAAAATCACTTTTTGCTTATTAATTAACCCAGAGCAAGTAATTAATACCTGGGGGAGCAAACAGCTGTGCATCTCTCTCTATCAGTGTTATAGAGGGCGGACAATTTATGAGTTTACCCTGTATAAGCTTTATACGGAATAAAACAGATTTATTTGGGGTTTGGATCTTATTGGGAGCTGGGTGTCTAGGTGCTAGAGACAGGAGCACTTCTTAAGCTGTTTTCAGTTAAGTCTGCAGCTTTGGGGCGCATGGTTCAGACCCTGAGTCTTTGTTGGAGCAGACTGGCGTGTCTGGCTCAACAAGGCAGGGTTCTGGAGGCCCAAACTGGCAGAGAAAATGGGCTCAGAGGTAGTCTCAGAACATCATGTGACAGTCCCTAGGGGGTTTCTGTAATCTAACCCGTCACAAAAGGACTGTCTGAAACCAACCCACATCAACAGAAGATCCGGAAAGACAAAGGGGAGCCCCAGGGACTGAACAACTGACCCCTATTTATAGGAAACTGACAAAGAGACAGAGGGGGAGGCCCAACGAATGGATTCCACGACTGCTTGGCTTTGTGATGTGCTGGCTTGACCAGGCTGGACTATGTCTATGCAAACTTAAGGACTTTTTGACGCTGCGTTCCAGCTGACTAACCCTGCTCTGTTTTGAAATAGCTGCCTGGTGTCACTGCAAATACCTCAGGAGGTGCATTGGTCCCTGAAGATTGTATGAGTCTCTGTAATCTATCTCAGGTGGACTCACTGGGCAGGAATCACAGTACTGGATGGCTCAGAGGCTCAGTTTAGGAGATGACCCAGAGGCTCAGTTTAGGAGATGTGGCGGCCACGTGGTCTTCCTTTAAGGAAGAGAAGGACTCTTGGGGGTCTGCAGGGGTTCCTCCAAGGGACTGCTTAAAAACGGGGCAGAGCACAGATCCTGTGGATCTGTGACAAAATGAAAGAGGCTTTTGAAGCCCATTTCATAGGTATGTGTGAAGGGCCAAATTTAATAGATGGTGACAGGAACAAGGGGAAACAGTAGGGTTGCCAACAATACAAAGATTACACCTAGTAGAGAAACTGGAATGCATTAATGGCAGAAAGCAACCTGTACAGGAGATGTATCCACACATCTTCCCAGGGCCAGGACAGCTGTCAGGGGAGTTCAAAAGAAAACTGGTGCCATCAGTGACTCCCTTTGCTCTCACAGCCCCACACCACATCCCCACACACTGCTAGCAAAAGTCAAAGAATTAAAGTGAATGGAAGATATGGGGGTTTCCCAGATAGAAGAACCCACGGACTGGTGTGCAAGAATGGTTGGAGTATTAAAAGTCCAATGGCAAAATCCAGATTTGCATGGACTTTACACAATAAAATAAACATGTGCAGAGAAAGAAAAGACACATGCTTCCTGCAATTGACCAGGCATTAGAGATTAATTTATCCCTGCGGCAGGTACTTCAGAAACAGATGCTCTCCAAAATCCATGAGGGACACTAAGGTATAAACAAGTGCAAGGCATTTGCACAAGAATTGGGTGGTCTCTGAGAAGGCAAATTCAGACCTTATTAGAAGACTATGAGATATGTAATAAGGAAAGAAAACAATTGCCAGAACCACTGCTCTCTACAAAGCTACACGACAGACCATGGCAGTGGGTAGCGACAGTTTTTCTGGAAAGGACACATACATTATTGTAGCTGATTGACTTGGCTATCCTTCCACAGAGTTCATCAGCACAATCATCCAGAAACTAAAGTCAGTACCTGCAAGACAGGGAGTTCCTGAAGTCCTCCTGTCTGATAATGGGCCTCAATTCACCTCTGAAACATCCCTAGCATTTGCACAGGACTTTGATTTTGAACGTCATACTAGTAGTCCACATTACCCCAAGAGCAATGGGGAGACGGAGAGGTCACTGCAGACATTACAAAGACTTCTGCAAACATCAGTGGACCCACAGAAAGGACTCCTGGCATATCAGTCAACACTGTTTGCCTCTGGGCGACCGCCAGCAGAACTTCTGGTGCAGACAGTGACGGAGGCTTTTACCTGTGGCACTGACTCAGCTCAAACCTCACTGGCCCGACCTGAAGGAATTTTGAGACTGGGATGCTGAAGTAAACGTTTGGCAGCAGCCAAACTTGAATGTTTGGCATAGAACAAAAGCAGGGCCTGGACTGAGACCAGCAGCAAAGTTCAGCGTAAAGGCTTGCAGACATTTGGAATGTGGCAGAAACTCCCAGATCCTACTGAGAGACGATTCCAAGAAGACTTCTCTGGAGGAACTGGCTCCGTCTTCAATATTTCCCAACCCAACAGAGGATCAGGAACCTGCAGGTACTCTGTGAGGATGTGAGAGCCTCTGTTAAGAACTCCACACCCAAACTCAACAGAAATGAGAACACAGTCTGGATGTGTGGCCCCATCCCCACCACACCTTGATCTTTAGAATACTGCTCAGGACTATTTAAATGCAATTGAAAAGGGGACGTATTAGTGCAAACAGTTTTAAGGAATGTCCAGTGTATTTTGAATTGCTGTGTGTAAATACTCCAGTTATTAATTTAGGTTTTAATCTTTTATTATAAAGAAAGGGAGGTGTGGAGTGGTTACAGAGCTTCTGTTGTCCACGAGAATTATAGCAAAAGTGAAAGTGATGTATTTTTATCATTTCTTGCAACATGACTTACACGCCAGCAGCATAGGGGAGACTACATTATTGATCCAATAAAGAGGAAAGAAACAATGTGAAAGGAGCAGACAGACCAAATGTACAATATTAGAACAGTGCACAACCCAACCGGGAGACCAAAGCATCTTTGGAGGATAGGTAGGAAAAGCTGTGCAAGATGTGGCAAGACACCAAGCCACAGCTGGCAACAACCAGCAAAAGAAACACAATATAGGAGATTCATAGATTCATAGATATTTAAGTCAGAAGGGACCATTATGATCATCTAGTCTGACCTCCTGCACAACGCAGGCCACAGAATTTCACCCACCACTCCTGCAAAAAACCTCTCACCTAGGTCTGAGCTATTGAAGTCCTCAAATCGTGGTTTAAAGACTTCAAGGAGCAGAGAATCCTCCAGCAAGTGACCTGTGCCCCATGCTACAGAGGAAGGCGAAAAACCTCCCAGGGCCTCTTGCAATCTGCCCTGGAGGAAAATTCCTTCCCCACCCCAAATATGGCCATCAGCTAAACCCTGAGCATATGGGCAAGATTCACCAGCCAGATACTACAGAAAATTCTTTCCTGGGTAACTCAGATCCCACCCCATCTAATATCCCATCACAGGCCATTGGGCCTATTTACCATGAATATTTAATTACCAAAACCACGTTATCCCATCATACCATCTCCTCCATAAACTTATCGAGTTTAATCTTAAAGCCAGACAGATCTTTTGCCCCCACTGTTTCCCTTGGAAGGCTATTCCAAAACTTCACTCCTCTGATGGTTAGAAACCTTCGTCTAATTTCAAGTCTAAACTTCCCAATGATTAGTTTATATCCATTTGTTCTCGAGATGCCACAAAATGAGACATTTTGGATGTGTTGTAGTGAGCAGCTCAAAAAACATAGGAAGGAACTTCCTGGTAGAGAGTTCTCCGGATGTTGCGTATGTCTCCTCACACTACATCAACAAATGAGCTCCCCACCCCCGTACCTCAGGGAAAAGGTCACAGCCAATTAATCAGATCTCTGCCCCCACACCCCAGGGCAAACCCCATAGCCAACGAACGAGCCCCACCCCCGCAGGGCAAACCCCATAGCCAACGAACGAGCCCCACCCCTGCAGGGCAAACCCCATAGCCAACAACAGACCCCCAACTCCCTTCCCTCACCTGCTCCAGGAAGATCATCTCTGCCAGCTTGTAATTCTTCTCCAGCATGGCCAGGCGGGCACGCACCTGGTAATAATCTGTGCCGTCCCCACCCTGTAAACACACACAAACATCTCAGACGAGCTGGGGGATGTGGCACTGGGCATGGTGCAAGGGAGGTGGCTGTGGGAGGCCAGCAACTGACACCCCATGAGGGAGGCAGCCGTAGGAAGGGGGCTCTGGGCGCCCCGTGAGGGAGGCAGCCAGGGGAGTTGGGCGCTCTGGGTACCTCGTGAGGGAGGCAGCCAGGGGGGCACACTGGACACCCCATGAGGGAGGAAGATGGGGGGCGCTCTGGGCACCCCGTGAGGGAGGCAGCTAGGGGGGCGCTCTGGGCACCCCGTGAGGGAGGCAGCTAGGGGGGCGCTCTGGGCACCTCATGACGGAGGCAGCCGGGGGAGGGGGGTGCTCTAGGCACCCCGTGAGGGAGGCAGCCGGGGGAGGGGGGCGCTCTGGGCACCCCGTGAGGGAGGCAGCCGGGGGAGGGGGGTGCCCCGGTGCACCCCATGAGGGAGGCAGCCCCGGGGGGGGGGAGGACACTGGATACACATGAGGGAGGCAGTGGGGGGGGCACATTGGGCAGCCTATGAGGGAGGCAGCCGGGGGGGGGGCTCTGGGCACCCCATGAGGGAGGAAGATGGGGAGGGTGCTCTGGGTACCCCGTGAGGGAGGCAGCCGGGGGAGGGGAGCGCTCTGGGCACTCCGTGAGGGAGGCATCCGCGGGAGGGGGGCTGGGAGGCCTGGGAGGCCTGGGTGAAGGACAGTGTGAGCAATTCCCACACAGCTCAGGGTCTCCAGAGACCCCTGCCAGGCCAGTGTGATTGGCTGCACACTCTCCATGCCAGGGGAAGTAGGTGTGGTGCACGCACTCACACACGCACACACGCTGCAGCACAGCAGAAGTGAAGTTTGACTCACGTATTCTTTGGCCACCTGGTCGGCAATCTCATTGGTTTCATGGAGGAATCGCGCCTTTGACACGTGGCCCAGCGCTGAGAAGCATCTGGGCAGAGTGAGGAGAGCAGAGTCACCAGCAGCATGGGCTGCCAAGCATATACTTGGGCTTTCATCTGCCCTCAGACCCAGAAGGCGAGGCGAGGGTTCAGAACACTGGGGCAGGTAGTCACAGCAAAGTAAGGCCAAGCCATAACACAGTCTGACTCCACTGGAGGGAGCTCGAGCCCCATGCTCTGCCTGTTTTCCACCCCCAAAGGGCCATGAGCTCTGCTCTGCAGGAGAGAGCGCCAGCCATGTGCTCTGTCCACATTGTGATCTGTAGCAGAGCTATGCTACACGGGGATGTGTCCCCCACCTTTGCCCCAGGGCCTAGGATGGTAAGATGGAGCCAGCTCCTGGGATGGAGAACACTGGGCACCCCACTGCAGGAACTCTGGCTCACAAGTAGCACTGAAAGGCACAAGATCCTGTTCTCCTTGGCTAGAACCTGGGCCACTGGGATCGGGCCTTTGGGGGGCGAGGAACCCACAGAAGGAAAGGTACCAGGGCATATTTGGTTCCTCTCTGTACCTCTCAGCGATGTGCAGCTGCTTGGCCTCCAGGGCCAGTCTGCTTAGGGTCTTCCACATGGCTTCGGTCTCCGTGGACATTTCCAGGGTCTCCAAGAATGCAGCTGCCCTGGGGAGAGGAGGGTTTGCAGCACATTAGAGAAGAGGGAGGTGGGTTACCATGTTACCCTGCAGCCAGGATGGGGGCAGGTCACTGTGAGGCCCTGGGGCTGAGCAGCCCTTCAGCTGGGCCTGTCCGAGGAGTGTCTGATGCTCTTTTCCACTTTGGAAAACCCTGATGGATTTTGTTCCACACAATCACCACCCTTCGCCCACTCTGGCCACAGACAGGGCTCTAGCTGGTGCTATATTAACTGCTCAGTCCCTGTCCTGCATGTCACCCCAGAGGCTCCGAAGCCCATCCAGCCCTGCCACCCACTCTCTAGCTGTGTCTGAAACCAACTCCCTCACGCAGGAACAGGCTGTGGGCAGCCCAAGGAGCCCCACCTGCTGGACCACTCTGGGGATCCCCTGAAAAGCATCGCAGCTCTGTGGAGGGCAGTGACGGGGAAGCCTGAGGATGGCAGACCAGGGCTAGCTGTTTCTTGCTGCTTATAACAGTCACAGACACACCCTGCTGTTACTCCTCTGGCTACAGCAGGGAAATCCTGTCCCCCCTGAACTCCCAGTGACTTCACTGGGGCCAGCGTCTCATACAGCGAGCCTCTGGGTGCTGAGAACTAGGCTGGCTCTTTTCGACCATTTGGCAAGAAGCACAAAGAAGTGCCATGTTTTACCTCAGAAGCAGCTCAATACCCCCCCCCCCCAAACCTACCTCCCACTGTTATGCAAACAGAGGAGCCAAGGTGCAGTTCCAGCCCCACAGATGGCATCTGCATCCATGCACAGGTCCATGTGGGCTCAAGAGGCTTTTGCAGAGCTTCCCATCTCTGAGGAGACCTGACATATGTATGCAGCCTGGAACAGGCCCTCACACACAGTGCTCAGAACCTGCATTCGTCCCTTTGCACAGGTTTAAGAACGTAAGAACAGCCAGACTGGGTCAGAGCAAAGTTCCATCTAGCCCAGTATCCTGTCTTCCGACAGTGGCCCATGCCAGGTGCCCCAGAGGGAATGAACAGAACAGGGAATCATCAAATGATCCATCTCCTGTCCCCATCCCCAGCTTCTGGCAAACAGAGGCACCATCCCTGCCCGTCCTGGCTAACAACCATTGATGGATCTATCCTCCAGGAACTTATCTAGTTCTTTTTGAACCCTGTTACAGTCTTGGCCTTCACAACACCCTCTGGCAGAGCTCCACAGGTTGACTGTGCATTGTGTGACGAAATACTTCCTTTTTTTGTTTTAAACTTGCTGTCTATTAATTTCATTGGGAGCCCCGGTTCTTGTGTTATGAGAATGAGTAAATAACACTTCCTTATTTACTGTCTCCGCACCCGTCGTGATTTTATAGACCTCTGTCATATCCCGCCTTAGTCGTCTCACATCTATTAGCACACACTCATGCTCTGGCTGTGCTCTCATGTTTGCACACATATCCTAGGACATCACACCTAGCTACTGCACTCCCTTCTGCTACTTATACTGGGCTCAGGGAAGTCTGGGCAGATTCATTCTGTAAGCTGCCACACCACTCACAGCTCCTGGCTCCGCTCCCCTCCAGCTCTCTGGGGATTTTCTCTCGCTGTCTGGGACCCTCTTCTTCCCTTGAACGAAGCTGGCACCATGTCTGGTGGCTGTCCTCAGACACTGGTCTTGCTCTGAGCAGGGGGTTGGACTAGATGACCTCCTGAGGTCCCTTCTAACCCTGATATTCTATGATCTCCCTCCTGCCCACGCCATTCTGTTCAGTGGCCAGTTGCCCTGTCCCCCACAAATCGCACCGTCTGGGACGGATGGCTCCCCCACACCTGCTCTTCGTCACAACACCTCACTTCCACCCACCCTTTAGCTTCCTTGTGGACTCCACTGCCCACCCCACCCCGGGTCGCTGGCTGCCAGGACTCACCTGCTATAGTCCTCATCATCAATGGCTGTTCCAAACTCAATGAGCCCCTCGTCCAGGGTGTAGGACACTGTGTTCACCCCTTCTGCCACTATCACCTCAGTCTTCCCATTGCTCCGCTCCAGGTTCACGATATCCCCCTGAAAGAGCCCCAGACACCTCAGCACCTCCACTCTCAGCTCCCATTCCACCTTCCACTGTGCGAGGGGAGAGGGCCGGGGGCACACTGGGACAGCTCTGCCTTAGTCTCCTACAGGTAGATGAGCTCAGCAGAACGGACCCCCCACTAGGCACTTGGGCTAACCCCACCGTCACGTGCAGAACTAAGAGAAAGGCCATTTCGCCCAGTGAGCTCCCCCACTTCATCCGCCCACTTTCTGCTCTCTCTATCCCCTCCTGCCCCCACAGCTTTCAGGAGGGTCAGACCCCAGGCTTCCTCCTGTTCCCCTTTCAAAGCACCACCCCATCTGTTCTCGCTGCATAAAATACTGAGCTGCCCAGCGCCCTCCTAGAACTCCTACACATGACGGTGGGTGACGGTGGGGAGCTCTGCAGGAAGCGAGAAGACTGGAATTTTACCTTCAGCGGGAACATGGTAACTCGCTCTGGGGCATCGTTGTTGTACCAAATGCAGAGGCTGTTTCTGTTCTGGGCCACCACCACGTCACTGCCTGGGACCCACTGCACATAGGAGCAATAGTTCAGGATCGTGGCCTTGGTGCTGCTCTCAATGTCATAAAGCTGCAACTAGATGAGGAAAGAGACAGAATCAGCAGGGTCTGTGATTGGCCTGTGACCCAGCCACGGCGAGGACACTGGCGCCCTGCTTCCAGCTACATCTCACATGCTGAGCCAGGTCAGGCCTGCTCAGCACCTCGATGGGAGATTTTCTAGGCACAGACATCTGCTGCAGAGACTGCGGTGAGTAGGTCAGGGAGGGGGCAAAGCTCTCCCCTCCGAGCACTACGGATCCCAAGGACCCAGTATGGTGCTAGGCTGTGCTGTGGGGCCATTCCCAGAGAGAGCCGATTGTGATGGTCTGGGAAACCTGTCTTCACAATTTAACAAATTCTGTGTGAGATTATGAACTCCCTGTATGTATCTTTACCAAGCTGCATGCTCCAGTCTGAATATACAGCCCTCATATATTGAGTATTAGCCCTTAAGAAATCCAGGGTCTTTATTAACAACATGATT
The DNA here is from genome assembly GCF_965152275.1 of Natator depressus. Taxonomy (NCBI): domain Eukaryota; kingdom Metazoa; phylum Chordata; order Testudines; family Cheloniidae; genus Natator; species Natator depressus. Next base: position 566,587 of record NC_134236.1, on the reverse strand, counting down.
TTTAAGGTCTAGCAAAGTTATAAATAATCCCCCTGGCTGGTCTGCCAAAAGTGCTGGGCAGGTTTCGTTTGAGGATGAGGACTTACCAGACAGTTATAAGATAGCTTGTAGCCTGTCTGGTATTGATGGGTCTCCTCTTACCAGCCCTCAGCCTCAAAGGAAACCTGCACCAGACTTTCAAAAGATGAGCCTGGGACCTTAAATTCATAACTCTGCTAGACACTAAAAGTCATGGTCTTAATGAAGACACTGGATTTCTGGCTTATTACAACAATCTGCAACCCACTAACCCCCCCTTTTTGTCCTATGACCACAGCGGTGTTAACGGGCCACTTCACCTTGAATGGTCTCTTACAATACGTGCTAACTACTTATGCTGAAAAGACCAATTACCTTTTCCGTAACTGGTGTTCCTCTAGATGTGTTGCTCATGTCTATTCCACAATAGGTGTGCGTGCTCGCCACGTGCACTGGTGCCGGAAGTTTTTCCCCTAGCAGTACCCGTAGGGGGGGAGCGCCCCCCCCCGCAATCCCTGGAGTGGCGCCTGCCTGGCGCGGTATAAGGGGAGCTGCGCGCTCCCCCCACCCTCAGTTCCTTCTTGCCAGACAACTCCAACAGAGGGGAAGGAGGGTGGAACAGACATGAGCAACACATCTTGAAGAACACCAGTTACGGAAAAGGTAACTGTCTTTTCCTCTTTGAGTGATTGCTCATGTGTATTCCACAGTAGGTGATTCCAAGCTATATCTGTTGGAGGTGGGTAGGAGTTCACAAGTTCCCAGGACGGAGGACAGCCCTGCTGAACCCGGCGTCATCCCTGGTTTGGGGGACGATCGCATAGTGCGCGGTGAACGTGTGAACCGAAGACCACGTGGCAGCTCTACAAATGTCCTGGATGGGGACGTGGGCCACGAAGGCAGCCAATGAGGCCTGCACCCGAGTCGAGTGTGCCCTCACAATGGGTGGCAGGAGGACACTCGCCAGCTCATAACGGGAATGGATGCACGAAGTGATCCAATTGGAAAGCCGCTGAGTGGAAATTGGCTGGCCCCTCATGCGCTCAGCCGAGGCGACGAATAGTTGCGAGGACTTTCTGAACGGCTTGATCCGCTTGAGGTAGAAAGCCAGAGCCCGCCGCACATCAAGCGTGTGGCGATGGCGCTCCTCACTGGACGCATGAGACTTAGGGCAGAGGACCGGTAGAAAAATGTCCTGACCCATGTGGTAGGCAGAGACCACCTTCAGGAGGAACGCGGGGCGTGAGCTGGACCTTGTCTTTATGAAAGACAGTGTACGGTGGCTTGGAGGTCAGGGCCCTGAGCTCCGAGACTTGCCTAGACAATGTGATAGCTCCCAGGAAGGCCACCTTTCATGAGAGGTGAGACCAGGAGCACGTGGCCAATGGTTCAAATGGGGGCCCTGTGAGATGAGCCAACACCAGGTTTAGGTCCCACTGCAGGACCACGGGTCTAGAATACGGAAAAAGAGGGTCCAAACTCTTAAGGAACCGGCCAGTCATAGCATGGGAAAATACCGTGTGCCCTTGCACCGGCGGATGGAAGGCCAATATGGCTGCCAGGTGCACCTTGACTGACGAGGGCGCCAGGCCCTGAGCCCTCAGGTGGAGGAGGTAATCAAAGATAAGCTGGATTGGGGCGGTCATCGAGGAGACACCCTAGTCCGCCGCCCACCTAGAAAACCGGGACCACTTGGCCAAATAAACGCCAAATAAGCGCGGCGAGTGGAGGGCTGTCTACTTTCGAGGAGGACGCGCTGAACCTGCTCTGAGCACATCCTTTCCTCTCCACCTAACCACTGAGCAGCCACGCCGTGAGGTGAAGAGCCGCCAGGTTGGGATGGAGGAGGTGGCCCTGGTCCTGAGAGAGCAGGTCCGGGAGGAGTGGCAATGGCTACTGCCAGGCCCGTGAGGGTCCCGTACCAATGCTGCCTGGGCCATGCCGGGGCAATCAGGAAGACCCGGGCCTTGTCCGTCTTTATCTTCTCCATGACCCTGCTGATTAGAGGGAACGGGGAAAAGGCGTAGAGAAGCCGGCCTGACCAGGACAGGAGAAAGGCATCGGAGACAGTGCCCCTCCCCAGGCCTCCCCTGGAGCAGAACCGGGGGCATCAACGGTTCTGCCGAGTCATGAACAGGTCCACCTGGGGAGTTCCCCACCTTCAGAAGAGCAGGTGGGCCACTTCCGGGTTGAGGGACCACTTGTGTTGTGAGGAAAAGTCCCTGCTCAAGAGATCCGCCCTCTCATTCCGGGTGCCCCATATGTGGAAGGCCTTCAGGTGGATATCGTGGGCTATACAGAAGTCCCACAGCCTGAGGGCTTCGCGGCAGAGGGCAGAGGATCGGGCCCCGCCTTGCCTGTTGATATAGAACATCGAGGCCGTATTGTCCGTGAGGATCCTGACCACCTTGCCCTCCAGGTGTGAGTGGAAGGCCATGCACGCCAGGCCATGCACTGTTCTGAGCTCCTTGACGTTTATATGTACGGTCAGGTCTTGAGCTGACCACAGGCCTTGGGTCTGAAAGTTCCCCACATGAGCCCCCCAATCCAGGTCCCACGCATCGGACACCCGCTCCAGTGACCTGTCCCTGAACGTGACCCCTTGGAGCAAGTTGTTTGGGGAAGACCACCACCGTAGGGAGGTGATCATAGAGTCCAGCACAGTGAAGACCTTGTCCATCCTGTCCATGGCCTGGGAGAACTTCGAGGCCAACCAGAGCTGGAGGGTCCTCATCCTGTGTCTGGCGTAATGGACCATGTACGTGCACACCAACATGTGACCCAACACTTGCGCCTTGAACTTCTTCCTATCGCACTCCTGGAGGGAGTCCTCAAACTTGGGCAGGGAGCCCCACAGATTGAATTTGTACCGGCCCAGGAGGGCCTGATGGTTTGCCACTCATAACTGGAAGCTCAAAGATGAATAAACTTTCCTTCCCAAAGAGTCCAGTCTCCGAGAGTCTTTGTTCTTTGGGGCTGACTGACCCTGCTGTTCCCAGTGGTTGACCGACACCAGGGAGTTGGGCACCAGATGGGTATACAAGTACTCATGCCCTTTAGCGGGTACAAAGTACTTGCGTTCTTCCTTTTTAGAGATGGGGGCCAACGAGGCTGGCGTTTGCCACAGGGCATTTGAAATCTTAGCCACCCCTTCATGGAGAGGCAAGGCCACCCTACCCGGTGCCAATGGTGACAACACGTTAAACAGGGAGTCTGAGGGTCTCCTCCATCTCCTTTGCCTGGAGGTGGAGGCTTGCTGCCACCCTCTTTAAGAGTTCTTGGTGGGCCCTGAAGACCTCCAGCGGGATGGAGGTGGGCAGGGCCGCAATTGCCTCCTCCGGGCGGGGCGAAGAGGCTGGTGCGGTGCTCTGGGTGTCGGCCGGCACCGGAGGGTCCACCACCTCGTCAGACTCTGGGCACGGTGCCGAGGACGCACATGCCACCGATTTCTTCCTTGGGGGTCTGGAGAGGGAGGCCGACAGTGCCTCTGAAGCTCCGGCCACCGAGTGAGCTCCCACTGGGGGCTGCGCCGGAGGCCACGGTGCCCACTGGTACCATTGGGCCAGCCACGACGCTCGGTGCCACTGCACCTGCTGTGGCACCTGCGGGGCCGGCTGTTTGGGTTGGCTGGCCTGGCCCATCGAAGGATGGCTACGAATGGAGACCGGGTTGGCGTAAGATCTGCTGCAGTCTCTGGACCGGGAGGAGCGGTGGTGCCGGGATCTATGACGGCCATGGGACAGCGATTTCGATGTGGAGGACCGGTACCGGTGGTAACAGCTGCTCGAGAATGGCCTCGACAGGCGGACCCGCAACGGCGCAACGCTGGCGATCGATGCCCGGGGCTGCGATGTCTTGGCGGATACTTGGAGTGGGAGTCCGAGCAGGAACAGCGTCGATGACCGTGCTGTGACGGACTGCGGTGCCCTCTCCAAGACAAGGACCAATGGCGATGCCCGCCGCGGTCCTGCCGATATTTGCTCCTTGAGGTCAAGCGGTGCCGCGAGTCCTGGCTGGCCAGAACCCAGCCAGACAGTCTGGTCAGCGTTGAGGGCGATCCACCTGGACTCTGCCCCAAGCGATTGCTGGGCAGCAATCGGCATCGGGAACATTCCCTCGACCGAGACAGGGCTGGAGGCGACTGCGGAGATCCCAGCAGTGGCATGTCTCTGGAGCGCGGGGCCGACATCGGCGGAGCTCCGGGCACCAGCATGGACATAATGTCCCGGGCCACCTGGAGGGCTTCAGGCATGGACAGCATCCAGACATCCGGAGAGGCCTGTTCCAAAGGGGCCGGGCTACTCCGCTCAAAGTGAGTCAGAGCTGCCCGACATGGGCCTAGCCTCTGTCCCAGACTTCCCTCGATGCCGCTGCGAAAAGGGAGTCTTCCTGGCCCTCTTAGCGTGCCCCATGGACGGGGAGCGGTGCCGACTGGTCAATGGCACTGGAGGGTCACCGCGTACTGACGCTGTGATGCCGGGTACCGGTTCGGAGCGGCATGCTGGGTTGGAGTCAGCGCCAACTCCATCAGGATGGCCCGGAGCCTAATGTCCCTTTCTCTTTTGGTCCAAGGCTTAAACGACTTGCAAATCTTGCACCTTTCACTGATATGGATTTCTCCCAAGCAGCGCAAACAGTCTGTATGCGGGTCACTTCTTGGCATAGAATGCCTACAAGAGCCGCACGACTTAAACCCCGGGGTGCGGGGCATGCCCCGGCCCGGGCTCACTGACTAACTAAACTAACAAAACAGCTAACTAACTACAGGTACTAATGCTGAACGAACGAACAGTTCTGGGGACGAGCTACAGCAAAGCTGGAGCAGAGCAGTTCCAGTGCACCTTCACTGGCGGCAAGAAGGAACTGAGGGTGGGGGGAGCGCGCAGCTTCCCTTATACTGCGCCAGGCAGGCACCACTCCAGGGGCTGCGGGGGGCGCTCCCCCCTGCAGGTACTGCTAGGGGAAAAACTTCCAGCACCGGTGCACGTGGCAAGCACGCACACCTATTGTGGAATACACATGAGCAATCTCTCGAAGAACTATCTGTTCCACCTTGCATTTAGCTGTGACACTGTCTGTGAGTGCCTTTCCCAGACCTGAAGAAGAGCTCTTTGTAGCGCGAAAGCGTGTCTCCCTCACCACTAGAAGTTGGTCCAATAAAAAATATCACCTCATCCATCTTGTCTTTCTAATATCCTGGGACTGACACAGCTACACCAACACTGCATTCAAGGTCTCAAAATGTAATGACAAACAGGGAATTGTCACTGAGTGGGCGTGTTTCCAGTGGAGTCCTGCAGGGATTGGTCTTGGCCCTGTCATTTAACATTTTTATCAATGAACTGGAAGAAAACATAAAACCATCACTGATAAAATTTGCAGAGGACACAAAAATTGAGGGAGAGGTAAACAATGAAAAGGACAGGTCACTGATTCACAGCAATCTGTACCACTTGGTAAACAGGACGCAAGCAAACAGCATGCATTTCAATACAGCTAAATGTAAATGTATACTGTGACACTGACAGGCCAAGTGCCAGTTCATGCCAGGGTCTCCATGGCTCAGCTGGACAATGACAGACACGTAGCTGGACTCTGTCGGCTCACTTGTGGGTTAATACTGATAAAACAAAAAAAATTTGATAGAATTACAAGGAAGTGATTAGTGTTTAAACTCTATTGAACACTTGTGAGTTGCTGCTGCATAAATCTTATTGAGCTATCTGTGCCTCACACTGTAATGTAATATTTGAGCGGTTGCCCTGTGAACCTCTGTGGCTGTATGAATTATCACACACATTAATTAGTGGGAAGAGCTGCTCTCTTCTACAGAAACAGTTATGCCCCTCCCGAAAGAGGAGACCCATGGATACCAGACAGGATATGGGTGGATCTTACAACTGGAAACTCCCTACATCTGGGTTGAGGAATTGTCAACAAAAGGACTAAAGACTCTTATTTTTGTTCTGCTCTGCTCCCTGTGAAGATGAGTCGTGACAGTGGACTCCTCCCAAGTCCCATCAACTGAGTTTGAAGCTCAGAGCACATGACAGGAGAGGGATAAAAACCTATGCTCCTTGGACTCAGGGGAGGAAGCAAGGTGTTTCTAAACATAAGCAAGAAATCCCCAGCTGCTTAGCCTGGGCTAGCCCTAAAGCTCAAATAGAACTTGCTGATTATAGAAGCCTGTATTACCTTTTCATACCTAAGACTGAGACACATGAATGAGTTAATGTTTGCTTGCTTTAATCTTGTAAATAGCTCTCTGATTTCCTTTTCCAATTTAATACATCTTCATATAGTTTTACTATAAGGTTACAAGTGTTGTCTTTGGTGTGAGATCTAAAGTGCAATTGACCTGGGATGACTGGTCCTTTGGGATCAGGAGTAACCTGATTATCGCTGTAATTTTTGGTGCAAGGGGCCATCTAACACAGAGATACGCTCACCTGGGTGGCAAGAAAGACTGGAGAACCCAAGGGGACTGTCTGTGACTCTGTGTTAAAGATATTAAAGTACCTGAGAAATTTGCCGTTGGTGCAGGTGGTTGGTGAAATCTACGTTTAGAACTCACAACCAGTTAGGGGTTTGTTCCCTGGTTTTTAACAGTCAATCCAGCCCCTGCACCGTGGCAGGACCAGTAACCCTAGACCAACCTTGATAGGTGTTTGTCCAACATGCCTTTTAAAATTTCCAATTACGTGAATTCTACAACCTCCCTTGGAAGCCTATTTCATAGCTTAACTACCCTGAGATTTAGAAAGTTTTTCCTAACGTATAACCTAAATCGTCCTTGCTGCAGATTAACGACGATTATGTCTTGTCCTACTTTCTGTGGAAATGGAGAACAACTGATTGCCATCCTTTTTATAACAGCCCCAAGCATAGCTGAAGACTGTAATCACCTCCCCCCGCCCCTTCTTTTCTCAAGATGAAACATGCCCAGTTTTTGTAACCTTTCCTCCTAGGTCAGGTTCATAGAATCGTAGAATATCAAGGTTGGAAGAGACCTCAGGAGCTATCTAGTCCAAACCCCTGTTCAAAGCAGGACCAATCCCCAACTAAATCATCCCAGCCAGGGCTTTGTCAAGCAGGGCCTTAAGAACCTCTAAGGATGGAGATTCCACCACCTCCCTAGGGAACCCATTCCAGTGCTTCACCACCCTCCTAGTGAAATAGTGTTTCCTAATATCCAACCTAAACCTCCCCCACTGCAACTTGAGACCACTGCTCCTTCTTCTGTCATCTGCCACCACTAGAACAGATTAGCTCCATCCTCCTTGGAACCCCCCTTCAGGTAGTTAAAGGCTGCTATCAAATCCCCCCTCACTCTTTTCTTCTGCAGACTAAATAACCCCAGTTCCCTTAGCCTCTCCTCGTAAGTCATGTGCCCCAGCCCCCTAATCATTTTCGTTGCCCTCCGCTGGACTCTCTCCAATTTGTCCACATCCCTTCTGTAGTGGGGGGACCAAAACTGGAAGCAATACTCCAGGTGTGGCCTCACTAGTGCCGAATAGAGGGGAATAATCACTTCCCTTGATCTGCTGGCAATGCTCCTCCTAATACAGCCCAATATGTCGTTGGCCTTCTTGGCAATGAGGGCACATTGCTGACTCACATCCAGCTTCTCGTCCACTGTAATCCCCAGGTCCTTTTCTGCAGAACTGCTGCTTAGTCAGTTGGTCCCCAGCCTGTAGCAGTGCATGGGATTCTTCCGTCCTAAGTGCAGGACTCTGCACTTGTCCTTGTTGAACCTCATTAGATTTCTTTTGGCCCAATCCTCCAATCTGTTTAGGTCACTCTGGACCCTATCCCTACTCTCCACCGTATCTACCTCTCCCCCAGCTTAGTGTCATCTGTGAATTTGCTGAGGGTGCAATTAATCCCATCATCCAGATCACTGATAAAGATGTTGAAGAAAACCAGCCCAAGGACCGACCCCTGGGGCACTCCGCTTCATACCAGCTGCCAACTAGATATTGAGCGTTGATCACTACCCGTTGAGAACGACAATCGAGCCAGCTTCCTATCCACCTTGTAGTCCATTCATCCAATCCATACTTTTTAAACTTGCTGGCAAGAATACCGTGGGAGACCGTACCAAAAGCTTTGCTAAAGTCAAGATATATTACATCCACCGCTTTCCCCATATCCACAGAGCTAGTTATCTCATCATAGAAGGCAATCAGGTTGGTCAGGCATGACTTGTCCTTGGTGAATCCATGTTGACTGTTCCTGATCTCGTTCCTCTCCTTCAAGTGCTTCAAAATGGATTCCTTGAGGACCTGCTCCATGATTTTGCCGGGGACTGAAGTGAGGCTGACCGGTCTGTAGTTCCCCGGGTTCTCTTTCTTCCCTTTTTAAAATATGGGCACTATATTTGCCTTTTTCCAATCGTCTGGGATCTCCCCCAATCACCACGAATTTTCAAAGATAATGGCCAATAGCTCTGCAATCACATCAGCCAACTCCCTCAGCACCCTGGGATGAATTAGATCTGGACTTATCGTTTTTGTTGCTGTCCTCTACTAGTCTCTCTCCAATTTGTCCACATATTTCCTTAAGCATGGCACCCAGAATTGGACATAGTTTTCCAGCTGAGGCCTCAACAGTGCCGAGTAGAGCACGACAATTAATTCCCATTGTGACATTTCACCCCATAATGCTTTATAGAAATATGCTTATGAGTGTAAATATAACATAACTGGAATATGTTTTATGCTAGATATGCCATGTAACAAATCTCTGCAAAGGTTATATTCTACTGCATGTATTCATCCTATTCGTATGCATGTATCATTTTTATATCTGAAGTTATGAGCGTTGGCTCTATGCTTGTATTTAAAGGGTTTGCAGGAGAAAGCACCTAAGGCAGATTTGGTCAACACAGTATGAAGGGGTTATTCAAGTAAATGGAAGGTCCACTTGGCTTCCTTGATAGACGCCAATCCACATCTGAGCTTTCCTGGGAACGTTCCTGTAGAGAACTGAGTCATGCATGGACATGTGACTTGCCCATGTGACTCCAAAACTCCATCTTGTAGCTGGGATTCTACACAGGGGGAGAGAGGGGTTTCCACCCACAAGAGAGACTATATAAGCCCCTGGGAAACCCCTCCATTTTGTCTTCAGCTGGCACAAGGGATAGCCTCTCCACCCCACAAAGATGCCTGAAAGAAACTGGAACAAAGGACAGTAACAACAGGGGGTGTGAGTGATTGCTGGACCCAGACTAGGAGGAAGTCTAGTCTGTAATAGAAGCTTATTGGAACATCTCTGAGAGTGAGATTTACCTGCATTTAGTTTCTTACTGTATTAGGCTTAGACATGCGTGTTTTATTTTATTTTGCTTGGTAATTCACTTTGTTTTGTCTGTTATTACTTGGAACCACTTAAATCCTACTTTTTATATTTAATAAAATCACTTTTTGCTTATTAATTAACCCAGAGCAAGTATTAATTCCTGGGGGAGAAAACAGCTGTGCATATCTATCAGCGTTATAGAGGGCAAACAATTTATGTATAAGCTTTATGTATAAGCTTTATACAGAGTAAGACGGATTTATTTGGGGTTTGGATCCCATTGGGAACTAGGTGTCTAGGTGTTGGAGACAGGAGTACTTCTTAAGCTGTTTTCAGTTAAGCCTGCAGCTTTTGGGGGACGTGGTTCAGAGCTGGGTCTGTGTTTGTAGTAGGCTAGCATGTCTGGCACAACCAGGCAAGGCACTGAAGTCCCAAGCTGCCAGGGAAAATGGGCTCAGAGGTAGCCCCAACACATCAGGTGACAGTTCCCAAGGGGGTTTCTGTGGCCCAACCCATCACACCCATCTCTTATATACAAGACTCCTGTTAATACATCCCAGAATATTAGCCTTTTTCACAGCTGCATCACATTATTGACTCATATTCAATTTGTGATTCACAAGAATCCCTAGATCCTTTTCAGCAGTACGACCACCTAGCCAGTTATTCCTCAGTTTGTAGTTGTGCTTTTGATTTTTCCTTCCTAAATGAAGTACTTTGCACTTGTCTTTTTTGAATTTCATCTTGTTGATTTCAGACCAATTCTCCAATATGTCAAGGTCATTCTGAATTCTAATCCTGTCCTACAAAGAGCTTGCAACCCCTCCCAGTGTGGTATCATCTGCAAATTTTATAAGCATACTCTCCACTCAATTATCCAAGTCATTAATGAAAACACTGATAGTACCAGACATAGGGTTGACCCCTGCAAGACACCACGTGGGGAACAAATATTTAATAATGGTTGGTCAATCTAGCAGAGAAAAGCACAACACAATCCAACGGCTGGAAATTGAAACTAGACAAATTCAGACTGGAAATAGGACACACATTTTTGATGGTGAGAGTATTTAACGACTGGAATAATTTACCAAGGGTTGTGGTACATTCTCCATCAGTGACAATTTGAAAATCCAGATTAGATGTTTTTCAAAAAGATCTGCTCTAGGAATTATTTTGGGGAAGTTCTCTGGCCTCTGTGAGACAGGGGAGCAGACTGGGTGATCACAGTGGTTCCTTCTGGCCTGGGAATCTATAAATCTGTGAAACTTGGCTGTCTCTCCAGGGAAAGGTCAACTTCAGTGTAAAGCACTGTGTTCAGGATGTTTGTTGTTTTCTATAAGATCTGTGTATCTCTCGTATGATTATGTAAACAGCAAAGGTGTTACAATCCTGTGCAAAGTGTGTGTTTCACGTGTTACAGCTATCACGTGCCCTTGAAGAGGTAAACTGTGGGCCCAAAACACACCCTGGCTGGAGTTCGGGGAAAGGGTGCATTTAAATTATGGGCAAGACTAAGGGGTCAGTACTGATTCCAGGGGCTGAGCAGTGTGGTAGCAGCTCTCCGGAGAGGGTGCTAGACAAGGGCTGTGCTCTGAGAATGTGACTAGAGGTCCCAAAGCAGTGGTAGTGCTTGGATGCTGCGCAGTGTCCAGAGCATTAAAACACCTGGGACTGAGCAGCTGGATCCCCTCATGGCAGCTGGCAAGTGGCCAAGAGGGGACACTAGATTAGAGCTGTGACACCCACCTTACCCACCACCTTCCCTGCTCCTGAGCATGCCCAGCTCACACCCCATACCCTGGACATGCCTGTCTCCCACCTCACCCTCATCTTCTTGTCCCTGAAGAGAAGTTTGTGGCCCGTCTCATTCAGCTCCAGCCAGTCAATCTTGCTGTCATGGCTGATGGTGCCAATGTTGTAGCCACCAACAAGATCCACTGGGAAAGGGAAAGAAGAGAGGCTCAGTATGAGAATGTTCTGTCAAGCCAGGAGGTGAATTGCAGGGCAGAGCTGCCAGAAGCCTTGCTGCAAAGGAGGCACTCAGTCTGTGGGCAGGCGAAGGATGGGGAGGGATTATTTAGGGTGGTACAAGGAGGACACAACTCAGAGCAAGGGGATGACACTGAGAAAGGGACATGTAAGCTGCATATCAGGATAAGTCCCCTGACAGCGAGCTGTGTCAGGCAGGGACTCATCTCCCAAGGATGGAAGCCCATCCATCTCCTGAGACATTTAAACTAGTACCAGACAGAACACTAATAAATTCCCAGTCAAAGAGCGTTGTTCAACAAAGTGAGAGGTTCCAAACTGCTCTCTGTGATCAGCGTGTGCTAGAAAATCTCTGTCTCCTCGCCCCCGGAACACACCAACATTTCAGTAAAGTGGGAAATTACTTACCTTATAGTAACTGATGACCTTTGAGATGTGTTGTCTATACGTCTTCCACTCACAGGTATTGTGCACCCCCTAGCGCCAGAGATAAGACATTTTCTTCTTACTAGCAGGTCCCCCGTTGGTCTACACATACTCACACAATCCATCCCACCCAAGAATAAAGGGGTGGGGTGGACCAACTGCCAGTATGTTCCTTCACCAGCCAAAATCTTGCAAGGCCTTCATATAGTGGGGAAGGAGGATGGGTCATGGAATACATACAGACAACACACATTGAAGAACATCATTTACTATAGGTAAGTAACCTCTTTTTCTTAACTGAGTGGTTGTCTATATGTCTTCCACTCATGAGACTGAAAAGCAATTGACAGATGGAGGGTGGGTACACAAGCGTTACGTAAAGACAGATCTAAGTAACAAAGCTGTAACAAAGGTCGCATCTTCTCTAGTTGCCTGTCTAGCTACATAATGTTTCATGAGAGTATGAATAGAAGCCCATGTGGCTACCTTAGGAACTCCTAAAACCGAGACATTACTAAAAGAAGCTATGGAATCATCTTAGGCTCTTGCAGAATGGGCCCTAATTGCTAACAATAGCACAATTTAATACATCTTGAAATCCAACTTGAAAGTGTCGGAGAGGAAATCGGTTTATCTTTAACTCTCTCGGCATATGCCAAATAATATGGAAGAACAACTAAAAGATTTAGTTCTGTTCAGATAAAAGGTGAAATAAAGCGCTAGCTACAGCAAAAGAGTGCAGAGTCCTTTCCATTTTATCAGCATGAGGTTTTGGACAAACTATTGGTAAATTAACTGCCTGGTTAACATGAAATTCAGACACAATCGTAGGCAGGAAGCTTGGATGAGGTCTTAATGAAACTTTACCTCTATGAAACATCATATAGGGAGGACCTGACATCAAAGCATTAATTTCACTCATGCTATATGCAAAAATACTGTTTCCATGGACGGAAGGTTTAACAGAGGGGTAACTAAAGTCTTAAATAGAGTTTTCATTAAACTAGACAATACAATATTCAGATCTCCAGGGATCCTTCATAGGTGGAAATACTTTAACCAGACCCTAAAGGAATCTTTTAGAAATAGGATGAGAAAATATATTAAAACCAACAATCTAAGGATGATAGGCAGATATTGAACATAAGAATGGCCATACTGGGTCAGACTAATGCTCCATCTAGCCCAATATCCTGTCTTCGGACAGTGGCCAGTACCAGATGCTTCAGAGGGCATGAAAAGAACAGGGCATTTTCGAATGATTCATCCCTTGTTGTCTAGTCCCCGCTTCTGGCAGTTGGAGGTTTAGGGACACCCAAGGTGTGGAGTTGCGTCCCTGACCATCTTGGTTAAAGAAGAGCTCTGTGTAAACTCAAAGGTTGTCTCTTTCACCAGAAGAAGTGGATCCAACAAAAGATATAACCTCATTCACCTTGTCTATTACACGAAGGGGTGAATAACACTTCCCTATTCACTTCCTCCACACCATTCATAATTTTATAGACTTCTATCATATCCCTGCTCACGTATTTCATTTCTAAGATGAACAGTTTCAGTCTTTTTAATCTCTCCTCATATGGAAGCTGCTCCATAACCCTAATTGTTGTTGCACCTTTTCCAATTCTAACATATCTTTTTTTGAGATGGGGTGACCAGAACTGTACACAGTATTCAAAGTGTAGTATAGAATGGATTTATATAATGGCATTATGATATTTTCTGTTGTCTTATCTATCACTTTCCTAACAACCCCCGTTATCTTATTTGACTGCCCGTGCACACTGAGCAGATGTTTTCAGAGAACTATCCATTGATGACTCTAAAATCAATTTCTTGAGTGGTAACAGCTAATTTAGATCCCAACATTTTGTATGTATACTTGGGATTATTTTTTCCAGGATGCACTACTTTGGATTTATCAACACTGAATTTCAGCTGCAACTTTCTTGCCCAGTCACCCAGTTTAGTGAGATCCCTTTGTAACTCTTCACAGTCTGCTTTGTTTACTATCTTGAGAATTTTGTATCATCTAAAAATTTTGCCACCTCACGGTTCACCCCCTTTTCCAGATAATTTATGAATATGTTCAACAGCACTAGTTCCAGTACAGATCCTTGGGGGATCCTGCTATTTACCTCTCTCCACAGTGAAAACTGACAGCTTATTCCTACTTTTTGCTTCCTATCCTTTAACCAATTATGGATCCATGAAAGGACATTTCCTCTTATCCCACACCAGCTTACTTTGCTTAGGAGCCATTGGTGAGACACCTTGTCAAGAGCTTTCTGAAATCCAAGTACACATCATCCAACAGATCACTCTTGGCCACATGGTTGTTGATCCCCTCAAAGAATTCCAATAGATCGGTGACGTATGATTTCCCTTGACAAAAACTACATTGATTCTTCCTCAACAAATCGTGTTCATCTACGTGTCTGATAATTCTGTGTTTTACTGTAGTTCCAACCCATTTACCTGATACTGAAGTTAGGTTTACCAGCCTGTATTTGCCAGGATCGCCTCTGGAGCCTTTTTATAAAAATTGCCAAGTCAATAGCTACTCTCCAGTCATCTGGTACAGAGACTGATGTAAATGATATGTTATGGTACCTCAATTAGTAACTGCAATTTCATATTTGAGTTCCTTCAGAACTCTTGAGTGAATAACATCTGGTTCTGGTGACTTGTTACTGTTTAATTTATACATTTGTTTCAAAACCTCCTCTACTGACACGACAGTCAGGGACAATTCCTCAGATCTGTTATCAAAAAAGAATGGGAATCCCCCTCACATCCTCCGCAGTGAAGACCAATGCAAAGAATTCATTTAGCTTTTCCACAATGGCCTTGTCTCCCTTGAGTGCTCCTTTAGAACCTTGATTATCCAGTGGCCCCACTGATTGTCTGGCAGCCTTCCTGCTTCTTATATACTTTAAAACATTTTTGCTGTTAGCTTGTGTGTCTTTTGCTAGCTGCTCTTCAAATTCATTTTTTGGCCTGCCAAAGGGAGCAGATGAAGGGTATGAGTGAAGGAGGCAGGGGTCCTCACCACTAGAGCACCTCCTCATGGCCAGGGGTGCTGTAGCATCTCTCCCCCAATCTGGCGTCCCCGATGGCATGTGCTCTAGTCCTCTGGTGATCATGATTTAGTCTGCCCCTTCAAGGGTAACAGAAAGTCCAACAAAGTCCAAGACCATTTATCAGGTCTTCAGCCCCAACTCTGTGCCTGGTGGTCCTCAGATCCTTCTCCTAGGGCTTTCAGTCATCTTTATCTCCTTCTCAGGGACTTCACATCACCTTCTCTGGTGGCTGATAATGGGAGGGTTTGGATTCCCCTCCCACTACACTGGATTCAAGCCCAGGGATCCTATAACCAGGACCAAGGACTGCTTGGTCCAACTCCTTGCTGCCGCTGGCTCTCTGAGCTTCTTCCTACTGAGCCTTTCTCAGGCCTTCTTCCCTGCAACTCTCTAGGTTCACCTTTTTCTCAGGACTGGGACCCTCAGGGCCCTCCCCCGGAATCCTCTAGCAAACCCAAATCACCTGCTGCCTTCCTTGGTCTTAGTCTTTCATGCCTCTTAAATTCCCCTTGCTGTTCCTGCATTGAACAGCTCAGAGGGCCCTCTCCTTGGAAGTCTGCATCATGCCTTTTATCAGGGCTTAACACTGGAGCCAGTGGCTGCTTTGTCTCTCCCCTGGCTCTTGCCAGACTTCTCTATTCAGGGGAGGATCCCGGGTCATCTCTTCCCCATGGGCTTCCTCTTGGACCCTCCTGGTATCCTCACTCTCTCTAGTCCCAGAGAGTGACTGCAGACTCTCTGCTTCTAGTCCCCTTCTGTGGTCAATTTCCTCTGTTCACAGTCCTCTCCCAGCCCTTCCTTAGCTAGACTTATCCTCAGTTAAGCCTGACCCGCTCTCCAGTGCAGTCTGGTATGGTAATTGGCCTCTCAGACCGCCATTATCCATTCACAGCCTGTGTGGGGCACACACCCCATCGCAGGATGAATCCACTTAAAAAAATTAGTTACCCACCTTTTCATAACTGTTGTTCTTCGAGATGTCTTGCTCATGTCCATTCCATTGTAGGTCTGCGCGTGCCACGTGCGCAATTGTCGGAGACTTTTGCTTTAGCGGTATCCGTAGGGTCAGCTGTGGGGGACCCTGGAGTGCTGCGCTCATGCCGTGGTATATCTGGCGCCCCCGGCCCTACACCCTCTCAGTTCCTTCTTGCCGACAACTCCGACAGAGGGCAGGAGGGTGGGTAAAGGAATGGAGATGAGCAACACATCTCAAAGAACAACAGTTACGAAAGATAGGTAACTGTTTTTCCTTCGAGTGCTTGCTTGTAGATTCCATTGTAGGTGACTCACGAGCAGAATCCTCGGTCGTGGGCTAGGAGGTCACAGTTTTGCAGATTGGAGCACTGTTCTGCTGAAACCAGCGTCATCTCAAGCTTGCTGGATCAGTGCCTAGCGCAAAGCAAATGTGTGATGGACGATCAGCTCGCAGCTCGACAAATTTCTTGGATCAGCACTGGGCGAGGAAGGCTGCCGAGGATGCCTGCAACCTAGTCGAGTGAGCCGTCACGGTCGCCGGTGGGGTCACCTTCGCTAGCTCATAACAGCAGTGGATACAGGCCGTGATCCAGGAGGAGATTCTCTGGGCAGACACTTGGCAACCCTTCATTCTATCCGCGACAGCAACAAACAACTGTGTAGACTTGCAGAACACCTTTTTTCGGTCTATGTAGAAAGCCTGGACCCATCTGACGTCCAGGGTATACAGCCTGCATTCCTCATCGGTCATGTGAGGCTTCGGACAAGGGACAGGCAAGCATATGTCTTGACCAGTATGGAACTGGGAGATGACCTTGGGTAGAAAGGCCAGGTGCAGGTGCAGCTGGACCTTGTCCTTATAGAAGATCATGAACAGCGGTTCTGACGTGAACACTCTGATCTCAGACACCCCACAGGCCGAAGTAATAGCGACTAAAAAGGAGACCTTCCAAGAGAGAAGGAGGGAGCAGGACGCCAGGGGTTTGAAGCGGGGACCCATGAGCCGTGACAGCACAAGATTCAGGTCCCAAGGGGGAACCGGGTCCTGGACATGCGGTTAGAGGCACTGCCTGTTGATGTAATACATTGCGGCAGTATTGTCTGCCAGGACCTGACCACCTTGCCCTTCAGGTGGGGAAAAAAAGCCTGGCAGGCCAGGTGAACCACTTTGAGTTCCCTGACATTGATATGAACGGCTAGATTGTTTTGTAGCAAGTGGCCCTGGGTGCTGAGCTCCCCCAGATGAGCTCCCTAGCCCAGGTCCGACGCATGAGAGTAAGCGATAGAGATGGGATCACGAAGGGAACTCCTTGCAGCACCGAGTCGGGATCCCGCCACCAGTCCAAAGACAGTAGGATGTGGCTCGGCATCATGACCACTCAGTCCAGGGGGTGCCTGCTGGGAATGTACACCGAGGCTAGCCACGGTTGCAGAGGCCTCAGGTGAAGCCAGGTAAAGGGTGAGGTTGGTTCTGTGCCCACTCCAGCTGGCAGAGAGGAGCTGAGGACAGGGATTTACACCCTTGGTCTATGTAGTCCAGGGTGCAGGGGAATTGTGCATCCCTGCCACCTACCACTCAGGAACGACCTGTAACTGACCACACGGTCAGCAAGGGGCTGGGGAGCAATGCCAGGAAGGCGGGAACATTATTGTTCATGATGGTGACAGACAGCAATTCTCTCTTCTTCTGCTCTTATTCACTATTTACGGCTGGCAGAGACCATTCTGAACATCGAGTCTGATCGGCAGAGCACAGGCCAGACAACCCCACCCGCGATTCCTGCACTGAACGTGTAGCTGCTGGACGAACTGCAGCATATTTCTTAGAAAGACACCCAGTCCCCGTTTAAAGACTCTAAGTGCGGGGGAACCTGCTACACTGCCTGGTAAGTTGTGCCCATGATTAATTGCCCTCAGTATATAAATGTGCACCTTATTTCCGATCTTCGTCTAGTTTCAACTTCCAAGCACTGAATCTCTTCCTGCATCTGTCTGCTACACTAAAGAGTCTCTCCTATGAGAAATCTCTTCCCCAGGTGAGTACTTGTAGACCATGATCAAGTCACCTCTTAACCGTCTCTGTATTAAGCTAAATAAACAGCTTCTTTAGCCTCACTGCACGACAAGCATTGCAGACTGCAAATCATTCTTGCCCTACTCCGTTGTTCTCTGCACACTGTTCAACCTGAGCATCCAGAACTCAAGTCCTGCGATCCCCGGATGAGGCAGGGTCCCATGGAAACTGCACCATGACATCGCATACCTAAGGCATCGGGGCAGAACGCGCTGAGACATCCCAACTCTGGGAGCTTCACCTGGCAGCACTAACACCCATCTCATCAGCTCGAGGGGTCTGTGCACTGACAGTGCCCGCAGCAACACAGTTATGATGACTGATGGCCGCACACACAGACAGGAGACATGGCCCTGCCCCAGAGACCCGCCGTCCTCACCAGACATGTAACAGACCTGTGAGCAGGGCAGCCTCCCAGTCAGACATGGGTGCAACTTGACTCTAATGATTCGCCTCCCGGAAGAACGTGAATGTAGACAGGGGCAGGGAGGACGAGGGTCACCATTCACCTGCTGCTATAGTCTTGATGTCGATAAGATATGCCAGTCTCTTGTTCTCCTCCATCCCTCTTTGCCTTCTCTCATTGATGCGAACGCTGTAATGGAGAAGAGTGAAGAATGACTGACAATGCTGTGCACTTGCCAAACCACATGGGGCATCTCCCACCCTCCCCCGGAACCACCCCTGGTGTCCCCCTCCACCCATGGAACCACACCTCCTGACCTGTGGCTCTCCATTCCCACAACCACCCCAGTCTACCCATCAGGTCCCATGGGGTACTGTACAGCCCTTAGTCCCTGCAGATTGGTGGTTCTCTACCTAGAAGGGACAGTTACTCAGGTCCCTGAAATTCTGCCTCTGAAACACCTTCTATCACAGATCTGTGGGATAAGTCCTACGCCCCATCTTAAACAGTCTTTTGGAGGAACCCCATCTGTGTGCCAGACTCCCCAGGGGGTCTCACTCTTCCTTCAGGTTAGGCTACACAGCCACACTGCTTCTGAGATTGAGCCCTGGCACTCCAGAATTCCTGCTTCACATTGGGAGCTCTGCTCAGCAGTTCAGCTGAGACAGACTCCTTGTTAGAGACTTGTTTGCTCTTCAGGGACTAATGCTCCCTAGCCAGTATTTGTGGTGACACCAAACCGGCCTTTCAAAACAGAGTAGGACTTATTAGGCAACTGGAACACAGCACTGGAAGGCCTGAGGTTAGCGTTCACAAATAAAGGTTAAAGCACCACCCATTCTGATCAAGCCAGAGCAGCCCACCAGCCAAGCCGTAGTGGATTCCGTCTCAGGCTCGGTCCCTCTTTGGCTCCTTAGCCACTCCCAGGGAAGAGAGGCCAGCCTCCTCCAGAAGCCCACTCTTGCTGGTTATGTCTCAAAAACCTCCTTGCTCTGTGTCATTGTTTGCTAGGTGTCAGCGTTCTGGTCATTGGAGCTTTCCATTGTCTCTTTTGGATTCTCCTCTCAGCAGGTTCCATCCAGTTCCACAACCACCTCATTCACTGGAGCCCAGACAACAAGGCAATATCCTCACCGCATGTCCTGTGCTGCGCCCCCAGAGGAAACTTAACCCTTTTTCGTCCCCAGGGTTAATAATGCAAAGGACAGAAAGAAACTGAGGCACACATAGAATTCATAAAACTGTCACAGACAATTCCCATTTGATCACACTGTGTGGGCAGGGTTCTCAGTTCTTATAGCACAGGCTCAGCAACCCGTGAAGGCAGTGGAAGCAAATGGAGCAGGAGCCAGGACCCTCACATCACTACCCACTTGGGAGCATCTGCACATTAGAGACAGCTTCCGGGAGGTGCAGGGGCCAGGCTCCCAGGCTGGTATGCCACAAATTATCCTAAATAGGCTCCGAACACAACGAGAGCAAATTAACAGATTCCTAGATTCCAAGACCAACAGGGGCCATTTTGACTACCTATTCTGACCCACTGTATAACGCAGGCCAGAGAATTGCCTTGAAATAATTCCTAGAGCAGATCTTTTAGAAACACATCAAATCTTGACTCAAAAATTGTCAGTGATGGAGACTCACGACCCCTGGTAAATTGTTCCAATGGTTAATTACTGTTACATGTACACTCAGGATTGGAAGTTGTTCTAAAAGATCTGCTCTAGGAATAGTTTTGGGGAACTTCTCTGGCCTGTGTTATATAGAAGGTCAGACGAGATGATCACAGTGGTCTCTTCTAGTCTTAGAATCTATAAATCAATGAACAATTCTACCATTTCTATCTAATAATGGACCAATACCATTGTTAGCTTTCCTTTTGTTCTTAATATACTTAAAAGACTCCTTCTTATTGTCCTTAACTCTGTTAGCCATAGATTTCTTCTTGTCTTCCTTTCTTCCTTTCTCAACTTCCTAAAATTCCTAGCATCTGATTTATACTCTCAGGACCCATAACACAGGCTGTCTGAGTTTGACCTAGTGGTTGGAGCCATGGGTAACATTTGGGTCATGGTCACACCAAGAGTTAAGTCACAGTCAGAAGTTATGCCAACGGTCAAGCCAGAGTTGGAGTCAGAAGTCACACGAAGGATCAAAGCCAGAGTCAACAACTGGGGCCAGGGCAAGGAAACAGGAACCACGCAGGGTAGCAGCAACCAGGAAGGAAGCAGGGACCTGGGCTTAGAGTTCTGAGTAACAACTGTTTGTCTAGTACTGAAGTTAGGCTTTCCGGCCTGGAATTGCCAGGATCACTGCTGGAACATTTTCAAAAATTGGCATCACATTAGCTATCCACCAGTCATCTGGTATGTAGACTGATTTAAGCGATATGTTATATACTACAGTTGATCGTTCTGCAATTTCACATCTGAACTCTTGGGTGAACATCATTTGCTACTGGTGACTTATTACTACTTAATTTATCAGTTTGTTCCAAAACCTTCTCAGTAAGCATTCAAGATCATTCCAAGTTCTCAATGACTCTGAAACAGGTAATGCCATTTTTGCATAGAGTGTCCTGTTCCCCTCCCTTTTGCCCACGCAATCCTTCCTAAACAGGTTATAACCATTGATTTTAACATTCCAGTTATGGGAATCATCCCTTCAAGTTTCAGTAATACCAATTCCATTCAATTTATGCTCATAAATGAGTTATTCCAATTCCCTGTTTGTCTGCTTCCTCAGGGACCCTTGGCACAGTGATGCAGCCCATACACAGAGAGCAAAAGAATAGTGCAACAGACAACCCCCAGAAAGACCAAATGAATCACTCACCAAGTCCTGCTACCTCCAAGCACAGAGGCTGCAGCTATACCCTTCAATTCTCCTGTTAGCTGCCTCTGTTCACTCAAAGGGTGCAACCCAAACCTCCTCAGGGATGGAGAGCACCAATTCAGAGCAGAGGAATCCGTCAGATGATGACCAGGGATGCCGAATTACAGAAGCATCGCAAATAGCCTTTAGTCCCCTAAGGAACATCCATGATTGATAAGTGTACCAAAATGGCCAAAACCCTTGCAACCACCTCCTGTCTCACAGACTCAGGACCCTGCAAAGTGTTTGCTGCAATCTAGTCCGGAAAGTCAGCATCCTGCCTCTGACAGCATGGCCAGCACTTTGGGCTAGGCTGCACTGCCACAACAGTCCAGAGGGGAGCATAAGCACAAGGATTAGGCCTGACTACGCCATACTTGGTGCTCAGTTGACTCAGATGCCACAGGTGGAGAAGCAAGGATGAGGCATTAGCCATTTTCTGGCTTGTTGAAGCAGCTGGAAAGGGTGAGTGACCAGAAGCTACCTCAAGACTGGGCTGGCAAACACAGAGATGGGAGAGTGAGCATCCCAGCTCCTCACAGAGAAACGAGCAAGCATTAATAACATAAAAATGGCCACACTGGATCAGATCAAAGGTCCATCTAGCCCAGTATCCTGTCTTCCAACAGCGGCCAATGCCGGGTGCCCCAGAGGAAATGAAAAGAACAGGGAATCATCAAGAGATCCACCTCCTGTTGCCCATTCCCAGCTTCTGGCAAACAGAGGCATCAGCCCTGCCCATCCTGGCTAATAGCCATTGATGGACCTATCCTCCATAAGAACATAAGAAAGGACATATTGGGTCAGACCAAAGGTCCATCCAGACCAGTATCCTGTCTACCAACAGTGGCCAATGCCAGGTGCCCCAGAGGAAGTGAACCTAATCAGTAATAAGAAAAGGAGGACTTGTGGCACCTTAGAGACTAACCAATTTATTTGAGCATGAGCTTTCGTGAGCTACAGCTCACTTCATCGGATGCATACTGTGGAAATTGCAGAAGACATTATATACACAGACACCATGAAACAATACCTCCTCCCACCCCATAGCCTTGAACATGAACATATCCATGAACATATCTAGTTCTTTTTTGAACCCTGTTATAGTTAAATTAACTGTTACCACTCAAGAGAGAGAGGCCTTCAGTTGCGAAGGAGAGAGAAGTGAAGAACAGATTTTTTTAGGAATAGAGCAAGACTCATGGCATTGAGACTTTCCATTTAGTGCCAGTCAGACCAGCTGGCCTCAGGTGTGGGTTAGGGGTCCCTCTTCAGAAAGAGGAACATCAGAGCCATGCACAAAAATGCATGTGACAAATGTACTTCTGTCTTCCTATAACAATTGTGCACCCACTAGCCATAACATTGTCCACGGGATGCAGATTTACTGAGGGTGTCTACACTATGGAGACTATGCCAGCATAGCCCTGCAGTGTAGACATAGACTACACAGACAAAAGAGGTTTCTCCATAGGTACAGAAATACCACCTCCCCAAACAATGGTAGGTATGTCGACAGAAGCATTCTTCTGTTGACGCACATGCACGTCCCCTGTGACGTCACCTCAACCTAGCTTTTAAGTGCAAGCTAAGCCTCAGAGACCATTCAGGAGCAACATGGCGCTCCTTGTGTCTCAGGGCTAGGACCCATGCCTGGGAACAATTTAGGATGTGATGGCCCGGGCTCACTCCCAAGTTCCCACGTCACATTGTGTCTCAGGGCTAGGACTCATGCATGGGGACAATTTAGGATGCGATGGCCCGGGCTCAGTCCCAGTTTCCCAGGTCTCCTTGTGTCTCAGGGCTAGGACCCATGCATGGGGACAATTTAGGATGTGATGGCCCGGCCTCACTCCCAGGTTCCCAGGTCACATTGTGTCTCAGGGCTAGGACCCATGCAACAGAACAATTTAGGACGTGATGGCCCGGGCTCACTCCCAGGTTCCCAGGTCACATTGTGTCTCAAGGCTAGGACCCATGCATGGGGACAATTTAGGATGTGATGGCCCGGCCTCACTCCCAGGTCACATTGTGTCTCAGGGCTAGGACCCATGCATGGGGACAATTTAGGATGTGATGGCCCAGGCTCAGTCCCAGGTTCCCAGGTCACATTGTGTCTCAGGGCTAGAACCCATGCATGGGGACAATTTAGGATGTGATGGCCCCCGATCAGTCCCATGCAGTCTCAAGGCAGTACCTGTGGTGGGGATAAGGAGGAGTGCGACACTTACCTGATGAGATGAGGATTCATAAACTCAGTGCGGACAGATCCCAGAATTTCATTGCTTCCATATTCCACTAAAGTCAGCTCTCCAGCATTGAAGATCATGCAGACCTGTAGGGAGACAGAAGACAGGACTCCTACAGCAGGCAGTGTGAGAGGAAGGGCTCAGTGGAGGAGCACAGGTACTAGCTGGATTTGTGGAAGGGATGCCCTGCACCCTGACCTGGATTCACCCTCTAGAGTCAGGAGGAGAGCTCAGTCTCTGGAGCTCATTCCATCCTTGGTCTCCCTGCTGCGTCTGCCACTAATCAGTACCAATGGGCTGAGTTTCTTGTCCTGTAGGAGCCAGGCTGTAGGCTAGTAAGCCGATTCCTCCAAGCCTCTCAGCCGTGCCAGGTGGAGTAGGATTCCCCCCAGTGAGTCATATGTCTGCTCTCTGTATGTCTAATTTCCCCCCAGCGTCTTCCTCCTCTGCCCTACCCCTCTGCTGCCTGGGCAGTGTTTCCACCCCTCCATTGTGGAAACACTGTTCATGCAAGCTCCCATACCAAAGGTTTGTTCTGCTCCCTGAAACATGGGCAGGGTAGGGAGCAGACCACAGGCTGCAGGAGTTGGGTGGACAGCATGAGGCATGGCAAAGAAATGGGCCACCCCAGGGGACGACTTCATGTTTTCAGTTTGTGAATAGCGTATTCAGCCAGGAGAGGGAAGAGTTTCACCCAATCCAACTCACATTCTCGTTGTCAAAGAAAAATTTCTCGTTTCCTCCGGATCCTTGCCAGGCCACCTGCAACACAAGGGTGTGGAGTGAATGAGCGCTGCCCTGGTGGTCCCTTGGCTGCTGTCACTGCACTGCTGTCAAGCTGCAGGCACCATGGGATCTGGGGTCAGCGAGATGAGATTCCAGCTAGCGATCAAAGCAGCAGAAGCATTTCAGCTCTTACTTCATCTCGATTGTTACATCTTGTTGGGTTCTGAAATTTCACTTCTATTTGGCTCTGTGGAACTAACCTCCTCCCACTCTCTGCAGCAGCACAGACAAGCCTGATGCCTTCCCTGCAAACAGCCTGACTAGGCACAGTGAGGGATGCTGCACAAGAGTTCACCTCCCAATGCTTCAGGTGCCTGCACGGCCAGCAAGCAGTTTGCACTGCCATTCCTCCTACTTTTCCAGGTAATAAGACCCCCACACCCATCGCTGGCTCCCCACTGAGCTGGCGTCAAATTCGAGCTCCCTGCCTTTGCTCCCAGGGCCCCAGCCTGCATCTTGGACCTGGACTCCTTTCACATTCCCTCCACCGACGACACAGCCTGTCTATCCCTTCATCTCCTTCTCTCACAGTCCTGCTCAAATAAATTTGTTAGTCTCTAAGATGCTACCTTTTCTTTTTGCGGATACAGACTTATTAAAACCACTAGTTGTTTTTAACCAACACACTATTCAGACGCCAGTGAGTCTGCCTGGGAATCCAGAGACACCAGGTCAACCACAAGGTTCTGCAGCGACTTCCAGTACCTCACTGAGCTTGTTGGAGTTCAAATCCCCCAGCAGCAGTGTATCTGAGGTATGGGCCACAAGGTACCTCTCCTTCCCCAAAATCTTCACCTCATCAATCTCATAGCCATAGTGGGATTTCAGCACCACTCTGGTTCCTGTGGAGAGGTTCTTCACAATGACCTGGAGAGAGCAGGGCAAGAGGTAAGGAAGCTGGCTGGCCCCTACAGGAGCACAACACAAGAGCCCTAAGGAAGGTTCTTGTTTATCTGTCTAGGTAGTTCTATGCCCCAGCCCCTCACAAACACAGCAACCCTGCAGGAAAGGGAGCATTCCCCTCACCCCCCCACATTGTACCCCTGGGGAGCTATGGCACAATGAGACTGAGTGATTTGTTCACGGGCACACAATGAGTCTATGTTAGAGCCAGGAACTGATGCCAGGTCTGTCACCCCAGCTGCCCTCCACCACTCACCCACACTGAATCTTGTTCCTAATATATGCAAAAATATACACACTTCCCAGCAAACTGGTGGAGATGGATCCCTTAGCTAGCAATGGGATTTTACCCTCGCCTGGTAATGCACTGTGTTGACTTCTGTGTATATTTTCCAAATTTTAGGGGCCAAAGTTTGGCTTGGGGTGGGCAGGAGGGCAAGGGCAGAGGCTGGATTCCGTTTCCAGACTTTTAAACGTTTGGGTGTTTTAGAAGGCACAGGGCTTTCCAAGCCAGTGGAATTGTTTAAGCACTTTGCTGAATTCCAGTGGTACCCTTAACTCTTTTGAACAAAATTTTTTAAACAAAGCCAATGTTTTATTGGGGCTGGGTGTAAGCAGGAGCCCAGCTGTGAGAGCTTATGAAACCCATCACAGCAGACTGCAAGGAGGGTCTGGGGACCGGGAACAGGCTGTGGAGGCAGACCTGGGCAAGACAGGAGGGTAGCAGACAGTACTGAGGACTAAGCGTGCTAGGTGACTGATTATCACAGCTTCACTCACAGACACCTGCTTCACACAGGTGATGAACTGCTTACCTGGCTCGGCCCCACATATGTCATTTCAAATTTATTCTTGTAAATGCTCCTGCGAAGGCAGCAGTCAAACTGCTCCACCCCTCCACAAAGGGTGCCCTGGGGAGCAAACACAAGGCAGGTAGAGTGCAGCAAGTGAAGGACCTTAGATACTGTAATCAAGTCACTCTTCAGCCTTCTTTTCGATAAACTAAACAGATGAAGTTCTCTCACTGTAAGACATTTGCTCCAGCCCTTGAATAATCTTTGTGGCTCTTTTCTCCACCCTCTCCAATTTTTCAACATCCTTCTGAAAAAGTGGACATCAGAACTGCACAAGTATTCCAGTACTAAGCTCACCAATGCTGTATACGCAGGTAAAATCTCCTCCTGACTCCTACTCACTACTCCCCTGCTTATCTATCCAAGGATCACATTCGCTTTTTTCACTAGCGTGTTGCTCTGGGTGCTCATGTTCAACTGTCTATCCAAGATGATCTCTAGATCCCTTTGAGAGTCACTGCTTTCCAGGATAGAGTCTCTATTCTATAGGTATGGCCTACATTCCTTCTTCCTAGATGTCTGACCTTCTATTTGGCTGCATTAAAAACACATTTTGTTTGAATGGGCCCAGCTTACCAGCTATCCAGACTGCTCTGTATGACTGCCCTGTCCTCATAGTTATTTACCATTCCACCAATCTTTGTGTCACAACAAATCTGATCAGCAGTGATTTTATATTTACTTTTGGATCATTGAAGAAAATGTAGAATAGTGTCAGGCCTAGTACGATCCCTGTGGAATCCCGCTAGAAACACCGCCATTGAATGATGGATTCCCCATTAACAACTACTTTGTGAGGTCTGTCAGCCAGTTCTTAATCCATTAACATGTACTCATTTTTTAAATCAGAATATCATGCGGTACTAAGCCAAATGCCTTTCCACAATCTCAGTAATTACATAGACTCAGTTACCCTCATCAACCAAACGTCTAATCTTATCAAAGAATGAAACCAGGTTCGTTTTAAAGATGAAGGTCTTAAATGTGTAAAAAGAAAAAAGAAAAGGAGTACTTGTGGCACCTTAGAGACTAACCAGTTTATTTGAGCATGAGCTTTCGTGAGCTACAGCTCACTTCATCGGATGCATAGCATATTGTGGAAACTGCAGAAGACATTATATACACACAGAGACCATGAAACAAAACTTCCTCCCACCCCACTGTCCTGCTCGTAACAGCTTATCTAAAGTGATCATCAAGGAGGGCCATTTCCAGCACAAATCCAGGTTTTCTCACCCTTCCCCCCTTCTATCAGATTGATAGAGCCAGAAGAGTTCCCAGAAGTCACCTACTACAGGACAGGCCTAACAAAGAAAATAACAGAACGCCACTAGCCGTCACCTTCAGCCCCCAACTAAAACCCCTCCAACGCATTATTAAGGATCTACAACCTATCCTGAAGGACGACCCAACACTCTCACAAATCTTGGGAGACAGGCCAGTCCTTGCCTACAGACAGCCCCCCAACCTGAAGCAAATACTCACCAGCAACCACACACCACACAACAGAACCACTAACCCAGGAATCTATCCTTGCAACAAAGCCCGTTGCCAACTGTGCCCACATATCTATTCAGGGAACACCATCACAGGGCCTAACAACATCAGCCACACTATCAGAGGCTCGTTCACCTGCACATCCACCAGTGTGATATATGTCATCATGTGCCAGCAATGCCCCTCTGCCATGTACATTGGTCAAACTGGACAGTCTCTACGTAAAAGAATAAATGGACACAAATCAGATGTTAAGAATTATAACATTCATAAACCAGTCGGAGAACACTTCAATCTCTCTGGTCACGCAATCACAGACATGAGGGTCGCTATCTTAAAGCAAAAAAACTTCAAATCCAGACTCCAGCGAGAAACTGCTGAATTGGAATTCATTTACAAATTGGATACTATTAATTTGGGCTTGAATAGAGACTGGGAGTGGCTAAGTCATTATGCAAGGTAGCCTATCTCCCCTTGTTTTTTTCCTACAAACCCCCCCCAAGACGTTCTGGTTAAACTTGGATTATTGCTGTGCACATTGTAAGATGAGCTATTGCCAGCAGGAGAGTGAGTTTGTGTGTGTGGTTTTTGGAGGGGGGTGTGTGTGTTGGGGGGGGGGGTGGTGAGAAAACCTGGATTAGTGCTGGAAATGACCCACCTTGATTATCATGCGCATTATAAAGAGAGGTTTCAAAGAGGGATGGGCTATTACCAGCAGGAGAGTGAGTTTGTATGTGTGTCTGTGGGGGGGGGGGGAAGGGTGAGAAAACCTGGATTTGTGCTGGAAATGGCCCTCCTTGATGATCACTTTAGATAAGCTGTTACGAGCAGGACAGTGGGGTGGGAGGAAGTTTTGTTTCATGGTCTCTGTGTGTATATAATGTTTTCTGCAGTTTCCACAATATGCTATGCATCCGATGACTGAGCTGTAGCTCACGAAAGCTCATGCTCAAATAAACTGGTTAGTCTCTAAGGTGCCACAAGTACTCCTTTTCTTTTTTCTTTTTACGAATACAGACTAACACGGCTGTTACTCTGAAACCTGTCATTAAATGTGTAAGGGGAAGCAAGGAACAGCCTTGTAGGGCACATCTTTTGCCCAGGGACTTTCAGCCTGGGATAATTTTGAGCAGAATCCCTAAGGCAGAGACAGGGGCACTCTCTGGTCCCTGGAATACAAGGGGTTAATGCCAGCTCAGCTCCTCCCCACCCCACCAGGTGCTATGGGGAGACAGAGGGCAGACTGCATTTGGGAAGGCCAGGCGGAGGAAGGGATCTTGCTGCGGCCGCTGAACATCACTTGTGCCATTTCTCAAACTCCTACGACTCTCATCACATACCAGATTGCAGCAACTTCTTTCCCACCCTAAATCCCAGCCCACCCCTCCTCCTTGTGTTTCTAGGTGCCATCCCTCCCCCTTGGTCTCTGGCTGGCCCTCCCAGTGCCATGTCTCGTTGACTGCAGGGACACAGATCAGATTCCACCATGCAGCAGGCAGGACTGCCACTCCAGCACACCTCAGGGTGGCTCTGGAGGATGGCTTGAGGCTATGATTTCATGGTACGCACCGCACAGAGCCGCGAGCCATCCCTCTTCCATGCTAAGGCTGTGATAGTGTAAAGGTGTGCGATTTCTTTGGGTTTGGCTTCCTCCCAGGCACTCCTGCGGGGGCTCCAGTTCAACACCCTCAGCCTGTGGGAAGAGATGAGGAAGCAGTGACCTTGAAAAACTGCAAGTGGCAGAGGAAGGCTGTTCTAATGGAAAGGCCCAGCCATTAGGCACCATACCTGTTGTAGCTGCCAATGACAACTGACTGGCCCCCGGGGCTAGTGGCTGCTGTGGTGAACTCCTTCTCCAAGGGGTCCCGGCTATAATCAAAGGTTTGAATTATGTGGCCTTCCTTTCCATAAGCTATAATCTTCTTATCACAGCCTGCAGCCACGACACTGCTGGAAGCCCAGGTGAGGGCATACGGAGGGCAGGGGTGCGTCACCAATTTACCCTACAATAAACAAGACAGAAAGTCCTGAACAGAGCAGCAGCACCAGCAGCAGACTGAGCAGACCAGGTACAAAGCCCCCTGCGAGCCATCAGCTGCTTGTTTAAAAAGTATGTTTCTAGAAGGTTTCTAGGGCTGACTGCCAAAGTTGCCACAGAAACAGCCCGAAACCAGAGCTTTGAGAGGAATGAGCTGCCCCATCACCTTAATGGGTGTTAACTCTGCATTCTACTGTTGACAATTTAAATGTCGACATTGTCAATTAAAGCGTTGCACACTTCATAGCTTCTACCAAAAGCAGACAGAAAAACAAACAATTAAGCGATCAAGTTGACCTCACTTTGCTCGGCCAAATATTTCACTGCTGATCATTGCAGCAAAAACATCCTGATTGCATGGATATAGCATTTCAGGACACAGGGCTGGATCTGGGGTGGGGCACAAAGGGGAGCCTGGTTGCTCTTCTTAAGTTGCTGGGACCAGGAACTATTACTACTAATAGTAACGGAGTTTAAGCCTCCTAAAATCTTCTGTCACCCCTGCTGCTGTCCACAGGGGCAGGGAAAGAAAAGATGCACCCCACACCCAGATGCCAAAACCCACCATTATTTACCATCGTGACTATGGTTTTCTAGGGACACAGGAACTGCCAGACTGGACCAGAACCAGGGCTCATCTAGTCCAGGAAAGGTAAAAGAACCCCACAGTAGCAGATGTAGAACAATCTGTCCCCCACATTAGGTCTCTCTGGATACGTCTACACTGCAGTTGGGAGTGTAATTTTCAGCCTGGGCAGAGTTACTAGTTTGATCGAACTAGCACACTAAAAACAGCAGCGTAGCTGTCAAGATTCCTTCCCCACTCTGAACTCTAGGGTACAGATGTGGGGACCCGCATGAAAGACCCCCTAAGCTTATTCTTACCATCTTAGGTTAAAAACTTCCCCAAGGTACAAACTTTGCCTTGTCCTTGAACCCTATGCTGCCACCACCAAGCGTTTTAAACAAAGAACAGGGAAAGAGACCACTTGGAGAAGTCTTTCCCCAAAATATCCCCCCAAGCCCTACACCCCCTTTCCTGGGGAAGGCTTGATAAGAATCCTCACCAATTTGTACAGGTGAACACAGACCCAAACCCTTGGATCTTAAGAATAATGAACAATCGATCAGGTTCTTAAAAGAAGAGTTTTAATTAAAGAAAAGGTAAAAGAATCACCTCTGTAAAATCAGGATGGTAAATACCTTACAGGGTAATCAGATTCAAAACACAGAGAATCCCTGTAGGCAAAACCTTAAGTTACAAAAAGACACAAAAACAGGAATATGCATTCCATCCAGCACAGCTTATTTTACCAGCCATTAAACAAAAGGAAATCTAACGCATGTTCTAGCTAGATTACTTACTAACTTAACAGGAGTTGGAAGGCTGCATTCCTGATCTGTTCCTGGCAAAAGCATCACACAGACAGATCCTTCGTGTCCCCCACTGCCCCCCTCCAGATTTGAAAGTATCTTGTCCCCTCATTGGTCATTTTGTGTCAGGTGCCAGCGAGGTTACCTTAGCTTCTTAACCCTTCACAGGTGAAAGGGTTTTGCCTCTGGCCAGGAGGGATTTTATAGCACTGTATACAGAAAGGTGGTTACCCTTCCCTTTATATTTATGACAGTAGCCATGACTACACGGGCAGTGGCATGGGCTAGACACTCAAGTATGTACCTAGGGGTTTGGGCAGAACGGTACTCATGCAGCTAGCTTTTGCCTCCACACATGTAGCCATGGCTACACTGCTATTTTTAGCACACTAGTTCGGTCAAAGTGAGCAAGGGTATGTCTACCTGAGCCAAAAATTACACCCCGGGCTGCACTGCAGACATACCCACGTAGTTAGAGGCTTAAGCCCTGAAAGAAGTTTAACATCCCTGCCAGAATTTGGTTAGCATTCATTATGACAGCTCTGCATAGTCTCGCTAGCCATATAAACATCCAACCCCTTTTTGAATCTTGTTAAGTTCTTGGTCTCAAAAAACTTCCTGTGAGTTCCACAATCTAATTACATGTTGTGTGAAAAAGTATTTTCCTTTATCCATTCTGAATTCCCCCCTTTCACTTTCATTCAGCGTCCCCTAGTTCTTGCATACAGTGTTGCCCCTGCACAGATACACTCATGGGATGCACCTCCTGGGAAGCAGTGCCTGTTGGGGCTGCACAACCAATCTCATGTGGCAACAGATATTCGAAACTGAGGCTGTAAGAGGATCAGCTGCCTCAATTCCAATTGCTAAAACCAAGTGCTTCATGAGAGCAGCCCTCCAAAGAAGAGGGGAAGGCAGCGGGAGGGGAGAAGCATGAATATTACTCTTGGGGGAATTTTGTGATATTGCGTGCTTGCATAATTAATGAGCCCTGCAGAGTTCTAATTTTTTGTGCAGAAAAAAGCTTCCGCTGACGAGTTGCTGCGATTCTGCCTTTTGCCTACAAGAGG
Source organism: Natator depressus (assembly GCF_965152275.1). Taxonomy (NCBI): domain Eukaryota; kingdom Metazoa; phylum Chordata; order Testudines; family Cheloniidae; genus Natator; species Natator depressus. Next base: position 534,665 of record NC_134236.1, on the reverse strand, counting down.
GCGCTGTGGCACAAGAACAGCAGCAGCTCCCAGCAGAAAATAACTTCTGCAGTGCTGCCTTTTGCCCACCAGAGGGTGCTGTGGTGATAAAACAAAGCTGCAGCTCAAGGCCAGCAAGGGAAGAGAGAGAGCTGCCTTCTTTGAAGAGCTTGTTAGACCTGGTCAGAAGATAGAGGCTATGGGGAGACAGAAAGCATGGGGTGCTGGAGGGGTCAGACAAGGGCTCGTAAGGGCTAGTGGGGGAAGACAGACTGGGACAGGGGCTGAATGGGAGTGGAAAAGTGGCACAGGGTCACAAGGGGGAGGGAGGGGCAGAGCTACACAGGGACAGGGGCGTGGTTGGGTGGGGGCACAGAGACACATGGAGATGGGGGAAGATGTGCCTGACTGAATGGGAGAGGCTAGGGATCAGCCAGGGTCTGCATGGGGGAAGCTCCCTAACAATCCCTGTTCCATACTTTTCCCACCCATACCCAACAACCCTCCAAATTCACACCCAAGCTCCTTCCCAGCAATTTACTTCCCTGTCCCTCAGCTACCCCTGACTCCCCCAGCCTTTGCACTGCTGCTGAGGGGTGTGGGAAATACAGTTCTGTATTGCAGTTTACATGAATTACTCAGAATTCTGTATTAATATGCCTAGTAAGGAATCTATTTGTCAAAAAACATTTCCTGAATCTTTTTTGTTGTCTGTATTGTTACAGACATACTTGCTGACAGGTATTTTGAAATAAATGACCAAAAATAATTGAAACTGGTGTAATTATATTGTGTTACTTTGACAAATAAAATATGCAGAATTTTAAAATATTGTGCACAGAATTTTTAATTTTTTGGCACAGAATTCCACCAGGAGTAGAATATGCAGCGGCAATGCATGGGGAACCAAACAGTTCTCTAAGGTCACCTCTGCATATTCCCACTTGTGGGAAGCCAGCAAGTCCTAGTCAAACAGATTGCAGATCTGCCCCCCAGAGCAAATATCAGATCTAGATGTCATGCTACAGCAGCACGGAGTACGTGTGAAAAAACTCCTGGTAGCAGCCCTGCAGATTTCTGTAACAGAAACATTACAGAGGCAGGACTGCTATAATTATTAGCAGTAGTATTACTATAGCACCTAGGAGACCTTGTCATGGACCAGGACGCCACTGTGCTAGGTGTTGTACAAACAGAACAAAAAGACAGTCCCAGACCCAAGAGCTGACAATCTAATGTAAGCCAAGAGACAATACCTAGATATAGACAGACCAACAGGAAACAATGAAATGTTATAAACAGGCCGTGGACTCGGTACACCTTTGCCCTGGCAAAGTGATCTCTAAGACCATCAGGTTCTGTCACCCTGGGTAACACATATGCACAACCTAATCCAGCCAGAGAGGGAACGGCCAAGTGGAAATGGCATTCCCTTTCCCCTGGCCACGGCCATGGGGTCCAGCTTTCTGTGATCAGAATGAGGTTTTGGGAAGACCATTGAACGATGACTGGTCTGGCTAGGTGGCACTCAGACACCACATCCAGCAAGAATTTGGGATGAGGACACAAGACGACTTTGCCCCTGTGGCACGTTGTGAAGGAGGATCAGCCACTTACTTTTCCTGTTACTACAATTAAAATGCTGCTTTGGGTGACAGCTGGAATAATAAGTACTCTTTCTCCTTCCTATCCACTATGGAGAGCTTGAAAAGCTTGGCTTAGGACTGTTTGGTCTCATGCCTTCTCAGGAGGAAGCCCAAGGTGATCATTACAAATGGAAATCTCCTGTTAAAATCTGTTGGTGTAACTATGAAGAACACAACAGGGGGCAGTGGAAAGAAGGCAATACACATACCCCACAGCTCTCACAACTTGAGTGCTGCTCTCCTGGGCACCACGGTGCTCCCAGAGCCCCATGGAGATGTGGACAGCCTTGGGTCTCACAGGCACTGGGGTAATTCCCCTTCCCACACAAATTCTGAAATTGATACAAAACCAGATCTAGACACCCTTCCATGGTTTAATCAGTGCTCCATTAGCCACGCAGTGATGAGAGCAGCCTGCTGCCCCTCCTCTGACCTGCCCTCCCTTCCACAGGTCCCAGTTACTCTCCAGGCCTGGTGTGACTGCGGAGGAAGGATGTGTGCAAGAAGGAGTCTTTTCCAAAGAGCCATTCAGTACCTGTGATTCACCTGAGCCTTCGTCATCAAAGAAGTAGCGCACAATGGTTCCATCTGCATGGCCAGACAGGATCCCCTTCCCCGACACGCTGTCAAGAGACACCAGGACAAGTTGGCATAGCACAGCAGCACTCATTGTCCCACTTTTCCCTCCCATCCCCAGCTGATTTGATTCTCATGGGGTTGCAGGAGCCAATGGTAGCCCACTGTTTTTCCTTAGTTATTTTTTGATAGTGCCTACAATCTGCCTGATGGCACACACATACTAAGGTCTGGATCCTGCCCCAGAGAGCTCAAAGTCTCTGTAAAGACAAAGCAGACAGACAGACATGGGGAGGGGAAGGTGGGAAGGGAAGGGAAGGGTATAGGGACCGGGTGGCATGTCCTGATAATGCAATGTTATAGTATTATGGTAAAACACACAGAAGCCGGGAACCCCAAGGGAGGGGGGCTCTGGGCTTATTTATCTTTACAGCGGAGCCTATGAAGCTGCCCCATGAGCACTAAGGAGGCCTCTTCAGAGCCAGCAGCTGGGTCAGGAGACCGAGCGGGGGCAGTGGGAGCCTGCGGCAGCACCATACTCACTTGGAGGTTAAGGAGACCACAAAAGAATCTGTCCCGTAAATGGTGGAGGACTTGTTGCTCTTTGTATTTGCTAAACGAACCTGAGGAAGAGAAGGACACTGGTCAGTGTAGTCTCTGTCCTCATGTCAGAAACAGGGATTCACTCACGGTGCAGCACAAGATGGCTTTTAAACAGAACAAGGGAGAGGCTCTCATCTGTGCTGGGCTGGCACTTTTAGGCCAAGCAGCAAGGTAAGAAATCACAAGGAGCTCCATGGTCTCTGGTGGGAGGAATGGAAGCTGGAGTGGATGAATAACTCATTCTCACGCCACGCTGCACAGTCTCGTGAGAGACTCACAGGGAATTGGTGCAGGAGAGCAAGTAACCAGTATAATCCCTTCACTGAGCAGTACCCAGGGCCCATAACTCAGTGACAGCATTAGGCTTCTCTACCTTCCCCTCAGCGAGTCCAAAGACAATGATGTTCTCTGCTGGCCACAGCAAACAGGTCACTGCGCTCTGTCAGGGAAAGGCACAAAGAGGTTAGAGCTCTCAGCCAAGCTAGAAGGCTTCCTGGCCCACAGGCAGCAATGCCACTCCAATTAGACACAGAGCTATCGGCACATGGAGCCTGGAGCAGATATTAACGGGACAGCACCCAGAATCCTGAGTGAGCCTGAGATGAGAATCCCCACGGAGGAGCCTGGATTGGGCCCATTTGTGACACTGTATAGAATATGGGTGACCATTTATAATATTATGGATACCAATATTACAAAATTGCAATGAGTCATACGAGATATGCCATATAAGGTATCAGTGGAAAAGTTATAATTGCCAAATACGATACTCTTGTTTATATGTATGTATCATCTTTGTATGAGTTATAAATAGGTGTGATATACTGATACCTTAAACTTGTGCTGTGTATCTGGGTGACACCCTCAGACAGATTGGTATCAGCATTATCTAGCCTGCTTAATGGCCCATCAAGGGCAATCAGCTGTACAATGAATCCACTGAGAGAAGGCACGGGCTGAGTAGGGCTCCATGTCCATCACGAAGGTCAGTGAACTCACGGATTCTGTGACTTCCTGCTACCTCCATGACTTCTGCAGCAGCCGGTGTGGCTGACTGCAGGGCCACCCGAGTGGCTGGCCCCAGGGACTGCCCGAGCAGCTGCCGATGGGGCTGGCCCAGGGAGCAGCCACAGCTCGGTGGCTCCCGGCAGCGGTCCAAGGGTGACCAGAGCAGTGGCTGGCCGTCCAGGGCTTCCCCCCAGCGGCAGCTGAAGCAACAGCGAGCCCCACGGGGCTTTTTCCCGGCCGCAGCCCCCCACCCCCTCAGGGCTTCCCCCCAGCAGCAGTCAGAACAGCAGCGGGCTCCCCCCAGGGCTTCCCCACAACCCCACAGCTGGTGCCGCAGGCCCCATGGGCTCCCCCCAAGATTCAATCAAGATATTTATGGTATAAGTCATGGACAGGTCATAGGCTGTGATTTTTTGTTTCTTGAACATGACCTGTCCATGACTTTTACCCATGATTAAATGGTAGCCTTAGTTATGAGTCAGCAGGATATGTAGGGATATGACTGGGGACTCCAAGAACTTTTCCATGCCCATGTGCTGTGAGCTTATGTTTGGGAAGTACAAGCCACTTGACAAACGATATAAAAGGCAGCTGCATCTTCTCCATTTTATCTTCAATCCTGCTTCTCACCACTGGAGGAACTTCTCTACAAACCAAAGCTTGAACAAAGGACTGATGGACCCATTCTGACACATGGCCAGAAAGGGATAAGCAGCTTGCAGGCTAATTGACCCATATTCAAATTTAGAAACATGTTAGAAAAGTATCTAAACAGGGGATAGCTCCATTTGGTGGACAGCCAGTTGGCTATGGTGGTTACTCTCTGCTTGCTTTACCTGTAAAGGGTTAACAAGCCCACAGGTAAAAGGAAAGGAGTGGGCACCTGACCAATAGAGCCAATGGGAGGGCTAGAACTTTTTAAAATTGGGAAAAAACTTCCCTTTGTCTGTGTGTTGTTGTTCTCTGGGAAAGAGGGGAACAGGGAGCAGTTATGCTGTAAGAAGCTAAAAGCTAGATATGAAAGACCATCAGATCACAACTAGAGACTGCTTATCTGAAACCCCAGATACGTAAGTAAATTAGGGAATGTCTAGGAAGAAGCGATTAGGTTTATTTGTTATTGTTTTGTGTACTCCTCTGTGCTAACCCCAAATGCTTTTTGTTTTGCTTGTAACCTTTAAGCTGAACCTCAAGGTTATTCTTGATGTTTAATTTTTGTAAGTTGGTTTTTTGAAATCTAGCAAAACCCTAAGTTCCAGATGCATTTTCTTTCTTTTCATTTTTAATAAAATTTACCTTTTTTAAGAACAGGATTGGATTTTTGTGTCCTAAGAGGTTTGTGCACGTGTTGTTTAAGTTGCTGGTGGCAACAGCTGATTTCCTTTGTTTTTCTTTCTCAGCTCTTCCCTGGGGGGAATGAAAGGGCTTGAGGGTACCCCACAGGAAGGAATTCCCAAGTGCACCTTTCTGGTTTCAAAGAGGTTTTTTGCACTTGGGTGATGGCAGCATCTACAAATCCAAGGTCAGAGAGATGCTGTAACCTTGGGAGTTTAATACAAGCCTGGAGTGGCCAGTATTAACTTTTAAAATCCTTGCAGGCCCCCACCTTCTGCACTCGAAGTGCCAGAGTGGGGAATCAACCTTGACAAGGGCTGTGACACTGCATCGAATATTCTTCACAGTGATATTACTAGGATAGGATTATGACATAATTATGATGTATTTTATGCAAGATAAGTCATGTGCGATGTCATTGAAAAGGTTATGTTTTGCTGAATATGACTATATTTGTATGCACGTATAATTTTTGTATCTGAAGTTATGAATATTGATTATGTATCTGTACTTCAAATGTAGTTACACCTGGGTGATGCCCACCAGACAAGATGCTTTCATTCTAGATAGAGGGTGGGCAAGGGCCATTAGGGAAGAACAACAGGCCTTAAGAGAAGCTTACCTCCCACCCAGTGAGCCTTCCTGTGAATGCTCCAAACAGCCTGTGAGTAATGGCTGCTATGACTCGACAAGGACATGTGATGAGACCACATGTCTCTGAACTCCATCTCGGGATGTCAGTGTTTTTCCACAGACCAGTCTCAGAACCAAGCTTTGTAACAAAGGATTCCCGCCATATGCAAAAACTATATAAGGCAGGGAGTGACATCATCTGGTGTTCTTCACTCCCCACCCAAGAAGACTCCTGGAAACACCTAAGGAAAAAAGACTGAACTGGGAGAAGTGCTGGACCCAGGCTAAAGGGATTTTTAGCCTGTCAATGGAACACCTGGGGATTCCAAGCTGTAAGAAAGTGCAGTTTGCCCCTTAAGAATCTGCAGCCTGCTTGTATCATCTCTTAGGGTGAGAATCTGCTATTCATATCCAATCTATTTAGTATATTAACAGGTTTCAGAGTAGCAGCTATTACCAGCAAGAGAGTGAGTTTGTCTGTGGGGGGGCGGAGGGTGAGAAAACCTGGATTTGTGCTGGAAATGGCCCAACTTGATGATCACTTTAGATAAGCTATTACCAGCAGGAGAGTGGGGTGGGAGGAGGTATTGTTTCATGGTGTCTGTATATAACGTCTTCTGCAATTTCCACAGTATGCATCCGATGAAGTGAGCTGTAGCTCACGAAAGCTCATGCTCAAATAAATTGGTTAGTCTCTAAGGTGCCACAAGGCCTCCTTTTCTTTTTAGTATATTAAGTTTAGTTTGCGTTTTTTGTTTATTTGCTAGATAACCTGGTTTGATCTGTTTACTATCACTTAAAAAAATCTATCTTTTGTAGTTAATAAACTTGTTTTTGCTTTATCTAAACCAGTGTGTGGGAATCTTAACTCAGGGGCAAAAGGCTATTGCATATTCCTCTCCACATTGAGGGAGGGGGGCGAATTTTATGACCTTATGCTGTAGTTCCCTGTGCAGTGCAAGATGGTATAATTTTGGGTTTATACTCCAAAGGGGGTGCGTGCCTGAGGAGCTGGGAGTAGCTTTCCCATGTATATCTTGTTAGATGTAAACAGAGAGTTCCTGTCTATTACTATAGCTATTGATTCAGAGATCAAAAGGGAACATTAACATTTAGATAAATCTTGGGTGAAATAATGTCATTGTCTATATGTCTCTTTAAAGTTTGTGGTAAACTGTATATGAACTGCTCAATGAATAATTAACTACATGGATTAACATAAGGTAACTACCAGTGATGCTTAGGAAATGGAAAGTTAGTTCAAAAGCCTGTTGTTCACTCAGGACTGTATGGTCAAGAGGCTGCTGGAAAACTATATTAAAAACTTTGGGGACCTGATCCTTTCATCTCAGATCTGCTTGATGCTTTATGCAGGGAAAGTTGAGTCATAAGACTGAGATCTCCAGTCCCGTCTGGATCATCCTGGATATGAACACTGGACTATAACCCATGGACTAATTCTAAAAGCACTCTTTGCATCTACAGAGCTCACCATCTCTACTATGAATCTGGTCTCAGAACTGTACTCATGTCTATATGTATACTGATATTTTAACTAATTCTCTCTCTCCTTTTTAAATACATTTTAGTTTAGTTAATAAGAATTGGCTGTAAATGTACATTTGGGTAAGATCTGGAATATTCATTAATTTGGGAGGTAATGTATCCAATCCTTTGGGATTGGCAGAACTTTCTTATTTGACTTGGCTGTCTGGGAGTGAGCCCAAAGGCTGGGCTGCGTTAAGGGCACTGTGTTTTGGCTTCTGGGTAACCAGTACATAAAAACAGCCCTACTGGTTCAGACCAAAGGTCCATCTAGCCCAGTATCCTGTCTTCCGACAGTGGCCAGTGCCAGTTACCCCAGAGGGAATGAACAGAACAGGTAATCATCAAGTGATCCATCCCCTGTCGCTCATTCCCAGCTTCTAGCAAACAGAGGCTAGGGCCCACTATTCCGGCCCATCCTGACTAATAGCCACTGATGGACCTATCTTCCATGAATCTAGCTAACTCCCTTTTGAACCCCATTATAGTACTGGCCTTCATAACTCCCTCTGGCAAGGCATTCCAGAGGTTGACAGCGCGTTGTTTTAAACCTGCTACCTATTTATTTCATTTGGTGGCCCCTTGTTCTTGTATTATAAGGAGGAGTAAACAACACTTCCTTATTTACTTTCTCTATACCACTCATGATTTTATAGACCTCTATCATATCCCCCCTTAGTCACCGCTTTTCCAAGCTGAAAAGTCCCAGTCTTATTAATCTCTCCTCATACAGAAGCCGTTCTAGACCCCTAATCGTTTTTGTTGCTCTGTTCTGAACCTTTTCCAATATATCTTTTTTGAGATGGGGCGACCACATCTGCACGCAGTATTCAAGGTGTGGGCGTACCACAGATTTATATAGCGGCAACATGATATTTTCTGTCTTATCTATCCCTTTCTTGATGATTCCCAACATTCTGTTCGCTTTTTTGACTGCCGCTGCACATTGAGTGGATGATTTCAGAGAACTATCCACAATGACTCCAAGATCGCTTTCTTGAGTGGTAACAGCTAATTTAGACCCCATCACTGTATATGTATAGTTAGGATTATGTTTTCCAGTGTGCATTACTTTGCATTTATCAACATGAAATTTCATCTGCCACTTTGCTGCCCAGTCACCCAGTTTTGTGAGATCCTTTTGTAGCTCTTCACAGTCTGCCTGGGACTTAACTATCTTGAGTAGTTTGTATCATCTTCAAATTTTGCCACCTCACTGTTTACCCCTTTTTCCAGATAGTTTATGAATATGTTAAATAGGACTGGGCCCAGTACAGATCCCTGGGGGCACCACTATTTACTTCTCTCCATTCTGAAAACTGACCATTTATTCCTACCCTTTGTTTCCTATCTTTTAACCAGTTACCAATCCATGAGAGGACCTTCCCTCTTATCCCATGACTGATTATTTTGCTTAAGAGCCTTTGGTGAGGGACCTTGTCAAAGGCTTTCTGAAAATCTAAATACACTATATCCACTGGATCTCCTTTGTCCGCATGCTTGTTGACCCCCTCAAAGAATTCTAGTAGATTGGTGAGGCATGACTTCCCTTTACAAAAAACATGTTGACTATTTCCCAACAAATTATGTTCATCTATGTGTCTGACAATTCTGTTCTTTACGATAGTTTCAACCAATTTTCCCGGTACTGAAGTGAGGCTTACTGGCCTGTAGTTGCCAGAGTCACCTCTGGAGCCCTTTTTAAAAATTGGCGTCACATTAGCTATCCTCCAGTCATTTGGTACAGAAGCTGATTTAAATGATAGGTTACAGATGACAGTTGGTAGCCCTGCAATTTCATATTTGAGTTCCTTCAGAACTCTTGGGTGAATCCCATCAGGTCCTGAAGACTTATTACTGTTTAGTTTATCAATTTGTTCCAAAACCTCCTCTAATGAGGGACAGTTTGGGACAGTTCCTCAGATCTGTCATTCAAAAAGAATGGCTCAGGTTTGGGAATCTCCCTCACATCCTCAACAGTGAAGACCGGTGCAAAGAATTCCTGTAGTTTCTCCGCAATGGCCTTATCGTCTTTGAGTGCTGCTTTAGCCTCTCGATCGTCCAGTGGCCCCACAGGTGGCTTACCAGGCTTCCTGCTTCTGGTGTATTTAAAAACATGTTGCTATTACTTTTGGAGTCGTTGGCCAGCTGGTCTCCACATTCTTTTTTGGTTTTTCTAATTATATTTTTACACTTCATTTGCCGGAGTTTACGCTCCTTTCTGTTTTCCTCATTACGATTTCTCTTCCACTTTTTAAAGGATGCCTTTTTGCCTGTCACTGCTTCTTTTACTTTGTTGTTTAACCAGAGTGGCTCTTTTTTGGTTCTCTTACTATGTTTTTTAAATTGGGGTGTACATTTAAGTTGAGTCTCTCTTATGATGTCTTTAGAAAGTTTCCAAGCAGCTTGCAGGGATTTTACTTTTGGCGCTGTACCTTTTAATTTCTGTGTCACTAACCACCTCATTTTTGTGTAGTTCCCCTTTCTGAAATTAAATGCTACAGTGCTGGGCCGCTGTGGAGTTTTCCCCGCCACAGGGATGTTAAATTTTATTATATTATGGTCACGATTACCAAGCAGTCCAGCTATATTCACCTCTTGGACCTGATCCTTGTGCTCCACTTAGAGGCAATTCTTGATTTAGTCCTCTTCTTGTGGGTTCCAGGACTAGCTGCTCCAAGAAGCGGTCATTTAAGGTGTCAAGAAACTTTATCTCAGCATCCCTTCCTGAGGTGACATGGACCCAGTCAATATGGGGATAGCTGAAATTCCCCATTATTATTATTATTATTATTATTATTGAGTTTTTTATTTTTATGGCCTCTCTAATCTCCCTGAGCATTTCAGAGTCACCACCACCATCCTGGTCAGGTGGTCTGTAATATAGCCCTACTGCTATAGTCTTATTTTTCAAGCATGGAGTTACTATCCATAGAGATTCTGTAGTACAATTTAGTTCATTTAAGATTTTTACTTCATTTGATTCTACGCTTTCTTTCACATATAGTGCCACTCCCCCACCAGCACGACCTGTTCTGTCCTTCCACTACATTTTGTACCCTGGTATTACAGTGTCCCATTGATTATCCTCATTCCACCAGGTTTCTGTGATGCCTATTATATCAATAACCACATTGAATACTAGGCACTCTACTTCACCCATCTTATTATTTAAACTTCTAGCATTGGTATATAAGCATTTTAAAAACTTGTCATTTTTTGGCTGTCCCCTATTGCATGACGTAATTGAATGGGACTTTTTTTCATCAGATCCTCCCTGCATTTTATCATTTTCCATCCTCTACTCTTTACTAGGACATAGGGAATCTCCATTTATAGATCCTCCTCTAGGGGTTCTGGAGTCCCAAGCTGGCAAAGAAAACGGGCTCAGAGGTAGTTTCAGCACATCAGGTGACAGTCCCAAAGTGGTCTCTGTGACCGAACCCGTCACAGTCCCACAGGGATCGGTTGTTGGCCCTACACTATTTAACATTTTTATCAGTGAAAAATTGATGTGGAAAAATTGGAGAGGGCTCAGAGAAGGGCCATGAGAATGATTAAAGGACTGGAAAATATGCCTTACAGTGATAGACTCAAGGAGCTCAATCTATTTATCTTAACAAAGAGAAGATTAAGGAGTGACTTGATCACAGTTGCAAGTACCTACATGGGGAACACAAATTTGACTAGTGGGTCATGCACTTCATTGCTTCTTTAGGCCGAGCTCATTCCAGATGCCCTCCCATCCCATTCTATTTCAAGGACTTGCTGCAAGCCCTCATCCCCTCCTTCATACTAGGGCCTCTGTGTGCCCCCTTCCCTTTAATACCAGGGTCCCCCATTTGTCCCCCCAGCCAGGGATGCTGTGTGTAACCTTATTCCCCCTTCCCTCCTCACCAGGGACCTCCCTTTAACCCACGGACTCTGCGTGCAACCCCATTCCCTTTACCAGGGTCCCCATTCTCCCACACCAAGCCACAGGTTCTGTGTGCTCCCCTTCTCCCACATTATTTCTCCTCGTTCTGCCTGGAAATAAGGAAAGGAAATAAGTCCTTCAGGGTGCCAACATATTAAACTGTATTGAGAGAAATGAAATAGAGGTATTGTCATGCTGGAAGATGCTAATGGATGCCATTCAATCAGTTCTTTGATCTATAGACAATTGCAGAGGTGCTTGAAGATGTGGCTCTGCTAAACAGATAGCAGGCGCTCCATGTGTCCCCCATTTTTTCCTTCTGGTTTTCCAATTTTCCCCAAAAGCAACAGGGTTCTGTTCACTGATGCCTAAAACATTCCGTGGAATTTTGGAACTGATCAGAGATGCCAGTCAGAAGTTGTTGTCTTACATCCAAAACAGAGAAATGCCATCGGGTTGGGGATAGGGACTCATAAGCTTGGCCAATAATAGAAGGCTCTGCAGTCTAGCAGGCAAAGGTATAACAAGGTCCAATAGCCGGAAACTGAAGCTAGACAAATTTAGACTCGAAATAATGGGCAATTTTTTACAGGGAGAGTAACTAACCACAGGAACAACTTATCAAGCGCTGTGGTGGATCCTCCAACACTGGCAATTTTAAAATTGAGATTGGATATTTTTCTCAACAACATGCTCCAGTTCAAACAGGAATGAAATCAGAGGAGTCCTTCGGCATGTGTTATCCAGGAGGTAAGACTAGAGGATCACAATGGTCTCTTCAGGCCTTATGAATCAATAGCTTAGTCTCAAAGGAAGAGAGCAGAGCCCCCAGAGCTGGGAGCTTAAACACACAGGACTAGATTTTCAAAGTAATTAGGCACCTATAGATGCAGATAGGTGCTTAAGATGGGTTTGGAAGTCCCTCTGGGCACCTATCTGCATCCTTAGACAGCTAAATACCTTTGACAATCTGGCTCATCACGCCTGAGAGCCAGAGGAAAGACCTATAGTAGGCCTTGCCCTTACTCTGCAGTGTAAGGGAGCTGAAAGGGAGGCTGGGACTTACCGTCTGAATGAACTTGTTGCAGATCACCTTCTTATCACCCCTGCAGAAAAAGAAATACACACATATAATTACAGTTAGGGCTGGTAACACTTCCTATTAGTAAGGTTGCCTGACACTTCCATTATAAGACCCTGTTTTCAGTTGCTTATACTTTTGCCATATGTTAATTTTATACTGTTTTAGTTTTTTTAATCAAAATGTCATGCCGTATCAAGTGAAATGCTTTACGGAAGACAAAGTATATTACATCAACACTTATCTTTATCAACCAAACTTGTAACCTCATAAAAAATGACAAAAAGTTGACAGATCTATTTTCCATAAGCCCATGTTGACTGGGTTAATTATATCACCCGCATTTAATTCTTCACATCCTGGGGGACTTCAATTGAACGATATATGTCGGAGGTCTGATGCTACCAGTGCGAAAACATTCACTGAAATTTCTAAGTATGGTAGATGACAATTTCCTAACTCAGAAAGCGCTGCATCCAACATGGGGGAACTCTATATTAGACCTTGCCTTGACACATACAGAGGAACTGATCACAGAATTAAAATTAATGGTATCTGAAAGTTAAAAGCTAATGGTAGCTTAGGTACAAGTGATTATGATTTGATCACATTTATAATATGCAAACAGAATAAAGTCCAGAGAAGTAACATACATACACTCGGTGCTTTAAAAAGGCCATTTTCACAAGGCTGGAAACAATTATGAACCAAATCAGCTTGCAGAATTTAATATGAAAAATCTGAATGATAATTGGGAATTGTTTAAGAACACTTTACTACATGCCCAAAATACCACAATCAAGGGAGAAGGCTGTATTGGTTAAAAAACCAACCTGCTTTAGAGGAGAAGCAAAGGCAGCTATAAAAATTAAAAAATAATATATAACAAATGGAAGAACGCAGAAGTTGACAATTATGAATTTAAATAAGAAACTAGTAACTGTAGAAAATCGATGAAGCAAAGGGACACAAGAAAAAATCTATGGCCAGCAGAGTTAAAGAGAATAAGGAGTTTCTGAAGTATATTTAGGAAGAAAAAGAATCCTGACAATGGTATTGGTCCATTACTCGATGGAAATGGTAGAATTATCAATAATGCAGAAAAGGGAGAAGTGTTCAGAAAATATTTCTATTATGTATTTGAGGGGAAAACAGATGATGTAGTCATATCATATAATGATGGTGAAATACTTTCCATTCCACTAGCATCTCAGGAGGATGTTAAACAGCAGCCACTAAAGCTAGACACTTTTAAATCAGCAGGTCCAGATAACTTGAATTCAAAAGTTTTAGAAGAGCTGGCCGAGGAGCTCACTGGACCACTCATGTTGATTTTCAATAAGTCTTCGAACACCAGGGAGGTTCCAGAAGACTGGAAGAAAGCTAATGTGCCAATATTTAAAAAGGGTAAACAGGATGACCCAGATAATTATAGGCCTGTCAGTCTGTCATCAATCTGGGCAAGGTAATGGAGTGGATATCAGGAATAAGGCCCCGCAGCTATGCCTCCTGAGTCTCCCGACAGCCTAATGAACAGAGCTGGGCTGCATGAGCCAGACTGTCTGACTAAATAACCTGCTTGACTGGCTGAGGAAGCCAGCAAGCTTGCTCTTAAGCCCAGCAGTAGCAGCAGCTTGTTTGCTGCTCAAAGCATTTGCTAAGGCTGTGACCATTCCTACCTCACTCCCAGCCCTATTCCTGCCTTGCCTCACTCCAGGTAACCCAGCTCTGACCCTCGGCTCAAATTCCTGACTTCAACTCTGACCCCTGGCTCTGGCATTTCATACTGGCTCTGACCCTGGATTCCTATTCCTGGCAGCAACTCGTGCTCTAACCACTAGACCTGACTGCTCACCTCCCAGTCCCTGACAGTGGCTGATACGGGACGCAGTTAACAAAGAATTAAAGAAGGGTAACATAATTAATGTCAATCAATATAGGTTCTTGGAAAATATGAAAAAGGTAATAGTGTTGACGAAAGGGCATTTGACTTGGTACCACAGGACATTCTGATTAAAAAACTAGAAAGCAGGGTGGATTTGATTTAAATCATGATTTAAATCACTAGTCAGGAAGACTCGATTTAATCATGGATTTCTACATAAAAGTGCATTCTTGTTGGTTGTTACCAACCTGAAGATCCTGTATGTTCAGACATGTTCCTTTCACCATCTTCAACACAGCTTCCTCCTGAGAAGGAACACTTCTCATGAAGTTGTTTCATTCGGGCTATCAGGCCTTGCATTTCTTTGTTGCACTGTTTGCATTTTGCACGCATGCCTGTTTTACTCACAGGTGGAGGAACTTCATTAAAATAGTCCCAAACTGGGTCTCTTTTACGGCCTGCTGCCATTAGAGGTTTTCCCTTCTAGTGAGAGGATGGTATGATAGATCTCAAATCAATGAAGGCTACACTCAGAAAGACCTCAAGACTTCTGGAATATGCTGCTCAAACAGTTTCACTTTTGTTTCTCCTGCCTGTCCCTCCCTTCTCACATTTATCTCCAGACGACTTCTCCTTATACCCCTTCCTGCTTCTTCACGTGGGCACCAATGATACTGCCAAGAATGAACTTGAGCGGATCACTGCGGACTACATGGCTCTGGGAAGAAGGATAAAGGAGTTTGAGGCACAAGTGGTGTTCTCATCCATCCTCCCCGTGGAAGGAAAAGGCCTGGGTAGACACCGTCGAATCGTGGAAGTCAATGAATGGCTACGCAGGTGGTGTCGGAGAGAAGGCTTTGGATTCTTTGACCATGGGATGGTGTTCCAAGAAGGAGGAGTGCTAGGCAGAGACGGGCTCCACCTAACGAAGAGAGGGAAGAGCATCTTCGCAAGCAGGCTGGCTAACCTAGTGAGGAGGGCTTTAAACTAGGTTCACCGGGGGAAGGAGACCAAAGCCCTGAGGTAAGTGGGATACCGGGCAGAGGCATGAGCAGGAGCGCGTGAGAGGGGAGGGCTCCTGCCTCATACTGAGAAAGAGGGACGATCAGCAGGTTACCTCAAGTGCCTATATACAAATGCACGAAGCCTGGGAAACAAGCAGGGAGAACTGGAAGTCCTGGCACAGTCAAGAAATTATGATGTGATTGGATTCAGAGTAACAGCCGTGTTAGTCTGTATTCGCAAAAACAAAAGGAGTACTTGTGGCACCTTAGAGACTAACCAATTTATTTGAGCATAAGCTTTCGTGAGCTACAGCTCACTTCATCGGATGCATACTGTGGAAACTGCAGAAGACATTATATACACAGAGACCATGAAACAATACCTCCTCCCATCCCACTCTCCTGCTGGTAATAGCTTATCTAAAATGATCACTCTCCTTACAGTGTGTATGATAATCAAGTTGGGCCATTTCCAGCACAAATCCAGGTTTTCTCACCCTCCGCCCCCCCACAAACTCGCTCTCCTGCTGGTAATAGCCCATCCAAAGTGACCACTCTCTTTACAATATGTATGAAAATCAAGGTGGGCCATTTCCAGCACAAATCCAGGTTCCCCCACCCCTCCCCCCCAAAACCTATACCCTATACCAGAAACCTACTGACCGCTATTCCTACCTACATGCCTCCAGCTTTCACCCTGACCACACCACCCGATCCATTGTCTACAGCCAAGCTCTGCGATACAACCGCATTTGCTCCAACCCCTCAGACAGAGACAAACACCTAAGCATTCTTACAACTACAATACCCACCTGCGGAAGTGAAGAAACAGATTGATAGAGCCAGAAGAGTTCCCAGAAGACACCTACTACAGGACAGGCCTAACAAAGAAAATAACAGAACGCCACTAGCCGTCACCTTCAGCCCCAACTAAAACCCCTCCAACGCATTATTAAGGATCTACAACCTATCCTGAAGGATGACCCAACACTCTCACAAATCTTGGGAGACAGGCCAGTCCTTGCCTACAGACAGCCCCCCAACCTGAAGCAAATACTCACCAACAACCACATACCACACAACAGAACCACTAACCCAGGAACCTATCCTTGCAACAAAGCCCGTTGCCAACTGTGCCCACATATCTATTCAGGGGACACCATCACAGGGCCTAATAACATCAGCCACACTATCAGAGGCTCGTTCACCTGCACATCCACCAATGTGATATATGCCATCATGTGCCAGCAATGCCCCTCTGCCATGTACATTGGTCAAACTGGACAGTCTCTACGTAAAAGAATAAATGGACACAAATCAGATGTCAAGAATTATAACACTCATAAAACAGTTGGAAAACACTTCTATCTCTCTGGTCACGCAATTACAGACATGAAGGTCGCTATCTTACAACAAAAAAACTTCAAATCCAGACTCTAGCGAGAAACTGCTGAATTGGAATTCATTTGCAAATTGGATACTATTAATTTAGGCTTAAATAGAGACTGGGAGTGGCTAAGTCATTATGCAAGGTAGCCTATTTCCCCTTGTTTTTTCCTACCCCCCTCCTCAGACGTTCTGGTTAAACTTGGATTTATGCTGGAAATGGCCCACCTTGATTATCATACACATTGTAAGGAGAGTGGTCAGTTTGGATGAGCTATTACCAGCAGGAGAGTGAGTTTGGGGGGGGGGGAGGGGGAGAATGTGAGAAAACCTGGATTTGTGCTGGAAATGGCCCACCTTGATTATCATGCACATTGTAGGGAGAGTGATCATTTTAGATAAGCTATTACCAGCAGGAGAGTGGGATGGGAGGAAGTATTGTTTCATGGTCTCTGTATATATGTCTTCTGCAGTTTCCACAGTATGCATCCAATGAAGTGAGCTGTAGCTCACGAAAGCTTATGCTCAAATAAATTGGTTAGTCTCTGATGTGATTGGAATAACAGAGACTTGGTGGGATAACTCACATGACTGGAGTACTGTCATGAACGGATATAAGCTGTTCAGGAAGGACAGGAAGGGCAGAAAAGGTGGGGGAGTTGCACTGTATGTAAGGGAGCAGTATGACTGCTCAGAGCTCAAGTATGAAACGGCAGAAAAACCTGAGAGTTTCTGGATTAAGTTTAGAAGTGTGAGCAACAAGGGTGATGTCGTGGAGGGAGTCTACTATAGACCACCAGACCAGGGGGATGAGGTGGACGAGGCTTTCTTCCAGCAACTCGCAGAAGTTACTAGATTGCAGGCCCTGATTCTCATGGGAGACTTCAATCACCCTGATATCTGCTGGGAGAGCAATACAGCGGTGCACAGACAATCCAGGAAGTTTTTGGAAAATGTAGGGGACAATTTCCTGGTGCAAGTGCTGGAGGAACCAACTAGGGGCAGAGCTCTTCTTGACCTGCTGCTCACAAACTGGGAAGAATTAGTAGGGGAAGCAAAAGTAGATGGGAACCTGGGAGGCAGTGACCATGAAATGGTCGAGTTCAGGATCCAAACACAAGGAAGAAAGGAGAGCAGCAGAATACAGAACCTGGACTTCAGAAAAGCAGACTTTGACTCCCTCAGGGAACTGATGGGCAAGATCCCCTGGGAGAATAACATGAGGGGGAAAGGAGTCCAGGAGAGCTGGCTGTATTTTAAAGAATCCTTATTGAGGTTACAGGGACAAACCATCCCGATGTGTAGAAAGAATAGTAAATATGGCAGGCGACCAGCTTGGCTTCACAGTTAAATCCTTGCTGATCTTAAATACAAAAAAGAAGCTTACAAGAAGTGGAAGATTGGACAAATGACCAGGGAAAAGTATAAAAATATTGCTCGGCCTTGCAGGAGTGAAATCAGGAAGCCCAAATCACACCTGGAGTTGCAGCTAGCGAGAGATGTTAAGAGTAACAAGAAGGGCGTCTTCAGATATGTTAGCAACAAGAAGAAAGCCAAGGAAAGTGTGGGCCCCTTACTGAATGAGGGAGGCAACCTAGTGACAGAGGATGTGGAAAAAGCTAATGTACTCAATGCTTTTTTTGCCTCTGTCTTCACAAACAAGGTCAGCTCCCAGACTACTGCACTGGGCAGCACAGCATGGGGAGAAGGTGACCAGCCCTCTGTGGAGAAAGAAGTGGTTTGGGACTATTTAGAAAAGCTGGAGGTGCACAAGTCCATGGGGCCGGATGCGCTGCATGCGAGAGTGCTAAAGGAGTTGGCGGATATGATTGCAGAGCCATTGGCCATTATCTTTGAAAACTCATGGCGATCAGGGGAGGTCCCAGATGACTGGAAAAAGGCTAATGTAGTGCCCATCTTTAACAAAGGGAAGAAGGAGGATCCTGGGAACTACAGGCCAGT
This sequence comes from Natator depressus, assembly GCF_965152275.1. Taxonomy (NCBI): domain Eukaryota; kingdom Metazoa; phylum Chordata; order Testudines; family Cheloniidae; genus Natator; species Natator depressus. The sequence continues at coordinate 516,106 of NC_134236.1, read as the reverse complement.
CAACCTCACCTCAGTCCCTGGAAAAATCATGGAGCAGGTCCTCAAGGAATCAATTCTGAAGCACTTAGAGGAGAGGAAAGTGATCAGGAACAATCAGCATGGATTCACCAAGGGCAAGTCATGCCTGACTAATCTAATTGCCTTCTATGACAAGATAACTGGCTCTGTGGATGAAGGGAAAGCAGTGGACGTGTTGTTCCTTGACTTTAGCAAAGCTTTTGACATGGTCTCCCACAGTATTCTTGCCAGCAAGTTAAAGAAGTATGGGCTGGATGAATGGACTATAAGGTGGATAGAAAGCTGGCTAGATTGTTGGGCTCAACAGGTAGTGATCAATGGCTCCATGTTTAGTTGGCAGCCGGTATCAAGTGGAGTGCCCCAAGGGTCGGTCCTGGGCCCGGTTTTGTTCAATATCTTCATAAATGATCTGGAGGATGGTGTGGATTCCACTCTCAGCAAGTTTGCAGTGACACTAAACTGGGAGGAGTGGTAGATACGCTGGAGGGTAGGGATAGGATACAGAGGGACCTAGACAAATTGGAGGATTGGGCCAAAAGAAATCTGATGAGGTTCAACAAGGACAAGTGCAGAGTCCTGCACTTAGGACGGAAATATCCAATGCACCACTACAGACTAGGGACCGTATGGCTCGGCAGCAGTTCTGCAGAAAAGGACCTTGGGGTCACAGTGGACGAGAAGCTGGATATGAGTCAACAGTGTGCCCTTGTTGCCAAGAAGGCCAATGGCATTTTGGGATGTATAAGTACGGGCATTGCCAGCAGATCGAGGGACGTGATCGTTCCCCTCTATTCGACATTGGTGAGGCCTCATCTGGAGTACTGTGTCCAGTTTTGGGCCCCACACTACAAGAAGGATGTGGAAAAATTGGAGAGAGTCCAGCGAAGGGCAACAAAAATGATTAGGGGACTGGAACACATGACTTATGAGGAGAGGCTGAGGGAACTGGGGATGTTTAGTCTACGGAAGAGTAGAATGAGGGGGAATTTGATAGCTGCTTTCAACTACCTGGAAGGAGGTTCCAAAGAGGATGTATCTAGATTATTCTCAGTGGTAGCAGATGACAGAACGAGGAGTAATGGTCTCAAGTTGCAGTGGGGGAGGTTTAGGTTGGATATTAGGAAAACTTTTTCACTAGGAGGGTGGTGAAACACTGGAATGCGTTACTTAGGGAGGTGGTAGAATCTCCTTCCCTAGAAGTTTTTAAGGTCAGGCTTGACAAAGCCCTGACTGGGATGATTTAGTCGGGGATCGGTCCTGCTTTGAGCAGGGGGTTGGACTAGATGACCTTCTGAGGTCCCTTCCAACCCTGATACTCTATGATTCCTTGTCCAGATCTATTCCACCCCAACAATCTTCTATTCATTGAACTTTTTGAAACTTTGCATTTTTAGAGAGAGGTAAGGGATTGACTCTGTGTACACAAATTTGCAGAGGGACAATAGGGTTGACGTCTGTTATTTCTCACCTCTATATATTATTTATTTATTTTAAAACATTTTTGCTGTTAACAAGCATTTTTATCTCTCAGGACACAAATCCACAGTTTGAGAACTGCAAAACTAAGCATCTCTGATGTTATCTTCTAGTCTGAGCACTGAGTCCCATTGGGTAGATTAAAAATTAAACCTAAATAATCTATACAGAAGCCGCTGGAAGCCCATAAGATTGGGTTCCTAGCCCATGAACTACTGACTCATTTACAAAACTTTTCTTAAACATTACAGGAATATATTGTCTCATACTATAGAATTAGAATTTATAATCCCCATTCTATGATGAGATACATTATAGCTCAAAGATATCTTAATAAAAACTATCTTTAGATAGGTTTTTTCCTCAAAAAGCATTTTATAAAAAAAAATATGATTTAAATTAAAAAAAAAAAAAAAGATTTTTTTTTAAGAAATCATTGATTTTTATACACCCTGCTAGAAAGAGATCAAATTAACATGGCACACATTTAATAGATTAAGAACTGGCTAACTGATAGGTCTCAACTGTAAATCATAGAATCACAGAACTGGAAGGGACCTTGAGAGGTCATCTAGTCCAGTCCCCTGCACTCAAGGCAGGACTAAGTATTCTCTAGACCAGTGGTCCCCAACCTTGCTGTTGCAATAGCATATTCATGTTCCCAGAAGAGTGTGGCGGGCGCCGGACGACCAGCCGCCAAAATGCTGCTGAGAAGGGGCATCATCAAGAAGCGTCGCCGCCCAAATGCCGCAGAGAAGCAGCGGCATTTGGGCGGCGACGCTTCTTGGCGTTGCTCCTTCTGGGCGACATTTTGGCGGCTAGTTGTCCAGTGGCCACGCTCCTCGGCGGCGGGTTGTCCGGCGGAAGCGCTCCCTTGTCAGTAGGCATCCGCACATAAATGCCCCAGTGGGCGCCATGGCGCCCGCGGGCACCACGTTGGGGACCACTGATCTAGACCATCCCTGACAGGTGTTTGTCCATCCTGCTCTTAAAAATCCCCAATGACGGAGATTCCACCACCTCCTTAGGTAATTTATTCCAGCTCTTTACCACTCTGACAGTTAGGAAGTTTTTCCTAATCTCCATCCTAAACTGCCCTTGCTACAATTTAAGCCCATTGCTTCTTGTCCTATCCTCAGAGCAATTTTTCTTCCTCCTCCTTGTAACAACCTTTTAAGTACTTGAAAACTGTTATGTCCCATCGCAGTCTTCTCTTCTCCATACTAAACAAACCCTTTTTTTCAATCTTCCCTCATAGGTCATGGTTTCTAGACCTTTCATGATTTTTGTTGCCCTTCTCTGGACTTTCTCCTATTTGTCCACATCCTTCCTGAAATGTGGCGCCCAGAACTGGACAGAATACTCCAGTTGAGGCCTAATGAGCACAGAGTAGAGCGGAAGAATTACTTCTCATGTCTTGCTTACAACACTCCTGCTAATACATCCCAGAATGATGTTCGCTTTTTTTGCAACGGCTTTCCACTGTTGACTCATATTTAGCTTGTGACCCACTGTGACCCCCAGATCCCTCATCAAATGGGAGTGTTTCTCTTGAGGGCCTACAAGGGTCAGTTCTTGGCCCTACACCACATAACATTTTTATTGAAGACCTAGAAGTAAACTTAAAATCATCATTGATAAAGTCTGCAGATGACAGAAAAATTGAGGGAGTGGTAAACAATGAAGAGGACAGGTCACTGATACAGAACGATCTGAATCACTTGGGAAGCTGGGTGCAAGCAAACAATATGCATTTCAATACAATGAAATGTATACATCCAGGAACAAAGGATCCAGGCCATACTTATAGGATGGGGGACTCCATCCTGGGAAGCAATAACTCTGAAAGAAATTTGGGGGGGTTAAGGTGGATAATCAGCTGAACATGAGCTCCCAGTGTGCCCAAAAGGGCTAATGCAACCCTTGGATGCAGAAACATGGGAATATCAAGCAGGAATAAAGAAGTTATTTTACCTTTGTATTTGGCACTGATGTGACTGCTTCTGGAATAGTGAGCCCAGTTTTGGTGCCCACAGTTCAAGAACGCTGATAAAATGGAGAGGGTTCAGAGAAGAGCCACAAAAATGGTTATAAGACGGGAAAACATGCCACAAAGTGACAGACTCACGGAGCTCAATCTATTTATTTTAACAGAGAGAAGGTTAAGAGGTGCCTTGATTATAGTCAGTTTTACTACCTTAACAGGGAACAAGTTAAGGGATAACAGGTTCTTCAATTTAACAGAGAAAGATCTAACAAGATCCAATGGTTCGAAGCTGAAGCTAGACAAATTCAGATAGGAAATAAGGCCTAAAGTTTTAAATGAGAGTAATTAACCACTGGAACAATTTACCAAGTGTCATGGTGGATTATTGGTGAGGCCTCACCTGGAGTACTGTGTCCAGTTTTGGGCCCCACACTACAAGAAGGACGTGGATAAATTGGAGAGAGTCCAGCGAAGGGCAACAAAAATGATTAGGGGTCTGGAACACATGACTTATGAGGAGAGGCTGAGGGAACTGGGATTGTTTAGTCTGCAGAAGAGAAGAATGAGGGGGGATTTGATAGCTGCTTTCAACTACCTGAGAGGTGGTTCCAGAGAGGATGGTTCTAGACTATTCTCAGTGGTAGAAGAGGACAGGACAAGGAGTAATGGTCTCAAGTTGCAGTGGGGGAGGTTTAGGTTGGATATTAGGAAAAACTTTTTCACTAGGAGGGTGGTGAAACACTGGAATGCGTTACCTAGGGAGGTGGTAGAATCTCCTTCCTTGGAAGTTTTTAAGGTCAGGCTTGACAAAGCCCTGGCTGGGATGATTTGATTGGGGATTGGTCCTGCTTTGAGCAGGGGCTTGGACTAGATGACCTCCTGAGGTCCCTTCCAACCCTGATATTCTATGATTCTATGATTATCCATCACAGGCAATTTTTCCATCAAGACTGGATGTTTTTCTAGAACTTCTGCTCTAGGAATTATTCTGGGGAAGTTCCATGGTCCATGTTATATAGGAAGTCAGACTAGATGATCACAATGCTACCTTCTGGCCTTGGAATCTATGAAATTATTTTATAAATTGCTAATTTATAGTTATTTCCATAAATTTCAGTCTTGCGACACAGGCCCTTGTTTGGGCCCCTCCCCTGCTATATGTTCTCAGGGCAGTGAGTCTGGGTACTGAGCAGGCACAGAATTCTCTCATTTTGTGTAGGAGCTTTCATGCAGCAGCAGGAACATCTCCCTGCAGAGGGATAAAGTGGAGCCCAAACAGCTCCCTAGAACCACACACAGGGGGCGCAGACCATCATGGGGGGGACGGGACGGGACGGGGACCAGGCCTTTAAAACAGTTACTTCCCATAACAACTGTAGTTCTTGTAGGTAAGGGCCTCTACAGATCCATACTGCAGGGGATGTATATGTCCTGGATGCATCAGCACTGACCTTCTAAAGAGCCACGTCCACTGGGGCTGTGCATTCTGCCCATTTCCTCACTCCCCACTCACCTCAGCATACACAGGAGAATATGGTGACCTACATTTGATTTGCAGGAGGCCACAGCTTGAGAGTGGAGGAATTTGACTTCTGCCACATTAGTACGGCCTGCAGTGGAGCAGGAAAGGCACAAGCAAGCCATGAGCCAAAACAATATGCCTGATGGGGCTCAATATCCCTAACACTAACTATAGGAACGACAGACATTGAGAAAAGCCAAACTTCTATAAAAGGGAGCTGAATTCCTATTGCCCCAACTGTCCCCAGAAGGAATTGAGAAGCAGTCATGTCTGTACTCCTTATAAGGACCCGGCAAAAGTCAGAGGGCACAAAGAAGTAGGCAGGGTGTGCACAGGCCCTATAGCCTGCTCCTCCAGACCTCTGGCTGGCACACACCTGCAGAAGGGATCTGACAGGTAGTACTTGAAGAACCTTTATGCTGTTCAACAAAGCCACTCAATGTAACCAGTGTAATGGGGGACCGCAGCTCAGGGCTGGGTAAGGTATGATTTGAAGGGGAGGTGAGGGCTAGTGTAGAATGAGATCTGGCTGAATACCAGGGCAAAAATCCTAGGCGTGAAGAACACATTGTGCATTTCCAAAGCAGCCTGCGGTACTGGAAGAAAGGAGGCACCACACACACAGGTGCATGGCACCACAGGGATGGCACCATACACAGAGGGATGATATACCAAGGCCCTCACCATTCCTCTCCGATCTTGTAGACGTAAATGATGTTGTCTGTTTGTCCAATGGCGATTTTGGTGGAGTCAGGAGAGAACGCCATGCCTTTCACCATGTAGCTCTTCCTGCCATACTGGGGAGAGGAGAAGGGAAGAAGCAGGGACCGAGGGTGAGGTTAATAAAACATGTCCCAAAAGAACTTCAAGACAGACCCAGAGTAAGGGCCACAGGTCAACCTATTCAGTAGCGCAAAGACCCATACAATGTACAAGCTGATCCCATTCCCATCCCACCTCCCTGGTGTGAGCTTCCTGTAGTTATGGACTACACTAGTCTAGTGTTGCCAGGCACCTGGCTGTGGGTAATTGCTGCTATATACAATATCTAGCAGGGAGGTTAATGAGAGTAACTAACCACTGGAACTTACCAAGGGCCATGGGGGATTCTCCATCACCGACAATTTTCCAATCAAGATTGGATGTTTTTCTAAAAGCTACATCCTAGGAATTAGTTCTATAGCCTGTGTCATACAGTAGGTCAGACTATATGATCACAATGGTCCCTTCTGGCCTTGGGATCTATGGAATGAGGGTGGGTCAGTGTGAGTGAGATACCCCAGCAAAGCAGAGCCAGCTAAAGGATTAGGTAACCTGCTAGCTCAGTCTGATTTCTCCCTCTGTACAAGTTGTTAACTGGATGCATGCTAGGCAATTAGAGATATGGCTCCCTATTGCTGTGTTCATGCACACAGAAGCACAAGCTTACTCCCATGGCTGCACATGGCCAAACACCACTGCCAGACCACAAACAAAAGCATGCACTCTCAAATACACACAGGTGCATGCACTCTCACAGTGGCAGCCCTTAAACACACACACAGGTATACACACTCACAGGTAGGTGGATGGCACATACACTGGATATAAGAACAGTTATACCAGAATGTATCCTTGGGTCCAAGCCCTAAACACTATTGTAATAATCTTTGTACAAAGTATGTCTTGTGAAGGATCATTTGAAAACTCATAATTTGCTGGTCATTATTGTCCTGGCAAAATATGTGTGGCAACATTTTATGTGAAGTTATAAGATTTTCCAGTATGATGTTATTAAGATGTTCCAAATCACAGCTCTCCCCAAGCAGAAGTTGGCAAATAGGTCTGTCCTAAACAAAGGAATGTGTGCTCTGTTTAATTTGCAGTTAACAGAGTCATCAAGCAGGAAGGGGAAACACAGGAAGCTCAAATAGATGAGAAAAAGCCGCAGGGAATGTACTTCCGCATAGACTTTTTGTCTCCTGGTATCCAGCTGGAAATGTTTTACAAATGGAAGGACTGAAACTATAAAAAGGAAGGGAGAACACCCCAGTATACCCCTCTCTCTTCCCTTTCCCATCACATTCTCTACACCTGAAGCAACAAAGGAAGCCTTCACTGGATTCTGAGGGAAGGAGTTCTGACCTACAGGGTTTGGTCAGTAAGACTGCTGAAAACACATGGTGAGAAACTTTGCTTGAATCTGATATAGTTTGTTAATTTGGCACCAGTAGGGTTTTAACTTTATTTTAGGGCTGTCAAATGATTAAAAAAATTAATCATGATTAATCGTGAGATTAAAAAAAGAAATCACGATTAATTGCAGTTTTAATTGCACTGTTAAACAATAACAGAATACTATTTATTTAAATAGATCATAAATAGGGCATAAGAGCAGGTTAGACAAACACCTGTCAGGGATGGTTTAGAAAATATTTAGTTGTGCCGTGAGTGCAGGGGACTGGACTAGATGACCTCTCGAAGTCCCTTCCAGTCCTACGATTCTATGATTCTATGAAGATGGTCAGAGACGCAACCCCATCCTCGGGGTGTCCCTAAACTTTTGACTGCCAGAAGCTTGGACTGGATGACAGGGGATGGATTGCTTGATAATTTCCCTATTCTGTTCATTCCCTCTGAATCATCTAGCACTGGTCACTGTCAGAAGAGAAGTTACTGGGCTAGATGGACCATTGGTCTGACCCAGTATGGCCATTCTTATGTTCTTATGAAATTGATATTTTATATTCTGATCCAACCCCTGTATCATTTTGGGTACAGGCTACAGACCTCTGTTTCACCAGCCACCAAGAGGACCAGTCAGCTGTGCTGAAATGCAAGCTACCTGTAGATATCTCCAGGCTGTTTGTTTGCTGACACGGTTGTGAAGCATTTAAAAGGACTGAAAAGCTGCCATTTCTCAAGCTCTGAAAAGTCCAGGTGATACGCAGTACACACTATGATCATATTATAAAGACTGAAAAATCATCTCTGAGAGTTCAAAAGGGAATGTGTTTTGATGTGCGTGCTAAAATATAAAAAAAACTGTTGATGCAAACATTCAAATATAAGGTAACAAAAACAAAAGGGGAAACATCTGTATAAGGAAAATCAGTAGATTTATTAATAGTTTTTTTGAAAAGTTATTCCTAGTATTCCAAAACCTATTTACAGTACTTTATGCTATATAAAATGTGTTGTGTGTGCATTGCTTGTTTTACTAAGAAAGCGTACAGTAGTCTCTCTAAGGTTTAACTCTGTGTCATACTTTCTGAAAAGTTTTGACAAGACAGAACTTTGGCCTCTGCTTCAACGAAGAGTTCAGCTGACGTCGAGGAAATAGGGGATGGTATAATTATACAGAATATTGCTTGAGCATTCCCTCCCCTGTCCCCTTTACAACAGCATAGGAACAGTCTGGGCCTGTAGTTGTACTCTGATGGGAGCAACATTTGAGGCTGTGCTTTGGGGCTATGCAGAATGTGGTGTAGCATTTCAAGCTGTTATGAGCCCTCTGAAAAGTACGGAGCAATTTACAAGTTGCTCTGCTACTGCCAAAAACTGCCCTGCATAGCAGCATGTAAAGTATCAGTGTGTCACAGACCAAGAGTGTCGGGTGCCCAGTTGCACAGAAGCAAACAAACAATCTCTTTACCTTTGCATCAGCAGGCTTGGTGGAAAATTTGTCCCTTCTCTCTCCATGTTCGTCATACAGAAGCACAACCCTGTCTACAGTGCAGACAGCAAACTTGGCATTGTTGTAGGACCAAGCCATGCAGGTGACCTTTGCAGCACCATCCTGGAAGAAAACATCGCCACTGCCAGTCTGGACCGGAGCAGGGTCCATTAGAACATAAGAGCGGCCAGACGGGGTCAGACCAAAGGCCCGTCCAGCCCAGTGTCCAGGGGCCAGGTGCCCCAGAGGGAGCGAACAGACCGTCCAGTGACCCGTTCCCAGCGTCTGGCAAACAGAGGCGAGGGTCCCCATCCCCGCCCAGCCTGGCTAATCGCCACTGACTCCAAGACCTCTCCTCTTGAGGGGTAACAGCTAATTCAGAGCCCACCATTCGGTATGTTCCCTGGGGATTACATTTTCCGATGCGCATTACCACACGTTGGAGGGCCCGCAACTCAGCCCGAGCCCTGGTGTGGGCGTTGGCATTTGCCCCGATGTTTCTGGGCGGACCCCTCTGTGACCGCTGCCGGGCTCTGGGCCTCCCTCACGTCCTGCGGCAGGGAGTTCCGCAGCCCCTTGGGCCGAGCGTGAAGGATTCCCAGGCTCCAGGCCGCCGCGGACCCGCCTCGCCCCTCCCGCGCCCGGGCCCCTGGGTCCCGCCCGCAGCTGCCCGCGAGTCGGGGGCTGACCTGGGGGGTGAGCAGCGTCCGCACGTGCCGCAGCTGCATCCCGGGGCCACTCGGGCTCCGCGTCTCCCGCCTCCGCGCGTTGCCCCGGTAACCGCCTGCCGAACACCACAGCAACCGGCGGCACGCGCACAGCCGGCAGCCTGCGTCACCGGGAGCGACCCTCGCCGCGCATGCGCCGAGCCAGGCCGCGCCTCGGGGCGACGGAGGGTTCGGTGAAGAGACTCCGCCCCCGCGTGCAACGGCCCTCACCCACAAACTCCGCCCATTCCGCAGAGCCCCGCCTCCATCAACCTTTAGCCGCGCCCTTCCCCACGAGCCACGCCCACTCCGGCAGCCTGACCCCACGCAGCAAGCCCCGCCCCCAGAGCCGGGCGCGCGCTCGAGCGACTCAGCGTGCCCCGGGGGCCCGGGCGGGAGCGCGCGCTGGCCTCGCCTCCCCCCCCCGCCCCCGCCCGGGGCGGCCCGGCAGAGCGCGGCGATGGAGGCGCTGCGGGCGGCGGGCCGGGCCGTGCTGCGGAGCCCCCGGCTCGCCCGCCACGGCCTGGGGCTCTGCTGGCACCGCAGTAAGTGCGGGGCGCTGGCGGGAGCGGGCCGGGGGGCTGCGGGGGCACTGCGGGGGAGGGGTGCTGGGGGGGAAATGGGGGTGATGTGGGGGTGAAGGGGGGCACGGAGGTGAGGGCAGGGGGGTGCTGAGGGGAGTGGGGGGTATTGACGGCGGGGGCGGGGTGGAGGGCCGCGGGGGTATTTCAGGGTGGGGATGCTGAGGGGGGGGCGTGGGGGTATTGACGGCGGGGGCGGGGTGGAGGGCCATGGGGGTATTTCAGGGTGGGGCTGCTGGGGGGGGCCGTGAGGGTATTGACGGCGGGGGCGGGGTGGAGGGCCATGGGGGTATTTCAGGGTGGGGCTGCTGGGGGGGGGCGTGGGGGTACTGACGGCAGGGGCGGGGTGGAGGGCCATGGGGGTATTTCAGGGTGGGGATGCTGAGGGGGGGCGTGGGGGTATTGACGGCGGGGGCGGGGTGGAGGGCCATGGGGGTATTTCAGGGTGGGGCTGCTGGGGGGGGCCGTGAGGGTATTGACGGCGGGGGCGGGGTGGAGGGCCATGGGGGTATTTCAGGGTGGGGCTGCTGGGGGGGGGCGTGGGGGTACTGACGGCAGGGGCGGGGTGGAGGGCCATGGGGGTATTTCAGGGTGGGGATGCTGAGGGGGGGCGTGGGGGTATTGACGGCGGGGGCGGGGTGGAGGGCCATGGGGGTATTTCAGGGTGGGGCTGCTGGGGGGGGCCGTGAGGGTATTGACGGCGGGGGCGGGGTGGAGGGCCATGGGGGTATTTCAGGGTGGGGCTGCTGGGGGGGGGCGTGGGGGTACTGACGGCAGGGGCGGGGTGGAGGGCCATGGGGGTATTTCAGGGTGGGGATGCTGAGGGGGGGCCGTGAGGGTATTGGGGGCGGGGTGGAGGGCCGCGGGGGTATTTCAGGGTGGGGATGCTGAGGGGGGGCCGTGAGGGTATTGATGGCGGGGGCGGGGTGGAGGGCCATGGGGGTATTTCAGGGTGGGGCTGCTGGGGGGGGGGCGTGGGGGTACTGACGGCAGGGGCGGGGTGGAGGGCCGCGGGGGTATTTCAGGGTGGGGATGCTGAGGGGGGGCCGTGAGGGTATTGACGGCGGGGGCGGGGTGGAGGGCCATGGGGGTATTTCAGGGTGGGGCTGCTGGGGGGGGGGGCGTGGGGGTATTGACGGCGGGGACGGGGTGGAGGGCCATGGGGGTATTTCAGGGTGGGGCTGCTGGGGGGGGGGCGTGGGGGTACTGACGGCGGGGGCGGGGTGGAGGGCCGCGGGGGTATTTCAGGGTGGGGATGCTGAGGGGGGGCCGTGAGGGTATTGACGGCGGGGGCGGGGTGGAGGGCCGCGGGGGTATTTCAGGGTGGGGATGCTGAGGGGGGGCCGTGAGGGTATTGATGGCGGGGGCGGGGTGGAGGGCTGCGGGGGTATTTCAGGGTGGGGCTGCTGGGGGGGGGGCGTGGGGGTACTGACGGCAGGGGCGGGGTGGAGGGCCGCGGGGGTATTTCAGGGTGGGGATGCTGAGGGGGGGCCGTGAGGGTATTGACGGCGGGGGCGGGGTGGAGGGCCGCGGGGGTATTTCAGGGTGGGGATGCTGAGGGGGGGCCGTGAGGGTATTGATGGCGGGGGCGGGGTGGAGGGCCATGGGGGTATTTCAGGGTGGGGATACTGAGGGGGCTGTGGGAGTAATGTGGGTGAGGGTGATGTAGGGTACTGAAAGGGGTTGTGGGGGTACTGAGGGTGGGGTTGGGGGCTGTGGGAGTATTGAGGGGCAGGATGGGGGTATTGAGGGTGGGGGGCAGTGACAGCACGGACTTAGATCTGTGAGTGAATCTGGCTGGTGGGGCTCTTTTTCTTTCAGTTTGGGTGGGGGCACTAAGGGTGGAATGGCGGGGATTAGAGGGCGAATGGAAGCAGCAGGCATGGTTGAGGGGGGCCGTGGTGGGGGTGAGTTTGGCAGGTGGGGCCCTTTTCGTTCTCCAGCCCAAGTGGGGGGCAATGAGTGCCAGGGGCCCCAGGAGCAGGAGGAGCCATGGAATTGCTGGGGGAGCGAGTGTCTGTGCCCCCTACCCCTATGTCTCCGGGCACCTCATGGTCTAAGCCAGGGTTTTACAAACCATGAGCCATGACCTACTACTGTGTCCCGGCATGTAAAGTGCTGGGTCGCCGTGCTTTGGTCAACACTGCTGACCGGGACGTTAAAAGTCCCCTTGGCAATGCTGCCCAGCTAAGGCAGGCTAGTGCCTACCTTTTCCGACACTGCGCTGTGCCCCAGAAGTGGCCAGCAGCAGGTCCGGCGTCTAGGCAGGGGGTTCACGGGGCTCTGCGCGCTGCCCCTGTCCTGAGCACTGGCTCAAGCCAATGGGAACTGGGGCAGTGCCTGCGGGCGAGAGCCTCTGCCTAGGAGCCAGACCTGCTGCTGGCCGCTTCCAGGGCGCAGCGCAATCCGCGGTGCACCCCGGCTGCGCCGCTGACTGGGAGCTGCCGGAGGTAACCGTGTGCTCCAATCCCCTGCCCCAGCCCTGAGCCCCCCCAAAACCTGGAACCCCTTCCTGCACCCCAAACCCCTCATCCCTGGCCCCACCCCAGAGCCTGCACCCCCAGCCCAGAGCCCTGACCCTCTCCCACACCCCAACCTCCTGCCCCAGCCCAGAGCCTCCTCCCATACACTGAACCCCTCATTTGTGGCCCCACCCCACAGCCCTCACCCCAACCCTCTGCCCCAGCCCTGAGCCCTTCCCACACCACAAACCCCTCATCCACAGCTCCGTTGGGTCACAGGCATCAACAATGTTCTTCAACTGGGTCCCCAGAAAAAAGTTTGAAAACCACTGATCTAAGCAGGGCTGCCTCCAGACTGCAGAGACACTATGAGTCTGAGCCCTAATCTCATGGGCTGGGAGTGTTCATAGCACTGTCCCCTTGGGTCCTGGAACACCAGTTTGGGACCCCTGCTTCTCTCTGCAGTCAGAGATGACCCTGCACTCAGACCATGGGGCAGCGAATAAAAGGGGGGCATCTTTCCAAACACAGTTGAACTGCCCCAAATGCTGCAGGCCCATCACTCAAAGACCCCAGTGACCTGGTTCTAAACGGGCCCAGTAATAATTGCCCAGACTCTCTGGGAATCGGGTCATGTTCCTTCAGTGCCTCTGAGAGGGGACATGGTGCTATCTCAGATCCCAGACTCCCAGGATTAATCTCTTGTCTCCGAGATGGTTTTATACTAACGGATATGGATATGTGGCCGGTACTGTCTTTGTGTTTAGTGCCCAAAGACCCGATTTGGGATGGGGCTCCATTGTCCTGGGTGGTGCTGGACAAAAGCTGGCCCCATCCCACGGAGCTTGCAGTTTTAGGATGCAAAGTGCACACGTGGATTAATAAATTCAAAAATTGAGATTTCTATTGTATTAGATATGAAGAGTAAGTAATACAATCAGAACAGAGGTCCTCATTTCATATACATTCATTTGTTTTACAAAGTGGTCACATTTTCAATATGCTGTATATTTTTGTATCCATGAAGGGGACTGATGATTAGGGAAAGATCGCTTGAGTTCTTGGCACCCAAGAGTGAGGCAACTCCTCTTTCTTTTGAATTTAAAGTCAGTTCCCTCATAATTGGAGGGAAGGAGGGGATTGAACTCCTCATTGCCCTCCCTGTCAACAGCAAAGAGTCAGCACATTAACTGGCTATTTCTGCTAAAATGATCAGTAGTAAAATAATGAATGATGACACTGGGCTTCAGAGTCAAGATCCCATGGGGATAATTTGGACAATTACACCTCTCGGGATATTGTTTGAGGCAGATTCAGGAACACAACACTGGCCCTGTTGCAGCACAGGAAGGGTGGGGAAGAGGGACATGGCTGGAAAGTTACAATTCCCACATAAAAACAACGAGGAGTCCTTGTGGTACCTTAGGGCATGGCTAGACTTGCAGATATAGAGCGCTTTGAGTTAAACCAGCCTTCGGAGAGCGCAGTAGGGAAAGCGCTGCAGTCTGTCCACACTGACAGCTTCAGTGGCCACATTTGTGGCACTTGCAACGGCATTGGGAGCAGTGCATTATGGGCAGCTATCCCAGCATGCAAGTGACTGCAACATGCTTTTCAAATGGAGGGGAGGGGGGTGGAGTGTGACAGGGAGTGTGTTGTGTGTATGTGGGGGGAGAGAGAGTGGGTTTTTGGGGGGCTGAGAGCATGTCAGCATGCTGTCTTGTAAGTTCAGACAGCAGCAGACCCCCCCCCCTTCCCCCAGCCTCTCTCTCACACACACAGCATTCCACACTAATGGCTTGCTTTGTCTCGGAGCAGATAAGTAGCCGGCTGTCAGAAACGGAGCTTTCGAAGGGCATATCCGCATTCCTACAGCGATTCAAAAACAATACAAGAGTGGCCACTTGACTTAAGGGGATTATGGGACATTTCCTGAGGCTGATCAGAGTGCAGTAATGCAACACCTCGTTCACACTGGCACTGCGGCGCTCCAGCGGGGGCGCAGCAAATGTTATTCCACTCGCCGAGGTGGAGTACCAGCAGCTCTGTACCGCAGAGTCAGAGCGCTCTATGTGCCTTGCCAGTGTGGACAGGTAGTGAGTTAGTGCGCCCGGGGCTCCTTTATTGCGCTGTAACTCGCAAATGTAGCCAAGCCCTTAGAGACTAACAAATTTATTTGGGCATAAGCTTTCATGGGCTAAAACCCACTTCATCAGATGCATGGAGTGAAAAATACAGTAAGCAATTTGTTGCCAGCTATGTCCGCATATCTATTCAAGGGACACCATCATAGGACCTAACCACATCAGCCAGATCATCAGGGGCTCATTCACCTGCACATCTACCAATGTGATATGTGCCAGCAATGCCCCTTTGCCATGTACATTGGCTAAACTAGGTAGTCTCTACACAAAAGAATAAATGGACACAAATCAGACATCAAGAATTGTAACATTCAAAAACCAGTAGGAGAGCACTTCAGTCTCTCTGGACACTCAATAACAGACTTAATTCTTCAACAAAAAAACTTCAAAAACAGACTTAACGAGAAACTGCAGAACTGGAATTAATTTACAAACTGGACACCATCAAATTAGGCCTGAATAAAGACTGGGAGTGGATGGGTCACTACAGAAAGTAATTTTCCCTCTGCTAATACTCACACCTTCTTATCATCTGTTGGAAATGGCCGATATCCACCTTGATTGCATTGGCCCCATTAAGACTACAAAAGTAATTTTCCTTCTCTTGATATTCACCCCTTCTTGTCAACTGTTGAGAACAGACCACTTCCACCTTAACTGAATTGGCCTCGTTAGCACTCACCCCCCACTTGGTAAGGCAACTCGCATCTTTTCATGTGCTCTGTGTGTGTGTGTATATGTATGTGTGTGTGTATATATATATAATAGAATATACAGCTCACTGTATTTTTCACTCCATGCATCTGATGAAGTGGGTTTTAGCCCACGAAAGCTTATGCCCAAATAAATTTGTTAGTCTCTAAGGTGCCACAAGGACTCCTCGTTGTTTTTGCTGATACAGACTAACACGGCTATCCCTCTGAAAGCAAGTCCCACACAATAAGCCTTGAAAGCGTTAAGCTGGGACTGCTAGAGCACAGGGCCCAGATGTGCAAACTGAAAGCAGTATTACAGCAAACATTCGTACCTCACCTACACCGAACTGCTCAGCATGTACTCACCATCACCTGTCTCTCCACCCTTGTGAATGCCCAGTGGCTTCATACTGATGTGAGTGAGGTCTGGCATCAGGTCCCCGTCTCAGTGTGGGAGATGTTCAGGGGAAACACAGCAAACGGGGGAGTGCTGCTGGAGAGTGATCCGGATTGGTAACTCAGTAGAAATGCAAAAAGAACAGGACTTGTGGCACCTTAGAGGCTAACAAATTTATTTGAGCATAAGCTTTTGTGAGCTACAGCTCACTTCATCGTTAGTCTCTAAGGTGCCACAAGTACTCCTTTTCTTTTTGCGAATACAGACTAACACGGCTGCTACTCTGAAACCTATCAGTAGAAATGAGGAATCAAAATTTGTATTTGCAAACTAAGGCTGCTTGTTGGCTGGTCAGAAGGAAGAAGGAGATGTTGACTGCAAGGCACCTGGGGTGGGGAGAGCTGAGTGGAACAATGGGGGTGCTGGAAGGGAGGTAGCTTTGATGGAGAAGGGGCACTGAAGAGCAGAGCTCGGGTGTTGAATGATTAAGCTGTTCTTTCCTTGCTCTTAGTGGCTTGGGCTGTGCCTTTTCTGGGGAAAGGGGCTCTATGCTTTCTGGATAGTGGGGTGGGCAGGCCAGACTGTCTTCAGGAGGAGATTGTGCAGAGCCTGAATGCTCTGGTGAAAGCACTTTGTGCTCCTGGCCCTGTTCTGCCTTTGGAGACTCACTTTTTTCCAGGCCCCCAGCTCCCCTGAGTGCAGATGAAAGTGGAACAGTTGGTGGTAGCAGGAGCATGTTGCTAAGATACAGGAAGCTGTGAAATCTCAGCAGCCTCCCCTCTCTGGAGAGCTGCAGAGTGGGAAGAGCTAGAGTAGTCTAGCAGGTGGGGCCTGAGCCAGCATGAGACCAGCCCCACATTGATGGCTGGAGACCTCACACACATGCACCCTGATGCTCCAGTGGGAGGGGCTTCCCTGATCCATAACCACGCAGGTGGGGACCACACATAAAGCTGAAGGGGCAAAAGGATCTTAATGTGGAACATAGTCACTGAGCCAGCCTGACCTGGGGAATGCCAGCCCAGCCATGTATGTGGAGCTGGGGGGAAGGGAGGTGCTAGCCTGGCCCCATTTATTTAGTTTTCACTTACAATTGAATCCTCCCCTTTCTAACTAGCAGTTTCTTGCCCTACTTTTTGAATCAAGGTCACTTGCTTCAGCTAGTGAAAGACGCTGCAGGAGACAGTGACTGAGAGGGTTCCCTGGGAAGGCTTACACTGTCCAGATTGTACAGAGCACAGAACCAAGCTGTTCTCCCACTGATTCATGCCTGCCATGCACTCAGAGCAGTCTCCTTGTTAATGTGCCTTCTGTGTGTTGTACCTGCTGAGAGGCAGGGACCTGGATCCTTGGGCTGTGGGCCATGTAGGCCCTGTACAGACTGTGTCCAAACAATGCCATATAAAGCTATTACCCTGGACTCCAGTTGATAAGTTTCCACTCATATGCCCCTTTTCTCATGCTTAGACTTTTGCATATTGCACTTTTTCCACTGAAGCGTTGCTTGTTTGGGCTTTGCCCAGAGCGGAATGGCCCTGGAAAGTTTTAGCAAAATCTTGGGGGAATGAAAAGTGCATGGAAGGCAAAAAGTAGGTCAAGAAACAAAAATGTGCTCCTGTTGCTTTAATCACACTTTTGCCCAAGGGAAGCTGTGATCGTGGCTAGTAATGCCTTTGTGTGGTCTCCAAGGTGTACGTTAATGTATGTGGCCCTGTCTCACCCATCGCCAGTTGTGTTCCATATTCACCATCCTGTCATTTTCCTATTGAGATAGTGCCATCAGTGTTTACAATCTTATTATGTTTATACAGCACTCAGCACAATGGGGCACCAATTCTGGTTGGGGCTGCTGAGTGTTACGGTAGTGCAGAAAATCATTTACAAGATGATAGCAGAAAATCTGATTGTCAGACAAGAGTGATTAAAGCAATAGGAGCATATTCTGGTTTATTTAGATCTCCACAAGTCTCCCTAGAATGCACATGTAGAATTAATTCAATTACAAATATTACAGGAAAAAAATGAAGATTATAAACTTTCTTATGCAATTAATCCACTTGGATTATAATACCCTCAATAGCAAGCTGTTTTGGAGCCTATTCATCCACCAGGAGAGTCTATGAATAAGATTATTGCTAACTTCAAACCAAGTGGGTCTCAAATCTAACCCAGTGATTTAGGAGCAGCATAGATCTGAGTGCTGGTGGAATATTCTGCCTGCCATGAGTGCTGCATCCGGCACTAGCTGGAATTTCCAAATGCTACCCCATGTAGAGCGTGCTGCTGTGATCCAGGCTCGAGTTTGCATTGGTCTAGTTAACTGGGCAGATTCGTGCCCTCAGAAGGAAAAGTAATCACCTCTAGCTAAGCATGGTTAGAAAAAGTGCTGTTGGCCACGCTGCTGCCTGGACTCCAGAAGCAGCTGGGGAGCCAACAAGTTCCGGAGCTGGGAGCCTGTGCAATGAATGGCAGGGAGCACAAGGGGGCCAAAAGAGCAGTTTCTGCCACTTGCTTCCTTCCTCTCTCCCTCCAGCCTGCATGTGATGCCTAAGTGCTGTCTGGGCTGAGTCTCAGGCAGGTCCCAGTCTGCGAGGCCCTGGCTAAATTGTTTAATCAGTTTAGGCAAGAACTCTCTAGAGCTGGGTCTCATCAGCATCCTTAAGGTGCTGCAGCTTGTATCTCCTCACTTATGGTTCCAGAGACACCTTGACAAGAGGGCTGGCAGAATAGAGGCCCACAAGCGCTCAACTGCCAGTGCTCAGAATGAGAGGAATGAACCCTTCTAGCCCTGCAAGGATCTGTTTGGGGCCTGTCCCTATTGAGTGCATTAGGAGCTCTTACCCACACAAAATTCTCTGTTACACACACTCTAGGGCACCCACCTTTACCCATCCGTGTGCTCAAGGTATAAGGCACCCAACTCTACCCTAAATTTGTTACCCGCACACTCTAGGACACCCCATCTCTACCTAGTTCCTAGGGATCAAGGCATAACCTGGTTGATTTAGGCACCCCCACCTTTTCCCAGTTCATAGGGGTCCAGGCCATCCATACCCAATTGCTAGGGCTCAAGGCATAATCTATGGCAGGTTTATGGGGTCTTTTACCAGTGAAAGAGCTTTTCACAGTAATATCCTTAACCTCTATTTATTAACAATCACCAAAACAGAATGCACACACTAAGCATACCATGCTCACCACTCCCAATAAGGCAGGTGAACTTTTCTTGATGGCCAGTTAGGATCAGCTAATCTGGGGACTCCAGCTTCTGTACAGTGTGACTGACAGGGTGTTGAGGTCTGACAGCTCTGATCTTGGGGTATGTCCTGGAGTTGGTTCCAAAGAACTTCCTTTTGGACCTCTTTTTATATAGTGAAACTTGAGTCTTGCTTAGCTGTACCTTAATCAATCATTTTACTAAAATATTACTAAACAATTTTCTAGCCAATCCTAACATATTGTAAAACAATTCTTTAGCCAATCATGTCCCACCACCCTAGCTGATTTACATCTTAAAAAGTTAGTTATGCAGCAGACAAACAATCAAAGAACTAGACAGAGACCATATAGATAAACAATAGAGAAATGGGGACCATAAAGACAAAACAATAAAGAAGTAGGATTTTCACAACCGCAACTGTTGACCAATTGATTTCTTGCCACAGAGAATGCTATTAAACAAAGTTTTCTTTAACCATCTTAAGATCTGTTTCTTTATCTGGTGATGGGCACTATTAGGACAGGATCGCCTTCCTAACAGCCTGATATTACATTGTTTTAATGTAATGTAGATGGAATGTGAGGATGTGACTCTCTGCTTCTTGGCTCATGACTCCTGTTCTCTTAATATGGCTACAGGAAAAGGCCTCATCATTACAGAGTGGGGTTGGGCTCGATTATAACCTGCTTAAAAGCATCTGGAATGTGGGCTTTCACACTGTCTGTGGGAAACGCCTTTGTCCAAACCATTTCCAGCACTGAACTGAACCTCTGACACATGGACTGGGGCCTTCCTGGATGGGGTGAAATATGGTTCTGAAAAAAGGCTCATCTGCAAGGAGAGGGAAGACCCTGCCCTGTGCTGAGGAAATCCATGCCACTCTGATGTTCACAATATTATTAGGAGCCCCAGGCTGACTCACCAATAAGAACAGCCATACTGGGTCAGTGATCCATCTAGCTCTGTACCTTATCTTCTGACTGTGGCCAGTGCCAGATGCTTCAGAGGGTGTGAGAAGAGGGCAACTACAGTATTGAATGGTCCATCCCCTGTGATCCATTCCCATTACCCTTACAAGGGTAAGGCCCTGGCCTCCTGTTTCTTGTCATTTCTATAGTTCCCCTCCCTGTAACTAACCTAGCTGGTGCTGTTAGCAACCATCTTCCATGCATTTTAAACAGCAGGTTCAGAGCCTCAGTTCCCCCTGTTAAGCTACCCATTTGTTTCTATTACTGGCTACTGGACAGAATAGAGATCAGTGAAACATTCGCATTAAAAGTTCCTTCCATATATCAAATGTGATGGTACTTTGACCAATAAATAGGTCTGTCATCTTTAGAGCTGGAGAACTTCCATTTATCAAAGATTACTTAGATCCTGTGGGAGCCAAGCTGAAGCTGGAGTGGCACAAATGGAGATTCAAATGTATTCATACCCTATTTCTAAGCCACGTGTCCCACATACTGTAGCTGCAGCATGTGTAATTATGTAACCCATTCCCCACAGCCTCCTGCCATGAGAATGCAAAGCCCTGTGGTTACTTCTTTCTCAAAGAAGCTAGCTGGACGTGCTAGGCGAAACCAGGGGCTGGCCATTGGGAACCTTCCTCATTCTAAACAAACATTCTGTGTCTTCAGGAAAAATGGTTGCAGCTTGAAAGGCAGCAGGATGTGGACTTCAACAAAGACTAGTGCCCTTATGTCCCATCTCTCCCCCATGCAGCACCCTAGGTCTGGATGCCCCTTCCTCTCTCCTCCTCCGAGTCCCTCCAAAAACCACCTCTCTTCCACGTACCTGAGTTCTCACCTTTGAGAAGGGCTAACAAAATCTTTGCTCGAGCCATGGTGCTGCCTAGCCTTCATCCCATCCAACTCCTGCTCTGACTGCTTAGCTCTTGGGCTAGTAAGACCATGCCCCAGCAGACTTGTGATTTCTGGATAACAACAACAGGGACTCTGGTTTTGATTTAACCTAGCTGTGACTGTTTAAAAATTATGCATTGAGCAAGTGCAGTGGAGAACACTATTATGTGCATGGTGCACCTGTGGCCACTGAGTTAAGGGCCAGTCCTTGGGAATGGGCGGTGGGATGGACCACTTGATGATTACCTGTTCTGTTCATTCCCTCTGAAGCACCTGGCATTGGCCACTGTGGGAAGACAGGATACTGGGCTAGATGGACCTTTGGTCTGACCCAGTATGGCTGTTCTTATGTTCCTGCAAGACGCAGTGCACCCACCGCTCCCAGCAAAGTCAATGGGAGCTGGGAGCACTCAGCACAGCATCTCACAGGATCAGGCTCTGTGTAGGCACCAGTTGGGTCAAGGAGCTTACAAGTTCTGCTGGCAAAGCAAATGCCTCCAGAACAAGGAGCTTAGAGCATCATGAGACGGATTTTTTTCCCATTTAAAAGCAAAAAGCTGAGAAATTAAATGCACCCCTTGGTGCAGGTAGCAGCACTGAGAGGGGGATCTTCAGAAGGAGAAGTGCACACAGATCCATTAACTCTGCTGCAGGAGACCTGTTGGAAATAGTAACAAATTGCTGGAGAGAATCAAGCTAGGAACAGTGCATCAGGTACCAGCATGGCAGCTGTTTGTGCATGTAATCACTCACACTAACCACACTATCTGTGCCCCTGCAGAGCTCCCGGAGAACTGGGCTGACATGCAGGAGCCCCTGCTGGAGGGGATAGGCTTCACACTTAAGTACCTGGGCATGACGCTGGTGGAGAAACCCAAAGGAGAAGACATGGCAGCCAATGCCATCCGCCGGATCATTGCTATGGTAAGAGATGCCCCCCAATGCTGGACTTCAGTGTGTCTGCCTGCCTGGTGAGGGGGGTTAAAGAAAGTCAGTATTTAGGGACTCAGCCCCACAGAAGTAGGGGAACTGGACTAAGTGATTGTTTCCCAGGCCTTATGCTGCTCTCAGCTCCGCACCTTCTGTTTCCAACATGCTCATGGTCTCACAGCCCATGTGTCCTGCCCTCTGAGTCAAGCCTCCAGAGCATCAGATGGCAACTGGCCCCTGTCCACGCAGAGGAGGGGGCCCAGCAGGGGCCTTGCTTTCTGGGGAGGGAGACTCTCAGTTCCACTTGCGTGCAGGGGAGGGAGAGAGCAAGCCTCCCTCTCTGCCTGCCTCTAGCCCCTTCTCTGAGAATCTCAAAGCACTTTCCAGATGGGAAGCTTGATCAGTGACTTAAACCCTGTTACATAGATGGGGAGCTTGAAGTGTAGAGAGGGGAAGGGATCTGCCCAGGGTCATGCAGTATGGCAGAGGCATGAACAGAACCCAGGAGTCCTGGCTCCAAGGGTAGTGCCAGAGCCCCAGGCCCAGCCTTTCCCACTTCCTGTGGTACTGACGTTTGCTAGCTGAAATCCCAGTGCCTGGGATGCTGCAGAGGGTCTGGACTGCTGATTCCAATGGAGAGTGACAGGAGCCAGAATCATGCACTGGGTTTTGGTCAGTGACTAAAGTGCCCCCCATGCATTTCCCCTCTCCCCGCCTCCAGGCTCGCGTGGGAGCCAAGAAATTCCAGAAGGTGATTCTGACTGTCTCTCCGAGGGGCATCTCACTGCAGGACGCTGAGACCAAGGAGATGATAGAGTGTGTCTCCATTTACAGGTGTGTGTAGGGGCAGTGGAACAGAAAAGTGAAAGGTACTAGGCTCCTAGGAATAGGGGGCAGGAGGAGGGGTGGGAGGATTTTGTCAGCCAGGAGGTGGTCCTCTGTGCCCTTTGTCAGTGGGAATGTCTTCCCTTCACCTTCCTAGTCAGCAAACAGCCCTCCAGCCCTGTCCCATCGGTGACTCTAGTGCCCTGTCCCAGCCCCAAGCTCAGCTGACTTTGCACTAGGCTGTGGTGTGGGACTTTATGGAACTGTGTGCACCCTGGCAGGCTGCAGTGGGACAGATGCAGTGGGGTGGCCCCACGTGCTGTGCATTGATAAGAGAGAGATGCCAGGCCACACGTGCTGTGGTGGGGATAGGGGTTGGGGGGATGTTGTCCCGCACATCGTGGGAAGGGGCAGGGTGTGGAAGCTTCTAGGCTTCAGCAGCCTGTGTTGGGGGGCATAGAGAGTGGAGAAAGGTCTGTGTGTTGGGAGGCAGGGATGGCGTGGGTTGTGGGTTGGCAGGGTGTCTGTTGGGCTGGCCAGGGCGGAAGAGGGTTATCTGTGTTGGGGGTGTTGTGGAAGTGGAAGAGGGAGTCTCTATGTGTCATGGGGTTGGGTGGGTGGGTGTGTCAGGAGTGTCCGTCTGTCCAGGGTGGGGGGCAGAAGGAGGGAGTCTGTGTGTTGAGGGGGCAGAAGGGGGGGAGTTTGTGTGTGTCATTCTTAGGATGGAAAGGCCTCCTCCAAGAGGAAGGTTTTGCAGTGTTTCCTAGGCTGAATCTGGATGCCCCTGGTCTCCCCTGGAAGTTTGTTACATAGCTGGTTCCTCTCCTCTGCGCTTTGTCTCCAGATCCCACATGCTTTGTCCTGGGCTGTGTGATCTGTGCCATCCCACAGCACCAACACTGTCACAGGGGTTCAGCGATTAAATTCAGTCTTTGTAGCTGGGGCTTAATCTAGTAATTGCTCTGAAGATTAGGATGAAGGCCTTAAACTGGCATCGGAAGCTGACTGGGAGCCTTCCAATAGGAGGAGTGAAGGCAAATAACCTGACTAGTTTCGACAGAGCTTGATAAATTTATGAACTGGAGTTGTCTGATAGCAGGGGACTTGGTGACCCAGAGGTGCCTTGCAGTCCTATGTCATTTGTTCTTATGGAAGACAGTGCTGGGACTTGAGCACAGGCCTGATATGCTCATAGGGTATGTCTACACAACCTGCAGCAGCGAGCACCCAGCCTGGGTCGACACACTTGTGTTAGCTGGGGCTCGCGCTAGTGCTCTAAGAATAGCTAGAATTGCAGCACTTCGAAGTTGCGGCTCAGGCTGGAACTTGGGCTCTGAAGCTCACCCTCCTCCTTAGCCTTCAGAGTCTGAGCCGCAAAGTGCTACCTACTCAGCTATTTTTAGAGCACTAGCATGAGCCCCACTAGCCCAAATCTGTCAGCCCTAGCTAGAGGGCACTGCCATGGGCTGTGTAGACATAACGTAAGTGGCCTGGGCCATGGAGAAGGCAGCCAGCCATGCACCGACTGGAGCCTGTGCATCATCATCACATTCAGCTTCAGACAAAGTGAACTGCAGTTATCCAGCCTGGTGGTGATCAATGCGTGGATCACTGTGGCCAGGTCCTCTTCTGGCAGAAGGATGAGGTTTCCTAGCAAGCTGGAGGTGAAAGGAGGCTACCTGGTTGTCCAGCTCAGTAAGGAGTCCAGCAGGACCCTGAACCTAGATGCAGCTCAGAATAGGGGCTGTCAAGACAACGTCTTGGACAGCTCTTCAAAGTGTTCCCCATTCCACCCACCATCACTTCAGTCTTGCCTGGGTTCAGCTTGAGCCAGCTGCTCTTCATCTATCTTTAGCTAATATCCTGGACGTGGCACAAGCTGGATTCAGGCCAGGATATAGGATGGGAACTGATTTAGTGTCACTGATGATGATCTGCTGTGGATGGATGGCGGACTATCCTGAGCAAGACAAAGGTGATGCTGGTGTTAGAGGAAAGTACTGTAAGGAGTTCATAGCCCCAATGCAGTCTCTATTGGTGGCAGGTTCATACCCACAGTTGGTCAGTTCAGTTCAATCTGTAGTCTAGGAGACTCCTGGATTCTTCAATGATGCTGAGCTCTCGCTCAGCAGTAGCTGTAACGCTGTATACCATCTCCATGGCTAGAAGACCCTGCACCATCCTGGTAGATGATGACGTGCCTCAGTTATACATGCTTCATTCCCCGCCATCTGCATTACAGAATGCAATACACCTGGAGCAGGAGCCTTCAGACCTTAGGGAACTCCAGCTAGCTCAGCCTTCTGCAGCACATCTCCCCAGCAACATGGGCTCCTGCAATCACATCACACCTGTGCACCGCTCCTGACTCTGGCTGCCCATAGAACATGCGGTCAAGTTCACGGTCTTGGTTCTGGGCTTAAATTCATGGTGTAGAGCGGGGGGCAGCCGGAGGAGGCAGGCAGAGAACAGTTTATAATCCTCCAGGATCTTGGGCAGCCTTTATGCCCCTTGCTGGTAGGTCAGGCTATCTGGTCACTCAGGGCAGGAAACATGGTGGGGCCAGCACCAAACTACAGCCCCCAACGAGTGCGTCGACTCCACCGCTCGCACCCAGGGAGCCTGTTGAGTGTTGCTGTGCTGGGCTGCCATGGCCAGCATGGGGCTTGTAAAAGGGAGCAGCATATCCCCTCCCTGCTTGCCATGGGTGTTGCATGCTGTTGCCCCTCCTGAGTCATCTCCCATGGGCGTCCCCTGTGTAAGACCCCCCAGCAACATATCAGCTTAGCCAGCTCAGTGCTGCCCAAGCTCCCAGGCCCAGGCTGAACCCTGGGCCTCTGGCTGCTACCAAACCTGCCCAGTCACTTGGAGCTAGCACCGTCCCCCTGAATGGCTGTCCCTTCTTGCAGGATTTCCTACTGCACCACAGACAAGCTGCAGAACAAGGTGTTTGCCTACGTGGCGCAAAGCCAGCAGAGTGGGGCACTGGAGTGCCATGCCTTCCTCTCACCCAAGAAGAAGATCGTAAGCACCTGCCCTTAGCAAGAAGAGGTCCAGGATGGGTCCAGCAAGTCCCCTCTGCCCAGGAGAGGGAAGGTCCCTGCTTCCCCAGCACCTCCAGGATCTAACCATCTGTCCATGCCGTGTTTCAGAGGGTGCCATCCCTACTCTGCTGCCCGATGTCCCTCTCCCAGAAAGAACAGCATTCTTCCCATCACCTGTCACAAATCCACAGGACCTGTGCTATTCCCCCACTTTTAAAGAGTCTCTTGGAGGAACCCCTTTAGTGTGACACATCCCCAAGGAGTCCCACTTGTCCTTCAGGGTTGGCCCTGCATCCTCACCACCTCTGAGACTGAGCCCCTGGGCTCGAGCACTCCTGCTTCATGCATTGAGCTCTGTCCAGCAAGTCCAGCTGAGATAGACTCCTACTCAGAGATTTGCCCACATCTCAGGGACTGATACACCCCGGCTAGGCTTTGCAGTGACACCAGGCAGTGTTTTCCAAACAGAGCAGGGTTTATTAGTCACCTGGACACAGCATCAAGAAGTTCTGAAGTTAGCACAGAGAAACAAAGATTAAGCCATAGTCCAGTTGGCCAAGCCAGTGCAATCAGCCAGCCAAGCTGCTATGGACTCCATTTCAGGCTCTCTCTCTCTCTCCTTTCTCAGTCCCAGGTGAGAGGTCGGGGGTCTATGTGGAGGATAGCACTTAACCCTGACACCTTTCCCTTTGTTCTTGAGCTGGGGTGTTGGCTTGGCTTCCCTGCCGAGAGCTGGGCGTGGGAAATCTCCTTCCTCTGGAGCTTTGCTGGGTGGGAATGTTCTGGGCAGTGGGGTGTCCCATTGTCTTTTTTTTGATTCTCTATTGATATGGGGAATTTTAGCAGGTTCCAGCCATTTTCTTAACGACCCAGTCATTGCACCCTGGACAGTGAGGTGATTGTCACTTTCCTGGGTGCAATTTAGACCAGTGAGGGGTTGTCACCATCTGCCCCACAACATTGGGTGCCTTGCAATGCTTTACTCTTATAGCTTCCAATCAGAGCCGCTCACAAACAGCCTACCGGCATGCAGGTCACACCTTGGGTGTCTGTGTATAGGTGCAGCCCTGGTCCAGCATTTCTGACCCCAGCAGCCTGTCAGCAACACTCCAATCACATGCTGGCTTCCACCAGCCGTGGTTACTACTTGCAGGGTTATCCCAAAACACTCCCGGTCCCAGAATTTTCCCAAAAATGTGTGTTCTGCACTGTCCAGCCCTCTCCTGGCAGTTCAGATATTAAAGGTCCATTGCCCCTGTAAAGGGACAGTATTCAACAATTCACTACTATAACCAGAGTTACCAAACAGTTCAGTTTAAACACAGCAGTGGATTAATTTAGATTAAAAATGAAACAAGGTTGTTTAACTGCAAAGAGAGAGGTTTTAAGTGAGTACAAGTATGAAGGATTAAAGTCAGAAATGGTTACAAGAAAAATAAAGATAAAATGATTTCTAGTAGCTAAAACTTTACAAGCTAGACATGGTTCAAGGTAAAATCCTTACCACATGTTCCCAGCAACAGGGCTGACCAAATTCTCAGCTCAGGATCTCCTCCCAAAGTCAAAGGGCTGCTTCCTTTGTCATCTTAGGTGAGAGAGAGAGAGAGAACGAACCTGGGGTGTTTGTGTCCCTCACTTTTATAGTTACCCTTTGAAATGCATTTTCCCGAGGGTTACCCCTAAATAAAGCTCATTCCAGCTGTGAGGACAGAGACATGGAGGCTCAAGGTGACAGAGGTTCCATGTTGTTGTTTGCTAAAATGCAGATTGATCTGTTTCTGCCCCCCTTTGTTGCCAAACAATGGCCACTTGACCAGTGATTGCCAATCACCTTTGATGACAGCTGGCTAGAGGCGTCAGCTTGTCCTGTGTCTTTGAGAAACCAGTTTACCCCCTGTCCAGACTTGTCTGGTAAACACATTGTAGTTATAATTTCAGCTCATGTTCATAACTCTTAATACAGATTCCGAACATACACTCCACAAGAATATTGATAATCAATCTGTTACTAGTTTTTAAATGATACCTCACAAGACATATTTTGCACAAAGACTATTATAGTATGTGTAGGGTGTGACACACACACACACCTCATGTCTCCTACTCTGCCAAAAGAGCAGTGTTAACCCTTTGTCACCCACTGGATAGCAAAGCAAAGTACAGGGGGAAACTGAGGCACACATAGGCTCCATAAAAATATTACAGAAAATTCCCACTTCATCCCAGCCCCCCAGCCTTCCCCCTTCCCACCTAAAGAGTCTGCTGTTCCCAGCTGACTTGCACCTTCTACTGGCTAGGCCTTCAACTGCCAGCCCCTGTTGGTCATGTAGTTATGAGCCCTCCAGCCCCTGGTGCTTCTCAGCTGGAGAGGGAACGGGCGAGAGAGAAGAAGTTCCTGGGAGGAGGGAGTTGGGGTGTGGGACTGGTTTTCCCCCATAGGCCCACCGACTACAGCACCCTCTATTGCTGCCCCCCACCCCTGGAAACTGGCTAGTCCCTTCTGGACTGGCCAGTGCCCTGTGAATTTATGAAAGCAATGAATGCAATATTACCCTGATCCCCATCCCCACAGCCTAGTGATCCCAGGACTCTGTTCTGTTCCTGACACTTCACTATGCTTCTGCCTTTCCCCAGTGCCCTGCAGACCTGATCACTCCTCCCTGGGGAACAGGCACTCTGTGTAGGCTCTGACACACCCCCTCCCTGGAGGACTCTACCTTACTTTCTTTCTCCTTCCTTTCAGCTCTGGGTGTGCTGGACGTTGTGGGTGGTAGGGGTACTGAAGGAAAAGGTGATCGGTTTGTGGCCAAGGGACACGGGGGAGGTGGGGCAAGGATGCTGGGGCTTTGTGGGCAAGGGACACTGGCAGGTTAAGGGATTCTGGCCCTGGGGCACATGGGGCACTTGTAGTGTTTCTGGGTGAGCAGGAGGTTCTGGTGGGAGGGGGTGCTAGTGCAGAAGGGGGTGCAGGCAGGCTGCCTCGTTATTGACCCCCTTGTTTCTCTTGCATATAGGCCCAAGCCGTGACTCGGACTGTGGCTCAGGCCTTCCAGGTGGCGCTAGATCACTGGGAAGCAGCGCAGGCAGGTAGGAGAGAACTGTCCCCTGACACCTCCCTCAGACCAGCCCAGGACTCCCCTTGGGACTGACCAGGGCTGCTCCCTGCACTTGTTGGGGAAATACACCACAGCATGAAGAGCACCCTTCTCTGAGCCAGCAAGCCTGGGCCCCTTTCGACCCCCACCCAAGTCCCTGGATCTCTGGCAGTGGCAGTTCCCAGCTTGGCTTTAATCATTTAACGCTTCCCCCATCTGCTGACTTTAGATGCAGCTTGAAACCCTGGAGACCCCTGGGAGCCCACGTGAAACCTGTCCCTGGGCCTTGGATTCCCAGCCTCCTCCTCCCCTGAGCAGGTTCTAAGGCAGGGATCGGCAACCTTTCAGAAGTGGTGTGCCAAGTCTTCATTTATTCACTTTAATTTAAGGTTTCGCATGCCAGTAATACATATTAATGTTCTTTAGAAGGTCTCTCGCAGTAAGTCTATATATTATATAACTAAACTATTGTTGTATGTAAAGTAAACAAGGTTTTCAAAATGTTTAAGAAGCTCCATTTAAAATGCTGATCTTACGCCACTGGCCCGCTCAGCCCGCTGCCAGCCTGGGGTTTGTTCACCTAGGCCGGCAGCAGGCTGAGTGGGGCCTGTGGCCGGGACCCCGGCTGGCAAGGGGCCGGCAGCCAGAACCCCAGACCGGCAGTGGGCTGAGCAGGGCTGGTGGCCGGGACCCCAGACCAGCAGTGGGCTGAGTGGCTCAGCCCGCTGCCATTCTGGGATCCCGGCCTGCCCACATAGAGTGGGTACCTACCTTCTCCCTGGTTCTAGCCCATTCTCTTCCTCTCTCTCTGCACTGAGCTGAAGGTGGGAGTGCACTGAGCACAGGGCTGGGGGTGAAGGAGCAGGCTGGGGGATGGGGTGTAGGGTCTGGCCAGGAGCTAGAATGAGGGAGGGGGCTCAGGGTTGGGGCAGGATGTTTGGGTGTGGAGTGCTTACCTGGGCAGCTCCCATTTGGTGCGAGGGGTGCAGGTGGGAATGTGGCGGGGGGGGGGGTGCAGGAGCTCCCGTTTGGTTCTCAGGGTGGGGGTGGGAATGTGGGGGGTGCAAGAGTCAGGGCATGGGGGGCTGGGTATATGTGGGGGGTTCAAGAGTCAGGGAAGGGGGCTGGGGGTGTGTGAGGAGGGTGCAGGAGTCAGGGCATGGGCTGTGGGGGGGCTGGGTATGTGTGGGGGGGCTGGAGTCAGGGCTGGGGTTGTGGGGGGGGTGCAGGGCAGGAGGCTGGGGTATGGGGGGGTGCAGGGGTCAGGGCAGAGGGCTGGGGGTATAGGCTAGGGTCGTGGGGGTGCTCCCAGCTCCCTGCCCAGAGCGGCTCACGGCAGGGGGCTGGAGGGGATATGCCCTGATTCCACCCCCATTTCCCCAAGGCCCCATCCCCACGTCTTCTCCGCCTCCTCCCTGGAGTTGCG
Organism: Natator depressus; assembly: GCF_965152275.1. Lineage (NCBI taxonomy): Eukaryota > Metazoa > Chordata > Testudines > Cheloniidae > Natator > Natator depressus. The sequence goes on along the minus strand of NC_134236.1, from coordinate 486,060 downwards.
AGCACGCTGCGGCTCTGCTTCTCCCTGTCCTGCGCAAGGGCCATCAGCTGATTGGTGGCAGGGAGGGAGAGGAGGAGGGGCAGGAACCCCGCACGCTGGGGGAAGAGGCGGGGGAGGGGGGACCTTGCCTGCCCTGCCGCAGTAGCCAGCAGGACCAAGCTTCTTCACCCTGCCCCCACGGGGGGCGGGGCGGAGAAGAGCGGGCCGGGGTGGGCAGGATTTTTAATGGCATGCTGCTGCCTGCCAGGGTCCCCTGGCTGCCGGCCCCACTCAGCCCGCTGCCGGCCTGGGTTTGGCAGCGGGCTGAGCGGGGCCAGTGCCTGGGACCCGGCAGGCAGCAGCGTGCCATTAAAAATCGGCTAGCGTGCCGTCTTTGGCACACATGCCATAGGTTGCCGACCCCTGTTCTAAGGTATCTTCCTCACCTGCCCCCAGGACTCCCAGGCTCTGTCTCTGTGTCTTTCACCCTGTTTCAGGCTCTGTGCAGGAACAGTCCCACCCTGAGTGTACCCTGGAGAGCAACAGGCCAGGCAGCACAAGTGAGCCAGCTCCGGTCCCCATGGGGAGCACCCCATTCAAACACCACTTTGAGGTACAGTATATCCAGATCATTGCCCCTGTAAGGTGCAGACTGAGTCCTCTTGGGGTAGCTAAGAGCCTGCCAATCCCCACCACAGTAGAGAGCATTGCAGCTGGGCCTGGCTCCCCCCAGGTATATCCAGGGCTGGGATTCCGGTCACTGGGCATCAGGGAAGGTCAGAATGCTAGGGAAAAGCAATTCCTCCCCTGTTGTCTTCCCCTGGCTGAGACAGCCCCCCCTCCCCCCCGCTTGGCTTGTGCTGCTGACTCCTGAGCCCTCTCATGTGCTGGACAGAGCCGAGCAGCGTGGCAGGCTCTGGTGCAGGAGGAGGGTGAGCTCTATGCTCTATGAGTCCTTTAACTGACCTTCAGGGATGGGGCAGGGCAGGGGTTTGTTGAGCAGTGCTTGCTGTGGAAGCTGTCAAGTCAAGCTGGAAGGGCATATTGAGTGGGGTTCCTTAGGGATCAGTTCTGGGTCTGGTTCTGGTCAATATCTTCATCAGTGATTTAGATAATGGCATAGAGATTACACTTATAAAGTTTGTGGATGATACCAAGCTGGGAGGGGTTGCAAGTGCTTTGGAGGACAGGATTAAAATTCAAAATGATCTGCACAAACTGGAGAAATGGTCTAAAGTAAATAGGATGAAACTCAATAAGGACAAATACAAAGTACTCCACTTAGGAAGGAACAATCTGCTGCACACATACAAAATGGGAAATGACTGCCCAGAAAGGGATTTGGGGGTCATAGTGGATCACAAGCTAAATATGAGTGAAGAGTGGAACACTGCTGCAAAAAAAGCAAACCTCATTCTGGGATGTATTAGCAGGAGTGTTGGGAGCAAGACAGGAGGATTAATTCTTCTGCTCTATTCTGTGCTGATTAGGCCTCAGCTGGAGTATTGTGTCTAGTTCTGGGTGCTACATTTCAGGAAAGATGTAGACAAATTTGAGAAAGTCCAGAGAAGAGTAACAAAATTGATTAAAGGTCTAGAAAACATGACCTATGAGGGAAAATTGAAAAAATTGGGTTTGTATAGTCTGGAGAAGAGAATATTGAGAGGGGACATAACAGTTTTCAAATACATAAAAGGTTGTTACAAGAAGGAGGGAGAAAAATTGTTCTTCTTAACTTCTGAGGATTGGACAAGAAGTAATGGTCTTAAATTGCAGCAAGGGTTTTTTAAGTTGAACATTAGGAAAAACTTTTTAACTCTCAGGGTGATTAAGCACTGGAATAAATTGCCTAGAGAAGTTGTGGAATCTCCATCGTTAGAAATGTTTAAGAGCAGGTTAGACAAACACCTGTCAGGGATGGTCTAGATAATACTTAGACCTTCCATGAGGCCAGGGGACTGGACTAGACGACCTCTTGAGGTCCCTTCTAGTCCTACAATTCTATAATCCTATGAGCACCAGGCCCTGTTGTGCTCTCTGGACAGCCTTATTCTGTGTGTAACGGGCTTCTCTGATGCAAGTCTGCTAACTCATGCCCCAGTTCAGACCCCAAGTGCAAGTACTCTGTGGTCTCCTTTGGGCACCAAGAGAGGCAGGGTAGGAATTCTGTGTTCTCTCCCCTCCAAGCACCATGGCCTTTCCTTTGTGCCCTAGCCCAAACAATTTCACCACGCACACTTGCAGGCTAAGCTGTGGTTCACAGTGCCAGGACCCTCACAAAAGGCTCTTAAGTAAATTAAGTTGTCATGGGATAAGAGGGAAGATCCTTTCATGGATTGAGAACTGGTTAAAATGTTATACCAATAAAATAAAAACCAGCAGGATCTTATTAAAGGGGAAAAGGCAAAATGCCACATTTATTGTGAATACAGAAAGAATCATAGTAAGCAGTTAGTTATAGCTATAACATTCCATTCAATTTCATATTTATTCACACGTTCATTCATACACACACACACACACACAGGTTCTGCAAGGTCGTTATCATAGTTACCAGCCTTAGAGTTGCTCATGCCACGCCACTGGCCAGGTGGCCTGGACATGAGGAGGGAGCAGGGCCTTGTCAGATGCTCATCTGATGCTCCTGAAAGTTGATTTGCAGAATCAGACTCCAAAGTTCTCACTTTCTAGAGTCCATTTTTATAGGAATTTCTTCCTATGCCAGTCTATGGGAATTGCTTCATCATGCTGTTGCTGAATCAATCAGCAGATGGCACATTCCTGACGGCTCCGTGCTGCCAGATGTTATCTTGTTCTTTGGTTCTCCCATTCTTGAGGCTGTTGGGTGGATTCCAGTCTGCCCTCCGGGGGTCCTCTGGTTATTTCCACTTGACGCCTTCTTCAGCCGATGGACACTGGATTCTTAGGCTGGCACCTCCCTGATCACTCAGTTATTATCCACACCAAGCATCCATCTACATACATCCTCTATCTCTATTTTAATCACAATTGTTAACAAAGCGAGATGAATACAACAAAAGGGCGGGGAGTCTCTGGGTGCTGTTTCTGTTGTTACAGAGTATTGCTTTGAGTCTCTCTCTGTGTGAGTAGTTGTTGTTACAAGGAATTGCTTTGAGAACAGACTCTGTCTTAGAATGTACTAACACAATTAGCAGCTTGCAAGTTTCACACATAGAGGGAGAGAAACAGTACCAAAAACCAAGAGACCTCTTAATTAGTAATACCCTGGAATTTAAACTATGGAGAATCAAACTCATTTGTGATTTTAATACAGAACTTCTTTAATATGATCCAACAAAAAGACAGGGAACAAAGGGTAGGAATAAATGGTAAATTTTCAGAATGGAGAGGGGTAACTAGTGGTGTTCCCCAAGGGTCAGTCCTACGACCAATCCTATTCAACTTATTCATAAATGATCTGGAGAGAGGGGTAAACAGTGAGGTGGCAAAGTTTGCAGATGATACTAAACTGCTCAAGATAGTTAAGACCAAAGCAGACTGTGAAGAACTTCAAAAAGATCTCACAAAACTAAGTGATTGGGCAACAAAATGGCAAATGAAATTTAATGTGGATAAATGTAAAGTAATGCACATTGGAAAAAATAACCCCAACTATACATACAATATGATGGGGGCTAATTTAGCTACAACTAATCAGGAGAAAGATCTTGGAGTCATAATGGATAGTTCTCTGAAGATGTCCACGTAGTGTGCAGCGGCAGTCAAAAAAGCAAACGTGATGTTAGGAATCATCAGAGAATAAGATGGAGAATATCTTATTGCCCTTATATAAATCCATGGTACGCCCACATCTTGAATACTGCATACAGATGTGGTCCCCTCATCTCAAAAAAGATAGACTGGTGTCAGAAAAGGTTCCGAGAAGGGCAACTAAAATGATTAGGGGTTTGGAACAGGTCCCATATGAGGAGAGATTAAAGAGGCTAGGACTTTTCAGCTTGGAAAAGAGGAGACTAAGGGGGGATAGGATAGAGGTCTATAAAATCATGAGTGGTGTGGAGAAAGTGAATAAGGAAAAGTTATTTACTTGTTCCCATAATATAAGAACTAGGGGTCACCAAATGAAATTAATGGGTAGCAGGTTTAAAACAAATAAAAGGAAGTTCTTCTTTACTCAGAGCACAGTCAACCTGTGGAACTCCTTGCCTGAGGAGGTTGTGAAGGCTAGGGCTATAACAGGGTTTAAAAGAGAATGGATAAATTCATGGAGGTTAAGTCCATTAATGGCTGTTAGCCAGGATGGGTAAGGAATGGTGTCCCTAGCCTCTGTGTGTGAGAGGGTGGAGATGGATGGCAGGAGAGATATCACTAGATCATTACCTGTTAGGTTCACTCCCTCTGGGGCACATGGCATTGGCCACTGTCAGTAGACAGGATACTGGGCTGGATGGACCCTTCGTCTGACCCAGTATGGCCTTTCTTATGTTCTCACCATGCTGATTCCCAGGAAAAGACAGTGCCCTTTTCAAGTGCAAAGCTTCTGGGGTTTATTGTCCTGTAGCTTGGGGCCGCACGTGGGAGGTGTGTCCGGGGCATCAGGCCTGCATGTAGGAGGTGTGGCAAGGTCATTAGGGCCATGTTGCTGAGTGGGAGCAGTACCCCAGACGGAGTCATCTATTGGGATTGAAGCTTTCCTCTTTCTTGATTTGCCAGGAGGATGAGGAGGAGGAGGAAGACGATGATCTCGATGAAGCCTTTTCTGGGTAGGTACCATAGGATAGCGGGGCCCACCCAAGCCCAGAGCTATCCTGAAGCCTGAGGAGGTGGGGCCATTTCCTGTCTTTAGATGAGATGAGTGCTCCAATTTCTCCTCCCTATGAAGATGTAAGCTGTGCGTCCTGCTCCAGCCTGTTCCAGGGGTGCCGTTAGCTTTACTGGCATAGTCAGATATCAAAGGGGAACTGCATTGAAACAAACATTTGTGGGGAAGAGGGGTTGTCTCTGTGGCTTCATCTTCCTTTGGAGAAGTCCCTGTGGAGCAGTGCTGAATGCTAACGCTCCAGAGATTCTACTCTTGGGGGAATTCTGCGCCACTGTGCATGCACAGAATTTATGTCCCCCGCAGATTTCTTTGCTTCCCTGCAGAAAAATGACTTTCTGACAGGGAAGCAAAGGGAAGCCACAAGAGTGGTCATGTGACCCTCCCCAGCAGTATGTTTCGGGGGCCCAGGGCAGCTGGCAGAGAGGTAAATCATTGTGGGGCAGGAGGCGGGACTGGGGAAGGCCCAGCTGGTGGCTCCCACCCTGTGCCAGGCTCAGCTGCTAGTCTCGGCTGGGCTGAGGAGGATTGGACTTCCTCTTCCCTCGCATGGCATCTGGGGCTGGGTCAGACCCACCCCCTGATTTCTCCCCCAGCTGAAGGAAGCTCTGCAACCATCCCCCCTCGCCCCACTTCCTGCACCCATCACTCCTCAACTGCAGGGGGTGGGATCCCTGTACAGGGAGCTGCTCCCCCATCCACCCAACTGCTGTGCATCCAGACCCCCCTCATACCCAGACCCTCCCACCAAGCTTCACAGCCCTGCACTCAGAACCTGTCCCCCCTGCTGATGAGCCCCACTCCCCCTGCACCTGGATCACCCTGACAAGCCACCCACACCCAGATCCGCACCCAACCAAGCCCCAACCAGCTGCATCTGGACCCTCCACTGAGCCCCCTCACACCTTTACCCCCCTGACAAGCTCTATTCCCCCCACACCCAGACCCCTCCCACTGAGCCCCAACCACCTCCACCTGGACCCCCTGCAGAGTCCCATTACCATTGCACCCAGAACCCCTCACAACAAGCCCCTGTGCATCCAGATCCCCCCTGCACCCAGATCCCGCACTGAGCTGCCCGCACCCAGATTGCCCCACATAGAACCCTCTCAACCCCCACCTGGATCCCCCCCACACTAAGCCCCTCCACACTTGTGCCCTGTCTTGCTGAGCCTGCCCACCCAGACCTGGTACCCTGGCACTGAGGGGCACTGCCCTGGAGTGTTTCTGGGGCAGGCCAGGTCCTTGCACTGTGTCAGGGTTGGGTGCAGCCTCACTGCTGAGTCAGTGTCCTGGGGGGAGCTGCACAGTCATCTCCAATGTCTGTGCAGCCAATGACCTGTGCTCCCCAATGCTATGCTGGATCCTCTACATTTTTTTGACAAATAACTTCTGCAGAATTTTGCAGAATTTTAAAATATTGTGCGCAGAATTTTTATATTTTTGGCATAGAATTTTTATTTTTTTGGTGCAGAATGTCCTCAGGAGTAAGAGATGCACTCTTCGGGCAGGGCAACAGAATTCTCTGCACTATGGGTAGTGAGGAAGCTAAAGAGGAATGAAAGCCGGTGCAGCCAGAGCAGGGCGGGAGCTTGTAAAGAACAGATTTCAACAGGCCACATTGGTTTGATTGTTTAAATTAGTCACAGAATGTGCAGAGTTAGGGAGCCATGATGGAGAGGGGGGAAGACCTGCAGATAGGGTGCACCCGGAGTGGGGAAGAGGGCACTCCTTGGAGTTTGGGGAAACCTTTGATACTATAGCTCCAAAACTCTTGCCTGAGATTGTCTTGTCCAGGAACATGGCTCAGTCGGTGCCCTGAGCCCTGACTGAAGGATAATTAACCCAGCAGAGTCTGTGCATTTGGGGACCCAGAGATTGCGGTGAGGTCCGGGCTCATATAGAGTCTTCATTAAAGCTCTCCGAGGAATGGGGATGATACCACATTAATGACACTAGACGGGGAGGAGCTGTGAGACCGAAATAACCTGCCCAGCCACCACAGTGACCGGTGCACGAGGAGATCCTGCAGACCATGTCTGTCTGTGAGTTATTGTAATCCTCTAATCTGACCTCCTGTATAACACAGGCCAGAGATCTGCCCCACAATAATTTCTTGAATTAGAAATTACCATTGATGGAGAGTCCATCACAAACCTTGATAAATTGTAACTGTGAGGCAGTGCAGTGCCTCATACAATCCCCCTTCTCTCTGGAGGAGAGAGTAAAAAGACTGGGACTTTTCAGCTTGGAAAAGAGACGACTAATGGGGGATATGACAGAGGGCTATAAAATCATGACTGGTGTGGAGAGAGTGAATCAGGAAGTGTTATTTACTCCTTCACATTACACAAGAACCAGGGGCCACCTAATGAAATTAATAGGCAGCAGATTTAAAACAAACAAAAGGAAGTATTTCACACTCAACCCGTGGAACTTGTTGCCAGGCGATGTTGTGAAGGCCAAAACTATAACGGGGTTCAAATAGATGAGTTCATGGAGTTTAGGTCCATCAATGGCTATTAGCCAAGATAGTCAGGGATGCAGCACCATGCTTTGGGTGTCCCTAGCTTTTGATTGCCAGAAACTGGAACTGGATGACAAGAGATGAATCACTCGATGACTGCCTGTTCTGTTCATTCCTTCTGAAGCATCTGGCATTGGCCACTGTTGGAAGACTGGATACTGGGCTGGATGAACCTTTGGTCTGACCCAGTGTGGTGGTTCTTATGGACTGGGTGCTGTCACTGAGTCAGCTCAGCTTGTGGGATCTGATGAGGTCACAGCACAGGCAGATCAGCTGCAGTGAACAACACATTGCCTTTTCATCTTATCTGCCCTGGCGAGTGCGTGGGGCTCCCTGCACGTGCCTGAGACTCCCCATGGGTTTACGGACCTGTGTATTTGTTGTGCCCATGGCGTTGATGGCCAGATGCCACCGCAGTCCTGTTTCACAGAAGGGTGTAATGTGTGCTCTCTTCTTTGTTCCAAGCTGCACTGAGGAGGGCACTCAAGACACAGCAGGTAAAGGGCTTTCTGTCGTATTTCTTCTCCCCTGCTCCCACCCAAGATTTCCCTGTAGAGGCATGCTCCAGGGTGCAATGTGGCCGGGGGTACTCATAGGCCCAACCCAGAGGGCTCCTGCAAGTTCTGCCTGCTCTCCCGTCCCCCCGTCTCCTCCCTTGGCCCCATCCCCCCAGCCATCCTCTCACAGGTCTGGGGCTCATGCCCTTTTGTGTTTCAGACTTTGTGTCTCCCACACCAGGAGGCAGCTCGTCCATCATGCGCCTACCACAGAGCTGGGCCCCACCTGGCATGCCCCCAACACAGCAGGATGAAATGGGATGGGGGCACTGGAGGCCAAGCACCCACCTGCCACAAGGGACCATCCTCTAAGGTTTCCACAGGCTAATGAGGCTTTGTCAGTCTTCCAGTGTTTATATATCACCATATTGGGTTAACCAGTCAGAACCCTCTCTGTGCCTGAGGCTCAGACCAGTTGGCACCTGGAACGTGGACCAAGGAGCATCTCTTCCCCACACTGTGCCTAAGGCATTGCTCTCCTCTCTGCCCTGTGCCTTTGGACTAGCTGGCAGCTCTCCCTGCTTTGCTCCTGGGACTTGGCCAGGCAGGTTTCTTTGACTCTTTTGTATGTTCATTTTTGCTTGTACTAGTGAAGCTGCCATGCCAACAACCTCTGGGCTTCCCCACAACTAGGCTCAGCCCAGGCAGTGGCAGGGCTGGCTTCCCACACCCACTGCCCTGCTCTGTGCCACCACCCAGCCCGGCAGGGACTTCCACGAGCGGGAGAAAGGGAGTGCAGCATCCATGGCCTGCCTACTCCTCAGCCTATTCATGGAGAGTGCCAGTAATGGTCAACTGGAATTGGTGAGATGGGGTCACCCAGCCCTGTGGGCCTCAGAACAGCTCCCTGTGCTCCCTGGTGCACTGGCTGGGCTTGACCCCATGACCAAGGGTGCTGCTTGTTCCCAGTACTGACTGGGCTGGCAACTCAATTAAGGCCTTTCCCTCCTCTGCTGTCTGGTTCTGGGGCACAGCTGTCTCAGGGCTTTGGCCTCATCCTCATGTTGGGTAAATGCAGCATGCTAGAAAATGCATTAGCCAGCAAACCGCGCTGAGCACCACTCAGCACCCAGCATATGCAGGGCAGCCGTGTTCCATGTTGTGTTCCTGAGCACGACTGCCCCATGCATATGGGTGTTCCCCACTGTTAGCTGGGCATGAATTCCAGTGTGCTCACCATGGTTAGCTGGGCATGAGTTTCCAAGCACACTCAGTGCACAGTGGTGCTCACCGCTGTTAGCTGAGCGTGCACTCTCAGGCACAGAGAGTCCAGAGCATTGTTCAGTTTTCTCTGGCTCACACGTTTTCTTGCTTGCTGTGTTTGCTCTGTGTAGAAGAGACCCATAGCTCCAGTCTTTCCTGTAGCTGAAGCATGGAAGTGTGAACTGAAGGACTGTGTGGATGATGCCCCCTGCAAGCCCTGTATCCTTACTGCCTCTCTCCTTTGGGATAAGGGTCAGCAGATTCCTGCTTCTTAGGGAAGTCCTAGATTTAAGGGCAGGAGGGAGTCCTCTGAGCATCTGGTCTGAATTCCAGCCTAGCTAGGCCAGAGGGTGCTGCCCACAGATTCGTAAGTGGGTTATTCTCTCCTTCTGTGTAGGTGTCACACCCCTTTGCTGTCCTTTGCTGGTAGTCCCAGAGAACCCATTTCTTGTAGCCCAGAGAGGGCACAAAGCCATGGGCTCTGCTTGCTCCCCTTGCGTCTGTGGGGTGGAGGTCCTCATAGCTCTGACACCTGCAGCCCCCACATCCTTTACTTCAGACTCTCACTGTCATGTGGTGAAATCACTGGTTTTTAAATGAAAATGCCACCTTTGTAGAGTGCGATAAAATGAGTTTTTTAACATTGTAAGCTTGACTCTGTCCTTGCGGCCTCTAGCATAGATTTCCTGGGTCCCTCTGAGTTTGGGAGGGGAAGGATTACTGAGGAAGCAGGCCAGTGGCTCTTCGTGCCCCTTGCTACCCGCTTGGTTTGGTTTTTAAACCTTCAGCCCTGCCCCTTGTCAGGAAGCTCCCTCCCCTGCTGCCTGAGTGATAGTGATAGCTTCAGTAGATGATGACATGTCACCCTGGGATGAAGACAATCAAAGAGACTGTAAGGCAGCAGGAGAAGGTCCCTGCCCTCAGCCATACCACTAGGCACCAGCTCTCTGAGGTGATGCTAAGGAGTGGTAGGTCCCAATACCTCTTCTGTGTGATCTGTGCACCCCAGCTCCATGACAGGACTGTGAAAGCACGGGCCACAAGCCTGGGTCAAAATGCCTAGTCCCAGATAGCAAGGGGGCAAGTGATCCCTACCAGCAGGGGCTTCTGGGGGCAGTGGGATGTCCAGGCTCCACCCCCCCACACTTGTCTCATTAAGTGAGGTCCCTTTAGGAACACAGGCTAATGCCCCCTCCCTCTGCTTGCACTTGGTATAATCTGGTGTGCATGTCCCTTTGTCCCAGCAGGAGATTCTAAGCCCTTCCATCCCCTCTGCCAGCTGGTGTCCTGCAGCATTCCCCTCCCAACAGTGCAGATGGGGGAGCCCTGCTCCTCGCCCATGAGGAGAACAGCTTGTGCAGGTTTCTGTTCTCTGTGCTCTGGATCCTGCATCTTGTGTCTCTTGCTGCCATTTTCTCTGAGACTCCATCCTGGGAGCAAACAATGCCTTTGCTCTTCCCTCTTCAGCCGCCAGCCCCATTTCTCTGTCAAACTACTGTTCTGCCAAGTGCAGGTGGTCTGGCAGCCCCAACCAGTGCCATGGAGCTGCAAAGACGGAGGGTCAATTCTCCCACTTCAAGGCCCTGCAGAGCAATGGGACCATTAGGGGAGGGGGGCAATGGGTGAATCACTTTCCCCAATAGGGACTCCTGGCAGCAGCTTCCAGTAGGGACCCAGCCTGGGCTGAGGTCCTGTGCAAGGGAAGTGTGGGGTAGGAGGGGATAGCAAGGGCTATGCTTGCTAGGAATCACCAGCACACTTTGATCTGGCAAATGACAGAGAACAGCAGAGGGTGGGCTGCCAGCTTCTTGTGCATATATGCGAGAGTGAGCATGCATGCAACAGGACCGAGGTGGGGGGGGGGTGAGAGAGAGATCCCCTCTCTACAGGTGACTCAGCCAGGAACAGCATTGTCGCTGGGCTCCAGCCATCAGCAGAGACCGCCAGGCAGCAGTTCTGGTCACTGCCCATGCTGTCTGGAGAGAAGCAGAGGCCATCTCCCTGATGGGCATGGACAGATGGCGGAGGGCCTGCTCCCCAAGGGGAGAAGTGTGCTGTCTCCAGAACTGCCCTGCCCCCCGGAGCGGGTCTGTGCTGAAGGTGGCTGGTGGGAGCATGAGACGCTCTAGCTGCTGGGAAGGGGAGGCCGTTCTTCTTCCAGGAGCCAGCAGTTGCGGAGCTGAAGAAAAATCCAGGAGCAGAGCCCAAGGGACTCCCATCCCTCAGCTCCAGTACCGCCTCTGCTGTCCCCCATTTTGCCATTGTCACTGCCCTGCATCAGAACCTCTGTGTCTCCTCTGTTCCCCCTGCCTAGCCCGCCAGCACCATCCCATCCTGTGCTAGTGGGTCTGTCCCTCAGCCTGGGCAGCTGGCTTGCAAGCACTGTGCACACACTGGACTAGCCACCGCAGCGACCCTTCTGCCTTTGGGCCAGAGACTTTTATTGGAAAGACCCTGCCACAGGGAGTCACTTGTCCTGCCCCCAGTATGCCCATGGCAGGAGCCGAGCAGCACCTGGAGGGAAGAGTCCTGAAAGTGCTTTGCTTGAAGATTAAGTTCCTGGAAGACACTGGATCCTGTGATTCTCATTAATCCTGGGGCTGCACAGACAGCATCCCAGCCCCTGGGGGAGCAGGCTACAAACCTGTCATTCCTCCAGTGGAGGCTGTTCTGTTCTCTTCTGATGGAGGAAGGCAGATGTGGGGGAGAGGGGCTGGGGTTGGTTTGGCCTCAGCCTTTTGGCTAGGAGCAATGCTGGTTCCAAATGACAGAATTCACTCCACGGTGATGCCACATGGACCCTGGGGTCTGGGTGCTAGCAGGAGGTGTTCAGCTTTAACCGCCCTGGATACTCCTCAGCCCTGAACTTGAGGGTTAATTGGTGGGTACAAGAACTTGGTGGGTTTCATTGGTGTTTCCAAGTTGCTTGGGTCAGCTCCTTTCCAGCAGAAGGGCCTAGTGGAATAAGCACCACGCTCTCCCATGGGAACCTGGGCCGGGGGCACTGCCTGCTCTGGGGGGAAGGAGTAACAGCTGCAGCCAGAGAGCCGTGGGGAGTGCGGCAGGAGTGGGACTATCGCCCTGTCGGACTGGAAGCGTTTCCCCTACGTGACAGCTGAGGCACAGGCAAGGATTCAGGCTGTAAAGACCCGCTGAGCCAGAGTCTGTGAGCTGCCGGGCTGGGGTTGTGACTGAACGGACACTGAATAACTCAGGCGTAGAATCCTGCCCACCCGGCCCCTGTTGCCAGAGAGATTTAACTCCGGGATTCCAGGTGGCCTGGAAATTATATGTCATGGCCATGTCCAAGACAGTCATTGAGGGCACAGGAGGCTGCAAAGGGTTGCGGTGGGGGAGAACTCTGCCATGTTCAGGGCTGGTGATGTGATGGGGGTGGGCTGGAGTAGCACATTTCCTAGTTGCATCTTAGGGAGGAGGAATGGCTCTCTGCACAGACTCTGACACCATTGTCTCCTACATAGAGCAGGCGCTGTGTGTCTGGGAAGCCCTGGGACAGTCTCTCCAGCAGCAGCATCTCCCTAGGGATGGAGACCAACCCCTTCTAGGCCATGCACTGGTGCATAAAGGAACTACCCCCTCGCACACTCCATAGGGACCCAACCTAAAACCACGCTGCAAGCGGGGCAGGGCCTGCAGTGAAGCCTTCAATGCCAGGAGCAATAGGATAGAGCTGGGGCAGGCACCAAGAGTGAGGCCTTGGCAGAGTGAGGGGGCTGGGGCAGGGCCCTGTGGTGAGGCCTTTGCCCCGCAGAGTGAGGGGGCTGGGGCAGGGCCCTGTGGTGAGGCCTTTGCCTGATGGGCGGAGGCAGACGGGCCACAGACAGTTTGCATTGAGGCCTTTGCCCCCCCAGGGGCATGGGGATTCAGCACGATATTCTCTCCCCCACCACACACATTTCTCTGGGGCCTGTGGGTGTTTCCCAGTGACCCAGACTCTGGCTCTATGTAGCCTGCACCAGGGCTGCTGGAACAGAGCTTCTGCATGCTGGAAGCCTCCGAGGGAGCCAGAGGCAGAGGAGGAGAGGAGTCAGAGCTACATGTGCTAGATTTCCCTCCCACACCCAGAGCTGAACCATGACCTGGAGACCTCCCAGGCAATGCAGTTAGCAGGGGATATGTTTTTATGTGCACTGGGTACATCCCTGCTGCCCTACAAACTGGGCAGGCGTGAGATGTGATAGGGAGCACTCTCCCCTGCATCCCGCTGTCTCTGCAGCAAGGCCCTGCTTTGCTGTTTGCTGGGCACAGCACAAGGCAGCATTGGCCCTTCCTGGTCTGAGGTCCTCACCTCCCCGGGGTGGTCACACTCATACTAAGGGAAGGGATGGAAGCTCATCTGAGCTGCCAGTAGCTGAAGTCAGCTCAGTGACCCAGCCAACCTCCTGCCTCCTTGGGCTGGGATACCATCTCTGGTCACGTCTGCAGGGGGCATGGGGCCATCCTGCAATTCAGACTCCAGACTTTGGGGAGTGCTGCGAAAACCTCCCCAGCTCCGATCAGTTCTCTTGGCAGCCATTCCTGAGCTAGCACCTGCTCCACCTCCATGGGCCCCACAGTCTAGGCTTGCAGGGTTAGGGGGCTGGAAAGCGGGCACTTCTCTGGGACCGTAAACAAACAGAAAATCCCTCTGAGGCTCCAGGCGCGCTGAATGAGAGCTAGGCCCCTTCTAGGGCTCTCTGGTGACTGGAGCTATGTCTGCAGCCTGGCTTAGGTCTGGCCATACCTAAGGCTGTAACAGGCGTGAACATGAGGACACACTGCCGTTTACGTAACAGCTGCTGAGTGACAGGGCCATGAGAGCCCACTTCCACGACATTATCCCTGCATCAGCAGGAGGCTCCCGCATCCCTTGAAATCCGGATATTGCTGTTTGTTCTTTCGGTGCTGTTCCAGGCTCCCCATTGACTCCCGAGCGGCCCATGGGTGATTACATGATGGGTGTGAGGCTTAGTTCTGCATGCATCATCCAAACGGTCTCCATGCAGATCCCCTCATGGGGAGAAGGCCTTGGAAGAAGCATAATTTCTGATAAACAAGTCTTTGCATGCTGAGGGTTGCAGGCTGGCAGCCTGGTGTTGTCCTTTTATCCCATGATCTTCCTCGGCTCTGGCAGCATTCCCAGGGCCCTCGGATCCAGAGCTGATCTGTGCTCACACCTCAATGATATTGACAGATAGAGACTTTTTCTACAAGAGAAAAATCAGCATTAAGACCAGATTTTCCAAAACACTCAGGACCAGATTCCTCCTGGGTTCAGCGCGCCCTGCGCCACAGGGATCCACTATGCTGAGCTCTTTTGGAGATCTGGTCCCAGTTGTGGGTACTGAGCACTTCTGAGAGATCCACTGATGTGCCAAGTGGGGGGTGCGCTCCCCTCTTCCCTGAGCCCAGTGACAGCATCCTCCCCTCCCGCCCGCTGGGCCAAGCACTGCAGGTGCACCCCAGCCACGGGTGGAGCAGCGGCGCACACCCCGCCTCCCCTGGCCTGGTGCCATGCTCTGGCTTTAGCCTCTCCTCGTGGTTTCTTTATAAAACTTGAGACTCAATAGAGACTAAAGCACTTCAAGGTGAACTGACTCCCTGCACAAAATGCAGATAAACAACATCGCGCCCCCTCCCCCATCCAACCCACTGCTACCATTCCCTTCTGCCCCTGACTGCCCCCTTCCCTCCCCAATAAGCCCAACCCACCAGCACTGCCCCCCACGCCCCTAAGAAACCCAACTGACCAACACAGAGAAAATAGCATTAGAAAAAAAAACAACCCAAATCCCTCCCCAAATGGAGATTTTGCCCCAAAATGAGACGAGCCAGCCACCCCAGTCTCTAGGGACTGGGCGATTGCTGGGAGTTTCAGGTGGAAGGTGCTCAGATACGTGGTGATGGGCAGCTGTATGAAACCCTGAGACAGACAGATAACAACTGCTTGTATCACATGGGGATGAAGTTCTTTCCAGGCCATTAGTAACCAGGGAGAATGTTAAAAAGCATCTATTAGGGATAACCATTTTAAAATCAGCTCTCAGGCTATGAGAACTGTCACAGAAGAGTAAAAAAGAGTTGGCTGAGGATCTCTGGCTGCTGGTATTCATTGTTAATAACTCAGACCACTAGAGAAATTCCAAATGACTGGAAGAGCTCTAGTGTGTGCCAGTATTCAAAAAGGGCGAGCAGGATGATTTGGATAACTATAGGCCAATCAACCTGATATCAATCCCAAGAGACTAATGGATAAGCTGATATGGGGTCGTACGGACTGTGTCATACAGGAGGTCAGACTAGATGATCACAGGTGGTCCCTTCTGGCCTTGTAATCAAAGAAGAATGAGTATCAGAGAGCAGGCAGCTTGCTGTGGCTGGAGGTGGAGGTTATCACCCTCTCCGGTTACTGAGCCAGGTGCCGGCCACACTGTTCTTGGCTAAAATTCATTAAACAAACAGCAGAACTGGCAGCCTCAAAGGAGCCCCGTTACCCCATATTTATTATTACCAGGGTTAACTCCAAAGAGCCATGGGGGTCGGGGATCCCTTCCATTGGCTGCTGCCCATGACTATACTAAGAGACAGTCCCTGCCCCAAACTGCTCCTTGTCTTAAGAAATCTGAGGTCTCTTACCACACGACCACTTTGACTCGCACACACAGACCCCATCCCCCAGTAACCCGCTCCCCCTGTTACCTTGCTGCGCAGGAGCCCCCCCGTGGGTCGCTCCGGGGTGCTGTGCTCTGAGGATGGCTTGGTCTTTTCCTTGTTGTTGTTGGAGTCGTTGTCCTTGATAATGTCATACTGTCTGCAGAAGAGCGCGATCACCGCTGCAGGGAGAGACAGGCATGGTTTGGGGGGGTGTCCCCAACACTGTGCCCAACACCACCCCCTGCCCACAACACTGCCCCAAATATCACCTTCTTCCAACACCACCATCCCCCAACACTCTGCCCTTCCTGCAACTCACATGTCTCCAACACCACCCCCCTGGAAGTACCCCAACACCATCCCCCTAACACCACCCCTCCTCACAACTCCCCTTCTCCCCAATACATCCAACACCACCCTTTCCCACAACTCCCCCAGCACCTCACCTTTCCCCACAACACCTCTTCCCTACATCTTCCCCAACACCCCCTCCCCACAACACCCCCAACACCACCCCTTGCCCACATTGCCCTAAATACCACCTTCTTCCAACACCACCACCCCCCAACACTGCCCCTCCCCACAACTCCCCCAACACCATCCCCCCAACACCAACCCTCCTCACAACTCCCCTTCCCCACAACATCCCATCTTTCCCCACAACACCTCTTCCCTACGTCTTCCCCAACACCACCCCCACCCTACAACTCCCCCCTGCAACACCCACAACACCACCACTTGCCCACATTGCCCCAAATACCACCTTCTTCCAACAACACCCACCTCGAACACCACCCCTCCTCACAACTCCCCCAGCATCCCACCTTTCCCCACAACACCCTTTTCCCACATCTCCCCCAACACCACCCCCTCCACAACTCCCCCAACACCATCCCCCCAACACCGCCCCTCCCCACAACTCCCCCAACACCATCCCCCCAACACCACCCCTCCTCACAACTCCCCCAGCATCCCACCTTTCCCCACAACACCCTTTTCCCACATCTCCCCCAACACCACCCCCTCCACAACTCCCCCAACACCATCCCCCCAACACCGCCCCTCCCCACAACTCCCCCAACACCATCCCCCCAACACCACCCCTCCTCACAACTCCCCTTCCCCCCAACACCACCCTTCCCCACAACTCCCCCAGCACCCCACCTTTCCCCACAACACCTCTTCCCTACGTCTTCCCCAACACCCCCCCCCCACAACACCCCCAACACCACCCCTTGCCCACATTGCCCTAAATACCACCTTCTTCCAACACCACCATCCCCCAACACTGTGCCCTTCCTGCAACTTACTGTCTCCAACACCACCCCCCGGAAATACCCCAACACCATCCCCCCAACACCGCCCCTCCCCACAACTCCCCCAACACCATCCCCCCAACACCGCCCCTCCTCACAACTCCCCCAACACCGCCCCTCCCCACAACTCCCCAACACCCTACCCCTTCCCACAACTCCCCCCTAAAGTATTTTCCAGAAAAGCAGCATGGCTTGATTTTAAGACATCAAGAGATGAGACTCCACTGCTTCCTTGAGAGTTTGTCCCAATGGCTCATCACCCTCACTGTTAAACATTTGTGCCTAATTTCTCCTTTGAATTTGTCTGGCTTCATTGGTTCTTATTTGCCTTTTACTGGTAGACCAAAGAGCCTGTTAGTACTCGGGGTTTTCTCCCCATTAAGGTAATTAGACAATTCACCTTGTAATCTTCTTTTTCATAACTAAACAGATTGAGCCCTTTAAGTCTCTCACTTGTTTTCTCCAGCCTTTGAATAATTTGATAGCTATTTTCTGCATGGTCTCCAATTTTTCAACATCCTGTTTAAAATGTGGACACCAGGACTGGCTGCAGTATCCAGTTTCAGTCTCATCAATACCATGTGCAGAGGAAAAAGAGAAGAAAGAAAAAAAATCGCAACAAAATCTCATTTAATCAAAAAATCTAAAATCGTAGAAAGAAAAACATTGTTCACAAAGGTTTGGTTTACTTCATAAAGCCTCTGCCATCAAAAATACATTTTGATTAAAACTTTTGCCTAGCTCTTGTGTTGCCCCCTACCCTGCCCCCCTTAGACCTCACACCCTGGCAAAATGGCAATTGTCCATTGGAATGACTGACCGAGGGGAGGGGTAAATTCTCCTTTGCTTGGAGTCTTTACATTAAGACTGGGTGTGCTTTTAATAGCTCCATGGGAAGTAATGGGCCGGCTGCAGAAATCACTGAGGCAGGTTCTCTAGCTTGTGTTATGCAGATCAGACTAGATCATCATGAGAGTCCCTTCCGGCCTTAGAGTCTGGGAATCTCTGGGTAGACTGCCCCAAAGAGCCCCCTCCCTCTTAACCTTCTCCTGCATTAAGCAGGTTGGGCTCCTGGAGTCTTTCACTCGGAGGCACACTTTCCAGGCCTCAGACAGGGTGTCAGCACTGCAGCTGGGAGTGGGTCTCCCAGCCCGGGGGGACAGACTTCCGTTAGCGGGGCTGGAGCTAAAAATCGCAGGGTCCCCATTGCAGGCCAGTAGCAGCCTAACCTCGCAAGCCTGGGAGCTGAGCTCTGGGGTCCAGCCAGAATCTCTCCTGCTGCTGCATTGGCCACTCTGTTACTGATAGCGTGTTAGCTCCCGCCCCCAAGTGTTTATCTATGTACTCAGGGAGACCCACACTGCGTGTCACTCTCTTCTGAACCGTTTCCAACTCGTTGCAAACTTTTTTGAAGGGTGGGCCCAGAACCGGACACAGTATCTAGCAGTGGTCCCACTAATGCAAAGCGAAGAGGAAATAACACCTCCTTACTCTTGCATATACGTCCAAGGATCACCAGAGTCCTCTTAGCTACAGCTACAGAAGGGAGATCAGGCTCATAAGAACATAAGAATGGCCGTACTCGGTCAGACCAAAGGTCCAGCCAGCCCAGTATCCTGTCTTCCGACAGTGGCCAATGCCGGGTGCCCCAGAGGGAGTGAACCTAACAGGTAATGATCATTGATCTCTCTCCTGCCATCCATCTCCACCCTCTGACAAACAGAGGCTAGGGACATTATTCCTTACCCATCCTGGTTCATCGCCGTTAATGGACTTAACCTCCATGAATTTATCCAGTTCTCTTTTAAACCCTGTTATAGTCCTAGCCTTCACAACCTCCTCAGGCAAGGAGTTCCACAGGTTGACTGTGTGCTGAGTGAAGAAGAACTTCCTTTTATTTGTTTTAAACCTGCTGCCCATTAATTTCATTTGGTGGCCCCTCGTTCTTATATTATGGGAACAAGTAAATAACTTTTCCTTATTCACTTTCTCCACACCACTCATGATTTTATAGACCTCTATCCTATCCCCCCTTAGTCTCCTCTTTTCCAAGCTGAAAAGTCCTAGCCTCTTTAATCTCTCCTCATATGGGACCTGTTCCAAACCCCTAATCATTTTAGTTGCCCTTCTCTGAACCTTTTCTGACACCAGTCTATGTTTTTTGAGATGAGGGGACCACATCTGTATGCAGTATTCAAGATGTGGGCGTACCATGGATTTATATAAGGGCAATAAGATATTCTCCATCTTATTCTCTGATGATTCCTAACATCCCGTTTGCTTTTTTGACTGCCGCTGCACACTGCGTGGACGTCTTCAGAGAACTATCCACGATGACTCCAAGATCTCTTTCCTGATTAGTTGTAGCTAAATTAGCCCCCATCATATTGTATGTATAGTTGGGGTTATTTTTTTCCCATGTGCGTTACTTTACATTTATCCACATTAAATTTCATTTGCCATTTTGTTGCCCAATCACTTAGTTTTGTGAGATCTTTTTGAAGTTCTTCACAGTCTGCTTTGGTCTTAACTATCTTGAGCAGTTTAGTATCATCTGCAAACTTTGCCACCTCACTGTTTACCCCTTTCTCCAGATCATTTATGAATAAGTTGAATAGGATTGGTCCTAGGACTGACCCTTGGGGAACACCACTGGTTACCCCGCTCCATTCTGAAAATTTGCAATTTATTCCTACCCTTTGTTCCCTGTCTTTTAACCAGTTGTCAATCCATGAAAGGATCTTCCCTCTTATCCCATGACAACTTAATTTATGTAAGAGCCTTTGGTGAGGGACCTTGTCAAAGGCTTCCTGGAAATCTAAGTACACTATGTTTACTGGCTCCCCCTTGGCCACATGTTTGTTGACCCCCTCAAAGAGCTCGAATAGATTAGTAAGACGATCTCCCTTTACAGAAACCATGTTGGCTTTTGCACAACAATTTATGTTCTTCTATGTGTCTGACAATTTTGTTCTTTACTATTGTTTCAACTAATTTGCCCGGTACTGACGTTAGACTTACTGGTCTGTAATTGCCGGGATCACCTCTAGAGCCCTTTTTAAATATTGGCGTTACATTAGCTATCTTCCAGTCATTGGGTACAGAAGCTGATTTAAAGGACAGGATACAAACCACAGTTAATAGTTCCACAATTTCACATTCGAGTTCTTTCAGAGCTCTTGGGTAATGCCATCTGGGCCCGGTGACTTGTTACTGTTCAGTTTCTCAATTAATTCCAAAACCTCCTCTAGTGACACTTCAATCTGTGACAATTCCTCAGATTTGTCACCTACAAAAGACGGCTCAGGTTTGGGAATCTCCCTCACATCCTCAGCCGTGAAGACTGAAGCAAAGAATTCATTTAGTTTCACCGTAATGACTTTATCATCTTTAAGTGCTCCTTTTGTATCTCGATCATCCAGGGGCCCCCCTGGTTGGTTAGCAGGCTTCCTGCTTCTGATATACTTGAAAAACATTTTGTTATTACCTTCTGAGTTTTTGACTAGCTGTTCTTCAAACACCTTTTTGGCTTTTCTTATTACCTTTTTACACTTAATTTGGCAGTGTTTATGCTCCCTTCTATTTACCTCACTAGGATTTGCCTTCCACTTTTTAAAAGATGCCTTTTTATCTCTTGCTGCTTCTTTTACATGGTTGTTAAGCCACGGTGGCTCTTTTTTTTAGTTTTTTTGTTGTGTTTTTTATTTTGGGGTATACATTTAAGTTGGGCCTCTATTATGGTGTCTTTGAAAAGTGTCCATGCAGCTTGCAAGGATTTCACTCTAGTCACTGAACCTTTTAATTTCTGTTTCACTAACCGCCTCATTTTTGCATAGTTCCCCTTTCTGAAATTAAAGGCCACAGTGCTGGGCTGTTGCGGTGTTCTTCCCACCACAGGAATGTTAAAAGTTGTTATATTACGGTCATTATTTCCAAAGGATCCTGTTATAGTTACCTCTTGGACCAGATCCTGCGCTCCACTCAGGACTAGATCGAGAGTTGCCTCTCCCCTTGTGGGTTCCTGTACCAGCTGCTCCAAGAAGCAGTCATTGAAAGTATCAAGAAATTTTGTCTCTGCATTTCGTCCTGAGGTGACATGTACCCAGTCAGTATGGGGATAATTGAAATCCCCCACTATTATTGAGTTCTTTATTTTGATAGCCTCTCTAGTCTCCCTTAGCATTTCATCGTCACTATCACTGTCCTGGTCAGGTGGTCGGTAATAGATCCCTACTGTTATATTCTTATTAGAGCATGGAATTACTATCCATAGAGATTCTATGGAACATGTGGATTCATTTAAGATTATTACTTCATTTGATTCTACATTTTCTTTCACATATAGTGCCACTCCCCCTCCTCCCCCCCGTTCTGTCCTTCCAATATATTTTGTACCCCGGAAAGAGGCTGGGATTTTTCAGCGTGGAAAAGAGGAGACTAAGGGGGGATAGGATAGAGGTCTATAAAATCATGAGTGGTGTGGAGAAAGTGAATAAGGAAAAGTTATTTACTTGTTCCCATAATATAAGAACTAGAGGCCACCAAATGAAATTAATGGGCAGCAGGTTTAAAACAAATAAAAGGAAGTTCTTCTTTACTCAGAGCACAGTCAACCTGTGGAACTCCTTGCCTGAGGAGGTTGTGAAGGCTAGGGCTATAACAGGGTTTAAAAGAGAATGGATAAATTCATAGAGGTTAAGTCCATTAATGGCGATGAGCCAGGATGGGTAAGGAATAGTGTCCGTAGCCTCTGTTTGTCAGAGGGTGGAGATGGATGGCAGGAGAGAGATCAATGATCATTACCTGTTAGGTTCACTCCCTCTGGGGCACCTGGCATTGGCCACTGTCGGTAGACAGGATACTGGGCTGGATGGACCTTTGGTCTGACCCAGTACGGCCATTCTTATGTTCTTATGAATGATTATGTCCCATTGATTGTCCTCGCTCCACCAGGTTTCTGTGATGCCTATTATATCAATATCCTCCTTTAACACAAGGCACTCTAGTTCAGCCATCTTATTAGTTAGACTTCTCACATTTGTGTACAAGCACTTTAAAATCTTGTCACTGTTTATTTGTCTGCCCTTTCCTGATGTGTCAGATTCTTTTTTATGTGAGTGTTCTCGTCTGATCTGGCCCATACTTTATCCTCTTTCATCCCCCTCCTCCTTCCTAAAACCTAGAGAATCTCTATCAATAGACTCTCCTCTAAGAGAAGTCTCTGTCCGATCCACATGCTCCTCTGCAGCAATCAGCTTTCCCCCATCTCTTAGTTTAAAAACTGATCTGCAACTTTTTTAATGTGAAGTGCCAGCAGTCTGGATCCACTCTGGTTTAGGTGGAGCCCATCCTTCCTGTATAGGCTCCCCCTATCCCAAAAGTTTCCCCAGTTTCTAATAAATCTAAACCCCTCCTCCCTACACCATCATCTCATCCGCGCATTGAGACTCCGAAGCTCTGCCTGCCCACCTGGCCCTGCGCTTGGAACTGGAAGCATTTCTGAGAATGCCACCCTAGAGGTCCTGAATTTCAGTCTCCCTGCTAGCAGCCTAAATTTGGCCTCCAGGGCGTCTCTCCTCCCCTTCCCTACGCCATTGGTACCTACATGTACCACGACCACCGGCTCCTCCCCAGCACGCCACATAAGGCTGTCTAGATGCCTCGATGGCTCAGCTGGTTATCTGTAGTCAGGGTCAATTGACTTTCACCAAGTCCAGCCCCTGCACTGTGACACGACCAAGTAAACCTAGACTGTCCCTGACGGGGTCTGTCCAACCTGTTCCTAAAGACCTCTCGTGATGGGGATTCCACAGTCTCCCCTGGAAGCCTGTTCCAGAGCGTAACTACTCTTAGAGTTAGAAAGTTTTTCCTAAAACCTAATCTAAATCTCCCTTGCTCCAGATTAAGTTCATTATTCTTGTCCCACCTTCAGGTCTCAAGTGTAAGCTTGAAAGTTTGTCTCTCTCACCAACAGACGATGATCCAAAAAAAAGATATTACCTCACCCCCCTGGTATCTCTAACATCCTGGGTCCAACGCGGCTACAGCAACACTGCACACGGACTTTGCCCTTGTCTTTACTGAATTTCATCTTGTTGTTTTCAGACCAATTCTCTAATTTGTCAAGGCCAATTTGAGTTCTAATCCTGTCCTCCAAAGTGGTTGCAACCCCTCCCAGCTTGGTGTCATCCACAAACTTTATAAGCAGTCTCTCCACTCCATTACACATATCACTCATGAAAACAGTGACTGGTACTGGACCCAGGACTGACCTGTGGGATATGCCCCCTGGCGTGAGAGCGAGCCATTGACAACGGCTCTTTCAGTGCAGTCTTGCCATCAGTTTTGCACCTACTGCGGAGTAGTTTCATCTAGCCCACATTTCCCTAGTTTGTTACAAGAACGTCACTGGGGACTGTGTCAAAAGCCTATTTCACACCTACAGCTGCCCGCCCCCCGCCCCCACTCGAGCCACAGCCCGCTGCATCTCCTGCGCCCGCCTTCACACCCATGTGCTGCCTTCCAGCCCAACCCCTGTATGGAATCCAGAGGGGCCAGAGGCCCATGGGGTGGGACCCTGGGTGGTGGCCAGTGAGCATCGGCCCTCCCCCTTTCCTCACCTGCCCACATGAGCAGCACCGTCACGATGATGACAATCTCCCCGGTCTGGAGCTGCCGCTGCTTGTCCAGCCCTTCCACAGTGATGTCACCTGCAAGACACACGCCGCGCAGTGTGGAGTGGCCCGGCCTGGTGGGGCTGTCAGGTTGTGCAGCCCCCACCAGGCTGCGGGCGGATGAGAAACAGCACCCAGCCCCGGCACGGAGCCAGAGGAGACTCCCAGAACCATAGGGGCCAACAGGGCACAAGTGGAGGGCGGGGAAACACGGCTCTGGGTTTCATCCCCTCAGCTCCCAGCTGTGTAAAGGGCAGGGGACACCTGAGCCAATCACACCTTTGCTGCCCCGGAGGCATCTGGGGCTGGTCAGAGGCAGCAGGCTGGCCTGGCTGGTCTGATCCCGGACGGTCCCTTGAGACTTAAAGCACCTTCTCTTTTTCCCGGGAGATGGGGGTATAGTCGGGGGAGGCGTGCGCTCCAGGGAAAGGGGGCATATACCCACCAGCCAGGGGGGCCTGGGGCATGGCTGCATCTATATCTGGCAGGCCTGTGTGTGCTGGGGAGCAGGATGCTGACAGAGCTGCCCCACCTGCCTCCCTTCCATCCACACTCCAGCATGTGCCACCCACCCTAAGGGGCACACACCTCCTGCCTAGCAGCAGCTCCTTGCTTTCTGGTTCGGCCTGGGATGATGATGTACCTCCTGCTCATGCCAGAGTCCCAGGGTCAGTGCCAGCCCTCGGCAGCTGGCTGGGGAGAGCGGAGGCTGCGTACGGAGGTGGCCAGCGTGCTGTACAAAGAGCCGCGCTGTCGCTCTGCAGACTGGGCGTGTGAGTTTTCTAGTGCATTTGCCAGGTGCTAAGCAAGCCGAGGTCGCTGTAGTCACGCCTGCACGCTGTTTAACTGCTTTGTGTTTTACAGCAACAGGGTCACGTGACTGTCTGGGGCTCTCTGGGCCCATTTAGTCCATTGAGACTGACACAGCCAGGGCCTGCAGAGTGACACGGGAAGCCAGAGAGGGGTCAGGGGTCAGCGAGGGCAAACACTGGGGTGAGACTAGGGACTGGGACGGCACCTGGAGGTGTGGGGAAAGCACTCAGTGCAAAGGCTCTGCTGCCCCCTTTAACACAGGTCAGGCCAACCTGGTCCTGTGTGGACAAAACTCAGGCTCCAGTCCAGACCCAAGCTGGCTCCGGCCCTGCAGAGAGCGGCACTGGACTGATGGCGCTGGCTGCCTTTCAGAAACCAGCCAGTTTACCCAGAAATCCCTCTTCTAATGGGGAAGCCCATGGTTGGCATCTCCCAGCCCAGCACACCCCTCCAGGGGGAAGAGGACTGACCCGCTGGCCCCTGGGAGAAGTCACTGGGGAGACAAGGAGGGCAGGGCCGTGAGCCAAGAGCTCACCAGACAGCCACTGTCTGGAGGGGGAGAAGGACGAGGGCTGAGCCTGGGGCTCCAGGGTCGGGCGCCGAGCTGTCCACCCTGCATCGCGCACTTGCCCCAGCCAACTCCTTTTGATTTAATTGGGGATTGGTCCTGCTTTGAGCAGGGGGTTGGACTAGATGACCTCCTGAGGTCCCTTCCAACCCTGATATTCTATGATTCTGTGATTCCTCCCCTGGGCAACGGTGCCCACGAGGAGCATCAACACAGCTCCCCGTCCGGAGCAGGGTGTGGGGCGGAGCGAGCCCCGGGGTGCGGGGGACAGACGGGACCCAGCCTGGACAGAGATGCTGGACTGTTGCAGCAGCCACATGGCAGGTTTAACCCCTTGTGGGACCTCCCCAGTGTCACACGCCCAGGGATCCTTGTGACTGGCTGCACCAGGCTCTCACAGTCCTACCACCCGCACCCCAGGCCAGGAGCACTGAAGGTGGGTCCTCCAGGCCTGCCTAGAGAGGCTGCAGAGAAGCAGCCAATCAGAGCGCAGCAGGCTGAGTTAAAAGACACTGCAGGGGCTGCATCTCCAGTTGCTGGCTGACAGCAGAAGCGGGCGGACGGACGGACGGACGGACCGACCGACCGACCGACCGACCCACCCACCCACCCACCCCGAGGTGACGGGACGGGACGGGACAGGACAGGACAGGACAGAGTGAGAAGCAGCCCAGGGAAGGCAGCAGTGACCATTAAAGGGAAGCAGCACGTGGCTGCTGCCTATAGGGATGCTGAGTTGGGAACCTGGGACCCAGAGTAGTGAGGCAGGCCCAGGTTCCCCCCAGAGGAGTGGCCTAAGCCCCAAGGAGGGGAGAAAAGGCATTAAATGCCCAAGAAAAGGGCTTGGAGTTTAAACAGGGCTGAAGACCCTGCAGAGGGCCAGCCTTTTGTTGGACTTTGTTACCCTGGAAGGGGACTTAACTCCAAGGAGTGACCTGGCTGCAGAGCGGGGCAATAAGAACCCATAAAGGCAGAGAGCCCCCAGGCAGGAAGCTGGGGGCCCTGCTCTGTATCAGGGCAGGCATGGACATCAAGCCCAGGAGGAGCTGAGAACTAAGCCCAGAGATAGGCACTGGGACAGGTCCTTGTGGACCTTCTCCCCCGGAAGGGGTTCATCCATCCGTTCACCTATTAACCGAGTGACTTGGCTGGGGGGCTGAGCCACTGAGGACCTGCCTGATCAGGGCGACAGCCAACGGGGCGCTGGCTGCACAGAAATGGAAAGTGCAGGGTCGCACCCAGCCAACAGGAGGTGCTCACGAGAAGTGAGTGTGCCCCATCACTTTCCTCCAGCAGGGAAAAGCGCTCCACCCTCAGGACTGACCCTCTGCAAGGAGCTGGTGGGAACAGAGAACTTGGTACGAGCCCCCTGCAGCCCAACACGACAAGGGAGCTGGTCCCCATCGCTCTGCCCCTGCTCTGTACTGGGGGAGCTTGGGTGACGTTAGCAGGTGTCCAGCGCTGGCAAGGCTGCATGCCAGGCAGCGCTGTGCCTCTCTAGGATGGGCTTTTCCAGTAGCGAGGGGCTGCGTATCACCCTCACCTCTGCTGCCTCGGCGCAGGATTTAGCGGAGGAACCTGTGCAGGTGCCACCCCACGGCAGGATGCCCCAGATGCTCTGGGTCTGGGCTGTGCAGCAGGAAATGTCTCCCCCCCTGGCCTTGTGTCTCCTGGCTCCTGTGGAGCTCGGCTCCATGCTGGACAGAGGCTTGCCTCCATTCCGCCTGCGTGGCTGTAATACCAGAGGTGCTGTGCTAGGTCCTGCCGTGGCTTTACTCCCTCTCCTTTGGTCCTGGGCCTCTGTTCCCGACGCTCCCAGACTGACAAACCTGCCACACTGGGACACTGCATGAGTATTGCAACAGCCTCGTGGTTCTAGCTGTGTCTCCTTGTCCCCCGTTGAGCAGCCGGCCCCAGGAGCCCTGAGCGTGCAGCGGGGAACGAAAGGCTTCTGCGGAGGCGGCTTCTGCACCAAGCACAGATGGCTCCTCTCCAGGGCCGGGCACAGCCCCTGCCAAGAGCCCCCAGGAGCCTCTTTCCAGCCCCTCTGCAAGCCACCCCCCTTCTGCCCCCTCACCTGGGGGCAGGCTGAACAGCGAGGGGTCTGACTTTAACCAGTGCTCCTGTGTAGCTCGGCATTGCAATACAGCACCAGCCCTAGCTGCCCCCACGGGGATTCCCGCGTGGCAGCCCCGACTCCCCTCGGTTCCCAGAACCTGCTTCCGTGGGCTGTGGGGCCCCGCAGGGAATCTACCTCGCAGGGCCCAGTGACCAATCTCCCAACCAGAGCGTGTGGCAAGGGCACAGCGAGGGCTCTGCCCTTACCTTGGTTGGAGCTGTTGGAGGGGAGGCGATCGGTCTCTTTCAGGGTCCGGAAATGGACCCTCTTGCTGGCCTGGCTCTCTCCATGTAGGCTGATGCTCTGCACCTGGATGATGTAGTCTGCGTCCTCCGCCAGGTCCCACAGCACACAGGCCCGGTTCGTGGTGTTCACCTCCCGGATGAACCGCTGCATTTGCCCGTCCTGCCGCTGCCAGAGTGGGAGAGACACTGTCAGTCACAGGCAGGGCTCCCCTGCCCTTCTGGAAACGGGTTAGTGAGGGCAAGTCGCCAGCGTGGGTGGGTGGAGGCATGGTGATCTCTGAGCTCCTAGGAGACTCTGCTGGGCTGTTCACGTGCAGGGCGGCGATAGTCATGTGAATAGCAGTATTTCTAGAGTCCCCCATGCCATTGTACAGTCACACGGACAAACTCCTCCCTTGCAAAGCCCCGCCCAGAGTGGGGACCGCGCCCAGGGCAGCAGGGAGGGGATGGGGCTCAAGACCGGCCTGAAGCACACCCCTTTTGTAGAGGGGTTTCAAGGTGGGGGTGGCCAGGAGGGTGGGGCCAAGTCAGTCCTGCCCGCTGGAGGCCCGATGGCCTGCTGGCCCCAGAGAGGATGATGAGAGATGGGTGGGGTCAGAGCTGATGCCCCAGCAGTGGGATGGCCAGAAAAGGAAGAAGGAGCCTGCGTAACCCATGGCCAGCACTGCTCATGGTGCATCCCTCGGGTGGGGTGGGGTTCCCGGGAAAGCCCTCCCAAAGGGAAGGGGAGGCAGGGTGGAGACTATGGGGAGGAGGGGCAGAGACACCTTGGGGGCAGAGCCTGTCGTACCTGCTGTGAGATGGCATAGCCAATGATGACGTCTCCTTCTGGGACATCCCACGAGACAGTGGCGGAGTTTGCCTTCAGGTGCGTAACAGTCACATTGACTGGGGCCGGCGGCCTATCTGTGAACCAGGGGAGGGAGCGGAAAGCCAGTGTGCAGGAGAGCGGGGACAAGACCGAGATCACTTTGTGCGCTATAAAATTACCGAACTGCTTTGTTGCCTGGGTCCCAGCTCCAACCAGCCTGTACAACGACCGGCATCTGAGGATGTCCATAGCAACAGCCCTTCTGCCATGGTCTGACTGGGCTTCGCAGCGTGCGCAGACTGCATAGCCAAGCACGCAGATTTGGCCTAATCTTTCTGAGAGGCAGAGTGGGGAAGTGGAGGAGCCATGGGCAGGGCTGATGAGGGGGAGACAATTGTACCAGGGTCTCAGTTCAGGTCCCCCTAAAGCAGCTGTAGTGTCTATGTAAATAAAGTTAAACGGGAGGGGGTGGGGCCCCAGCGAACAGGATGTACCAGCAGCCCAAATTTCCCTCAGCTGGTCCGTTCATGGGTCTCCCACGGCAGAGACGTAGGTTCTATTCCCTGCTCTGCCAGGTGTGACCTTTTGCAGCCTCTGAGAGCTGTAGGATGGAGGGACTGTGCTTGTCAGCCTCCTTGCTCAGTGATAAGGGTGCAAAGGGCAGAGAGCTAGGGACACCTGCTGCCTTGATTCCCAGCCCAATGGACCTCCTCCTAGGCCAAACTGGGAGCCCTGCCATGCTCCAGGCCAGGCCATCCTTTGCTGAGCCAGCTGGAAAGTGGCCACTTTGTGCTGGTGTTTTCTTTTCCGATAAGTAGAAATTGTTCCCTACAGGAGGAGGGCTGAAAGGCTGTGGAGCCCTGGGGGTTTGCAGCACCCAGAAGGGAGATGTGCAGTCCGGGTGAACCCCAGTGTTGGTGGATGCTATGGCTTCCATGTGAAATGGGCGCAAACCCAGGCCACGCATGAAAGCAGCGGACGATGACTGCAGCCGTGAGCCCCGGCAGCACTGCCCACTCCCAGGGATGTTTTAAAGCACATTACAGTTTCCGCTCCAGATTGCAAAGGTCCTATCAAAGGCAAAAGCCTGATGCAGCCACTTCCAGTGCCCCTCCAGTTGTTGGTTGTGGCCTGTTGTGCTGGGGGCTAGAGGAGACATGGTCCCTGCCCATCTAAGGAGAGATCTTTAAGGGCTCCCTAAGCTCCCTGACTGCCTGACGATTCCCACTCACTGGGTTTCCTGCAGGGCCCCAGCCCCAGCCCCACCATGACAGGTGTTCATCACTCTGGGCATTGCTTTCCCTTCACCCTGCTTTTGTTTTCACTTCCTGAATAAGCTCTGAAATAGCAGCAGAGAAACTCCCACAGCAGCTTTTGCAGCAGGTCTCTGTCCTGAGCAATGTGAAGCAGCTGCAGAAACAGCCAAAGCCAGCCTCCCTTAGTGCTTGGGGAATGTCGCATATGTGCCTGTCTGCACACCCAGGCACAAATCCTGTCCCCACCAGCCTGCACAGATGTTAGTGCACGCCCAGAGTGACAGGGCACGGTGTGTTTGAACATCCGGCCCAGCCGGTCCTGGAGCAGGGGCTGCATGGGAGTGAGGTGATGAGAGGCGCAGGACTGGCAGAAGGACTCATTGATGCAAGAGGACCCCGAGAGATTTGAAACAAGGGTAGGGAACTAGCCTGAGGCTCCAGCTGGAGAGATGCAGCAAACCCATTAGTAACCCCTGACTTGGCTCCGTGGTGCCTGGGCTCGTAGGAGAAGCCCAGCAGGGACACTAGGGCACAGTGCAGGACTTGGCCAGCGCAGCGTGGGGCTGGGCACGTGTTTCATGGCCCGAGCAGCTGAAGGGAGTGTGAGTTGAGGAGGTAAAGCCATTTCCTCTCCAAATGTAGGCCTCTGCATCTGACTGCTTCACCCTGGACAGAGGGCTGCCAGTGGGGGCTGGGTGGGGTAACTAGCATCCGTGCATGCTGGTAGGGAGGGGATTTGTGCCTGGGTGTGCAGACAGGCACATACTCAAAGTTGCCCAAGCACTAAGGGGGGCTGGCTTTGCTAGTTCTGTTGCTGCGTTGCATCGCAGGACAGAGATCTGGTGCCAAGCTGTGCTGGCCTGTCTGGGGTTGCACTGTGCTCAGCTCCTCTGAGCCCACAGGTCACCAAGGACTCTGGCGTGGGTGCTGGGCCCTCCTGCGTCCTCCAGCCCAAGGAAGGAGACCCTCAAACTCATTATGGCCTTGGGCCCTCCTAGGGCTCAGCCCAGGTGGGGCAGGGATCTATTCACTCTGGCCCTGGGCACCCCACCTCCATCCACAAAGTCACGCAGGCCGGCTACAGGGGTAAGGGCACTGCTGCTCAGGCCTGGAGGAGGCACATGGGAGCAGGTCGTGTGCTCTGTGACCGACTGGGGATTCCCACAGGTGGCAGCCAGGAAAGCGGGGTGAGGGGGGCGTGGTGCTCCCTTTGCTATTTAACATTTTTATTAATGACCTGGAAGAAAATGTAAAACTACACAACAATTGGGTGAGTGGTAAATAATGAAGAAAACAGGTACTGATTGCTTGGGAAGCTGGGCACAGGCAAACAATATGCCTTTCAATACTGCTAAATATATACATTTGGGAACCAAGAATGCTGGCTGTATTTACAGGATGGGGAAACTCTACCCGGGGAAATAGTGACTCTGAAAAAGATTTGGGGGTCGTGATGGATAATCGGTTGAGCATGGGTTCCCAGTGTGACA
Source organism: Natator depressus (assembly GCF_965152275.1). Lineage (NCBI taxonomy): Eukaryota > Metazoa > Chordata > Testudines > Cheloniidae > Natator > Natator depressus. Next base: position 455,047 of record NC_134236.1, on the reverse strand, counting down.
CTATGGCCAAAAGGGCTGTCACCCTGGGATGTATCAATGGGAATCTTGAGTAGGAGTAGAGAGGTTATTTGGCATTGGTGCGACCACTGACGGGATACTGTGTCCAATTCAAGAAGGACATTGACGGTGCTTAATTTGTGCCAGGGCTTGGCAGCTCATAGCCCTGGCACCTCTGGGCTGCATCAGTTACGAATGTAAAAAATTGCTTGAGTCCCAGCACCTTTTACGTTACAAATTAAGCCCTGGATATTCCTCAATTGGAGAGGGGTCAGAGAAGAGCCATGAGATGGATTAAAGGATTAGAAAACCTGCCTGAGAGCTCTAGAGCCTATTGCTAAGCCTGATTAGCTGAACCCAGAGAAGGTTAAGGAGTGCGTGAGGGGGTTTCTACTCCACACAAGGCCTGAGTAGGTAAAAAGGGCCATTAACCTCACGACAGGCTGCACCTGGAAGAGAGTCCGGGCTGATCTGCTCAGTCTCACTGATGATGCCCAGCTGGGCAGGGGCAGGCTGAGCAAGTATAAAACCAGGACGTAAGGCACAAGAGGAGGCTCTAGGAAGGAGTTCTGCAACTGTTTCCTTGAGAGGGGCCCTGCCAAGAGACAAGCAGGTGGCCTTGGGGGAGTGAGCCCTGGGGTCTTCCCTGGGAAATACAAACTCTGGCAAGAACCTGAGAGCAGGTGAAATACAGGGGCCAGCTCTAGGGTTTTTGCTGCCCCAAGCTCTGAGAGTGCAACTGCCCAAGCAAGAAAAAAGAAAGGGAAAGGGGGGGCTGGAATGTCCCCCCTGGAATTGTGTCACCCCAAGCAGTGTTTGCTTTGCTGGTGCCTCCAGCCAGTCCTGGTGAAATAGCCCCCGGGAGCAGAGGAAACTCTGGTCACCTGGATGGGAGCCCAGGGAAACAGCCGCCAGGTCCGAGTGTGTAGCTGGTGGTTGTTAGACACAGGGTCCCTGGGCTGGAAGCTGGAATAGTGGGCGGGCCTGGGTTCCCCTGGGAGGTGGACTGGAAGACTGCCTGAGACAGCTTATCCAGAGGGACTTTGTGGGAGGGGAGGACTGTAGTGAGCTGGCTGAAGGGCCAAGTCATGAAGAGGGAGCATCACATGGGTTGAGAGCTAATCCGCAGATGAACCACAAGGAGGCGCCCCACGGGTGAGCAGTAAACCCCGTGACAGGGTGATTAGATCACAATCTGTCGGTACCTACATGGGGAACAAATAGTTAACAATGAGCTCTTCAGTCTAGCAGAGTCCGGTACAACACGATCCATGGAAATAAGGGGAACTGCCCACTGGAACAATTTCCCAGGGGTTGTGGTGGATTCTCCAGCACTGACCACTTTTCAGTCCAGATTGGCTGTTTTTCTAACAGCTGCTCTCGGAAGGAGTGTGGGGCAGCTCTCTGGGCTGTGCGATACAGGGGGTCAGACTGGCTGATCACAGTGGGCCTATCTGGCCTGGGGATCTAAGCAGATACTCCTGGTCCAGGGCCCTGTACAAGTGCCTTGCAGATAAGGCCAGATAAGGGTCCAGCTGACACAGACAGTGGTGCCAACATTCACTAGCTGCTCTTCTCGGGGTCTGTGTTAATCCATGCTGGTTTGCTATTTATTAAGGGCCACAGTGTGACCCACGAGTCCCCTGCACACACACACAAACCAGCATGCATGCACAAACGAGCACACGGATGATGCAGACACGCACACGCTCATTGCTGAGCAGGGGCTCGAGAGAGGAGCCCTGTTGCGGTCCAGGGATAGGCATGTGCAAAGCTTCCCCCCGCGCGTGCTGTGCCGTGCCAAGCGCTGTGCTAGCATGAAGGAGGCCTGGCTCAGCCGTCCCAAAGAGCTCGCAGTCCAAGGTGTGTGGAAGAGGAAGTGTGGGGAAGACTGTGACATGCGCAGCTGAGAGGCGGGCTGACCCACTGCTCGATCTGGGGGTGCCCAGAGGCCCCGTCAGTGTCAGACCTGCTGTGTGCCGCACACCCCTTGGGCCCCCACAGTCTGTCAGTTCTCAGTCCTTTTCCTGCAGTGGGACTCCAGGATGGATCTGGATGGGGGCAGAGCCTGCCTGCAAGGGTGTCCCAACAAGCACCCGTTGGGTGGGCCCACTGGGGAGAGCGGGGAGAAGATGGGGGTGGCTGTGTAGGCAGAGTGGATGAAATGGGGAGGAGGAGCGGGTGACGTGGGCTGAATGACAGGCCAGGCTGAGGTTTGGCGGGATCTGCATGAACTGGAAGCCAGAGGGGAGGTTGGTCTGCAGGGCCAGAGAGCAGAGGGTGGCGGGTGTCTGTTGTTTGCCCAGGACCAATGCCCTGTACCCAGCCTAAGAGCACACTAGCTCTCCTCCTGTTCTGGGATTTCCTCCGTATTCCAAGCTGCAGGGGGCCGGAGCTGCTCAGGCAGCCCTTCGAGGATTTGTGGGGCTGCTGACTGAGCGTGGCTTTGCAGCGGGAATCCGGGAGAAGCCTGTGGCAGAACCGAGGCAGTGGTGTGGCTGTGTCAGCGTGGGAGCACTGTGGGGGGGGTCCCCAGGACAGAGGGGGACAGTGTGGCTGGGTTGGGGAGAGGGAGGCTGAGGTCTCAGTGAGGGGCAGGGTCACATGGTTGGGCGATTCAGCTGGGGGTGCACTACATCTGACCCCCCTGAAAGTTCCACTAAGGGAAACCCTTTCTGATGGGATGTCTGCCCCACTTCCCCACCTCTTGGGGTAGCCGACTGTGGAAGCAGAGGCAGGCCCACCTTTCTCTCCCCGCCCCTGCAGGCGCCAGGGGACATTTTGCTCTGGGGAGAGGAGAGGCGAGGCAGCAGCAACACCGTCCTTATGGGTCGCTGGCGGGTGGGATCAAACCAGGGACCTCTGGCGCTTAGTGCACGAGCTACAAGCCACCTGCCGCTTAGCTAAGGCTGTGGGCAGACTCCTTTTCTCTCTCTCTCTCTCTCAGTGGCCTCGGTGCACTCGAGGGGACAGAACCCCAGCCCAGGAGGTGTGTGGGTTACGCTTGCAGGACGGGAGGGTGGAGGAGGAAGCAGGAAGATTCCAGCAGCTCAGGGCCACTATGCACCTCCCCCGCCGGGCGCAATGGGTCGGCCGCTCCCTGCAGCCTGGCTGTGGGGACAGACCCCTGCGGGAGCCCCAGGCCTGGGAGAGGGGGCTGAAGAGCCCAGGAGCTGAAGAGGCGGGGCAGGGGCTGGGCGGGTGTAGGTAGTGGCAGATTTAGAGTTGGGGGGGCCCTGTCACCATCTAGTCCTGGTGACTTATTTCTGTTTAATGTATCAGTTGTTCCAAAACCTTCTCTACTGACACCTCCATCTGGGACAGTTCCTCAGATTTGTCACCTAAAAAGACTATCTCAGGTGTGGGAATCTCCCTCAGCCTCTGCAGTGAAGACTGATGTAAAGAATTCATTTACCTTCTCAGCAATGGCTTTGTCTTCCTGGAGTGCTCCTTTAGCACCTCCATGGGCCAGAGGCCCCACTAATTGTTTGGCAGGCTTCCTGCATCTCATGTACTTAAACATTTTTTTTTATTGTTAGCTGGACGATGTTTTAAATGTAACGAGCTGGGGCATGTAAAGGCCAACTGCCCCAAGAACCCAAACAGATTACAGTTCATTGCACCGGAATCACACCAGAGGTCCTCAGGTCCAGATACCTCCCAGATACCCTCGGAGCGGAGGGAAACTGTGAGTGTGGGCGGGAAGAAGGTCACCGCGTGGAGGGACACCGGAGCACAAGTGTCGGCTATCCACGCTTCCTTAGTGGACCCCAATTTAATCAACCCAGAGATCCAAGTGACTATTCAACCCTTCAAGTCCAACTCTTTCAATTTGCCTACAGCCAAGTTGCCTGTCGAGTACAAGGGCTGGTCAGGAACGTGGACTTTTGCAGTCTATGATGATTATCCCATCCCCATGCTGTTGGGGGAAGACTTGGCCAATCATAGAATAGAATTATAGAATAACAGGGTTGGAAGGGACCTGAGGAAGTCATCTAGTCCAACCCCCTGCTCAAAGCAGGACCAATCCCCGACTAAATCATCCCAGCCAGGGCTTTGTCAAGCCTGACCTTAAAAATATCTAAGGAAGAAGATTCCACCACCTCCCCAGGTAATGCATTCCAGTGTTTCACCACCCTCCTAGTGAAAAAGTTTTAACTAATATCCAACCTAAACCTCCCCCACTGCAACTTGAGACCATTACTCCTCGTTCTGTCATCTGCTACCACTGAGAACAGTCTAAAGCCATCCTCTTTGGAACCCCCTTTCAGGTAGTTGAAAGCAGCATTCAAATCCCCCCTCATTCTTCTCTTCCGCAGACTAAACAATCCCAGCTCTCTCAGCCTCTCCTCATAAGTCATGTGTTCCAGTCCCCTAATTATTTTTGTTGCCCAACTCTGGATGTTTTCCAATTTTTCCACATCCTTCTTGTAGTGTGGGGCCCGAAACTGGACACAGTACTCCAGATGAGGCCTCTCCAATGTCGAATAGAGGGGAACGATCACGTCCCTCGATCTGCTGGCAATGACCCTACATATACATCCCAAAATGCCATTGGCCTTCTTGGCAACAAGGGCACACTGTTGACTCATATCCAGCTTCTCGTTCACTGTAACCCCTAGGTCCTTTTCTGCAGAACTGCTGCCGAGCCATTCGGTCCCTAGTCTGTAGCGGTGCATGGGATTCTTCCCTCCTAAGTGCAGGACTCTGCACTTGTCCTTGTTGAACCTCATCAGATATCTTTTGGCCCAATCCTCTAATTTGTCTAGGTCCCTCTGTATCCTATCCCTACCCTCCAGCGTATCTACCTCTCCTCCCAGTTTAGTGTCATCTGCAAACTTGCTGAGGGTGCAATCCACACCATCCTCCAGATCATTAATGAAAATATTGAACAGGACCGACCCTTGGGGCACTCCGCTTGATACCGGCTGCCAACTAGATATGGAGCCATTGATTACTACCCGTTGAGCCCGACAATCTAACCGGATTTCTATCCACCTTATAGTCCATTCATCCAGCCCATACTTCTTTAACTTGCTGGCAAGAATACTGTGGGAGACCATGTCAAAAGCTTTGCTAAAGTCAAGGAACAACATGTCCACCGCTTTCCCCTCATCCACAGAGCCAGTTATCTCGTCATAGAAGGCAATTAGATTAGTCAGGCATGACTTGCCCTTGGTGAATCCATGCTGACTGTTCCTGATCACTTTCCTCTCCTCTAAGTTTTGTCCAGAGGGATTCTCTGTGTTTTTAATCTGATTACCCTGTAAGGTATTTACCATCCTGATTTTACAGAGGTGATTCTTTTTACTTTTTCTTCTATTAAAATTCTTCTTTTAAGAATCTGAATGCTTTTTCATTGTTCTTAAGATCCAAGGGTTTGGGTCTGTGGTCATCTATACAAATTGGTGAGGATTTTTATCCAACCTTCCCCAGGAAAGGGGGTGTAGGGTTTGGGAGGATTTGGGGGGGAAAGACGTTTCCAAAAGGGCTCTTTCCCAGTTATATGCCGGTTAGACATTTGGTGGTGGCAGCGATAAAGTCCAAGGGCAAAAGGTAAAATAGTTTGTACCTTGGGGAAGTTTTAACCTAAGCTGGTAAAAGTAAGCTTAGGAGGTTTTTCATGCAGGTCCCCACATCTGTACCCTAGAGTTCAGAGTGGGGAAGGAACCTTGACAGACTCTTTGGCTAGTTGCTCTTTAAATTCTTTTTTGTCCTGCCTAATTATATTTTTACCCATGTTGTGCCAGAGTTTATGCTCCTTTCTATTTTCCTCAGTAAAATTTAACTTCCAATTTTTAATGCACCCTAAAAGATGTCTTTTTCCCTCTGACAACTTGCTTGACTTTGTTTAGCCATGAAGGCACTTTTTTGGCCCTTTTACTAGGTTTTTTAATTAGGGATATACATTTAATTTGAGCCTTTGTTATGGTGTCTTTAAAAAGTTTCCATGCAGCTTGCAGGCATGGCACTCTTGTGACTATCTTTTTAATTTCTGTTTAACTAGCTTCCTCATTTTTTTAAAGTGAACTTTCTGAAGTTAAATGCTACTGTGATGGGCTTCTTTGGTATTTTCTCCTCCACAAGGATGTGAAATTTAATTACATTATGGTTGCTGTCACAGGCGTGCGCAACACATTTCATTAGGGTGTGCACCCAGGGAAAAAATTTTTTTAAAGGCAAACAATTATTGTATACTCCATCATAAAGGACATTTATTTTTATTCATCAAACAAACTAAGAAACTAAAACTTAACTAAACTTAATTTTTTTTTAAATTAACTAAACTTTACTTTAAAAAAACAAACTTAAAAAATGAGACACAAAATACCAAATTTTACATGAGTGATAACCAGGCGTATACAAAGATACAGTCAATTTTCATGATCTTTATCTTTAACCAGATAATGAGCTAACCCAAATTGACCAAAACAGATTAAGGTTTCTTCATCTTCCTGTCCTAGAGAATGAGACGTTGCTCACCAGGTGTTATGGACTTAAATTCCTCAATCACCTCATTGTAATTAACTGACAAAGCCAATTCTTGTTCAATGTACAAAATCACAAGTGAGTTGAGGCGCTGTTGGGACACTGTACTTCTTAGTTTGTTTTTTACTTGTGCTAGTTTCGAAAAGGCTCTTTCACATGAACAGCTTGTAACAGGTAAGACTGCAAAGCATTGAATAGGTTTGTAAAAGGCCTGGAACATGGAAGACTGATCCGATTCCGTTAGCCAATCAAGCCACTCTCTGGTGGTGTTCGTAGTGCTACCTTTAGGAACAGATCCATCATAACTCCGCAGCAATCCGACTTCAGCTTCCAACTCATCCAAGGACACTTTAAATTTGTTGGCAGTGATTCTCATATCGTCCCTGCCAATGTCTAAGCTCAGCAGTTTTCCCGTTGCGGTCACAATTTTACAAGTCTCCTGTTCAAATCGCTGGTCAATGCCGGTAATCGTTGAGTCTAGGAGTGGGGAAAAGGAAGTTATTCTCTCCTGCTCCTCTTTTATATCAAAGTGATGCTGGGACTCAAATGCGTCATCAATACAAGTGGACGTTTTTCTCTTCTTAACTGCGGGCATCGATATATCATTCTCTACACACATTTTCACACTGTCATTGAAAATAGATTGAAAATATTCTGGGCCACTTCTCATTGCAGCCAAAGAGTTACACAAGCTTTTCACCCCTGTCATTGCAGTAAGTAAATTGAGATCTGGAGCTTGAAGAGCCTTATTCACTTTTACCACCATCTAGAGAATAGGGTGCATCATGTGAAGGGCAAAGATGAACTTGAACGAATTTAGTTCATGGATAAGGCCCCTGACTTTTATTTCAGCATCAGCAAGGCGAGTTGTTTCGATAATCTCTTGTAAAGCTTTTAAAATGATGGATCAGCTTTTGTTTTACAGCAGCCACTGCTTCTGCTCTGCATGCCCATCTTGTGTTTGATAGTGACTTCAAAGTCTTCAACTGGGATCCTACTTCTTGTGAAATCTTCTCCATTACTGCATGTCGCACAGGACTCCCCTCCATGAAGGCATAAAGAGTCTGAATGAATAACACCAAAAAAATCAAAGACGGTTCTGTTTTGTTTACTTGAAGTGCATGCATCTACTGGGACGAGGTTCAAACAAGGCGCATAGCAGTGTGCATAGAGTATTTCACGGTTTCTTTCTTTACATTTCATTTGAGCTCCCGCAGTACATCCAGACATAGTAGATGCGCCATCAAAACCGACAGACGTCACTGATGACCCGTCAATTTTAAGAATGCCAAGGACGTCATTTAACTGGTCAAAAATAGACTGAGCATCAACTGTTAATAGTCTCTGAACAGATACAAAATGTTCAACTGGACTATGTTTTTCATTGTCAAAATACCGCACCACAATGGACATCTGTTCATGGTGTCCACAGTCAGTAGTGTCATCGGCAATTATTGAGACCACTTTTCCAGTTAGTGAAGACACAATCTTTTGTTGCACAACGTTGTGCAAGGCCACAATTAAATCATTCTGGATGCGATTACTCAGAGAGGTAGCGTTTCGAGGAGATCGTTGCACATGCTTTGCCATTACGGGATCATATTTTTGGAGCATATTGACAAGATTTAGAAATAAACCTTTATCAAAACTGTCAGCTTTTTCATCGTGACCCCTGAATGGTCTCCCACCTTTCACCAAACACAGAACAATGTCAATAAGTCGCTCCATTACACTTCGGTTTTGGCACCGTTCTTCTTCTTGTTTAGACAGATAAGCCTGCTTGCCCTCATCCAAGAATACATCAATAGGTTTCCCTTCATTAAAACTTGACCATGAAGAACAGCTCAACACATGAGATTTTGACAGTTTGTGGTTTTTAAAACATTCATTAGCCCCATGCCAGTTTCTGAATCCCTTATCAATAAATACTGAATCAGTGTGACCTTTGTTTGTTGCATCATTAGAGGAGAAGAAACGGCAGTAAAAGCAAAATGCTGCATCCTTTGATGGGCTGTATTCTAACCACCTAGACTTTTCATACCAGTCAGACTGAAAACTTCTTTGTTTATTCCCTATGGTACTTCTAGGAAACATGCTCAATCTAGGCTGATAAGGACCTCTAGATAATAGAGACTGGCGTTCTAATCTATTTTTTGGAATATCACAGACTGGGTCATCAGAGGGAACGTTTGATGGCTTTGAAGAAGAGCTACACTGACCTGAGCTAAGAGAAGAAGTCTGTTTCTGTTGGTCATTGCTCAGTTCATTGCACGCACTGGAACTGGTGGCGGCTTTCTCTTCGGGTACGTTCTTAACCGAGGAGTCCGAGGTATTTGCACAACGATCAGCACGTTCATTATCATTCGGTTTGTCGGCTCCTTTTCTTCTCTTAACAACGAACCCACCCATATTTTAAAATTAAAAGGGGGTATCATATGATTGAATTAAAACGTAAAGCCACGGGCTTGTTATGCTATTTCAATAGAGTACACGCAACAAAGATTCTCCAGCTTTCTCCCTGACCACACCACACGATCCATCGTCTACAGCCAAGCTCTGCGATACAACCGCATTTGCTCCAACCCCTCAGACAGAGACAAACACCTACAAGATCTCTATCAAACGTTCTTACAACTACAATACCCACCTCCGGAAGTGAAGAAACAGATTGACAGAGCCAGAAGAGTTCCCAGAAGTCACCTACTACAGGACAGGCCTAACAAAGAAAATAACAGAACGCCACTAGCCGTCACCTTCAGCCCCCAACTAAAACCCCTCCAACGCATTATCAAAGATCTACAACCTATCCTGAAGGATGACCCAACACTCTCACAAATCTTGGGAGACAGGCCAGTCCTTGCCTACAGACAGCCCCCCAACCTGAAGCGAATACTCACCAACAACCACATACCACACAACAGAACCACTAACCCAGGAACCTATCCTTGCAACAAAGCCCATTGCCAACTATGCCCACATATCTATTCAGGGGACACCATCACAGGGCCTAATAACATCAGCCACACTATCAGAGGCTCGTTCACCTGCACATCCACCAATGTGATATATGCCATCATGTGCCAGCAATGCCCCTCTGCCATGTACATTGGTCAAACTGGACAGTCTCTACATAAAAGAATAAATGGACACAAATCAGATGTCAAGAATTATAACATTCATAAACCAGTCGGAGAACACTTCAATCTCTCTGGTCACACGATTACAGACATGAAGGTTGTGATATTACAACAAAAAAACTTCAAATCCAGACTCCAGCGAGAAACTGTTGAATTGGAATTCATTTGCAAATTGGATACAATTAACTTAGGCTTGAATAGAGACTGGAAGTGGCTAAGTCATTATGCAAGGTAACCTATTTCCCCTTGTTTTTTCCTCCCCCCCCCCCCCCCCAGACGTTCTTGTTAAACCCTGGATTTGTGCTGGAAATGGCCCACCTTGATTATCATACACATTGTAAGGAGAGTGATCACTTTAGATAAGCTAATACCAGCAGGAGAGTGGGGTGGGGGGAGGTATTTTTTCATGCTTTGTGTGTATAAAAAGATCTTCTACACTTTCCACAGTATGCATCTGATGAAGTGAGCTGTAGCTCATGAAAGCTTATGCTCAAATAAATTGGTTAGTCTCTAAGGTGCCACAAGTCCTCCTGTTCTTTTTGCGAATACAGACTAACACGGCTGTTACTCTGAAACATTACAAATGCTGTAGACACTGCGCTGGGCATGCTGGACGCGGCCGCGCTTAGAGGTCAAAGAATTTTCTAGAATAATAGTCGGGGGGGGAGGACCAATGGTAATGCAGCGCCGTAGTCGTGGGGACGCATGCTGCGAGCGAACGCAGGCTTTCTATACATTTCTACAACATCTATATTACGCAATTCGGCGCTGATTGCATAACACTACAAGCCATACTTTAAAACTAAAAGAGCGTATCATGCGATTAAATGAAAACACAAAGCCACTTTTCTGAGACATTAGGGCGTGCCTGGGCACACCCCGTACGCACGCCCGTGGTTCTGTTCCTTAATGGCTCAGCTGTATTCACCTCTTGGACCAGATCCTGTGCGCCACTTAGCACTAAATCAAGAATTGCCTCTCCCCTTGTGGGTTCCAGGACTAGCTGCTCCAAGATGACCTCATTAATTATCTCTACAAATTTTATCTCTGCATCCCGTCCTGAGGTGACATGTACCCAATCAATATGGAGATAGCTGAAATCCCCCATTATTACAGAGTTTTCTAGTTTTATAGCCTCTCCAATCTCCTGGAGCATTTCACAATCACCATCAACAGCCTGGTCAGGTGGTCGGTAGTATATCCCTACTGCTATACTCTTATTATCCAAGCATGGAATTTCTGTCCCTAGAGATTCTATGGTACTGTTTGATTCATTTAAGATTTTTATTCTATTTGACTCTGGTTTTTTTTCCCCACATTTAGTGCTACTCCCCAATCAGCACAACCTATTCTGTCATTCCTATATATTTTGTACCCTGGTATTACCGTGTCCCATTGCTTTATCCTCATTCCACCAAGTTCCTGTGATTCCTGTTACATCAAATCCTCACTTCATATCAGGCCCTCAAGTTCACCCATGGTAGAATTTAGAGTTCTTGCATTTGTATATGAGCACTTACAGAATTTGTCACTTTTTAGCTGTCTGCCATTATGTGATGTAATTAAATGGGACTCTTTTTCATTTGATTTTCTTGTCAGTTCCTGTCTGTACCTTATCAACTCTTAAGTACCATAGGATGAATTTCATCAGGCTCTGCTGACTTGAATACATTTAACTTATCCAAACGATCTGTAACCTGTTCTTTCCCTATCAAGGAATGTGTTGCTTCCCCCTTGTTGTTAATATTAATTGTGTTGAGTCTGCCTGAAACGCATGCTCCTCCACACCTGTCGGCTTTCTCCCAGCCCTTAGTTTAGAAACTCCTCTGACCTTTTTAATTTGACATGCCAGCAGTCTGGTTCCATTTTGGTTTAGGTGGAGCCCATCCCTCCTGAATAGGCTCCTCCTTTCCCAAAAGTTGAAGCAATCTCAGAACCATTAGCAATTATTTTTGAGGGTGGGTGCGCCCTCAGAGGACTGACGAAGGGAAAATATAGTACATACCTTTAAAAAGGGAACAAAGAGAACACAGCCTAACGAATCAGCCTAATTTCAATACCTGGAAAGATGCTGGAACAAATGATTAAACAATCAGTTTGTAAACCCCATGAGATAAAGAGGGTTGTAAGGAATAGCCAGCATGGCTCTGTCAAGAACCAATCATGCCAAACCAACCTAATTTCCTTCTTTGACAGGGCTATTGGGCTAGTGGATGGGGGGAAGCAGTAGACATGCTACAACTTGATTTTTTTGTATTAAGGTTTTTGACACAATCCCACATGCCATTCTCATAAGGAAACTAGGGAGAAGTGGCATAGATTAAATTACTATAAGGCGGGTGGACAATCGGTTGAAAGATCATACTCAAAGAGTAATTACCAATGGTCTGTTGACAAACTGGGAGAATATATCTAGTGGGATTCCCCAGGGTTCAGTCCTCGGTCTGGTACTAGTCAATATCTTAATTCATGACCTGGATAATAGAGTGGAGAGTATGCTTATAAAATTTGCAAGTGACCCCAAGCTGGGAGGGGTTGCAAGCACTTTAGAGGACAGGATTAGAATTCAAAATGACCTTGACAAGTCAGAGAATTGGTCTGAATTTAAGAAGATGAAATTCAGTAAAGACAAGTGCAAACAACTACACTTAGGAAGGAAAAATCTAATGCCCATCTACAAAATGGGGCATAACTGTCTAGGTGGCAGTGTACTGCAGAAAAGGATCTGGGAGTTATAGTGGATCACAAATTGAATGAGTTGTCAATGTGATGCAGTTGCAAAAATGGCTTATTTTCCAGGGTGTATTAACAGGAATATAATCTGTAAAACATGGGCGGTAATTGTCCTGTTCTACTCAGCACTGGTGAGGCCTCAGATGGAGCACTGTCCAATTCTGAGTACCACACTTTAGGAAAGGTGTGGCTAAACTAAAGAGTCCTGAGGAGACCAATAAAAATGATAAAAGGGTTAGAAAACCTGACCTACAAGGAAAGGTTACAAAAACTGGGCATGTTTAGTCTTGAGAAAAGAAGAGTGAGGGGGAACCTGATAACAGTCTTCAGATATGTTAAGGGCCGCTATAAAGAGGATGGTGACCAATTGTTCTCCATGTTCATTGAAAAGTAGGTCAAGAAGTAATGAGTTAATGAGCTTAATCTGCAACAAGGGAGATTTGTTACGCGTTAGGAAAAGCTTTCTAACAATACAGATAGTTAAGTTCTGGAACAGGCTTCCAAAGGAGGTAGTGGAATCCCCCGTCATTAGAGGTTTTTAAGAACAGGTTGGACAAACAAATCTCAGGATGGTCTAGGTTTACTTGGTCCATTCTCAGTGCAGGGGGCTGGACTTTATGACCTCTCGAGGTCCCTCCATTGTGCCTTTTCCCCTCCCACATGGCTTACTTTGTGTTTATTGACATTGAACTTAACTTGGCATCATGTTGCTCATCGCCCAGCAGGGTTAGGTCTCTCACATTGCTCACACCTCTCTCTGGTCCTAACCTAAGTTCCCTCTAAGCCACACGGCCACGCAGCTCCTATGAAGCCCCACACAGGGGCTCAGGGCTGTGGCAGGGAGAGATGCCCCTCCCCACTGGCCCCAGAGCAGACCTCCCCCCCAGAGGCCCGAGCGCAGACCAGCCAGGGGAGAGAAGCCCCTCCCTTGACCCAGCCCCAGCATGGACCTGCTGTGACTGGAGGAGAAGAGCCCCTCCCTCGGCCCAGCCCAGCTCCGCTGGAGCTGCCGTGGCCAGGGAGAGGCACCATTCCCCTGGCCCTGAGCTGCTGGTGCAAGAGAGGGCTCATGGGAGTCCTCTCTCCCCACCACAGCCCCAGGGCAGCCTGCACCCCAAACCCCTCATCCCTGGCCCCACCCCACAGCCTGCACTCCCTTTCACCCCAGCCCTCTGCCCCAACCCTGAGCCCCCTCCCGCACACCGAACCCGAACATAAATTTTGTTATGTGTACCAATATGAAGGTGATGTCACACCTCCCCTCCATATTGATGCACATAACAAAATTTATTCTGCACATAGATGTAAAAAATTAGAGGGAACACTAGTCCTGACTAACCTAAAGAATTTTGTGTCAGCTGCAGACTTTGCTACTCCACTGCTCGTGGATTCTAAGGCCAGAAGGGATCACTGGGCTCCTCTAGTCTGACCTGCTGCATATCACAGGTATTCACTTTTGTTTGAAGAAAAGCACATTTTTTTAGAAAAACATCCAATTTTTATTTAAAAATTGCCAGTGGTAGAGAATTCACCACAACCCTTGATGTATTATTCCAATGGCTAATAACCAGTGTTACAATTGTGCTTCGTTTCTAGTCTGTTTGTGTCTGTCAGCTTCCAGCCCCTGGACCTTTGTTACTACCAGATTTCTGTTTCTTGTGTAGGTTCATAGAGACACTTGCTCTTGGGAAAGCTCCTTGCTAACGCCAGGCAGCTGCTGGCTGGGTCATCTAGTCCCCAGCACTCCCACCATGGCATGCAGTTATAACACACCCACACCTGCCCCCTTTCCAAAGAAGGTCACAGGCAAGAAGTGAGGTCTGAAGAGGTGCTTGCAGCCTGCCTGACGGTTGTCTCCTCAGCCCAGCATTACTCTACTCTTTCTACCCCCCCCCCCCCCCCACACACACACATCCTGTATGGAGCCATGATGCCTGGGGCAGTCACTGCTGTATCTCCAGTCGCCCTTCCTTGTGCTCAGTACAGAGGTATGCAGTGGGCCCAATCCTGCAGCTCCCATCGAAGTCAGTGCACCCAGAGCATGGCCTGGACAGTGCGAGATGGGCTGGAGCAATAATGGTTGTGTTCCTTGGCTGCCGGGCAGCCCCTTGGGCTCTGGGAAAGCTCCCTGCCCCCATATCCTGAGGGAAAGCTCCGGAGTCTCTCTCCAGGGGTTTAGGAGCTCCACTCTCCGTCCTTTGGGACCTCCGCAGGCTCTGAAGGGCTGGACACACTCTCATCCATGTTAGCCCATAAGGCCTTGTGCCTCACCCACCAGCCAGCGCATCAGCTCCAGAGCCAGTGCTCGCCACAGACTCTGTCCTCAGCGGCCCTTGCCCTCCCGGGGAAGGCTGTGCGCCGGGGCTCTGCCTCCTGGGTTCCCGATCATGAAGCCTCCCAGGCAGGGAGAGGGTTTGCCACAGCTGGAGTGGGAGACAGGCGGCAGCAAGGGGGCTTGTGGGAAACAGGGGGGCAGGGATCTGGATGGGGTTCTGCATGTGTCATTTAGCACAGATCCCTGGTGAGCCGGAGCTACCCTCCCTCCATCTCTGTATTTCGTGATGTGCCAGAAGGCCAGTCAGTACTGCCTTGGCAATCCCCAGTGCCCGCCCCCGCCACCCCTCCACACCCACGTACAGAACAGAGATTGCAGACCCAGTGCCCCCCCCAGCCCCTCCACACCCATGTACAGAACAGAGATTGCAGGCCCAGTGCCCCCCCTCGCAGCCCCTCCACACCCACGTACAGAACAGAGATTGCAGGCCCAATGCCCCCCCCCCCAGCCCCTCCACACCCACGTTCAGAACAGAGATTGCAGGCCCAGTGCCCCCCCTCCCAGCCCCTCCACACCCACGTACAGAAGAGAGATTGCAGGTCCAGTGCGCCCCCCCCCGCCCCTCCACACTCATGTACACAACACAGGCTGCAGACCCTCCTTCCCTGGGCCCCATCCCCGAACAGCAGCTGGGCTGGAGGGGGGATGCTCCACTCTCCAAACACACTGATCACCTTGGAGGACAGCTTGTGTCGCATCAACAGGCAGCTTTAGGGCTAGAATCGGCGCCCAAGTCCCTGCAGCCTCTGAGGACAGCCCTGCTGAAATGTTAATCTGCGGCAAGGTGTACGGGATCATTGTGTTTCTCTTGGGTGGCAAAGGAAGCAGGAGCTGCCTGATGCGACCTCTTTGTGCTCGGCACGGGCAGGGTCAAAACGCGTTCCTGGCTTCCATAGCTGTTCAATCCATAGCTGTCCAGGCCTTTTCGAAGTGTTGTAACACCGAGAGAAGAGAACACTGTATGGGGGTGAGCTGAAATGGCAGCTAACTGGCCCCTGACAGAGCTGATGGCTGTAAAGAGCTGACGATCCCTCCTGCAGGATGCCATCCTGCCCTGTGGCAGAGTGAATGGCAGACACCCCAGAGCCCAGCCTCACCCTGGTTCCATCCCACTGAACAGCTGTGCAAGTGGTTCTGGCTTCTTGCCTAACCCCTGTTAACTGAGGGCAGCATTTCCAAAGGTGCCCACTGAGTTTTGGTGCCTAAGCTGAAACACCTGGGGTCTGATCTTCAGAGGTGCTGGGCGCCCTCAGCTCCAGGGGAAGCCAAGAGCGGACCTGCGCCTGCGTGAATCAGGACCTAGGACTAGATGGACAAAAGGAGTTAGGCACCTAGGTCCCAGGTTTGCACAAAACTCCCACTGAACCTTGCAGGTGCCTAAGCTCACCTGGCACGTAGGTAGATGCACATAGGGGCCGACTCCATGAGTCTGGGCTGGAGCACCCACCAGCAGCCAGCTCCCCCCAACCAACTCTTCCCCCTCCCTCCCAGCACCGCCCGCCCGCCGTGATCAGCAGTTTTGCAGCATTTAGGAGGCGCTGGGAGGGAGGGGGAGGAGTGGGGAGGGGGCGCGCTCAGGGGAGGCGGCGGAACTGGGTGAGAAGAGGTGGGGCAGGGATGGAGCGGGGGCGGGAAGAGGTAGGGTGGGGATGGGATCTTGGGGGAAGGGGGAGGGCAAGAGTGGGGCCTGGGGTGGAGCGGGGGTGGGAAGAGGCGGGGTGGGGGTAGGGCCTGGGGCCTGGAGGAAGCCAGCGCCTGTGTGTCTGCAGGAAAATTCCCTTGGCACCTGTGTTTCCACCTCTGAGCGGGTGACCTGCAGCCTCCCTCTGGGCATCTGCACACCTCTCTCCCACCTAAGCTCCAGGCGAGTCCCAGGCTGGGGGAAGATAGGCGTCTGGCTGATCCCGTAGGTGCCCTCAGGGGGTGGAGGAGGAGCTCCCTCATAACTTTTAGGGAGAGGGGAGGCGCTGGTTTGGGGAGAAGGGATTTGAGCTACCTGGCAGGTGAGTGCTCTAACCACTGGGCTGTGGAATACTCTGATGGGGGCCTGCTCAGTCTCTCCTGTGACCTCTGGATAAATCATTTGGGCTGGGGATCGAGGGCACACAAAGGTGAGAAAACTCACTTAGCCAAGGTGTGGGTGACCCAGGACCCAGGCCCCCTGCTCCAGAAAGCAAAGAGCAGAATTAAAAGGTCAGTTTTCAGTTAACTTCCTGGCTGAAGTTAACAGCAACATGGCTCAGTACTGGTCCTGCATTGTTTACTATATTGATTAATGAGCCGGAAAGGGGAGAGAGCGTCACAGAGGGATGGTTAAGGGGTGATGACACAGACTGTAAGTACCTACATGGGGAACAAATATTTGATAATGGGCGCTTCAGTCTAGCAGAGGCAGGCCGAACACAAGCCAAGGGCTGGAAGCAGAAGCTAGACAAATTCAGACTGGAAATAAGGCACAATTTTTTAACATGATTATTAACCACTGGAACCACTTGTCAAGGGCTCTGGTGGCTTCTCCCCCACTGGCAGTTTTTTAAATAAAAAGGGGACGTTTCTCCAAAAGATCTGCTCCAGTTCAAACAGAAATTAATGCAGGAAAATCCTAGGGCTTGTGTTATGCAGGAGGTCAGACAAGGTGATCACAAGGGTCCCTTCTGGCCTTGGGATGTATGAATCTATGAACAGTGAAGGAGCAAAATCTGCAACTGACACAAAATTCTTTAGGTCAGTCAGGACCAGAGAGAGCTGTGAGGAACTTCAGAGAGACCTAACCCAGCGGGGCATCGGGCAATCTGACGGGAAATTAAATTCAATGGTGATAAATGCAAAGTAAGGCACATTGGAGTGAAACGTTTAAACGATCTGTACAGCTTACAGGGTTCTAAATTAAACTGTATCAGCCCACAAAAGGACCTGGGTGTCACTGTAGACAGTTCAGTGAAATCTCTGCTCAGTGTGGAGCTGTTGGCAAAAAACAAACAAACATCCTCGTGTTCAGTTGCACATGGAATGGGATAGAAAATAAGATGACGAATAGCCTAATGCCGTCATATATATAAATGGTGCAGCTTCAGACTTCAGATCCTGTGTGCAGTGACCGTCTCCCATCTACAGGGATACTGCAAAGCCTGAGGGGCCCAGAGATGAGCAAGGAGAGTGATCAAGGACATGAAAAAGAGAGATCAAAATGACTGGGCTTGTTACCTCAGGAGAAGAATAAGAGGAGCTATGATGGAAGTACCTACAATAAAGACTGGTTTAGAGCAGGTAGATTGAGAGCTCGTTTTCTCCATCTCATAACCCAAGAAAGAAGGGACAGTAAGAAAAACTGAAAGCGGGGAATTCAAAACTGATAAAAGGAAATATGTTTTCACACAAGGTATAATCAGCCCATGGAATTCACTGCCACAGGAAGTCATTGAGGCCAAGGGTTAGCATTCAGAAAGGGACTGGAGCTATATGGATAACAAGAATATCCAGAGTTATCATAGTTAATGATAACAAAAGTTCTGGCAGGAAGCATAAACCTCCTGCTTCAGGTTTTAAGATGATCTGTAATTATTAGAGACCAGGATGAGGACTAAAGTGTGGGGCAGGTTATCCCTAACTGCGGCTGTGGTCTTCTGCAGTTTCCACAGTATGCATCCGATGAAGTGAGCTGTAGCTCACGAAAGCTTATGCTCAAATAAATTGGTTAGTCTCTAAGGTGCCACAAGTACTCCTTTTCTTTTTGCGGCTAAGGTGTTCTCTCACCTTCCTCTGCAGCACTGGTACCAGCCGCAGCACCTTGCGCTAGGTGGGCCTTGGGTCTGATGCAGTCTGGCACCTGTGAGCCTAAAAACTGGCCTGCACTCCAGCAAGTAGAGCTGACCTGAAGCTCTTAATTTCAGCTGCTTTATAAATAAGCAAAGCAGACAATGACATCTAAAGGGAATGTTAGTAACTTTCCTGTACTTACAGTGTGGGCTTGCTGGGGCTTCAGTGATGCAGGGACCTGGTGCAGGCCCTCTGCATGGGTGCATTTCACCCTACATGATTAAACTGTGATCTCTAGTAGAAAATGAAAAGGTAATGCAACCTTCCTCTGGTTGTGCAGAATGTGGTGTGATGTTCTGAAGAAGCCAGGACTTGCCCCCAGAGCTAACCAGTGACACCCAGCTGCAGTGGATCAGCTTTCCTGAGTGCGCCCGGCACAAGGAGCACAGGAGAATCATGGAATATCAGGGCTGGAAGGGACCTCAGGAGGTCATCTAGTCCCACCCCCTGCTCAAAGCAGGACCGATCCCCAGCTGAATCATCCCAGCCAGGGCTTTGTCAAGCCTGACCTTAAAAACTTCTAGGGAAGGAGATTCCACCACCTCCCTAGGTAACGCATTCCAGTGTTTCACCACCCTCCTAGTGAAAAAGTTTTCCTAATATCCAACCTAAATCTCCCCCACGTAACTTGAGACCATTACTCCTTGTTCTGTCATCTGCTACTTCTGAGAACAGCCTATAGCCATCCTCTTTGGAACCCCTTTCAGGTAGTTGAAAGCAGCTATCAGATCCCCCCTCATTCTTCTCTTCTAAGACTAAACATCCCCAGTTCCCTCAGCCTCTCCTCATAAGTCATGTGCTCTAGACCCCTAATCATTTTTGTTGCCCTTCGCTGGACTCTCTCCAATTTATCCACATCCTTTTTGTAGTGTGGGGCCCAAAACTGGACACAGTACTCCAGATGAGGCCTCACCAATGTCGAATAGAGGGGAACGATCACGTCCCTCGATCTGCTGGCAATGCCCCTACTTATACATCCCAAAATGCCATTGGCCTTCTTGGAGGAGCTTGGAACTCTACAGATTAATCAGGTGTTTTTCGGTAAAACAGAGTCCCCCTCCCCCCTTACTCACACAAGCAGGGGCAATGAAGTTACACCCGGGATGAATCTGGGCCAGTGGGGCTGCTTGTATGACTATGGTAAACAAGATTTGTTCTTCAGCAAGGAGGGGGACCTGTACTGTTTACATGGCAGCTAAGTCAGGGCTCTCCGTTCTCCCGTGCTTGGCTCGGCAGCGGGCCTCCGCTGGCAGGACCGGATACCCTACTGAGCCCGCCTCGGTGGGTTCTTCTGCCTTCCCATGTCGGAAATCAGAACCGACTTCCAAGCGCTCCCCGGGGGCGGGGGGCAAAGGGGCGGCGGGGAGCGCAGCGCGGGGTGAACCCCGGGCGCCGGCCGGCGCTGGCTGGCTCGGATCGCTGCGGAACCTCACGCCTCTGTCCTAACCTCCGCTTAAACCCCCGAGCGCCGCGCAAGCTGCTCCCGCAGCCCGGCGCTTGCCGCAGCCGGCGCTCCCCGAGCCCTTCGCGCTGCGGGGGCTTTTCCATTGGTCGCAACCGCGGCCGCGCACCGAGCAGCCGCTGCCGGGCCCGGGTCTGGCCGGCTGCGGGGCTCGGCGCCGGCTCCAGCCCGGTGCAAAGCCGGCCAGAGGACCCCGGCCCGGCCCGGCCCGCCCCCGGCCCGCACTCACTTGCTCGCACCAGGCAGAGGTCGCAGCTGAAGAGCACCAGCACGGCCGAGTTGAGGCAGGCGGGGAAGGGGGCCATGGCCCCGCCGGGGGCAGCCCGCGGGGGCCGCAGGAACCCCGGGCTGGGGCCGCAGGAACCCCGGGCTCCGTGCCCGCCGCGGCGGGATCGGCCCCTGCGCCGGTGCGCAGGGACAGGGGGCGCGGCCGGGGCATCAGCCTCACGGGGGGCGGCCCCGCCGGGACAGGGGCGCGGGGCTCCCCGCCGGCGCCCCGCACCGGAGCCCGGCGCAGCGAGCCGGGGGGCAGCGAGCCGGGGGGCAGCCGCAGCGCAGCGGGGCAGGGGCGGGACGCGGCGGGCACCGGCCGAGCGCAGCGCGCAGGCTGGAGACTGGCGGGACCTGCGCGGCCAGCACCACGGACAGCTCCGCCCCCAGACTCCCCCCGGCGCCGGCCGGCTCCGCCCCCCAGTCTACCCCCCTGCGCCGGCTCCGCCCCCAGGCCCCCCCCGCGCCGGCCGGCTCCGCCCCCCAGTCTACCCCCCTGCGCCGGCTCCGCCCCCAGGCCCCCCCCCGCGCCGGCCGGCTCCGCCCCCCAGTCTACCCCCCTGCGCCGGCTCCGCCCCCAGACCCCCTCCGGCCCCCCCGCACCGCCGGCTCCGCCCCCAGTCTCCCCCCCTCCCCCCCGCGCCGGCCGGCTCCGCCCCCCAGACCCCCCCCCGCTCCCGCAGGGCTGTGTTCATGCCGTGACATGGCCTCGCTGCCTGGGGGGGTGTTTGATCAGTTGATGCGTTTCCCCCATGGCCTGTGCCGGTCTCTCCGGGGACCTGGCCGTGCTCCTCCCCTGCTCTCGCTGGGGTCACACGGGAGCGCTCCGTGAGTTACAGGCCCTTGCAGACACGAACTTGTCCCCTGGGCTGGTTCTGAGGTCTGGGAAACGCAGCCCCAGCCGTGGTGTGACTGAGGGGGGGTGGCGATTTGCAGGCCGGGGTGAAATTCACCGGGTGCAGAGGGAGCTCAGGGCACAAAGGTCCCGGGGAGCTTTCCGAGGCCTGTGCGCCCTGTGCTGAGCTGCACGGGGTCTGCTGCAAGCCCAGCGGCTTGAGAGACCCCGGCTGGCTAGGGTCAGGCCTTGGCAGAGCTGGGGAAGTGGGTGACTCCTGCCCTGGGCTCTGAGCTTGGCTGCTGGGTCCCTTCACGCCCCTGTACAGAAGGGTGCAGCGCCCTCACCTGCTAAGTTGGATGCCACCTTGGCTCTGTACACACTCCTATGCACCCAGCAAGACCCTGGTTTCGCAGGGAGGCCAACACATCTCAGGGACCCGGGGAGGAACCGTCCAAGCTTTGACATGACTCATCCAAACGTTGCCCTCCCCAAGTCCTGTGTTTCCAGGTTTGGGGCCACACTGCCCCTCCCCCTGCAGCAGGAATGTCACTCACACACTGCTCCCCCATCTTCCAACCTCCAGGCCCCCCAAACCTGTAACAAACCAACCACACACCCCTCAAATAGAGATTTCTGCCCCAGAAAGAGAGGTGCCAGTGACTGCCCTGGCTAGCATGGTGGGTTTATGACGGGCGCAGATTCTGTGGTGATGGTGGCCATAGACAGCCCTATGCCATTTGAGGCTGGTGAAATGGCTCCTCCACCTGTCCATAGCCCATGATGTGGCCTGGCCTAGCTGGCACAGGCAGGTAACAGCTGGGCTACCCATACAGGGGGCCTGGCAAGGGTCCAAGTTGCACAGTGTGTAGACCTGCTCATCCAGGGCTAAGCCAGGCCTGCAGGGGCCCTTCCCACAGCTTGCCCTGCGCAGTGATCTCTGCACAGGGGGAGTACACGGACTACCCCACACTGCAGGGCGCAGGGCTAGCTAGAGCAAAGCGAGCTCGGGTACAGCTGCACCTGTGGTACAGGGCGTGGAAAGTGGACGCTGGCTCCTTTGGGCATTTCTTCCTGTGGAAAGGAGACACGTGCCAATCGTTGGTGTTTCAACTCCTTAGGAATCCCTGCCTGCACTGGTGGGTTCTCATCCTGGGAGAGTGCTGGCTCCCGGCCAAAGACTCTCCTTTGCCTGGTCTTTTCTGCTCATCTCTCCACTGAACCAAACACAGGCCCAGCCAGACCTACGTCATGCAGTGTGAACCAAGCGCTTCATTACTGCAGCACGTAAAGATTGCTCCGTCCTCGCCACACCTCCTCTGATGGGTTAGCAGCGCCAGAGCCTAATCTCTGCCCCGGGGCCGAGGGGCTCAAACTCTGCGCTATCAATATTTACAGTGAGCCGTTCATCATGGGCTTTAATTGCACTCGGATACCACAAGCTGCTCCCTCTTCCTTAGCTCCTGAGGGAGAAGTGTGTTTGGCCAGCACTGATACCACAAGCTGCTGGGAAGTCTGCTTGGCCTGGCGCCAGTGGGTCCATATGCTGAGATCAGGGGAGGGGAGGAGTAGTTAGGTGGTCACAAATTTTTTAATGGGCAAACAGGAATTTTCTCCTCCTAGAAAGTCCCCCGGGCAGGTTGCAGCCAGAGCAGAAAATGAGCGAGAAGCTGGAGCTCTGGATGTTAACGATTGACTGTTGCTGACAAACATCAGAGGTGCTGCACAGAGAACGGCCTGGGGAGGATTGTGCTCAGTGCACACGCCAGATGCAAGGATTAGAACCAACACCCAGCAGGCGGCGGCATGAGGCCAGTTGAGCACAGTTACTCCTCTTGGCAAAGAATATGGCTGGGGTATCGATCCTTTTCCTTCTGTCTTGCAACACACGCTCAGTCTGTCTAGGGCAGGGACGCGGGTCAGAGGAGGGGAGGCCTCCCTGCACAAAGCTCCACTGATGGGTGGGCCAGTAGAGACCAGCTGCCTGTGTTTCGACCTCCCTGAGGTCTGAGCCTGCTCAGAGCAGGTCTAGATGACTGCAATTAAAAACCCACAAGTGGTGCATGTCAACTGGGCTGCAGCCGAGCTCTGAGACTCTCCCCTCTCGCAGGGTCCTAGAGCCTGGGCTCCAGCCTGAGCCCTAACTTCCACATTGCAATTAAATGGCCCATTAGCCCGAGCCCTGCGTGCCTGAGTCAGCTGGCATGAGCCAGCCCTGAGTGTCTAATTACAGCGCAGGCATACCCACACGTGGCTGGAGCTGGTCTGTGCTGCAGCTCCCACCATAGCTAGCAGGAGTGGAGCTGCAATGCAGAGATTTCCTTCCGGCAGCCGGTGCAGAGCGCCTCCCACAACACTGGTCACCGTGGGACCATTCCCTAGACTCCCATAACCCTGGCCTCTACCTAAGCTCTGCTGAGAGCTGGTGGGCCAAGAAGCTAGTAGGCCTACAGCCAAAGCACCACCCAGGAGACCCCTGATTGGAGGATCGCCTGGCTATGCCTATCGGCTATACCTATCAGTCCAACCATGCTGTTTAAGTCAGAAGGAGGCCCAGGCCGTTTGTCTGAGCAGCAAGGTGATTTCCTCTTGTGGCTGCATTGGACCTGGCTTGTGCCTGCCTCCTGCATCCAGCGCTGTTCCTGATTCCTGCTCCGCTCCTGCCTGACCCCTGCCTTTGCTCCTGTTCCCACCATGCTCTTGCTTCATGCTTGATCCTTGCCTCTCCTCTAGTTCCTGCCCTCACCTCCAATCCTCAGTGACCCGCCCTGGCTCCGACCCCAGCTGCTGCCTTTTGGCCCGGATTCTGGCTTGACCGCGGGCTCTGGTAATTGGTATCTGACCTCGGCTCTGAGCCTCAGCTTTGATTCCTGGTTCTGACTCTGGCTTGACCCCGGGCTCCTTGTAATTGGCAGTTGACTCTGATGCTGACCCTTAGCTTCATTCCCCAACCTGGATGCCTGCTCTGACTACTAGGCCAGACTGCCTACATCCTGACCCATAACATTGTTCCACCATGAGGTGGTGGTGTGTGTAAAATGCCCTATTTAAACTAATCTCAGCCATGCCTGGCAGAGCACTGAAGGCTGTTATGATTCACACCCCTGGTGTGTGTAAGGAAGTTCTGTAGCCTGTCCATGTCCAGTGCAGAAGAACGTGACGTATGGTAGCTGAATACCCAGAGCCACTCAGGGCTGAGCTCTGGTGCTGGCTCTATGGTATCTCAGTGCGTGGAACAAGTCAGGGCTGGCCCTGGGTCTTGTGGTCTTGGGGGCACCCTCAGGGCCGAGCATCAAGTATTAACCCAGTTATCTGTATGAAGCAGACTTGTAATGTCATCAGCAGTGACAAGAGGCACGTGTGACAACCTGTTTCCATAGAGCCAGCTGCCTGCTATGACTGCTGCTGCCACCATTTAGTTCTCCCGAATCAGCGGCTCCCTGATTTCCCAGAGGCTCCTGCCATCATTGGCCTATAGTTACCGGCTCGACCCACCTGTCCTGTAAAATATTGCCACAATGTTAGCTGTTTTCCAGCCCTCTGGTGTTTCCTGATTATTCTCTCCTGCCCAAGACCCTGCCAGGCTGGCTTTGGGCATTATCAGCTGAGAATGCTTGGCAGGTGCACAGTTGTGATCACTTGGGATGTGTTTGAACTTTTGCCTCTGGGCATGTGCGGTGCCAGCCCTCACAAACCTGTTTCCTGCCGCTGTTAAACACCCGCTCCCTCCTGTCTTCCTTGTGGGTTTGCATTACACCCATTTGTTGCATCTCGTTCCCGTTAGCATGTGCGCGCTCTGAAGCAGGGACTGTCTCATTCTCTATTTTTGTATCGAGTTCACCCAATGGGGGTCCCTGCTCCGACTAGGCCTCTGGTGCTACTGTCATACCAATAACAACGCTAACGAATCACAAAGCCCTCAGTCTGTGGTGCTGTATAAATAACTGGTAATAGATTTGGAAGGACCACTGTGACAGAGTAGCTGGCCCCTTAAATTAAACTGGGCTCAGCTTGCCTGTTCCAGTCCAGATCCACCCTCCTTTGGTGTAATGAGGAGGGAAGCATGCTGCTGGGAGTTATAAATGAGAGCTCAGACTCATGAGAGGGGAGTTCAGAGTCCTGAAAGAAAGTTTCAGAAACCAGAGTTAAGAAAAGGAAAAGTCCAGAGACCTCAGAGACAAGCGAGCACCGAGGAAGAGCAGAGCTGGGCTGAGAGCTGCAGCGAGGGAGTGGTGAGAGTTCCCTATGTAAGCCAAGTCGGGATGAGCTCTACCCTGACATCTGGTGGTGAATTGTGGCAAGTTGTGGAAAAGAACTTCAGGGGCTGATCTCGTTTGCATAGGCACACCCACCCCGCCTAGCATGAGCCCACAGCAGCCCAAATAGTCACTTTGGCTGCTGCGGGGTCCCCAGTTTCTCTGTTATTGGGGCAGGAAGAATAAAGTGTTGTTACCCTGATTACATGAATCAAGGACAGTGGAACTGTTTTATGACGGAGGGACTCGCCATCAACTAAGTAGCATTCGCTAGACAAGGGACATGGGTTCCAAAACCCAGTGAATAGAATGAGGTTGTGGACAGGTGTTTGTGTTCTTTCTAAGGGCCCTAAATGCTAACTATAGCTTTTCTTTCCACTGTGTAATAGCAGAGCTAATTCTGATTCCACTGGGAGTTTGGTTATGGATTGTAGAGCTGAATTCACTTTGGGCTAATGGTGCACTAGCACTGGGGCTCCCCTGCTATCAGCTGAAATCGCTGAGTATGGTGTTAAGTAGTAGGGGGCCTGAAGGTATATTGGTGAGCCGCTTGCAGGTTGGCTACGGGAGAGGAGCAGCTGGCAGTGAAAGCTGCAGTAGAAACCTGTGGAGAGGCGGGGCAGTCGGCTATCAGAGCATGTAAGGTGCCCCTTTACTTCCCCATTTCCACACAGGCTGGCGGGGGGGTTTTAAAACTCTGCAGATGAGCTTTGGACTCACCAAGGACAGAAATAGAGACTTTTGGGTTGCTGGACTTTGGGTGACTTTTTTCAGAGTAGCACCCGTGTTAGTCTGTATCTGCATAAAGAAAAGGAGGACTTGTGGCACCTTAGAGACTAACAAATTTATTTGAGCATAAGCTTTCGTGAGCTACAGCTTACTTCATCAGATGCATGCAGTGGATGAAGTGAGCTGTAGCTCACAAAAGCTTATGCTCAAATAAATTTGTTAGTCTCTAAGGTGCCACAAGTCCTCCTTTTCTTTATGGGTGACTTTTGGGTTGCTGGACTCAAGAACCAAAGGGAAAGGACACAGCCCAATTTGCTTGGGATGGGTTTTTGCTCATGGGTAGTGTTATGAATCCTGTTGGTGGTGTTTCCCCAACATAATGCCATATTGTTTCTCTCTGTTATTAAAAGGCTTTTGCTACACTCTGACTCTGTGCTTGCGAGAGGGGAAGTATTGCCTCTTAGCGGCGCCTGGGGGGGGTGGTATATATTTGTCCCAGGTCACTGGGTGGGGGCTCGAGCCGGTTTTGCATTGTGTTATTGGAAAGGAACCCCTAGACACTGAACCCGGCCCTGGTTGCTGCAACTCTGACGGGCAGAAGGGTTACACCTGGTAGAGATAGGTCAGGCTGGTGAAAGCAGAAGGCAGGAAGGCAGTCAGGAGCCCACCTACAACCCTCCCTAGGCCACAGAGACATAGGCAGAGAGGGCTGGATTCTGAGACAGCAGAAGGGGGCGCCTGCTGACTCTCTGAACTGGAAAGCTGAAGCCAGAGGGGCAGAGAGGGCTGATAGCTGAGGATTGATGGAGGGGTGAGGCCACTGATGTTGCCAGGCAACAGCTGGATCCCCCTCCCTGGGAAGGAAACAGAATGGAAACTCCCCAGCTGGAGGAGCTGGAGTGGTGAGAGACACAGAGCTGTACCTGGGAGCTGAGCTGGAGCATGGTGAGCGATGCTGGAGCTATATTCATGTTGCACTGTTGGGATGAATGCACTATTTGGACTGTGCTGGGAGGATTCTGATTTATGGCTGTCAAGCTGTCCCATAGTGTTTCAAGAGCATAAGTACTAAACTCAAGCCAGACTTTTAAAACCTAAATTGGCTGTGAGTTCTATACTTCGATTTCCCCAACTAATTATCAAGTGTAAACTCTTGAGGCGTTACAATAGCCTAGACATGGAGCTACAGACACTCCCCTTGGGTTCTCCGATCTGCCTGGCACCCAGGTAAGTTTACCTTTGTGATAGATGGTCCCTTACATCAAAGATTACATCACTATTCATGTTACTACATAAGAACGGCCAGACTGGGTCAGACCAAAGGTCCATCTAGCCCAGTGTCCTGTCTTCCGACAGCGGCCAATGCCAGGTGCCCCAGAGGGAATGAACAGAACAGACAATCATCAAGTGATCCATCCCCTGTCGCCCATTCCCAGCTTCTGGCAAACAAAGGCTAGGGACACCATCCCTGCCCATCCTGGCTAATAGCCATTAATGGACCTATTTTTTATTAACTTACCTTGTTCTTGTTTGAACCCTGTTATAGTCTTGGCCTTCACACTGTCCTCCGACAGAGGGTTCCACAGGTTGACTGTGCGTTGTGTGAAGAAACACTTCCTTCTGTTGGTTTTAAACCTGCTGCCCATTAATTTCATTGGGTGACCCCTAATTCTTGTGTTATGAGAAGGAGTAAATAACACTTCCGGATTCACTTTCTCCACACTAGTCATGATTTTATAGACTTCTGTCATCTCCCCCCTAGTCATCTCTTTTCCAAGCTGAAAAGTCCAAGTCTTATTAATCTCTGCTCATATGGAAGCGGTTCCATACCCCTAATCATTTTTGTTGCCCTTTTCTATACCTTTCCTAATTCCAAAATATCTTTTGAGATGGGGCAACCACATCTGCATGCAGTATTCAAGGTGTGAGTGTACCATAGATTTATATAGAGGCAATATGATATTTTCTGTCTTATTATCTATCCCTTTCTTAATGATTCCCAACATTCTGTTAGCTTTTTTGGCTGCCGCTGCACATTGAGAGGATGTTTTCAGAGAACTATCCACAATGACTCCAAGGTATCTTTTCTGAGTGGTAACAGCTAATTTAGACCCCATCATTTTGGGATTATATTTTCCAATGTGCATTACTTTGCATTTATCAACATTGAATTTCATCTGCCATTTTTTAGCCCAGTTACCCAGTTTTGCAAGATCCCTATTTAACTCTTCGCAGTCTGCTTTGGACTTAATTATCTTGAATAATTTTGTTTCCTCTGCAAATTTTGCCACCTCACTCTTTACCCCCTTTTCCAGATAATTTATGAATATGTTGAATAGTACTGGTCCCAGTACAGACCCCTGGGGGACACCACTATTAACCTCTCTCCATTCTGAGACTGACCATTTATCCCTACCCTTTGTTTCTTATCTTTTAACCAGTTACTGATCCATGAGAGGACCTTCCCTCTTATCCCATGACAGCTTACTTTGCTTAAGAGCCTTTGGTGAGGGTCAAAGGCTTTCTGAAAATCTAAGTACACTATATATAAGTACACTAAGTACAGCACTGGATCACCCTTGTCCACGTGCTTGTGACCCCCTCAAGGAATTCTAGTAGATTGGTGAGGCCTGATTTCCCTTTAGAAAAACCATGTTGACTCTTTCCCAACAAATCATGTTCATCTCTGTGTCTGATAATTCTGTTCTTTACAATAGTTTCAACCAGTTTGCCCGGTACTGAAGTTAGGTTTACCAGCCTATAATTGCCAGGATCGCCCCTGGAGCCTTTTTTAAAAATTGGCATCACATTAGCTATCCTCTAGTCATCTGATACAGAAGCTGGTTTAAATGATAGGTTACATACCACATACTCCCAGTCCCAAAGAACCAGTCACTTACCTCAAGTCAATTGCATTTTATAGCCCAGACCAAAGCAATCCTTGTAGCCAATCCTATAATAAACTATACAGGTTTATTAATAGAAAAGGGAAAGAAAGTTATTTACAAGGTTACAGTAGGCAAACATACATACACAAATATTAATTCCAATCTTAAGTTTCAAAAAATAATAGAAGCTTCTATAATAAGCAACCACTATACATCCTTTAGGGCTAACCCAGGGTAAGCACGGGGGATCTTTTGCTTATGACTAGTAATCCTTGTCCCCTAGAGTTCAAACAGCATGAAAATACAGTTCCTCCTTGTCAGGGCTTTTTATTCCCTTCCATCCTTATGCTTTGAGCTGCACACTCAGCTGATGAGATGAATTTATTTGGAAGTCTCATCTTCTGGGTGTGCGTGGGGAGAGTAAACAAGAAAGTCTTTTATCCTCGTTAATGTTCCACTGTAGTCCCACCCATGTCGACAGGCCTTCTTTGTCAGGCAGGATGTAACACCTTCTGTTAGAGACTAATTAGTGTGAAATGCAAATGTCTCTCTCCTGTCTGGTGATGTATACAGTTACGAAGGCTTACAATGCAAATGCTCAAATATTACCTTTCAATATGGCATACAGAAATTGAGTGAAATTAACACATGCAACAACTCACAAACATTCAATATAATCTAAACACGTTCTTATCATTCTAATCCCTGTTTTAACTCATGCAGAGGTGAGCCACACTGACTTCAGCTGTGGATTTGTCAGGGTTCAGGGGAGACATGGGGATCTTGGCATGAGCTGGCAGCTGGCAGCATCATAATAGTAGTGAGACTTCTGGTAATAAATTAACCCCACAAAAGGGACTATTTATGTACTCTGAGGGCTGTACCAAGTTTATCTGAGGAATCAAGAGGGAAACTGAGGCAAAGGGCCATTTGCAGGGCTGCCCTGAGGCCACGAGGGGGTGTCTGGGAGAAGGTCCATGTATTTACAACCATATTCTCTAGAATACCTGGTTCCCAAGCCCCCCTCCTTCACCACATTCAAACCCCTCTTCAAAACTTGTGTATACCATGAAAGCTACAAGAAGCAAAGGCAGGAGATTAGGAAGCAGCAAATGAGAACATAAAACAAAAAGGACGACCAGCCCACCAAACAGGGTCCAGGCCCACTATGTAACTAACCATGTGATCTCCTCACCCTCACAATGGCCCTTCTCTAATCTTCCCACTCCTTGCTTGTGTAGGATCCTCCTTCCCTGTGGCCTGTTATATGGAATCTGCATGTTCTCTGGGGAAGGGTCGATACTTGTCTGTCTCACATGCCCACTTGTTTCTGAACAGTTTAAAAATGATGAGTAGCAATGATAAAAGGAGGTGACTGGAATCTTGAGCAGTAACTTGTTTGGGGTTTTTTTCCCCAGGCAAAAATGTCATTTTCAACCACAAATCAGGAAGCCAGATGGCTAAATTCTATTATCTGATTCACAAGGGACTCTGCACAGCATTCTGGGTGGAAGCCGAGGAAGTGGGTGGAGTTCTCTTTGTAATGCTGGCCCTAAAAGCTGCTATCTGGAAACCTGGTGCATGTTTCCTTCTCCTCTTCCTCCCTGTGCACAGCCCTGACTGTTTTGGTCTGTGCATGTGATAAAACATGACCAGCTTTATGATTTCGACCTCCTGCTGGTCATGCCTAATTCCTATCTTAATTCCTGGGGGGCAGCTGCAGGGAACAGGATTCTAAAACTGCACCAATAAAACGTCCTGCCTGCGCCAGGGAGTTTGTGTTCCACAAACAGAGGCAATTTCATTCTGAATCAGGTGATCCATACTAAGAGCATCCGGATCTCTCTAGAAGGAGAAAGCTGGAACCAGTGACCATCACTTGGGCAAATCTGAGCATACAGGGTAAGGGATCTAGATCTGCTCCAGCACACTCTTGCTGTTTCATCTCTCAATTTGTGTCCAGAGGCCTTGTGGCTTTCTGCATGGCCCCTCCATTTCATGGGGGCCTCGCTAATTAGGTGTTTTAGGTAGCTTTGAGGAAAGAATAGTGAGATATTGCTAAAAGAACAGGAGGACTTGTGGCACCTTAGAAACTAACAAATTTATTTGAGCATAAGCTTTCATGAGCTACAGCCGACTTCATCGGATGCATTCAGTGGAAAATATACTACAAAAGGTTTTTTCCTCCCCGCTCTCCTGCTGGTAATAGCTCACCTAGATCACTCTCATTACAGTGTGTAGGGTAACACCCATTGTTTCATGTTCTCTGTGTATATAAATCTCCCCACTGTATTTTCCACTGAATTCATCCGATGAAGTGAGCTGTAGCTCATGAAAGCTTATGCTCTAATCAATGTGTTAGTCTCTAAGGTGCCACAAGTCCTCCTGTTCTTTTTGCGACTACAGACTAACATGGCTGCTGCTCTGAAACCTGAGATATTGCTGATAGATAAGGCTGCGTGTCTGTCACAGAGGTTGCTGAAGTCACGGATTCTGTAACTTTCCATGACCTTTGTGACTTCTGCAGCGGTCAGCGTGGCTGGCCCTGGGGACCACCTGAGCAGCGACCCTGCGGGCAGCTGGAGCAACAACCCTGGGGTTGGCTGCACCAGCTGCTGCTTGGCGGCCCTCGGCTGCTGGTCCCGGAGACTGTCCAAGCAGCGGCTGGTGCCGCTGGCCCTGCACATGGCCCCAGGGACCCCCGAGAGCAGCAGTGCCCCAGAGGCCCCAAGCTAAGATTTAGTCACAGGTATTTATAGTAAAGGTCATGGACCGGTCATGGGGCGTGAATTTTTGTTTATTGCCCATGACCTGTCCATGACCTTTACTGAAAATATCCATGACTGAATTGTAGCCTTACTGATAGGGAAATGCACCTTATCATAAAAGAGGGAAGGGAGGCACAAGGCTAGAAGGAAGAGAATGACTGCCTCGGTCCCCATCCTCTTTGTCTCTAGCATGTTTGTATTTTAAAAAGATGTTGAAAAATTGGAGCAGATGCGGAGAAAACAGCCACAAAAATAATTTGAGAGCTGGAGAAAATGCCTTACAGTGGGAAACTTAAAGAGCTCAATCTGTTTAGTAAAGAAAAGAAAAAAAGTTTGAGAGGGAACTTGATTACAATGTATAAGTCCTTTCATGGGGGAAACTATTGGGTACTAAAGGGCTCTTTAATCAAATGGAGAAAAGTGGAACAAGAACCAAAGATTGGAAGTTAAAATCAGACAGATTTAAACAGGAAATTAGGCTCATGTTTAACAGTCAGTGATTAATCACTGGGACAAACGACCAAGGGAAGTGATGGATTCTCCATCTCTTGATGTCGTCAGATAAAGACCAGCTTCCTAGTCAAACACAAGTTATTAGTCTCAATGCAGGGGTAACTGGGTGAAATTCTCAGGCTTGTTTTATACAGGTCAGACTGGATGAGCTAATGGTCTCTGCTGGCCTTGACATCCATTAATCTTTCATGCCAATTGCATCCACTTTCCAGACTTCAACAACAGCAGGAGGGGGAGAGAAACAGACATGGATGCAAGGGTGAAAAGATGTTTCCAGATATCCTTTGAAATAAGGTAGAGGCACAAAGAGAGAGGCTGTTCCAGATCTTCGGAGCTGTAGAGGAGCAGTCTCTTGCAACCAACAGTGGGGAGATTATTCAGGGTGGGTTTAATGGATGAAGGAAGAATTGGCATTGCCTAGTGCAGAAAATGAGAACAAAACCACTTTTGCACTGGAAGCAGTGTGCCGTGCGGAGACCCTGCTGGAGAATGCTGCAGGGCAACTGGCAGCAAGCGGAGTGGTTGAGAGGAACAGTAACTGATTAGGGGGCTGCTCTGATTGAAGTCAGTGGCAAAACTCCCATTGTCTTCCATGGTGCAAGATCAGGGCCATAGAGGGGTCTGGGTGTGTCTGGAGAAAGGGGAGAGAGGATCTGGGAGCTAGCAGGTCACCAACAGCCTTACAGCATGTTTGAGCTCAGGAGCATGCAAACTCCCACAAGGGAGCTCTGAGGCTCTGTCTCTCCCAGCTTTCAAGTGCCTCCCAGATTGCTAGTGATTGTCCAGAGTCATAGCTAACCAGATACGTCAGCTGCCCGCAGAGCTCCGGGGGTCAGCCATTCCAGGAGAGGCATTCTAGGAACAAGCCTCAAGTGAGGCTGGGTGCATGTGTCAGTGTGAGCAGACGGGGCAGTGTGACCATAGGGGAATGGCAGGGCCTTGGAAGGCGTGATTTAGTCAAGATACTGACCCATAGGTGCATAGGGGTGTGGGGTGCTGCAGCACCCCCTGGTTTGAAGTGGTTTTCATTGTATACAGGGTTTACAGTTTGGTTCAATGGCTCTCAGCACCCCCACTATACAAATTGTTCCAGCCCCCCTGCACTGACCCAGCAGCTGTGAGGAGGAGAGACCATCCCAGCAACATGGTGCAAGAAGCTGAGCATGCTGCTGTCAGGGAGTAGAGGGAGACAGATATTGGTGCTGAGGAGCCAGGGAAAGCCACGAGAGATGGTTCTAGTTGGATCTTCAGTCCCTGTACCTAGCGCACCCATCTCAGACCCTAACTGCCTTTTGCACAAATGTGTCTGGGACTTTGCTCATCAAAATAACCTGTTAATTAATGTGTACCTGCCCAGGAGCACTTGGGATTTGAATGTATGAGAACAAACTCAAGCTAGCTGGTATTACTACAGACTAGGGACCGAATGGCTAGGCAGCAGTTCTGCGGAAAAGGACCTAGGGGTGACAGTGGACGAGAAGCTGGATATGAATCAGCAGTGTGCCCTTGTTGCCAAGAAGGCCAATGGCATTTTGGGATGTATAAGTAGGGGCATAGCGAGCAGATCGAGGGACGTGATCGTTCCCCTCTATTCGACATTGGTGAGGCCTCATCTGGAGTAGTGTGTCCAGTTTTGGGCCCCACACTACAAGAAGAATGTGGATAAATTGGAGAGAGTCCAGCGAAGGGCAACAAAAATGATTAGGGGTCTGGAACACATGACTTATGAGGAGAGGCTGAGGGAACTGGGATTGTTTAGTCTGCAGAAGAGAAGAATGAGGGGGGATTTGATAGCTGCTTTCAACTACCTGAGAGGTGGTTCCAGAGAGGATGGTTCTAGACTATTCTCAGTGGTAGAAGAGGACAGGACAAGGAGTAATGGTCTCAAGTTGCAGTGGGGGAGGTTTAGGTTGGATATTAGGAAAAACTTTTTCACTAGGAGGGTGGTGAAACACTGGAATGCGTTACCTAGGGAGGTGGTGGAATCTCCTTCCTTAGAAGTTTTTAAGGTCAGGCTTGACAAAGCCCTGGCTGGGATGATTTAATTGGGGATTGGTCCTGCTTTGAGCAGGGGGTTGGACTAGATGACCTCCTGAGGTCCCTTCCAACCCTGATATTCTATGATTCTATGATTACTGAAACCTGATGGGAGGTCCCATGACTGGAATGTTAAAATCAATGGTTATAACTGAGTTAGAAAAGGGCTCAAGTGCGTAAAAAGGGAGGGGAAGTGGCACTCCATGTCAAAATCGGCATTACCTGTTTCCGAGTCCAGGGACGCTAGAACTGGGGTGCAGCACCCCCTGCCTTGAAGTAATAGTATCAGCCGAATACATGGGTCCCATCGTATACAGGGTTTACAGTTTTGTTCCATGGCTTTCAGCACCCCACAGCCACCCAGTCTGAGTCACTGATAACTTGGAAGAAAATGCTCTTGAATGCTTCTGGATCACTGTAGGAGAAAAAGCTGAGTGATTACGGGGGACTTCAATTTGAATGAAATGCTGGAGGTCTCATGCCTAGCGCTCCGTGTCTGTCACAGAGGTTGCGGAAGTCACAGATTCCGTGACTTTCTGCGACGTACGTGACTTCTGCAGGGGCCAGTGTGGCTGACCCCACGGCCATCCAAACAGCTGGCTCCAGGGCCAGCTGCTCAGGTGGTCCACAGGACAGTCACACCAGCCGCGGTCCCTGGCCGGCTGGCCGGAGCAGCTGTGCTCCGCGGCCCAGCCAGCGGTTCCCCGCCAGCCAGCCAGAGTAGCCGTGGTCCACAGTCCCCGTCAGCTGGTGCTGCTGGCCCTGGGTGCTCCCCCCACGCTCCTCCAGCACCCCCCCCCTCCAAGATACAAAAAATACCTGTGATTAAATAAGTCATGGACAGGTCATGGGGTGTGAATTTTTGTTTATTGCCCATGACCTGTCCATGACTTTTACTAAAAATACTTGTGATTAAATTGTAGCCTCAGTCATCCCTGCCAGTACGAAAAGATCCTTGGAATGTCTAAATATTGTAGATGGCAATGTCCTAACTCAGAACATGTTGCACCCAACACAGGAGAATTCTATAGTAGACCTCATCTTGACAGATAAAGAAGAACTGATCACAGAACAAAAATTAATGGTAGTTTAGATAAAAGTGCTCATGACTCGATCACTGTTATAATGCACAAACAGATTAAAGTCCAGACCAGTAACATACATATACTTGATGCTTTAAAAAGGCCAATTTCACAAAGCTGAAAACAATGATGAGCCGGATCAGCTGGGAGGAAGAATTTAATCAGAAAAATGTGAATGATAATTGGGAATTGTTTAAGAACATCTTACTAGATGCTCAAAATGCCACATGCCCACAATTAAAGAAAGGTAAGCAGCAGGATACGGACCCTGGACTTCAGGAAAGCAGACTTCGACTCCCTCAGGGAACGGATGGGTAGGATCCCCTGGGGGACTATCATGAAGGGGAAGGGAGTCCAGGAGAGCTGGCTGTATTTCAAGGAATCCCTGTTGAGGTTACAGGGACAAACCATCCCGATGAGTCGAAAGAATAGTAAACATGGCAAGCGACCAGCTTGGCTTAATGGTGAAATCCTAGCGGATCTTAAACATAAAAAAGAAGCTTACAAGAAGTGGAAGGTTGGACATATGACCAGGGAAGAGTATAAAAATATTGCTCGGGCATGTAGGAAAGATATAAGGAGGGCCAAATCGCACCTGGAGCTGCAGCTAGCAAGAGATGTCAAGAGTAACAAGAAGGGTTTCTTCAGGTATGTTGGCAACAAGAAGAAAGCCAAGGAAAGTGTGGGCCCCTTACTGAATGAGGGAGGCAACCTAGTGACAGAGGATGTGGAAAAAGCTAATGTACTCAATGCTTTTTTTGCCTCTGTTTTCACTAACAAGGTCAGCTCCCAGACTGCTGCGCTGGGCATCACAGAATGGGGAAGAGATGGCCAGCCCTCTGTGGAGATAGAGGTGGTTAGGGACTATTTAGAAAAGCTGGACGTGCACAAGTCCATGGGGCCGGACGAGTTACATCCGAGAGTGCTGAAGGAATTGGCGGCTGTGATTGCAGAGCCCTTGGCCATTATCTTTGAAAACTCGTGGCGAACGGGGGAAGTCCCGGATGACTGGAAAAAGGCTAATGTAGTGCCAATCTTTAAAAAAGGGAAGAAGGAGGATCCTGGGAACTACAGGCCGGTCAGCCTCACCTCAGTCCCTGGAAAAATCATGGAGCAGGTCCTCAAAGAATCAATCCTGAAGCACTTACATGAGAGGAAAGTGATCAGGAACAGTCAGCATGGATTCACCAAGGGAAGGTCATGCCTGACTAATCTAATCGCCTTTTATGATGAGATTACTGGTTCTGTGGATGAAGGGAAAGCAGTGGATGTATTGTTTCTTGACTTTAGCAAAGCTTTTGACACGGTCTCCCACAGTATTCTTGTCAGCAAGTTAAAGAAGTATGGGCTGGATGAATGCACTATAAGGTGGGTAGAAAGCTGGCTAGATTGTCGGGCTCAACGGGTAGTGATAAATGGCTCCATGTCTAGTTGGCAGCCGGTGTCAAGTGGA
The DNA here is from genome assembly GCF_965152275.1 of Natator depressus. NCBI lineage: Eukaryota > Metazoa > Chordata > Testudines > Cheloniidae > Natator > Natator depressus. The sequence continues at coordinate 418,247 of NC_134236.1, read as the reverse complement.
GTGCCCCAGGGGTCGGTCCTGGGGCCGGTTTTGTTCAATATCTTCATAAATGATCTGGAGGATGGTGTGGATTGCACTCTCAGCAAATTTGCAGATGATACTAAACTGGGAGCAGTGGTAGATACGCTGGAGGGGAGGGATAGGATACAGAAGGACCTAGACAAATTGGAGGATTGGGCCAAAAGAAATCTGATGAGGTTCAATAAGGATAAGTGCAGGGTCCTGCACTTAGGATGGAAGAATCCAATGCACCGCTACAGACTAGGGACCGAATGGCTAGGCAGCAGTTCTGCGGAAAAGGACCTAGGGGTGACAGTGGACGAGAAGCTGGATATGAGTCAACAGTGTGCCCTTGTTGCCAAGAAGGCCAATGGCATTTTGGGATGTATAAGTAGGGGCATAGCCAGCAGATCGAGGGATGTGATCGTTCCCCTCTATTCGACACTGGTGAGGCCTCATCTGGAGTACTGTGTCCAGTTTTGGGCCCCACACTACAAGAAGGATGTGGATAAATTGGAGAGAGTCCAGCGAAGGGCAACAAAAATGATTAGGGGTCTAGAGCACATGACTTATGAGGAGAGGCTGAGGGAGCTGGGATTGTTTAGTCTGCAGAAGAGAAGAATGAGGGGGGATTTGATAGCTGCTTTCAACTACCTGAAAGGGGGTTCCAAAGAGGATGGCTCTAGACTGTTCTCAATGGTAGCAGATGACAGAACGAGGAGTAATGGTCTCAAGTTGCAATGGGGGAGGTTTAGATTGGATATTAGGAAAAACTTTTTCACTAAGAGGGTGGTGAAACACTGGAATGCGTTACCTAGGGAGGTGGTAGAATCTCCTTCCTTAGAGGTTTTTAAGGTCAGGCTTGACAAAGCCCTGGCTGGGATGATTTAACTGGGAATTGGTCCTGCTTCGAGCAGGGGGTTGGACTAGATGACCTTCTGGGGTCCCTTCCAACCCTGATATTCTATGATTCTATGATTCTATGATTCTAAGGAAGAAGACCGTATTGCTTAAAAAATTACCTGGGTTAGAGCGGAAGTGAAGCAAGCTATAAAAAATATACATAACAAATTGAAGAAAGGGGAAGGTGATCATAATGAATATAAATCAGAAGCTAGGAATTGTAGAAAGGTGATAAGGGAACCAAAGGGACACAAGGAGAAATCTGTGGCCAGCAGAGTTAGGGACAATAAGGAGTTTTTTAAAGTATATTAAGAACAAAAAAAAATCCTATTGATCCATTACGAGATGGAAATGGAAGAATTATCAATAATAATGCAGAAAAGCCAGATGTGTTTAGTAAATATTTTTGTTCTGTTTTGGGGGGAAAAAAGATGATTAAGTCAGATCCTATGATAGCTCTTTCAACTGCACTAGTATCTCAGAGGATGTTTATCCAATCATAGAATATAAGAGTTGGAAGGGACCTCAGGAGATCATCTAGTCCAACCCCCTGCTCAAAACAGGACCAATCCCCAACTTTTTTTTTTTTTTGCTCCAGATCCCTAAATGGCCCCCTCAAGGATTGAACTCACAACCCTGGGTTTAGCAGACCAATGCTCAAACCACTAAGCTATCCCTCCCCCAACAACAGTTAGTAAAATTAGACATTTTAAAATCAGTCGGTCCATTTTTAAATCAGTAGGGGTGCAGAAGGTGGGCAGGGGGCGGCGCTTACCTTGGGTGGCGCAGCTCCCAAAGCGACCAGCACACACACACCCCCGCCACCAGCAGCGGCTCCTAGGTGGGGGGGTCTCCGCACACCGCTGCCTGCAGGTGCTGCCCCCGCAGCTCCTATTGGACACAGTTCCCGGCCAATGGGAGCTGCAGAGTTGGTGCTCAGGGTGGGGTCACCGCGTGGAGACACCCCCCCTACCCCCAGGGGCTGCAGAGACATGACGGCCCCTTCCGGGAGCGAAGTGGCGCAGAGGGAGGGAGGCAGAGAAGCCCGGCTGCTGGCACATCTTTGCACGCCCCTTGCAGGGAGGGGGGCAGCAGGTCTCTGTGCGCTGCCCGGGGTGGGGAAAGTGCACAGAGACTCCCCCTGCCCCCGCTAGGGGCGCACAGAGACGTGCCAGCAGCCGGCTGCTTCCGAGAGCGACATGGGGCCTCCGGCCATGGCACGCAGGCAGTCTCTGATTTGTCTAGGTCCCTCTGTATCCTATCCCTACCCTCCAGCGTATCTACCTCTCCTCCCAGTTTAGTGTCATCTGCAAACTTGCTGAGGGTGCAATCCACACCATCCTCCAGATCATTTATGAAGATATTGAACAAAACCGGCCCCAGGACCGACCCCTGGGGCACTCCACTTGATACCGGCTGCCAACTGGAACCATTGGTTACTACCCGTTGAGCCCGACAATCTAACCGGATTTCTATCCACCTTATAGTCCATTCATCCAGCCCATACTTCGTTAACTTGCTGGCAAGAATACTGTGGGAGACCGTGTCAAAAGCTTTGCTAAAGTCAAGGAACAACATGTCCACCGCTTTCCCCTCATCCACAGAGCCAGTTATCTCGTCATAGAAGGCAATTAGATTAGTCAGGCATGACTTGCCCTTGGTGAATCCATGCTGACTGTTCCTGATCACTTTCCTCTCCTCTAAGTGCGTCAGAATTGATTCCTTGAAGACCTGCTCCATGATTTTTCCAGGGACTGAGGTGAGGCTGACTGGCCTGTAGTTCCCCAGATCCTCCTTTGTCCCTTTTTTAAAGATGAGTACTACATTAGCCTTTTTCCAGTCATCCGGGACCTCCCCCAATCACCATGGGTTTTCAAAGATAATGGCCAATGGCTCTGCAATCACATCCGCCAACTCCTTTAGCACCCTCGGATGCAGCGTATCCGGCCCCATGGACTTGTGCTCGTCCAGCTTTTCTAAATAGTCCCGAACCACTTCTTTCTCCACAGAGGGCTGGTCACCTCCTCCCCATGCTGTGCTGCTCAGTGCAGTAGTCTGGGAGCTGACCTTGTTTGTGAAGACAGAGGCAAAAAAAGCACTGAGTACATTAGCTTTTTCCACATCCTCTGTCACTAGGTTGTCTCCCTCATTCAGTAAGGGGCCCACACTTTCCTTGACTTTCTTCTTGTTGCTAACATACCTGAAGAAACCCTTCTTGTTACTCTTAACATCTCTTGCTAGCTGCAACTCCAGGTGTGATTTGGGCTTCCTGATTTCACTCCTGCAAGCCCGAGCAATATTTTTATACTCTTCCCTGGTCATTTGTCCAATCTTCCACTTCTTGTAAGCTTCTTTTTTGTGTTTAAGATCAGCAAGGATTTCACTGTTAAGCCAAGCTGGTCGCCTGCCATATTTACTATTCTTTCTACACATCGGGATGGTTTGTCCCTGTAACCTCAATAAGGATTCTTTAAAATACAGCCAGCTCTCCTGGACTCCTTTCCCCCTCATGTTATTCTCCCAGGGGATCTTGCCCATCAGTTCTCTGAGGGAGTCAAAGTCTGCTTTTCTGAAGTTCAGGTTCTGTATTCTGCTGCTCTCCTTTCTTCCTTGTGTCAGGATCCTGAACTCGACCATCTCATGGTCACCCAGGTTCCCATCCACTTTTGCTTCCCCTACTAATTCTTCCCAGTTTTTGAGCAGCAGGTCAAGAAGAGCTCTGCCCCTAGTTGGTTCCTCCAGCACTTGCACCAGGAAATTGTCCCCTACACTTTCTAAAAACTTCCTGGATTGCCTGTGCACCACTGTATTGCTCTCCCAGCAGATATCAGGGTGATTGAAGTCTCCCATGAGAACCAGGGCCTGCGATCTAGTAACTTCCGTGAGTTGCCAGAAGAAAGCCTCGTCCACCTCATTCCCCTGGTCCGGTGATCTATAGCAGACTCCCACCACAACATCACCCTTGTTGCTCATGCTTCTAAACTTAATCCAGAGACTCTCAGGTTTTTCTGCAGTTTCATACTTGAGCTCTGAGCAGTCATACTGCTCCCTAACATACAATGCAACTCCCCCACCTTTTCTGCCCTGCCTGTCCTTCCTGAACAGTTTATATCCATCCATGACAGTACTCCAGTCATGCGAGTTATCCCACCAAGTCTCTGTTATTCCAATCACATCCTAATTCCTTGTCTGTGCCAGGACTTCCAGTTCTCCCTGCTTGTTTCCCAGGCTTTGTGCATTTGTGTATAGGCACTTGAGATAACTCGCTGATCGTCCCTCTTTCTCAATATGAGGCAGGAGCACTCCCCTCTCACACTCTCCTGCTCATGCTTCCTCCCGGTGTCCCACGTCCCCACTTACCTCAGGGCTTTGGTCTCCTTCCCCTGGTGAACCTAGTTTAAAGCCCTGCTCACTAGGTTAGCCAGCCTGCTTGCGAAGATGCTCTTCCCTCTCTTCATTAGGTGGAGCCCGTCTCTGCCTAGCACTCCTCCTTCTTGGAACACCATCCCATGAATAAAGCAGACCAGCTAAATTAGGCTGTGTTTAATCTTGCACCTTACCCCATTGGCACTTGTCCATTTAGAGTAAACCTTTCCTTTTGCTATGCCAAGGATAGGTCTCCCCCAAAAAGAGCAGGAGGGGGAATATCTTAACAGTATAGGAGGAAACCATTAGCTATTGGCATCCTGACTCTAGTGTTTGTATTGATACCACTTGCTAGTTAGATGCTGGATGAAGGATGTCAAACCAAACAATAGCCCTGAAGCTTTCACTTTCATGATATGGTCTCTCTATGGCACAAAACAAAAATAAAGTATACTTACACCCCAAATTCCTAGCACCCTTTTTTCCCTTAACAATATTTTTCAAATCCAGAATTGCTTCGTCAGCTAGGAGAAAATGAAACATTTCAATGTTGTTTTTCCCCTAAGCATAGCTGAATACATGCTTGAGTTTCCCAGTTTGTTGATGCCCCTGATGGTGGCTTATGGCTCCAGCTGAAAGAGTTTCCAGAAAGTTAAAATTAAACTTCTTATACTTTGCTCCCCAATAAAAGGCCAGATTTTGCCACCCTTATGTTTGGTAGTATCTTACGCCACAATAAATCACATTGATTTAAGTGGGATTACTCACAAGGTAGGACGGGGTGAGTAAAGGTGGCAGAATTTGGCCTAAAGTGATTTGGGATCCTCTAACCAGCATAGTAATTGCTGTTATAAAATGCACAGACTCACAAAAGACGTCTTATACTTGATGCTTTTAGCATGTCTAGGCCCAATTTTCAATATGCGCCCCCAGTCTATGTCTGTGTAATCTTACTGAATTCACTAAAGCTTTTAAGTCAATCATGGTGCAGAAAAGACAGAAGCATTCAATAAATATTTCTGTTCTGTATTTGAAAAGAAGCAGGATGATGTATTCACATCTTACAGTGAAAATTAAATACTTTCTACTCCATCTGTAACTAATAGTTGTAGTTTAACATCCTCCCTACAATTAAAGATTTTTAAATCAGCAGGACCAGATAACTTGCACTCAAGAGTTTCAAAAGAATTGGCTGTGGTGCTCTATGAGGTATTAATGTTGATTTTTAACAAATCTTGGAGCACTGGGGAAGTTCCAGATGACTAGAAAGTTACTGTTGTGCTGATATTTTACAAGGGCAAATGGGGCGACCCAGGTAACTAGAGGCTGGTCACCTTGACATCGTTCCCAGGCACAATCATGGAAAGGTTGATCTGGGATGCCAGCAGTAAAGGGTTGAAGAATAGCATCATAATTAATGCCAGTTAAAATGGTTCTATGGAAAATAAATGTTATCAGACAAATTTGTTTTTTGTTTTGTTTTGGATTAAATGACAAATTTGGTTGACAAAGGTAACTATTCATAGAATCATAGAATCATAGAATATCAGGGTTGGAAGGGACCCCAGAAGGTCATCTAGTCCAACCCCCTGCTTGAAGCAGGACCAATTCCCAGTTAAATCATCCCAGCCAGGGCTTTGTCAAGCCTGACCTTAAAAACCTCTAAGGAAGGAGATTCTACCACCTCCCTAGGTAACGCATTCCAGTGTTTCACCACCCTCTTAGTGAAAAAGTTTTTCCTAATATCCAATCTAAACCTCCCCCATTGCAACTTGAGACCATTACTCCTCGTTCTGTCATCTGCTACCATTGAGAACAGTCTAGAGCCATCCTCTTTGGAACCCCCTTTCAGGTAGTTGAAAGCAGCTATCAAATCCCCCCTCATTCTTCTCTTCTGCAGACTAAACAATCCCAGCTCCCTCAGCCTCTCTTCATAAGTCATGTGCTCTAGACCCCTAATCATTTTTGTTGCCCTTCGCTGGACTCTCTCCAATTTATCCACATCCTTCTTGTAGTGTGGGGCCCAAAACTGGACACAGTACTCCAGATGAGGTCTCACCAGTGTCGAATAGAGGGGAACAATCACGTCCCTCGATCTGCTCGCTATGCCCCTACTTATACATCCCAAAATGCCATTGGCCTTCTTGGCAACAAGGGCACACTGCTGACTCATATCCAGCTTCTCGTCCACTGTAACCCCTAGGTCCTTTTCCGCAGAACTGCTGCCTAGCCATTCGGTCCCTAGTCTGTAGCGGTGCATTGGATTCTTCCATCCTAAGTGCAGGACCCTGCACTTATCCTTATTGAACCTCATCAGATTTCTTTTGGCCCAATCCTCCAATTTGTCTAGGTCCTTCTGTATCCTATCCCTCCCCTCCAGCGTATCTACCACTCCTCCCAGTTTAGTATCATCTGCAAATTTGCTGAGAGTGCAATCCACACCATCCTCCAGATCATTTATGAAGATATTGAACAAAACCGGCCCCAGGACCGACCCCTGGGGCACTCCACTTGACACCGGCTGCCAACTAGACATGGAGCCATTGATCACTACCCGTTGAGCCCGACAATCTAGCCAGCTTTCTACCCACCTTATAGTGCATTCATCCAGCCCATACTTCCTTAACTTGCTGACAAGAACACTGTGGGAGACCGTGTCAAAAGCTTTGCTAAAGTCAAGAAACAATGCATCCACTGCTTTCCCTTCATCCACAGAACCAGTAATCTCATCATAAAAGGCGATTAGATTAGTCAGGCATGACCTTCCCTTGGTGAATCCATGCTGACTGTTCCTGATCACTTTCCTCTCATGTAAGTGCTTCAGGATTGATTCTTTGAGGACCTGCTCCATGATTTTTCCAGGGACTGAGGTGAGGCTGACTGGCCTGTAGTTCCCAGGATCCTCCTTCTTCCCTTTTTTAAAGATTGGCACTACATTAGCCTTTTTCCAGTCATCCGGGACTTCCCCCGTTCGCCACGAGTTTTCAAAGATAATGGCCAAGGGCTCTGCAATCACAGCCGCCAATTCCTTCAGCACTCTCGGATGTAACTCGTCCGGCCCCATGGACTTGTGCACGTCCAGCTTTTCTAAATAGTCCCTAACCACCTCTATCTCCACAGAGGGCTGGCCATCTCTTCCCCATTCTGTGATGCCCAGCGCAGCAGTCTGGGAGCTGACCTTGTTAGTGAAAACAGAGGCAAAAAAAGCATTGAGTACATTAGCTTTTTCCACATCCTCTGTCACTAGGTTGCCTCCCTCATTCAGTAAGGGGCCCACACTTTCCTTGGCTTTCTTCTTGTTGCCAACATACCTGAAGAAACCCTTCTTGTTACTCTTGACATCTCTTACTAGCTGCAGCTCCAGGTGCGATTTGGCCCTCCTGATATCTTTCCTACATGCCCGAGCAATATTTTTATACTCTTCCCTGGTCATATGTCCAACCTTCCACTTCTTGTAAGCTTCTTTTTTATGTTTAAGATCCGCTAGGATTTCACCATTAAGCCAAGCTGGTCGCCTGCCATATTTACTATTCTTTCGACTCATCGGGATGGTTTGTCCCTGTAACCTCAACAGGGATTCCTTGAAATACAGCCAGCTCTCCTGGACTCCCTTCCCCTTCATGTTAATCCCCCAGGGGATCCTGGCCATCTGTTCCCTGAGGGAGTCGAAGTCTGCTTTCCTGAAGTCCAGGGTCCGTATCCTGCTGCTTACCTTTCTTCCCTGCGTCAGGATCCTGAACTCAACCAACTCATGGTCACTGCCTCCCAGATTCCCATCCACTTTTGCTTCCCCCACTAATTCTACCCGGTTTGTGAGCAGCAGGTCAAGAAAAGCGCCCCCCCTAGTTGGCTCCCCTAGCACTTGCGCCAGGAAATTGTCCCCTACGCTTTCCAAAAACTTCCTGGATTGTCTATGCACCGCTGTATTGCTCTCCCAGCAGATATCAGGAAAATTAAAGTCACCCATGAGAATCAGGGCATGCGATCTAGTAGCTTCCGTGAGTTGCCGGAAGAAAGCCTCATCCACCTCATCCCCCTGGTCCGGTGGTCTATAGCAGACTCCCACCACTACATCACTCTTGTTGCACACACTTCTAAACTTAATCCAGAGACACTCAGGTTTTTCCACAGTTTTGTACCGGAGCTCTGAGCAGTCATACTGCTCCCTTACATACAGTGCTACTCCCCCACCTTTTCTGCCCTGCCTGTCCTTCCTGAACAGTTTATAACCATCCATGACTGTACTCCAGTCATGTGAGTTATCCCACCAAGTCTCTGTTATTCCAATCACGTCATAATTCCCTGACATCACCAGGACCTCCAGTTCTCCCTGCTTGTTTCCAAGGCTTTGTGCATTTGTATATAAGCACTTGAGATAACCTGTTGATCGCCCCTCATTCCCAGTATGAGGCAGGAGCCCTCCCCTCGCAGACATTCCTGCCTGTGCTTCCTCCGGTATCCCGCTTTCCCACTTACCTCAGGGCTTTGGTCTCCTTCCCCCGGTGAACCTAGTTTAAAGCCCTCCTCACTAGGTTAGCCAGCCTGCTGGCAAAGATGCTCTTCCCTCTCTTCGTAAGATGGAGCCCGTCTCTGCCCAGCACTCCTCCTTCATGGAACACCATCCCATGGTCAAAGAATCCAAAGCCTTCTCTCCGACACCACCTGCGTAGCCATTCGTTGACTTCCACGATTCGACGGTCCCTACCCAGGCCTTTTCCTTCCACGGGGAGGATGGACGAGAACACCACTTGCGCCTCCAACTCCTTTATCCTTCTTCCCAGAGCCACGTAGTCCGCAGTGATCCGCTCAAGGTCATTCTTGGCAGTATCATTGGTGCCCATGTGGAGAAGCAGGAAGGGGTAGCGATCCGAGGGCTTGATGAGTCTCGGCAGACTCTCCGTCACATCGCGAATCTTAGCCCCTGGCAAGCAGCAGACTTCTCGGTTTTCCCGGTCAGGGCGGCAGATAGATGACTCAGTCCCCCGGAGGAGAGAGTCCCCGACCACCACCACCCGCCTTCTCCTCTTGGGAGTGGTGGTCGTGGAACCCCCAACCTCAGGACATTGCATCTCATGCCTTCCAACCAGCGGAGTCTCCTTCTGCTTTCTCCCCCCAGACATATCATCTGCCATATATTGCCATGATATACTTAGATTCTGTAAGGCATTTGACTTGGTCCTGCATGATATGATGATTACAAAGTTAAGAGTAAACAAAATCTGTGTAGCCTGTATTAAATGGATGAAAAGGGGCCAACTGGTAGGTCTCAAAGTAATTGTAAATGAGGAATCATTTACCAAACATTTTTTTTCTAGTGGGGTCCCACAGAGATCTGTTCTCAGTCCACTGCTATTCAATGTCTCTGTGATAAATGAGAGGGGAGGTAGCTCTCTTTTATGGACACCCAGCCAGCCAGTTAGCTGTAAAATCCCTGTTAGTAGCTCTTCTCTACTTGTTTTACCTGTAAAGGGTTAAAAAGTCCACAGGTAAAAGGAAGGGAGTGGGCACCTGACCAAAAGAGCCAATGGGAGGGCTAGAACTTTTTAAAATTGGGAAAAAACTTCCCTTTGTCTGTGTGGTCGTGTTCTCCAGAGAGGAGAGACAGGGCTGGAACTATGCTGTAAAAACTTTGGCCAGGTATGAAAAACCATCAGATCTTACCTAGAAACTACTCATTTGAAACCCCAGATATGTGAGTAAATCAGGAAATGTCTAGGAAGATGCGATTAGGTTTATCTCTTATTTCTTTATGGCTTGTGGACTCCTCTGTGCTAACCCCAGGTGTTTTTGTTTTGTTTGTAACCTTTAAGCTGGACCTCAAGAAGCGATCTTGATGCTAAATCCTTGTAATTGTTTTTTTTTAAATCTAGCAAAAAGCCTAAATTCCAGATGTATTTTCTTTCTTTTGTTTCTAATTTACCTTTTTTAAGAACAGGATTGGATTTTTGTCTCATAAGAGGTTCGTGCACTTGTTGTTTAATTAGTTGGTGGCAACAGCTGATTTCCTTTGTTTTTTTTCTCAGCTCTTCCCCGGAGGGGGCGTGAAGGGGCTTGAGGGTACCCCACAGGAAGGAATTCCCAAGTGCACCTTTCTGGTTTCAAAGAGGTTTTTTGCACTTGGGTGATGGCAGCATCTACAAATCCAAGGTCAGAGAGAAGCTGTAACCTTGGGAGTTTCATACAAGCCTGGAGTGGCCAGTATTAATTTTTAGAATCCTTGCGGACCCCACCTTCTGCACTCGAAGTGCCAGAGTGGGGAATCAGCCTCGACATTCTCGATTAATGGTCCGGACGAAAGCATAAAATCACCACTGGTAAAATTTGCCAAAGACACCCAAATTGGTGGAGTGGTAAATAATGACGAATACAGTTCAATTACACAGACCAGTCTGCATCTCTTGATGAGGCGGGCTTATTTGATAAACATGTGCTTTTAATAGAGCCAAATGCAAAGTCCTACATCTAGGAACAAAGAATGTAGGACGGGGCTGCGCTCTGGAAGGCGGTGACTCTGAAAGGGCTTAGTGGTTGTAGTAGAAACAGCTGAGCATGAGCTTTCTGTGTAATGATGTAGCAAACGGGGCTAATGCGATCCTTGGAGGTATAAGCAAGGAAATATCGAGCAGGAGTAGGGAAGGGGTATTACTGCTGTATATGGCATTAGTGAGACCATTACTGGATACTGTGTTCAGTTCTGACATCCACACTTCAAAAAAGATGTTGCCAAATTGGCAAGCATTCAGAAATGAGGGACAAGAACAAATCAGGTTTCAGAGGAGCAGCCGTGTTAGTCTGTATTCGCAAAAAGAACAGGAGTCCTTGTGGCACCTTAGAGACTAACCAATTTATTTGAGCGTAAGCTTTCGTGAGCTACAGCTCACTTCATCGGATGCATTCAGTGGAAAATACAGCGGGGAGATTTATATACACAGAGAACATGAAACAATGGGTGTTACCATACACACTGTAAGGAGAGTGATCAGGAAAGGTGAGCTATTACCAGCAGGAGAAGGGGTGGGGGGGCAGAGAAAACCTTTTGTAGTGATAATCAAGGTGGGCCATTTCCAGCAGTTGACAAGAATGTCTGAGGAATGGGGGAGGGAATAAACAAGGGGAAATAGTTTTACTTTGTGTAATGACACATCCACTCCCAGTCTCTATTCAAGCCTAAGTTAATGGTGTCCAGTTTGCAAATTAATTCCAGTTCAGCAGTCTCTCGTTGGAGTCTGGTTTTGAAGATTTTTTGTTGAAGAATTGCCACTTTTAGGTCTGTAATCGAGTGACCAAAGAGATTGAAGTGTTCTCTGACTGGTTTTTGAATGTTATAATTCTTGACGTTTGATTTGTGTCTGTTTATTCTTGTACGTAGAGACTGTCCAGTTTGACCAATGTACATGGCAGAGGGGCATTGCTGGCCCATGATGGCATATATCACACTGGTGGATGTGCAGGTGAACGAGCCTCTGATAGTGTGGCTGATGTTGTTAGGCCCTGTGATGGTGTCACCTGAATAGATCTGTGGACACAGTTGGCAACAGGCTTTGTTGCAAGGATAGGTTCCTGGGTTAGTGGTTCTGTTGTGTGGTGTGTGGTTGCTGGTGAGTATTTGCTTCAGGTTGGGGGGCTGTCTGTAAGCAAGGACTGGCCTGTCTCCCAAGATCTGTGAGAGTGATGGGTCGCCCTTCAGGACAGGTTGTAGATCCTTGACGATGCGTTGGAGAGGTTTTAGTTGGGGGCTGAAGGTGATGGCTAGTGGCGTTCTGTTATTTTCTTTGTTGGGCCTGTCCTGTAGTAGGTGACTTCTGGGTACTCTTCTGGCTCTATCAATCTGTTTCTTCACTTCAGCAGGTGGGTATTGTAGTTGTAAGAACACTTGATAGAGATCTTGTAGGTGTTTGTCTCTGTCTGAGGGGTTGGAGCAAATGCGGTTGTATTGTAGAGCTTGGCTGTAGACAATGGATCGTGTGGTGTGGTCAGGGTGAAAGCTGGAGGCATGTAGGTAGGAATAGCGGTCAGTAGGTTTCCGGTATAGGGTGGTGTTTATGTGACCATCGCTTATTAGCACCGTAGTGTCCAGGAAGTGGATCTCTTGTGTGGACTGGTCCAGGCTGAGGTTGATGGTGGGATGGAAATTGTTGAAATCGTGGTGGAATTCCTCAAGGGCTTCTTTTCCGTGGGTCCAGATGATGAAGATGTATCCGTGAATGAACTGCAGGGGGCAGGTCTGAAACAGGCCCCCAATTCCAGTTCAGCAGCACTTCTCCAAAGAGCGCCCCCTCCAGGTTTTTAGTTGTAGCTCAGTCTGGGCTGACTAAAGCTCTAGAGTGAAGAGCTCTTTCTCCTCCCAACTGCTGCTCTCCCATGACCCTCGCCTGAGGGTTGCAGGGCTCCTCATCAGGGGCCTCATCCAGAGACCATGAAGGTCAATAGGAGCCTTCCTGTTGACTTCAGTGGGCTGTGAGGAAATCCGGGTGGCCAGCGGTGGGAAGGAAATCTCATCTCTTGCCCTCTGTGTCATTTTGTTTTTAAAAAGTTTCCATGCAGCTGGGTTTGTCAGCAATGCCCAGGGTCTGGCCATGTGTGCCAGCTCTGGGGCCCTGTGCCCTGCCATCCTGCTTGGGATGTCCCCAGTGCAGCCTCAGGTTTTCCTGATGGTGGCTGGGGGAAAAGGGAGAGGGAGTCCCACTACTGGGCTGTGAGTTCCAGCACTGGGGGCTGTATCGGGATGTAACTTTGGTTAACACATGAACCAGAGGCCCCATGGCTCTTTGTACATAAACGCCTGGGATCCTGGGGACTCTGTACTTATGGTGAATTTAGCGTGTGACCAAATGGTGGAATGTGTGTACGATTTTTCGCCTGATCCTGCTGACCTGTGGCGAATGTATCCAGATGCCACAGAAAGACCCTTTGTGATTGATTGAGGGATACTTGTTGAGGGATATGTCTGCAGTCATCAATGAGATTAAAAACCTTGGGATGGGATCTACAGGCCCCGCACTGAACCATGGCTATGAGTGGAGCAGCGCTGGGCTAGGGAGGCCCTGCCTTCAGCAGGTGCAAGGCATGTTCCACGTGGAGGAACAGTTCAAAAGGACACTGTTAGCCCAGGAGAAGTGGGAACGAGCAGCACGTGGCACTAGGAAGCAAGGCTGATGCTGAGAACTGGGCAGGGAGTGGCCACATCTTTGTGAAGGCTGCTCTGGGAGAGCAATCAGAGAACAAGGGGGAGATTGAGGCTGCAGCAGGGGCTCCCTCTGGGATGACTAAACTGGCAGAAACTTTAAGGCCATAAACTGACGCTAACCTAAGAACAGCCACACTGGGTCAGGCAAATGGTCAGTCTAGCCCAGTGTCCTGTCTTCCTACAGCAGCCAGGGCCAGGTGCTTCAGAGGGAATGAACAGAGCAGGGCAATCATTGAGTGATCCAACCCTCTTGTCCAGTCCTAGCTTCTGCCAATCAGAGGCTAGGGATACCAAGAGCACAGGGCTGTGTCCCTGACCATCTTGGCTAACAGCCATTGATGGACCTGTCCTCCATGAACTTGTCTAATTACTTTTTGAACCCAGTTATACTTTTAGGCCCTCCGAGCATCTTCTGGCAAGGAGTGTGAAGTACTTCCTTATGTTTGTGTTAAACCTGCTGCCTATTAATGTCATTGATTGATCCTTGGTTCTTGTGTTATGTGAAAGGGTAAATAACACTTCCTTATTCACTTTCTCTACACCTTTCATGATTTTATAGACGTTACATATCTCCAGCTTAGAAAAGGGATGACTAAGTGAACAGTCCCAGTCATTTTAATCTCTCCCTATATGAAAGCTGTTCCATACCCCTTACCATTTTTGTTCTCCTTCTTTGTGCTTTTTCTAGTTCTAATATATCTTTTTTGAGATGGGGTGACCAGAACTGCATGCATTATTCAAGGTGTGGGCGTACCATGGATTTATATAGTAATCCATCCGTTTAATAATGGTTCCTGACATTCTGTTCGCTTTTTTGACTGCCACAGCACATCGAACAGATGTTTTCAGAGAACTATCCATGATGACTCCAAGATCTTTCTTGAATGGTAACATCTAATTTAGACTCATTTTGTATTTACAGTTGGGATTATTTTTTCCAATGTGCATTACTTTGCATTTATCAACATTGTTTTGCATCTGCCATTTTGTTGCCCAGTTACCAAGTTTTGTGAAATCCCTTTGTTTCTTCATAGTCAGGTTTGAACTTAACTATTGTCAGTAATTTTGGATTGTCTGCAAATTTTGCCACCTCACTGTTTACCTCTTTTTTTCCAGATCATTTATGAATATGTTGAACAGCGCAGTACAGATCCTTGGGCAAGCCCACTATTTACATGTCTTCATTTTGAAAACTGACCATTTATTCCTACCTTTTGTTTCCTGTCTTTTAACCAGTAACTGATAGGATCTTCCCTCTTAATCCCATGACAACTTACTTTGCTTAAGAGCCTTTGGTGAGGGACCTCGTTAAAGGTTTTCTGAAAGTCCAAGTTACACTATATCCATTGGATCACCCTTGTGCATATGTTTGTTGACACTCTCTAAGAATTCTAATTGGTGAGGCCTGATTTTTCCTTTACAAAAACAGTGCTGACTTTTCCCCACCAAATCGTGTTCATCTCTGTGTCTGATCATTTCTGTTTTTTACTAAAGCTTCAACTAATTTGCTTGGTACTGAAGTCAGGCTTACTGGCCTGTAACTGCCATGATTGCCTCTGGAGACTTTTTAGAACTTGGCATTACATTAGCTGTCCTCCAGTCATGTGGTACAGAGACTGAGTTAAGTGACAGATTACATATCACAGTGAGTAGTTCTGCAATTTCACATTTGAGTTCCTTCAGAACTCTTGGGTGAATCCCACCTGGCCCTGGTGACATATTACTGTTTGTATCAATTTGTTCGAAAACCTCCTCTGTTGACCCCTCAATCTGGGACAGTTCCTCAGATTTGTCACTTAAAAAGAATGGCTCAGTTGTGGGAATCCCCTCACGTCAGGGGTGGGCAAACTTTTTTTGGCCCGAGGGCCACATCAGGGTTGCAAAACTGTCTGGAGGGCTGGGTAGGGAAGGCTGTGCCTCCCCAAACAGCTTGGCCACCGCACCCTATCCACCCCCTGACTGCCCCCCTCAGAACCCCCGACCCATCCAACACCCCCCCTCCCTGCTCCTTGTCCCCTGACCACCCCCTCCCAAGACCCCCGACCCAGACCGCCCCCACGGGACCCCACCCCCTATCCAATCCCCACCGCTCCCTGTCCCCTGACTGCCCCCCCTAGAACCTCCGCCCCATCCAACAGCCCCCTGTGCCCTGACTGCCCCCCGGGACCCCCTGCCCCTTATCCAACCCCCCGGCCCCCTTACCATGCCGCTCAGAGCAGCATGTCTGGCAACCGTGCCGCCCGGCTGGAGCCAGACATGCTGCCCGGATGGAGCCAGACATGCTGCCACGCTGCCCTGCAGGAGCGCACAGCCCTGCTGGGGCTGCGGAGGAGGGGGGAAGCGGGGGAGGGACCAGGGGATAGCCTCCCCAGCCAGGAGCTCAAGGGCCGGGCAGGACGATCCCGCGGGCCGTAGTTTGCCCACATCTGCCTCACGTCCTCGGCAGTGAAGACTGATGCAGAGAATTCATTAGCTTCTCTGCAATGGCTTTGTCTTCCTTGAGTGCTGCTTTAGCACCTCAATTGTCCAGTGGTGCCACTGATTGTTTGGCAGGCTTCCTGCTTCTGATGTTCTTAAAAAATAATTTTGCTGTTCAGTGTTTGTGGGGTGGTTGTTTCTGTTGTTGTTGTTTTTTTGGCTAGTTGCTCTTCAAATACTTTTTTGGCCTGCCTAATTACACTTGTACACTTGACTTGCCAGAGTTTATGCTCCTCTCTATTTTCTTCAGTACAATTTGACTTCCAGTTTTTAAAGGATGCCCTTTTGTCTCTAACCCTCTTTTACTGCATTATTGAGCCATGGTGCAATTTTTTGGTTCTCTTATTTTTTTTTTTTATTTGGGGTATACATTTAGTTTGAACCACTCTTATGGTGTTTTTAAGAAGTTTCCATGCAGCTTGCCAGGATTTCACTCATGTGACTGTCCCTTTCATTTCTGTTTCTCTAGCCACCTCATTTTTGTGTAGTTCCCCTTTTTGAACTTAAATGCTACTGTGGTGGGTTTCTTCGATATTTCCCCCCTACAAGGATGTTAAACGCTAGGCCAACTGGTCACTAGGCCTTCCCACTACAGACACTCTGAAAGATGTTTTTAGATTAATAAGAATTACTTGTTGCCGCAGATATCATCTATAATAAGGAATTAGTTCTGGTATCTATTGGTTAGGTAAGCTGAGCTACCACAAAAGGAACTCCATGTGTCGGTCAGTTTCAGGAAAGGAATTTGTCTTACAGAAGTATAAGGATGAGAGTTTTGGAAGCTAGTTGGGAATTAATTGAGCTGCAGTCACTTCTCCAGGATCCAGCTCTGTTTGGTGACATAAAGCTTTGTTTTCTTTATTCCGTATTGTCTTGCATTAATCTTTTACTAACAATCTTTGAGTAATAAATTCCAATTGAGCCTGATTATTTTCTGCTTAATAACAGACCCAAACCTAAACCCAACACTTTGTGGAATGTGAGAAGCCCCCAAACTAATGAATGGAGTGGAGAAGTATAGAAAAGGTGGATCTGAGCTTCATCAGTGGATGGGGAGCTGAAAGATGGTCAATTCAAAACCACAAATAGGAAATATTTTTTCAAAGACAGAGTAGGCCCATTTCTCAATGAGGGGGGAAAGACAATAACAAAAAATGTGGAAATGGCAGAGGTGCTTAATGACTTCTTTATTTCGGTTTTCACCCAGACCTATGAGGGAAGATTGAAAACATTGGGTTTGTTTAGTCTGGAGAAGAGAAGACTGAGAGGGGACATGATAACAGTTTTCAAGTATGTGAAAGGTTGTTACAAGGAGGAGGGAGAAAAATTATTGTTCTTAATCTCTGAGGATAGGACAAGAAGCAATGGGCTTAAACTGCAGCAAGGGCGGTTTAGGTTGGACATTAGGAAAAACTTCCTAACTCTCAGGGTGATTAAGCACTGGAATAAATTGCCTAAAGAAGTTGTGGAATCTCCATCATTGGGGATTTTTAAGAGCAGGTTAGACAAACACCTCTCAGGGCTGGTCTAGATAATACTTAGTCCTGCCTTGAGTGCAGGAGACTGGACTAGATGACCTCTCGAGGTCCCTTCCAGTTCTATGATTCTATGATAATTAGCCTGTGGAACTCACTGCCACAGGATGCCATTGAGGCAATACCTTAGCAAGATTTAAAAAGGAGCTGGAGAATTGGATGGATCACAAGAATATCCAGAGTTGTTACAGTTACTGATAAGTTTTGGAGAGGAGGTAAAACCTCATGCTTCAGGGTATAAGATGATCTCTGACTAGTAGAGACCAGGATGAGCCCTTCATGGAGAAGGGAGGGCAGGTTATCTGCTGCTGCAGGATTCTTTCACCATCTAAACTCTCTGGTACTGGCCACTGTCAGAGACAGGGTACTGGACTAGATGGACCTTGAGTCTTATCCAGTCAGGCAATGCCTCTTCTCTTATGTTCCCCACAGGGCCCTGAGGGCTGCGTTCACACCTGTCCCAGGTCCCCAGGAGACTCTTGGTGGGATGAGGAGTTGTTGGTTGTTCCTCCATCACTAGACTCTGGCTGGGTCTGGACTAATTCCCAGCTTCTTCCAAAGAGCGCTAGGTTGGTGCTTTTTCTTTGGCATTTCCTCCGGGCCAGGGCAATTTGTCATCTGCATCATTGATTCTGGATCCACTTGCTGCATTTCCCTTCGGCTGACTTGGCATTTGCTTCCATTAAGGAAGAACAAGGAGCCAAGGTTGGGTCTGTGCCACCCAGATGGAGGAAACAGAATGTGCTTGCCAGGCGCTGCAGCTGATCCCCCAGGCAGTGCAGCTGATGCTGGCAGGATGTTTGGGAGGGAAAGCAAAGCAAGTGAAGAGAAAGGGCTTAATCAGCTTGATCTAGGAGCTGAGAGGAGAGATTTTTCTGGGCCGGGGCAGCACTCCTGGCTCACTAAGGAGAGGGGCCATGAGACTGAGGGAGTTGAGCGAGATGATCCACCAGTCCTGCTAGGTTCTCACTGGCTCCCGCAGCGAGGGGAGGGGAACAGGCTGCACCGTTCACCCACTCAGGGCTGAAATAATGCAGTGATGCCAGAGGGCCACAGCAAGGGGCAGGACTCCCGCATATTCACATGGCTGGTGTCAGTGCTGGGGCATGAGACAAGCCCAGACCCTGTCCTTTCTCAGCACGCCTCCTACCCATCCGTTTGACAGACCATTCTCCTGGCTGCTGGGACTCTTCCACACACTGACCACACAGCTCCCTGCAGCTCGTGGGCGTCCGCCTGGCTGGAGGGACTCTGTGCACTGTGCTCCCTCAGGCTCCCAGGGGTTTCCCTTGGTGGAGTCACACAGCTTGTGGTCTCCACTGCTTCCCCCGGGTCAAATTCCCTCCTGTCAGCAAGACTCAGCAGCTGCTCTCTCAGCACCTGGGCCCTGAAACAAGCCTGTCCTTTAGGATTTCGTCTTGATGATTATTTCTGGGGCCTTCAGCACAGAGACTGCACCCACCCTGGAGAGCTTACAGTCTCAGGGCAGCGGGGCCACGCTAGCACTTCAGTGAAGACGCTTTCTGTGCCGACCAAAGCGGTTCTCCCCGGGGCGTAAGTAATCCACCGCCCTGAGAGGCAGTAGCTAGGCTGATGGGAGAATTCTCCCGCTGACTTAGGCTGTTGACCCCAGGGGCAGGCCAGCGTAACTGCGTCCCTCAGGGGTGTGGGTTTTTCACACACCCCTCCCCCTGAGTGATGTAGTTCTACCAATGTGTAGACCAGGCCGAAGTGTGAGGCTGAAAACAACAGGCAGATACACAGGCACATGGGGACATAAGGAAACAATGTGAGAATCCCAGTCAGCATGAAAGCCCCTGGTCACAGCATACCAGCTGCCCAGCTATTGCGGAGCTGCATGCAGGCATCCTGGCAGGAGCGTTTGAAGGAGGCATTTGAAAGATGACAATGAGGTGCATTTGTGGGCGGCTCCTCCCATGTGTATGGGGCAATGTGGGTGAAGGTTCTTGATGGAATATTTTTTAAATGGGCAATTAAAGAGTCTTCATTTGTAGAAGGAAGTGGCAGGGGGGAGGAGGGGCCAACAGCCCGAGAGTGTCGGAGAGACTGTAAATTTGATGGGGATAGGCCACAAAGCGCCCTAACACTAGAGACCAGTAAGTTTGCGTGTGATGCAATGAAGGAGGAGTCAGTGGAGGCTGCCGGGGGGGACATGGTTGAAGTGGGGAACCAGGAAAATGATCTTTCCAGTTGCATTCTGAGTGACCATGAATATGCCGAAGCTACAAAGTAGGCAGCTGCAGTAGTCATGAAGCGACATGGTGAGAGGCTGGATGAGAAATTTAGGTTTGTGGACGAAGAGGAAAGACTGGATCTTAAAGAGAATTTACAGAAGGAACCAGCAGGGTCCCTGGCTTGGGGTGAGGACCTGGAGAAAAAGCCAGGTTTCAGGGGATGCCCAGGTTACGGGCTGGAGTGACAGGGAGGACGGCCACGTTCTCCACAGTAACTGAGAAAGGAGGCAACGGCAGGACGTGGGGAAGACGAAGAACTCTGTGTTGGCAGTGTGGAGCTTAAGCTGAGGGTGTCTGAAGGGCTTCTTACAGCTGAGACTGATGCCACAGGATGGGGGCAGTGACCCAGATGTGCCTCCTCCTGCTGCTTGGTGCCTTGGGGGGAACACCAACGATAAATGATAAAATATCTGCGTTCAGTAGCTACCCAAGGGCTCTGAGCTCAAGGCAATTCTGCCAGGCATGGAGGGGGAAGGGAGTCCTAAATGAATATCTGGGCCCACAGACCATCATTTTCACTGGGATTCGGCCTTGTCCCTAACAGAGTCCACAGAACCCTAGAAATGTAAGGCTGGAAGGAACCTTGAGGAGTCAAGTCCAACCCCCTGTGCTGTGACAGGACCAAGCAAACCTAGACCGTCCCTGACAGGTGTTTGTCCAACCTGTTCTTAAAAACCTCCCATGATCCGGATTTCATGGCCTCCCCTGGGAGCCTGTTCCAGAGCTTAACTACCCTGAAAGTTAGGAGTTTTCCCTAAGACCGAACCGAAATCTCCCTTGCTGCCGATAATTCAATTATCTCTTGTCCTGTCCTCAGTGGACACAGAGCACAGTTGATCGCCATCCTCTATAACAGCCATCATTATATGAAGACTTGTCAGAGCCCCCCCTCAGTCTTTTCTCACAACTAAATGTAACCATTGGTTGGGCTAGAGTTTACTGTCCCTCTGTCACAGACCCACAGGGCCGGTGCTCTGGCCGCAGCCTGGGAACAGTCTCTGGGAGGAGCCCTTCAGTCGGCCAGCCCTCCCCCCGGGGACTTGCTCTTCCCCCAGGGTGAGCCACGCGGCCTCGCTGCCTCCTGAGACTGGGCCTCTGGGGCTGCAGATCCCTGCCCCACCCCGGGAGCTCCTGGCAGCGAGTCTGGGACAGACCCTGGGGTAGACGTGTACCATCTGGGGGAGCAGCACACCCGACTGCCAGCGTCTGCAGGGACACCCAGCCAGCGCGGGCAGACAGGCGGGTGTATCCGTGGCCTGGCACACGGCACAGGCAGCCCTGGGGTCGCCCAGAGAAGTGAAGGTTCCAGCAGAGTCCGTTCTGGGCAGCCGGCGCCCAGCCCAGCTGCAGCGACCCCCGGGGTTCAAGTTCTGTCCCTGTGTCTGTCCGATCTCCTTTGTCAGACTCCTGGCTGGGATGATTTGATTGGGGATTGGTCCTGCTTTGAGCAGGGGCTTGGACTAGATGACCTCCTGAGGTCCCTTCCAACCCTGATATTCTATGATTCTATTCTAAGTCCATTGTCCTTGTTTTGCTGTTCTCATGTCCTCCCTTCCCTAGGATCTTGAATTCTATCAGACCATGATCACTTCCTCCCTAGTTTCCAACCACCTTCACGCTCACAACTAATTCATCCCTGCTGGTCAAACCAGATCCAAAATGGACAGCTCCCTAGTTTCCTCAATTTTTTGATACAGAAAGTTGTCCCCTACACATGCTAAGAACTGGCAGGACATATTATTTTTTCCTGTAATAGTCTTCCAACAAAGACCAGGGATGCTAAAATCCTCCATGAATACTAGCGCTACTTCTTACAGAGAGGTGGGGCAATCCATGGTCACTAGTTGCCAGGTCTCAATGTCATAGTGATTGGATTTGCCATTGTCTTCATGGATTCTCCACTGATACAGGATTATGGCCCACTTAGTCCGAGACAGCTAGGTTACACTCACACCTGGATCTTAGCCTGCCCTGAGAGCAAACAGACCTCCCCAGCAGCAAGTAGTAATGAAGCATATGGAGAAACTGAGGCACACATAGGGTTCATAAAAATACGACAGAAAATTCCCACTTCATCACAACTATACAAAAGCATATGGAGAGACAGAACTCAGACATCTGAGCAGTGGTGAGCTGGAGCCGGTTGTTTAAATTTAGAAGCCCTTTTAGAACCGGTTGTTCCGCGAGGGACAACTGGTTCTAAAAGGGCTTCTAAATTTAACCGGCCAAAAGTGGCGCGTGAGGTGCCGACTCCATGGGTGCTCCAGCCCTGGAGCACCCAAGGGGAAAACACCCACCGGCAGCTCCCCACCCCAGCTCGCCTCTGCCTCTGCCTCCTCCCCTGAACGCGCCGCCCCGCTCTGCTTCTCTGCCCCCCAGGCTTCCCGCGAATCAGCTGTTCGTGCGGGAAGCCAGGGCAGGCTGAGAAGCAGGCCGCGGCTTCCCGCTCAGGCCCAGGGAGGCGGAGGGGAGCTTGGGCCGGGGTGGGGCGCGAGGAGGGCCGCCCGCGCCGCAGCAGGTAACCTGGGCGGGGGGGCACGCTCAGGGGAACCGCTCCCTGCCCCAGCTCACCTCCACCTCCCTGGGCCTGAGCTGGAAGCCGCTGCCTGCTCTGCGGCCCTCTCCTGCTTCCCATGCGAACAGCTGATTCACGGGAAGCCGTGGGGGGGGGGGGGGGCGGAGAAGCAGAGCGGGGCGGCGCGTTCAGGGGAGGAGGTAGAGGCGGAGCGGAGGTGAGCTGGGGCGGGCGCGGGGTGGGGAGCTGCCGGTGGGGGCTCTGCACCCACCAATTTTCCCTGTAGGGGCTCCAGCCCCGGAGCACCCAGGGAGTCCGTGCCTAAGGCGCCACTTTTGATGTGATCAGTGGGGGAGCGGCCGCTCCCCCCCAGCTACGCTCCCCCACCCCTAGGAGCCAGAGGGACCTGCCGGATGCTTCCTGAGAGCTGCCCCAGGTAAGCACCGCTGGGACTCCCCACCTTGCCCCCCCCGGCAGGTCCCTCTGGCTCTTAGGGGTGGGGTGGGCACCCACTACGGTGGCCCACAAGACCCTCCTGCCCAGTTCTGGGGGCAGTCAGGGGACAGGGGAGGGGGGTTGGATGGGGCAGGGGTCCCTGGGGGCGGGGGTGGGCAACGACCTCCTCGTGGGGTGAGGAGGGAACCCGTTGTTAAGATTTTGGCAGCTCATCACTGCATCTGAGGCATTTCAGTAAGGATTGCACAGGGTCAGCCTCCCCAAAATCCAGTCCAAAAAGAACAAGAGAAATTAAATTAATTCTTAAGTACCAACTTTATAAAATCTTATAATGATAAAGAAATATAATAGCTTAATGTCTACTCATAGCAAGTAATTCAGAATCCACATACATTATATTCAGTTATACATAGATATTAATAAAAGAAACAAATTTAAATCAAAACAGGTCAGTCCCTGGGGAAACGCAGTGAGAAGGAACTCGGAGTTCCAAAGCTTAGGTCGAGTTTACCTGAGCCTAGAGTGTTTATCAGCTTTCTACAGTCTGCTGCGTTAAAAGCACTGCAATAATAACTTCCCACCTCTTGCTTGCAGAAATGTTCAGTTTGGGGAACCCATGCACACTCTGTCTCTTCTTCTGTTGAGTGGCTGGAATTACTTCATTCGCCAGTCAGTTAACTAACCAACCAATCAACAGTAAGTATATAAATTAATAGTCCTGCTGCAAAATGCTTCAGAGTTCAGGAGAATAGTCTGCTGCTTTTGGCTCCTGTGGCTGAGCTTCTCTCAACCCACAAAGGTCACGCATCCTTTTGTAAAGCAGCTGCCCTGACTACTTGCCCTCAGTGAAGTCTTAGTCCAGCTACAGGGAGCCTGCTGAGGATGCCCAGAACTTTCACCCCCAGTTTCAGACACTTCTGGGCATGGAATGCTAATTGTGCATCCGCCTAGCAATAACAATCCAGACACACACTCCCCCCACTTCTCTGCAGATGCTGTAGGCATGTCGCTAGATGTCTGAGACATGACTGTTACATAAGCATGCCCAGCTTTTTAACCTTGCCTCAGAGGTTTTTTTTAAAACCTTTTATTATTTTTGTTGTCTCCTGTGGACTCTCTTCAGTTGGTCCACAACTTTCCTAGAGTGTGTCACCCAGAACTGGACACAGTGCCCCAGCTGAGGCCTCAGCACTGCCGAGCAGGGCAGGGCAATTACTTCCAATGTCTTATATACATGTCTTACATGACTGTTCGTACACCCTGGAATTTTATTGGCCTTTTTTGCAGCTGCATCTCACTGACTCATATTCAATTTGTGGTCTACTATAACCCTTTTATAATCTTTTCAGCAGTACTACCACCTAGCCTGTTATTCCTCATTTTGCCGTTGGGCATTTGATTCCCCCTCCCCCGGCCCCCCGCCTTCCTAAGTGTAGCTCTTTGCATCTGTCTCTATTGAACATCATCTTGTTGATTTCACAGCAATTCTCCAATTTGTCAAGGTTGTTTTGAATTCTAATCCTGTCCTCCAAAGTGCTTGCAACCCCTTCCAGCTTGGTGTCACCTGCAAATTTTACAAATATAAGCTCCATTCCATTAGCCAAGTCATTAATGAAGAAAGTGTATAGTACCAGTCCCAGGACTGACCCCTGCAGGATCCCAGTAGATTCACCCACCCAGTTGGACAGCAAACCATTGATGTCTATGTGTTGAGTATGGTCTTTCAATCAGTTGTGCACCACCTTATAGTAATTTCATGTAGACAACATAGCCCTAGTGTGCTTATGAGAATGCCATGTGGGACTGTGTCAAAAGCCTTAAAATCAAGATATATCATGTCTACAGCTTCCTCTCCTACCCCCATCCATGAGGCCAGTAACCCTGTCAAACAAGGAAATTACGTTGGTTTGGCATGATTTGTTCTTGACAAAGCCATGCTGGCTATTCCTTATTCTTATTATCCTCCAGGTGCTTACAAACGGATTGTTTAGTAATTTGTTCAAGTATCTTTCCAGGTATTGAAGTTAGGTTGACTGGTCTATAATTCCCTGGATCATCTGTATTCCCCTTTTTAAAGACAGGTACTGTCTGACCTTCTCCAGTCTTCCAGGACCTGACCCGTCCTCCAAGAGTTCTCAAAGATAATTGCTAACAGTTCTGAGGTGCTTCAGCTAGTTTCTGAAGTACCCTAGGATACATTTCATCAGGCCTTGCTGACATGAAGGAGAGCTAATAGCTGAGGACATCAAGAAAGCTAAGTAGAGGACATACATTCTTTTTAAGGATCTCTGGATTAAACCCAGGTCGGCAGAGCCTGGGATGGCTGATGTTCCCGCAGTGCCTTCGGGAGGGCATGCAAAGCTGCATCCAGGGAGCACGGTGGAGAGTAGGTGCTGCAGGCCGTACCGCACAAAGGTCCCAGATTGACGGTACCCTGCGGCCCTCTGATTGGCCACGTGGACTGTTTAACCCTGGAAGGTGCCCCAAGAAGTTGTCTGGGCAACCACATGTACTTCTGGCCTGCTGCAGCTCCAGACCTTGACAAATTAGAGAATGGGTTCCATATCAACAAGATGAAATTTGATAAAGACAAAGGCAAAGTTCTACAGTTCGGAAGGAAAAATCAAATGCACAACTGCAAAATAGCTGGCTAGGCGGCAGTGCTGCTGAAAAGCACCAGGGGATTGTAGTGGATTGCAAATGGAGTATGAGTTAACAATGTGATGAAGTTGCAGAGCAGGTTCATGTAATTGTGGGGTGCATTAACAGGAGTGTGGGCTGTAAGACATGTGAGGTAAATGTCCCGCTCTTGTCAGCACTGGTGAGGCCGCAGCTGGTTCAGTTCTGGGTGCCGGACTGTAATAAAGATGTGGATAAATTGGAGAGAGTCCAAAGGAGAGCAACAAAAATAATAAATGTTTAGAAAAGCTGACCCCTGTGGAAAGATTATAAAACTGGGCATAGAGAAAAGAAAACCGAGGGGGACCTGATTACAGTCTTCAGATATGTTGAGGACAAAGAGGATGGTGATCAGTTTTTCTCCAGCTCCTCTGCAGGTAGAAAAAGTAGTAATGGGCTTAATCTGCAGCAGGGGAGATTTAGGTTAAATTTTAGGGAGAACGTTCTAACTGTCAGGATAGTTAAGTTCTGGAGTAGGGATTTCACAGCCTGCCTTGGAGGCCTGTTGTTGGCGGTTTACAGAACACACCTGTCAGGGATGGTTCAGAGATTTACTTGGTCTTGCTTCACCCCTGGTTGTGATGATCTCTCAAGGCTCCTTCCAGCCCTACATGTCTGTGAGTCTTCTCCCTCCAGCTCTCCCTCAGCCCAAGGTCATTCTTGGTTCAGCTGGATCCCCCTCTACTTGGATCCCCTGGGAGCTCTCCAGCACTATGGGGATCTGCCTGGCCCTCGATCCCAGGGGGTGGCTGTTAGTGGGAGCTCTCCAGCACCCTGGGGACTTGCTCTGCCTATTCCTGGCAGCTAGGAGACAGAGGAGCAGCTGCTTTGCTGGGTCGCAGGGGTCTCAGGCCATGTTCCTTCCTATGGTGTCAGGATGTCGTGGCTCCTTTCAGAGCTGACATCTTTGTCCCTGGCCAGACTGTTCTCTGCCTCTGGCGAGTTCTCAGTCTCTCCCTTCACCGCCTGGTGGTATCTTGGTTTCATGGCTACAGACATGTTTTCTTCCTGTCTAGTTCCTCTAGAATTGCTCCATTCGTCCTCATTGCCCCTTCCTGTTTTCTACACCTGTCTCAGCAGGAGGCCCCACCTGCCTTGTCTCTCCTGACCTCCATTCGTACCTCATCCACGTCTGCTCCTGTTGGACCCCCTCAGTCTTCTCCCAGGCAGGCAGCTGGCTCTAGGCCCAGCTCCTTCAACCTCTGGGATCGCTCTGTTCCCTCTTCACTCCTCAGGGCTTCTCCGAGCCCTGGAGAGTGCATCTTGGGTCAGGAGAAACCACCCCTCGGACTGGAGCACCCAGGCCTTCCCCCTCCTGACAACAAAGTATTCCTGAATACTAAGTGTAAGATATGAAATCTGGCATCACAAGTTGCCTCTTAAATTAATTAGCTGGTGCTCATGCTGCATCAGCACTGGAGACTCTTGGGGTTGGGCACAGCACAATTTATGGTGGTCACGCCTCTTCAGTCTGGTTTGGGCAGCGCTCTTTAGAGCTGGAAGCCACTATGTAGCGTCCCTGGGCTTAACTCTTCTGCTCACAGGGCGCTAGGCGCACCACACCCGGCACTGCGGTACGAGAGCCCCGAGGCATTGGTGATGCACCACGGAAGGTGCCGTGTGTTCTGAGCCAGGGACTGGGGGAGCAATGTGGGAGGAGGCAGGGGCTCAGGCCAGCATAAGGGATGATATGAAATTAAAGGCTGGGATTGGACAAAGGCAGCCTGGATCAGTGGAACCTTTCAGTGGCAGTGCCCATTGCAGAGTTCACACACACACCCTTCTCCTCCCTACTTTGAGAGTGTCTACATTGCAACTGGAGGTGTGATTGCAGCGTGACAGGCAATGTCTGTGCTAGCTTTAATCTATCTTAGGGTTGCCGGGTTTCCGGTTTTTGACCGGAACGTCCGGTCGAAAAGGGAACCTGGCAGCCTCTGGTCAGCACAGCTGACCAGACACTAAAAAGTCCAGTTGGCCTCTGCCACTGGGGGGTTGGAAAAGCAGCAGCTGCGGCTGGAGCCACATGGAGGAGCTGCTCTCTGTTCAGCTGCTGACACCTGACGGAACAGTGGCAGGCTTCCAGACCAGGATCCCAGAGGTAGGTGCCATCGCCCGGAGTGGGGGGGATCCTGTCCGCCCCCACTTGTGCCCTGATTGTCCCAGCCCCTTGCTCTGAGGACTGGCCCTCACCGTGCCCTGATTACCCCAGCCCCGGTGCCTCGCTACAGGGACCAACCCCCACCATCCCCCTCTGTGCCCTGATCCTGGCCGCTTGCTCCAGGGACTGACCCCTGCTGTGCCCCGGCCCCTCACTCTGGGGACCAACCCCCTCCCTCCTGTCCCACTGTGCCCGGATTGCCCCAGCCCCTCGCTATGGGGACTGACCTCTTCCAGCTCCTTGCTACAGGGACTCGCCCCTGCCGTGCCCCGATTGCCCTGGCCGCTTGCTACAGGGACCAGCCCTTGCTGTGCCACACTCTGCCCCAGCCCCTCACTCTGGGGACTGCCTCTGTTTGCCCCGCTGTGCCACGATTAGGCAGGCCAGGCTCCACATGAGCTCCTCCCAGCCTGGCTCTGCAGGCAGCAGGTGAGTCCTGGAAGAGGCGGGGAGTGAGCTCGGGCATGGGGAGGGGGTGGGGCGTGGGGTGTGTGTGTGACCAGCGAGCGATGGAGGGAGGGGGGAGAGGAGTGAGTGGGGGATGGGGTCTCGGGGGAAGGGACAGGGTAGGACCTATGGGGAAGAGTCGGGGCAGAGGGTGGGGCAAGGGTGTTCGGTTTTCAACAACTAGAAAGTTGGCAAATTATCTTTGAAAACTCATGGCGATTGGGGGAGGTCCTGGACGATTGGAAAAAGGCAAATATAGTGCCCATCTTTAAAAAAGGGAAGAAGGAGAACCCGGGGAACTATAGACCAGTCAGCCTCACCTTAATCCCTGGAAAAATCATGGAGCAGGTCCTCAAGGAAACCATTTTAAAGCACTTGGGGGAGAGGAAGTTGATCAGGAACAGTCAACATGGATTCACCAAGAGCAAGTCATGCCTGACCAACCTGATTGCCTTCTCTGATGAGATAACTGGCTCTGTGAATATGGGGAAAGCAATAGACATGATATATCATGACTTTAGCAAAGCTTTTGATACAGTCTCCCACAGTATTGCCAGCAAGTTAAAAAAGTATGGATTGGATGTATGGACTATAAGGTGGATAGAAAGCTGGCTAGATCGTTGGGCTCAATGGGTAGTGATCAATGGCTCCATGTCTAGTTGGCAGCCGGTATCAAGCGAAGTGCCCCAGGGGTTGTTCCTGGGGCTGAATTTGTTCAACATCTTTATTAATGATCTGGATGATGGCGGGGATTGCACCCTCCACAAGTTTGCGGATGACACTAAGCTGGGGGGAGAGGTAAATACACTGGAGGGTAGGGATAGGGTCCAGAGAGACCTAGACAAATTGGAGGATTGGGCCAAAAGAAATCTGATGAAGTTCAACAAGGACAAGTGCAGAGTCCTGCACTTAGGACGGAAGAATCCCATGCTGCTACAAGCTGGGGACCGACTGGCTAAGCAGCAGTTCTGCAGAAAAGGACCTGGGGATTACAGTGGACGAGAAGCTGGATATGAGTCAGCAGTGTGCCCTCATTGCCAAGAAGGCCAACAGCATATTGGGCTGCATTAGTAGGAGCATTGCCAGCAGATCGAGGGAAGTGATTATTCCCCTCTATTGGGCACTGGTGAGGCCACATCTGGAGGATTACATCCAGTTTTGGGCTCCCCACTACAGAAGGGATGTGGACAAATTGGAGAGAGTCCAGCAGAGGGCAATGAAAATGATTAGGGGGCTGGGGCACATGACTTACGAGGAGAGGCTGAGGGAACTGGGATTGTTTAATCTGCATAAGAGAAGAGTGAGGAGGGATTTGATAGCAGCCTTTAACTACCTGAAGGGGGGTTCCAAGGAGGATGGAGCTCGACTGTTCTCAGTGGTAGCAGATGACAGAACGAGGAGTAATGGTCTCAAGTTGCAGTGGGGGAGGTGTAGGTTGGATATTAGAAAACACTATTTCACTAGGAGGGTGGTGAAGCACTGGAACGGGTTCTCTAGGGAGGTGATGGAATCTCCATCCTTAAAGATTTTTAAGGCCCGGCTTGACAAAGCCCTGGCTGGGATGATTTAGTTGGTGTTGGTCCTACTTTGAGCAGGGGGTTGGACTAGATAGCTCCTGAGGTCTCTTACAACCCTAATCTTCTATGATTCTAACCCTAATCTAGCTAGCATGACTGAAAATAAAAGTGCGGATGCAGCAATTCCCGATAGGCTTGGAGAGTTGGCGCTACTGTCTCATCACTGCTATTTTGAGCTGGGCTCAGTGCCGGGTTCACAATGGCACCAGTGGCCAATGCCGGGCCAATGCTCAGAAGGGGTCCTGACCTGCTCTGCTTGCACTGTGCCATGAGACCCTGCTGGCTCCCTCCACCCTGCATCACTTGCTCCTCTCGGCCTGCCCGCTGGCCAGCCGAGGACTCCTCTCTGCCCCCGGCCAGACCTCAGCGCACCTCTGGCTCCGGGCAGTCTCTGCTTCCCACCACCTGTGGGGCCCTGCCTGTCTCCCCGGAGCCGAGCCGCCTGGGACTCGTGCAGAAGCCTGGCCAGTCTTGGCAGTCGTGGGGTGGGGAGGGGACAGTGTGTGTGTGGGGGGGCTTGGCTGGGCCCCTCCAGGCAAGTGGGTCCTGAGGGAGCCCGGCCTAGGTAGGCCCTGGTCTGGCTGATTGCGCCAGACACAGTTGCCTCCCAGCAGGGCCAGTGAGTGCAGCCAGGAGGCAGAGAGTCGGGGAGTGGGTTTCTGAGGCGGGGGTGGGGGGGTGCTGGGCTGTGAGGGAGCGGGGAAGATCTGTGTATGTTGGGGCACTAGGGAGTTGGGGGCTCTGTGGTGGGTGCTGGGCAGTTGTCGTGGGGCTATAGACAGGGGTGGTGTTGTGCAGGGCGGTGTGCATTTGTGGGAGGGTCTCGGGGAGTGCTGGGCATAGGGAGTCCGGGGGGGCTCTGGCCATAGGGAGTCAGGGGGATGTTGGGTTGGGGGCTGTGTGGTGCGGCCTAGGCCTACCCCCAACAGGAAGGGGCACGCTGGCAGCACAGGGCTGGGCAGGACATTGTACGTCTGGCAAAAAATAGTGCCCTTGCACTGGACTGGGTGGAGTGGGGCCGCCCCTGCCATGCCATGCCCCTGGCTGGCCCCTCGCTCCAGGGACCGATCTCCCTGCGCTATGCTCCATTGCCGCCATGGGGGCCCACAAATATATTTGGCGCCAGGCCCACAAGAGGTTAATCCAGCCCTGGCCAGGCTAGATAGATTAGAGCTGGCGTGGGTATATTTACCCAGGCTGCAGTCACACCTGTGATTGAAGGATAGACATACTCTGAATGGTTGCAGGGCATGGCTATGAAAAGGGGGATGGCACCCCAACTACCTCCACTCCTTCTGACTGTGACTGCAGATCGACCAAGAACCTCTCCAGGTCCTTCAACCCAGACTTATCAGAACAAGCCATTCCCAGAGCCACCTCCTTAGTTCAGTGGGTTCTTAACCAGGGAGGTAGGCCAATAGCTATTTCAATTATAAGAACACAAGAATGGCCATGCTGGGTCAGACCAACGGTCCATCTAGCCCAGTGTCCTGTCTTCCAACAGCGGCCAGTGCCAGGTGCCCCAGAGGGAATGAACAGAAGAGGGCATCTATAGAGTGATCCATCCATCTCCTGTCGTCCAGTCCCAGCTCTGACAGTCAGAGGCTAGGGACACCCAGAGCATAGGGCTGTATCCTGGCCATCTTGGCTAATAGCCATTAATGGACCTAGCCTCCATGAGCTTATCTAGTTCTTTTTTGAACCCAGTTATACTTTTGGCCTCCGCAACATCCCCTGGCAACAAGTTCCATGGGTTGACTGTGCGTAGTGTAAAGTACTTCCTTATGTTTGTTTTAAACCTGTTGCCTGTTAATTTCATTTGGTGAGCTGCAGTCTCTGCCTTTATGTTTAGTTCAATTCACAAGCCTCCTTGCAAAGTGGACGAAGACATGAAGGAGCATCCGCGGGAGCTGGGGTCCTGGTAAGAAGAGAGAGCTTAAGCCTTGGTGATGAGGGGCTGTGGTGTGAAGGGCGTCACAGGCCAGAACAAGGAGCATTTGCTCTGGGAGCCGGCAGGGAGAGGTGTGGGGGGTGAAATGTAATGTTTGCAGCTCCAGTTTGGACAGATTGGATAAGGCAGAGATGGTCTCAGGAGGCCACAGCCAAGGAGGAGGAGTGAGGCGACTGAAGCCTTGGAGAGGAGCTGCTGGATTCTGGGGGTGTGGAGATAAAGCCAGCATGCTCCAGCAGTGTGTCTGGCAGTGTGGGTGGGGACAGAGGCAGGAGGAAGCTATGCAAATGCTCTCTATACAATTGCGTGCTGGTTTCCTTTAGTAGGAAAGCGCTTGTGCTGAGGCAGACCTGGCCTCAGTGTAGAGAATCTGCTGGTGGTTTCACTCCTGGCTAGGGGTCGCACTGGACCCACGTTTCTCCTAAAGGCAAGGCTTTTTCCTTCGCTGTGGCTGTGAGAGGCTTAGCCAAGTAGTAACAGAGACAGTAGTCAGCAAAGAGATCAGACTTCTGAACTCTGTAGACAAGGGGACAGCGTCCACCTGCTGGGACTGATCTGCCTTGTTTACTGACTGTGACCTTTTGACTGCTGTTGATCACATATCTACAAATCAATGTAAAATTCAACCAGCTCAGAATAATCAGCCTGGTTGCAGATGTGAGTGGCTCAGCTGTCCTTGTCCCATCCCAGTGAAACGTGGTTATTTGGGGGCATGATCACACCAGACACAGACTTGTCCTGAACCCTCTGGCTGCTTGTGACAGGAGGACAAAGACCAGGTCCCTCCCATTCACTCCTGCTTCATTGGTTTTAAATCACTGATGGACACATTAACTTCCCAGGTACGCAGAGATGACTACAGTCCCAGGAGCAAACAGCAAAACCAGGTGTGAGGTGCTCCCAAGTGGGGTAGGAAGGGATTGCTGCTATATGTGCTTTCCTAAACCGGGCCCAGTTTGGGCTGCAACACTGTACATGGGATGCCCAGTGCTCCCTCTAGGAACCCCTGTCTGGGCACAACGAGGAGCCAGGCTGGGGAAAGCGTGAATGTTTCAGCTGGCTGTTCTCCCTGGTGCAGTCCCCGTGAGGCTGCCTGGCCTGGTCTGTGCAACACATCTCCGAGTTTGGGCCCCTGCATTCCAGAACCTGGCCCCGCATTGCCTCATTCAGCCAATCTGAAAGGAGAGCTGGTGGGGGTGGGGATAGGTTGATAGGGAGGTGGAGCCCCATCCCCTCCCTGCATGGAGATTGATGTGAGGTGGGGGGGGAAGTGGGTTAGGTTAATGACTTGCTCCATGCTCCCATTGTTCGAAGACCCAGCCTTCAGCAGGGCTGGGGGATCCAGGAAGGGTCGAAAGGGAAAGGCTGTGGATCCCAGAGGGCTTCTGAGGCACGTTATCTGACATGGCTGCCCAGCATGATACTGCTTTCCCTCCCTCCTGTCTCCTCCCTTGCTATTGTTCTCCATGGGCAGGGCCGGCCCACAACATTTTGGCACCTCAGGCAGGGAGCTCAAATGATGCCCCCATGCCCCCTTGCTTGGGCCAAAACTTTGAAAGGTCTCAATTCTGCCTTCTTCCTGTTCTACTCCTCTCATGGTCCTGCTCTGCCACCTACCCCAATATAGGAGAACTAACGACTTAAAATACCTTGTTCAAAAATTTTAAGTAACACTTCACTTTCTAACGCCGGAACGGCAAATGTAACTTTTCTTGTCTGCATAGTAAACACCGGCATTTTTATCTGTTTGAATAACCAAAGTGGTGCTTTCCATGCCTTCTTGGCTGCAAAGATTTGAGCTGCTTCCTGAAGGTCCACAGTCTGGGCCAGCTCATGCTCTGTAGGCATGTCTAGTTGGCAGCCGGTATCAAGTGGAGTGCCCCAAGTGTCGGTCCTGGGGCCGGTTTTCTTCAATATCTTCATTAATAATCTGGAGGATGGTGTGGATTGCACCCTCAGCAAGTTTGCAGATGACACTAAACTGGGAAGAGAGGTAGATACACTGGAGGGTAGGGATAGGATACAGAGGGACCTAGACAAATTGGAGGATTGGGCCAAAAGAAATCTGATGAGGTTCAACAAGGACAAGTGCAGAGTCCTGCACTTAGGACGGAAGAATCCCATGCACCACTACAGACTAGGGACCGAATGGCTGGGCAGCAGTTCTGCAGAAAAGGACCTAGGGGTTACAGTGGACGAGAAGCTGGATATGAGTCAACAGTGTGCCCTTGTTGCCAAGAAGGCCAATGGCATTTTGGGATGTATAAGTGGGGCACTGCCAGCAGATCAAGGGACGTGATCGTTCCCCTCTATTCGACACTGGTGAGGCCTCATCTGGAGTACTGTGTCCAGTTTTGGGCCCCACACTACAAGAAGGATGTGGAAAAATTGGAAAGAGTCCAGCAGAGGGCAACAAAAATGATTAGGGGTCTGGAACACATGAGTTATGAGGAGAGGCTGAGGGAACTGGGGATGTTTAGTCTACGGAAGAGTAGAATGAGGGGGAATTTGATAGCTGCTTTCAACTACCTGAAAGGAGGTTCCAAAGAGGATGTATCTAGATTATTCTCAGTGGTAGCAGATGACAGAACGAGGAGTAATGGTCTCAAGTTGCAGTGGGGGAGGTTTAGGTTGGATATTAGGAAAAACTTTTTCACTAGGAGGGTGGTGAAGCACTGGAATGGGTTCCCTAGGGAGGTGGTAGAATCTCCTTCTTTAGAGATTTTTTAAGGTCAGGCTTGACAAAGCCCTGGCTGGGATGATTTAGTTGGGGATCGGCCCTGCTTTGAGCAGGGGGTTGGACTAGATGACCTCCTGAGGTCCCTTCCAACCCTGATATCATAGAATCAAAGAATCATAGAATATCAGGGTTGGAAGGGACCTCAGGAGGTCATCTAGTCCAACCCCCTACTCAAAGCAGGACCGATCCCCAACTAAATCATCCCAGCCAGGGCTTTGTCAAGCCTGACCTTAAAAAAATCTCTAAAGAAGGAGATTCCACCACCTCCCTAGGGAACCCATTCCAGTGCTTCACCACCCTCCTAGTGAAAAAGTTTTTCCTAATATCCAACCTAAACCTCCCCCACTGCAACTTGAGACTATTACTCCTCGTTCTGTCATCTGCTACCATTGAGAACAGTCTAGATCCATCCTCTTTGGAACCCCCTTTCAGGTAGTTGAAAGCAGCTATCAAATCTCCCCTCATTCTTCTCTTCCACAGACTAAACAATCCCAGTTCCCTCAGCCTCTCCTCATAAGTCATGTGTTCTAGTCCCCTAATCATTTTTGTTGCCCTCCACTGGACTCTCTCTCCAATTTTTCCACATCCTTCTTGTAGTGTGGGGCCCAAAACTGGACACACTACTCCAGATGAGGCCTCACCAATGTCGAATAGAGGGGAATGATCACGTCCCTTGATCTGCTGGCAATGCCCCTACATATACATCCCAAAATGCCATTGGCCTTCTTGGCTACAAGGGCACACTGTTGACTCATATCCAGCTTCTCGTCCACTGTAACCCCTAGGTCCTTTTCTGCAGAACTGCTGCCGAGCCATTCGGTCCCTAGTCTGTAGCGGTGCATGGGATTCTTCTGTCCTAAGTGCAGGACTCTGCACTTGTCCTTGTTGAACCTCATCAGATTTCTTTTGGCCCAATCCTCCAATTTGTCTAGGGCCCTCTGTATCCTATCCCTACCCTCCAGCATATCTACCTCTCCTCCCAGTTTAGTGTCATCTGCAAACTTGCTGAGGGTGCAATCCACACCATCCTCCAGATCATTAATGAAGATATTGAACAAAACCGGCCCCAGGACCGACCCTTGGGGCACACCACTTGATACTGGCTGCCAACTAGACATGGAGCCATTGATCACTACCCGTTGAGCCTGACAATCTAGCCACCTTATAGTCCATTCATCCAGCCCATACTTCTTTAACCTGCTGGCAAAAATACTGTGGGAGACTGTGTCAAAAGCTTTGCTAAGTGAAGGAACAACACGTCCACTGCTTTCCCTTCGTCCACAGAGCCAGTTATCTCGTCATAGAAGGCAATTAGATTAGTTAGGCATGACTTGCCCTTGGTGAATCCATGCTGACTGTTCCTGATCACTTTCCTCTCCTCTAAGTGCTTCAGAATTGATTCCTTGAGGACCTGCTCCATGGTTTTTCCAGGGACTGAGGTGAGGCTGAGGTGAGGCCTGTAGTTCCCCAGATCCTCCTTCGTCCCTTTTTTAAAGATGAGCACTACATTAGCCTTTTTCCAGTCATCCAGGACCTCCCCCGATCGCCATGAGTTTTCAAAGATAATGGCCAATGGCTCTGCAATCACATCCGCCAACTCCATTAGCACTCTCGGATGCAGCGCATCCGGCCCCATGGAGTTGTGCTCGTCCAGCTTTTCTAAATAGTCCCGAACCACTTCTTTCTCCACAGAGGGCTGGTCACCTCCTCCCCATGCTGTGCTGCCCAGTGCAGTAGTCTGGGAGCTGACCTTGTTCGTGAAGATAGAGGCAAAAAAAGCATTGAGTACATTAGCTTTTTCTACATCCTCTGTCACTAGGTTGCCTCCCTCATTCAGTAAGGGGCCCACACTTTCCTTGACTTTCTTCTTGTTGCTAACATACCTGAAGACACCCTTCTTGTTACTCTTAACATCTCTTGCTAGCTGCAACTCCAGGTGTGATTTGGCCTTCCTGATTTCACTCCTGCAAGCCCGAGCAATATTTTTATACTCTTCCCTGGTCATTTGTCCAATCTTCCACTTCTTGTAAGCTTCTTTTTTGTGTTTAAGATCAGCAAGGATTTCACTGTTAAGCCAAGCTGGTCGCCTGCCATATTTACTATTCTTTCTACACATCAGGATGGCTTGTTCCTGCAACCTCAGTAAGGATTCTTTAAAATACAGCCAGCTCTCCTGGACTCCTTTCCCCCTCATGTTATTCTCCCAGGGGATCCTGCCCATCAGTTCTCTGGGAGAGTCAAAGTCTGCTTTTCTGAAGTCCAGGGTCTGTATTCTGCTGCTCTCCTTTCTTCCTTGTGTAAGGTCCTGAACTCGACCATCTCATGGTCACTGCCTCCCAGGTTCCCATCTACTTTTGCTTCCCCTACTAATTCTTCCCGGTGTGTGAGCAGCAGGTCAAGAAGAGCTCTGCCCCTAGTTGGTTCCTCCAGCACTTGCACCAGGAAATTGTCCCCTCCACTTTCCAAAAACTTCCTGGATTGTCTGTGCACCGCTGTATTGCTCTCCCAGCAGATATCAGGGTGATTGAAGTCTCCCATGAGAACCAGGGCCTGCGATTTAGTAACTTCCGTTAGTTGCCGGAAGAAAGCCTCGTCCACCTCATCCCCCTGGTCCGGTGGTCTATAGCAGACTCCCACCACGACATCACCCTTGTTGCTCACACTTCTAAACTTAATCCAGAGACTCTCAGGTTTTTCTGCAGTTTCATACTTGAGCTCTGAGCAGTCATACTGCTCCCTTACATACAGTGCAACTCCCCCACCTTTTCTGCCCTTCCTGTCCTTCCTGAGCAGGTTATATCCATCCATGACAGTACTCCAGTCATGGGAGTTATCCCACCAAGTCTCTGTTATTCCAATCACTGTGCCAGGACTTCCTTGACTGTGCCAGGACTTCCAGTTCTCCCTGCTTATTTCCCAGGCTTTGTGCATTTGTGTATAGGCACTTGAGATAACTTGCTATTTGTCCTGCTTTCTTAGTGTGAGGCAGGAGCCCTCCCCTTTCACGCTCTCCTGCTCGTGCTTCCTCCCGGTATCCCCCTTCCCCACTTACCTCAGGGCTTTGGTCTCCTTCCCCTGGTGAACCTAGTTTAAAGCCCTGCTCACTAGGTTAGCCAGCCTGCTTGCGAAGATGCTCTTCCCTCTCTTCGTTAGATGGAGCCCGTCTCTGCCTAGCACTCCTCCTTCTTGGAATACCATCCCATGGTGAAAGAATCCAAAGCCTTCTCTCCGACACCACCTGCGTAGCCATTCGTTGACTCCCACGATTCGACGGTCTCTACCCAGGCCTTTTCCTTCCATGGGGAGGATGAACGAGAAGACCACTTGCGCCTCAAACTCCTTTATCCTTCTTCTCAGAGCCATGTAGTCTGCAGTGATCTGCTCAAGGTCATTCTTGGCTGTATCATTGGTGCACACGTGGAGAAGCAGGAAGGGGTAGCGATCCGAGGGCTTGATGAGTCTCGGCAGTCTCTCTGTCACATCGTGAATCCTAGCTCCTGGCAAGCAGCAGACTTCTCAGTTTTCCCAGTCGGGGCAGCAGATAGATGACTCGGTCCCCCTGAGGAGCGAGTCCCCGACCACCACTACCCGCCTCCTCGTCTTGGGAGCGGTGGTTGTGGAACCCCCATCCCTAGGATAGTGCATCTCATGCCTTCCAATCAGCAGAGTCTCCTTCTGTTCCCTTCCCTTAGATGTATCATCTAGTCCACTCTCCGCATTCGTACCTGTGGAGAGAACATGAAAATGCTTACCTGTATCTGCATTGCTGGTACATGGACGCTCCCCTTTCTTCTTCTGGAGGTCACATGCTGCCAAATTTCTTCACTGTCCTTCTGTCCCCGCTGTGCAGCCTGCTCTGAATCTTCAGAACATTGTGTCCGTAGAAGCATATCCTGGCATCTGTCCAGGAAATCTTCAGTTTCTCTTATGCAACGCAGGGTCAATATTCGTTTCTCCAGATCTTGAACCTTCTCTTCCAATATGGAGACCAGCTTGCACTTTGCACAGACAAAGTCACTTCTGTCCTGTGGAAGAAAGACAAACATGGCACATCCAGTGCAGGTCACAACAGCTGAACGCTCCCCATCCATATTACCTTCCTTCTACGAGCTTCCTCAGGAGTTGTAGTAACTACTCAGAGAAGCCGGCAGAGAGGCTAACAGAGGGAGTTTGCCTGGGAGTTCGCCTCTCTGCTGTTTGCAGCTGACTGGCTTTTTATAACAGTCAGGCCCACTCAGGGCTCACCTGGAACGAAGCACGCCCAATTCACACTTTTCAAACAACCAATCAAGCACATGGTCAAACTGTCCCCACAACAGACACTCGGATACTCACCAACACAGCTTCCCTAATGCAGCCCTTAGCGTACCTCCTCTCAGACAGATCCCAGGCAAACTCCCTCTGTTAGCCTCTCAGCTGTTCGCCGCTCAGCTGGTTCGCAGCAGTGTAGGTCTTCTTCAGGTATAGTGAGGAGTTTTGGAATATCATACAACATCCCAAATATACTGCTGTGTTCCCTGAGCTGCATGAAACGTTCTTCAACTGACTGTATTGCACAATCTAGCACCTGGTTAAAGAATTCAACTTTGAATTGTTATTTGGAGTATCTTATGGGATTATCCCGTGCCTCGTAATCAAAATGTCTTCTTCTTCGGTGACTCTTGTATTCTTGAATGGGTGGGAAAATCGCTTCAGTGTGAAGCTCCTCTGCCAACTTCTGTGCATTCTTCAGAACATTTTGAAATCCCTCGTCTGACCGGTAAGATGGTAGGTATGACTTTGCTTTGTCCAGTTGTTCCATTGCTCCAGATATATCAAGGTCAACACCTTGGAGTCTCTTGCTTACAACATTTATTTCAAACAGAATGTCATGCCACAACACTAAGCCACACAGAAATGTGAAGTGATGTATGTTTCTGGTGATTCCGTTTCCCTCTGCCACTGTTCTCCCACGAACAGTTCCTGTCACAGCATTATCCTCCATAATGGCAACTATGGCATCATCTATCTTCCCAATTTGGTGTTTGATAGTTTTTATCACCTCCACTCGACTCTCCCATCATGTGGCACTCAGTGGTTTCAGTGTCAGAGAGGATGTTCCCAGATGTTGCTTCAAAATTTGCCATCGATGAGTTGATGCAGAGAAAAATACATCGATGCTTTGAATTATGCTCAGATAAATTGGTTAGTCTCTAAGGTGCCACAAGTACTCCTTTTCTTTTTGCGAATACAGACTAACATGGCTGTTACTCTAAAACCCATTAAAAAATTCAGCAGCCTCAAGAGAAGCTGATGCTGCATCACTGACCACCAAGCTCAATGAATGAGAACTGCATGGGACAAAAAAAGCTCGAGGGTTTAACTCTCGGATCCATGTCTGCACTCTTCTGTTCCGTCCTCTCATGTTGGCACCATTATCGTAGCCCTGACCTCTCCTGTCAGCTATCGCAATTCCCGTCTCTTCCAGCTTTTTAAGAAGCACATTTCTCATACCAGCTCCGGTAGTATCATCAATGTCAATAAATTCCAGGAAATGCTCTCGGACAGACACCATTGCAGGGACATTGTCACTAGGTTCTGTTGTTGTTACAAAACGCACCACTAGTCATTTGATCCTTATGGCTGATGTCAGGTGTGCCGTCCAGAATAACAGAGTAATATCTTTCAGAGTAACAGCCGTGTTAGTCTGTATTCGCAAAAGGAAAAGGAGGACTTGTGGCTCCTTAGAGACTAACCAATTTATTTGAGCATGAGCTTTCGTGAGCTACAGCTCACTTCATCGGATGCGTACTGTGGAAAGTGTAGAAGATCTTTTTATACACACAAAGCATGAAAAAATACCTCCTCCCACCCCACTCTCCTGCTGGTAATAGCTTATCTAAAGTGATCACTCTCCTTACAATGTGTATGATAATCAAGGTGGGCCATTTCCAGCACAAATCCAGAGTTTAATAATAATATCTTGCTGACTTCAGATCTGCCACAATCTTCTGTTTGACTTTTATGCCAGTAACTGTATGATCTCATTTTGAATTGTTTTTCCAAGGGAGTGGTGTGTGTACATTTCTTGGGTGGTGACTCTTCTTAGATGCTCCTAGAGTACTGCACCAAACTCAGCC
This sequence comes from Natator depressus, assembly GCF_965152275.1. Taxonomy (NCBI): domain Eukaryota; kingdom Metazoa; phylum Chordata; order Testudines; family Cheloniidae; genus Natator; species Natator depressus. Next base: position 377,881 of record NC_134236.1, on the reverse strand, counting down.
ATCAGCTCCACAATTTTAAGGAAGTTTCCACTGTCTGGCACATACAGCTGATCTGAAGTGCCACGCAGTGCTAGGTTTTGAGTAGCAAGCATTCTCACAATGGCAATGAGCCTTTTCAGAACATTTTGCCGGTAAAGTTGGCAAATCTTCTCTTGATGCTGATCATCTGTGGTGGCCTTTAACTTTAGTCTCATCTCAAGCTCTTTCCGCCTGCAGAATGCTCTCTGGTGATTTGCTGCCTTCTCATGGCATGCCAGATTTCTAGCCAGATTTTTCCAGTCCTTTGTTCCTGTAGAATCCAATGTGGCTGGAACATTAGACTGGAAGAGTTTGCAACAAAGACAGTATGCAGCATTCTGGGATTTTGAGAACATAAGCCATGGTCTCTTCACTTTGTCACCATTGGGGATTTCACGCCAGTAATGTGTTGGATGGAAACTTCTATTTTCATTGTCTTTGGGGAACATGAAGTTTTTCACTTGCTGTGGCCCATGCAGTACAAGGAAGTCCCTCCCTCAGGCTACTGCTCAAGTGGGTCCACAGTCCTGGATCCTCTAGACTTAAGGAACTAAACTCAGCAGCAGCTGTTTCTTGCGCCTCCACCACACCCTTCTCTGATCTACACTTCAGGAATGTGCATGGTTACATCCATTTGAGATGGAGATATGGATGCTGCAGTAGCTGCCAGGTCACCTGCACTCTGACTACCTGGAAGATCAGGCATCTCCTCTCCACTCACATCCTCACTGGGGCCGGAAGGCTCACCGTGAACATTTGTGTCTATGATTCTCAGGAGAGCTCCTTCCTGCTTAGATAGAAAAACTTCCTTTGCTTTCTTTCTTTTTCTGAATGCTGCCCCAGAGGGGCATTTTCTTCTTTCACTCATGACTGCTGTTCTGGGCCAGCTATAGTGGCTCTCAGCACTCAATTGAAGGGGACAAATAAGCAGGCTGGTAGCAGGGCCTGAGTGAGGGAAGATGTCATCGTCTTAAGGGCTAACTGGCTCCTACTACTTCAGTTGGCTGCCTGTTCTCCTCAAGTGGGTTCAGGGAAGCAGCAGGAAACAGGAAGCTCCCGGAGAAGCTGGGGTTAATCAGTCCAGGCTCCTGGGGGTGCAGGCGAGGGACATAAGAGGCTCCTGCTCCTCTCTGTCCCTGCAGCTCCTGCTGCTTTCTGTTATTCCCCCTCACCTTTTCTCCTGCCTGCCTGTTATGTCTCTTGTGCCCTCCTTCCTCCAGCACAGCACTCCCCCATCTCTGTGCATCCAGAGCAGAGAGAATACAGATGCACCAGCAGCAGACACCATTTTCTACACTCTGGGTCGCAGTGGCACCCCCCCACAGTCTGGCAGCAGAGGCGGCCGCCTCAGTTCTCCACATGGTAAGGCCAGCCCTGTCCATGGGTGCTGTGGCCCATGACCAGCCAGGCCCTGCTCCTGGGGAGAACTGGAGGCGTGCGACCCCCAGGGTCTCCAGGGATGGCAGCATCCTCAGACCAGATCAGTTTGGGAGGAGGGCTGTTATGGGTGGCCTTTTTCTGTGGACTGAGAGATGCCCTGGGTTGGAGCATATTCCCAAGGTAAGGGTTCGGAGTTCCTCAAGACCAACAGTGAAGGGCAGGAGGCTCTAGTTGCTTCCTAAGACTCAAATTAATATATGCATTTTGTTTATTGCTGTAGACTTCCATTGGTTCATACACAAAAGGCACCAGGCACCTCGATGATGCATTTAAACAGTCAGATCAAACTAGCATCTAGCCCCCTAACAGGCCCCAACCAAAGCTCCTCCCTCCCCACAAACCAGCCCATCAAGGCTTCACTCCTCACACCGTGGGTCTGGCAAGATTCCCGGAAGGTCTGTAGAACCAGACTATTTTGCCCTGGAATGTGGGGAGCAGATTACAAAGCTGAGAGCCCTGCTGCCAGCCCCTTCTCTTATGACAAGTGGGCTCCAGCTGAGGTGCCTCTGCTTATCTGGAGTGTGGCCTGGTGGGGAGAGCGGTCTCTCTCAAGTAGGGATGTCCCTTTAGCGCTTTATAAGTCAGAACAAACACCTCCAATTCCACCTGGAAACCACTGAGTGGCCAGTGCAGATCCCAGAGCACCAGCACTCCATGGGGTCCTGCAGGAAAGTGCCACTCAGGAAACAAGCTGCCACAGACTGCCCCAGCGGCAGTAAACTCTAGGCCCTGTAGTAGTCCAGCCTGGTGGTGCTGCAGGCCAGGACCGCTGAGTGGATCAGCAGCTCGCCTCGGAGCTCCCTCCAGCTTGTGTCTCTGGGGAGGAGATGCCCAAGTACAATACCCTCCTTCCCCATGCTGCCTCCAGCATGGCTGAGCTCCTCTGGCCACTTGGCACAGGAGAGAAAGCCGGCAATGGTGTACGGGGAGGACATCCTGGAGCTGTTGACCCTGAGAGGTCTGACTAGAACTAACAAGTTTGCAATGAGGAGCTTTGCTGTGCCAGAGATCTGGTGGGCTCCACTTCTCCATTTTACATCTCGCTGGTTGCCAGCGGGTGCTGGGGCTGAAGCAAGTAACACAGAGCTGCTCCGAGTTTGAACCAAGAGTGGACCTCCCCTGTGCAGCCCAGCCCTGCCTGCCCCTCTCTGCTCAGCCCCAAGTCTACACTGGAGCAGGAGGTGTAACTTCCTGTTGGGGCAGACATACCTGCACTAGCTCTGATCAAGCTATTGTGCTAAAAATAGCAGTGCAGCCACGGGTAGTTTTTGATCAAGCTATTGTGCTGAAAACAGCAGGCTAGCCGCCCCACATACACGCCTATCTGACCCCTAGGTATGTCCCTGAGGCAGGTAGCCTATCCCATTGCCCATGCAGCCGTGGCTACACTGATATCTTTAACACTCAACCTTGATCAGAGTTAGTGCACTTATGTCTTCTCTTGCTGGAAATTACACCTCCAGCTCCAGTGCAGACATACCCTCAGTCCAGCCCAGCCCTCGCTACCCGGTCCTGCCTGGCCTACTCTACCCTGCCTGGCCCTGCCCTTGCTGCCCAATCCAGCCTGGTCCTCTCCAGCCTGTGAAGTATTAATTTAGATGGAATAAATGGGACAAAGCTGTTAACAGAACCCAGTCACTGTCCAACATTAATCAGTTTTAACCAAGGCTTGGCGTTTGGTATGCAGAGGCCTCCGCTTGCTTAGCACCATGGCCAACTCCCCATTAACCAGCATGTTCACCTGCTGTTACAGCAACAGAAAAAGGCAAACAGGTAAAGCAGCTGAAATGTGAGTGATGAAATAAGGCTTTCATGTGACCATTTCTTGTTCCCTTTCCTTTAGGAGCAGAGTGTTTAGAAGGAAAAACCCAACCCTTGCTTGACAGGCTCTTAGATGGTATCTGAGATGGCAATCGCTGTCCTTCCTAGAGTGAGAGGTTCGTTGAGAGAGGCTGGAGCTGGTGTTATTGCCCCTGCTGCTGCTGTTTAAAGTCCTTTCCTCCCAGGCGGTGGTTAAGATTCAGATGGAGCTGGTAGGGTAGCAGTGTCATTGGGCTCCTTCTTGCTGGCCTGGCCTGGTCAGGACATTTCTCAGGCTCAGGGTGATGATGGCCCAGAGTCCCAGGAAACAATGTGGGGGGGACGACACACACCATGGTGGTGAAGCTTTCTTTAGTAGCCGCTCCATTCTTTTGTACTTTCCCTGCAAAATCTCTTTCTTTTAATGCCCCACAGAGGGAGTGTTGGGTGGAATAGCCCATCCCCTCGTTACTGTGGCTGCCAATTAGGCCTAATGTCTGACATATCAATTTTGGATCATTAGCCTCTGGCTACACAGCTCCTGTTTTTAACAAGCAAAATTTCAACACAATTCTTGACTCATATTAACTTGGCTGTTTTATTTAGAGCGGGTCAGTTCTTGTGATGCCCTTTTGCACCATTTCCCACCAGCAGTTGTTGGTATAGGGTAGTGTAATCTCAGATGAGCGTGTACGGACTTGGTGCAGTTGAGCTCACAATTCTTGTAAATTTGTGGGCCCGAATGCCACAACATCTCCCTGGGGGTTGGAAGCTTGGGCTTGCCTTTTGCCCCCTCCTGCCCCACCTCGTTATTGTGGGGTATCTTTGCATGGAGGTGGGTTTACTCCAATTCTGATGGGGGTGTCAGACCAGAGCACAAAGGTAGTCTCCCCCACGTGTGTGCTTCCAGGGGAGGCGGGAACACAGGCCTTCAAGGGCAGGGCTGCCCATCTCTGCCCATGCTCCCAGAAGAGACAATTCCATTCAGTTCTGTGATCTCTCCTGGGCCCGAGATGCTGGCTCCGTGGTGCTGAAGTGGAGCAGACAGGGCCCTCAGGATACTGAGGTGGATACAGAATAGCAAGTGAGTGGGGAGAGACGGGCTGTAGGGATGCTTGCTCTGTCTGATTCCTGGGGAGGGGGCACAAGCTTTCTCTGGCTGCCTAAAGCATTGCTGGGGAAAGCAGCGTTCCTGGCTGCTCTGAGGGTGAGCTGGGCTCATGATCAGTCCCTTGCCCTGCACACGGGCCCTGGCCAGGAGCCCATATGCACCTGTCATGCTATGCAGCTGCACAGCTGCTGACCAGTTGCCTGGGCTCTGTGTTCTCCCTGTGCAGCAGCAATGACGCAAGCAGCTGCCCTTATCCTCCTGGGATCAGTGGTGGGGGTGGTGGAGACCCTGGAGAGATAAGCTGGGGTATCTGCCCAGCAGCAGGACATGGGGTGATAGGAGCAGTTGAAATGTAACTGTTCAGATTAATCATTACAGCGTAGGGCTGATAAGACTGGGACAAACCTCGCTGCCTGGAATGAGGGGGGAGGAGTGAGTGCCCAGTCCTTGTCTCACCCGCCTGCAGGCAGGCGACTGTTTGTACTGGAGTAACAGGTTTGGGAACCTTCGGATTCTTTAAGAGCCATCGCCATCAGTTCTGGGCCTGGACCATGCGTGGGACAAAGAAATACAGGCATGTTATTGAGACGCCAGATCCCGGCAAGTGGGAGGTAAGAACCACAGAGCAGCTTGTGGGTCTTTATTGTCTCTGGGAACTCCCCTGTGCTGGGACTGAGATAGGACACTACCCCGGGACCAGGTGCTGCCCTGGCTGCTCCAGCAGGGACAGGGCAGGAGCTTTCTTCATCACCTGCTGCCACTCCTCAACCAAACCAGCCCTGATGAGCTGGTTGCCCTGTTGCAGCCACTGCCAAGAAACCATTCCCATTCCAGTTACTAAAAAGAAAAGGAGTACTTGTGGCACCTTAGAGACTAACGAATTTATTTGAGTATAAGCTTTTGTGAGCTACAGCTCACTTCATCGGATGCATACTGTGGAAAATACAGAAGATGTTTTTATACACACAGATCATGAAAAAATGGGTTATTATCACTACAAAAGGTTTTCTCTCCCCCCACCCCACTCTCCTGTTGGTAATAGCTTATGTAAGTGATCACTCTCCTTACAATGTGTATGATAATCAAGGTGGGCCATTTCCAGCACAAATCCAGGGTTTAACAAGAACGTCTGAGGAGGGGGGGGGTTAGGAAAAAACAAGGGGAAATAGGTTACCTGGCATAATGACAGGTTTCAGAGTAACAGCCATGTTAGTCTGTATTCGCAAAAAGACAAGGAGTACTTGTGGCACCTTAGAGACTAACCAATTTATTTGAGCATGAGCTTTCGTGAGCTACAGCTCACTTCATCGGATGCATTCAGTGGAAATTGCAGAAGACATTATATACACAGACACCATGAAACAATACCTCCTCCCATCCCACTCTCCTGCTGGTAATAGCTTATCTAAAGTGATCATCAAGTTGGGCCATTTCCAGCACAAATCCAGGTTTTCTCACCCTCCGCCCCCCCACAGACAAACTCACTCTCTTGCTGGTAATAGCCCATCCAAAGTGACCACTCTCTTCACAATGTGTATGATAATCAAGGTGGGCCATTTCCTGCAGAAATCCAGGTTCTCTCACCCCCCTCCAAAAACCACACACACAAACTCACTCTCCTGCTGGTAATAGCCTATTCAAACTGACCACTCTCCTTACAATGTGTATGATAATCAAGGCGGGCCACTTCCAGCATAAATCCAAGTTTAACCAGAACGTCTGGGGGCGGGGGTAGGAAAAAACAAGGGGAAATAGGCTACCTTGCATAATGACTTAGCCACTCCCAGTCTCTATTTAAGCCTAAATTAATAGTATCCAATTTGCAAATGAATTCCAATTCAGCACTTTCTCGCTGGACTCTGGATTTGAAGTTTTTTTGTTGTAAGATAGCGACCTTCATGTCTCTGATTGCATGACCAGAGAGATTGAAGTGTTCTCCGACTGGTTTATGAATGTTATAATTCTTGACATCTGATTTGTGTCCATTGATTCTTTTACGTAGAGACTGTCCAGTTTGACCAATGTACATGGCAGAGGGGCATTGCTGGCACATGATGGCATATATCACATTGGTGGATGTGCAGGTGAACGAGCCTCTGATAGTGTGGCTGATGTTATTAGGCCCTGTGATGGTGTCCCCTGAATAGATATGTGGGCACAGTTGGCAACGGGCTTTGTTGCAAGGATAGGTTCCTGGGTTAGTGGTTCTGTTGTGTGGTATGTGGTTGTTGGTGAGTATTCGCTTCAGGTTGGGGGGCTGTCTGTAGGCAAGGACTGGCCTGTCTCCCAAGATTTGTGAGAGTGATGGGTCGCCCTTCAGGATAGGTTGTAGATCCTTGATGATGCGTTGGAGGGGTTTTAGTTGGGGGCTGAAAGTGATGGCTAGTGGTGTTCTGTTATTTTCTTTGTTGGGCCTGTCCTGTAGTAGGTAACTTCTGGGTACTCTTCTGGCTCTGTCAATCTGTTTCTTCACTTCAGCAGGTGGGTATTGTAGTTGTAAGAACACTTGATAGAGATCTTGTAGGTGTTTGTCTCTGTCTGAGGGGTTGGAGCAAATGCGGTTGTATCGCAGAGCTTGGCTGTAGACAATGGATCGTGTGGTGTGGTCTGGGTGAAAGCTGGAGGCATGTAGGTAGGAATAGCGGTCAGTAGGTTTCCGGTATAGGGTGGTGTTTATGTGACCATCGTTTATTAGCACTGTAGTGTCCAGGAAGTGGATCTCTTGTGTGGACTGGACCAGGCTGAGTTTGATGGTGGGATGGAAATTGTTGAAATCATGGTGGAATTCCTCAAGGGCTTCTTTTCCATGGGTCCAGATGATGAAGATGTCATCAATATAGCGCAAGTAGAGTATTTTACTGGTTTATGAATGTTATAATTCTTGACATAATTCTTGAATAGAGACTGGGAGTGGCTAAGTCATTATGCAAGGTAACCTATTTCCCCTTGTTTTTTCCTACCCCCCACCCCTTCCTCAGACATTCTTGTTAAACCCTGGATTTGTGCTGGAAATGGCCCACCTTGATTATCATACACATTGTAAGGAGAGTGATCATTTTACATAAGCTATTACCAGCAGGAGAGTGGGGTGCGGGGAGAGAAAACCTTTTGTAGTGATAATCACCCATTTTTTCATGGTTTGTGTGTATAAAAACGTCTCCTGTATTTTCCACAGTATGCATCCGATGAAGTGAGCTGTAGCTCACGAAAGTTTATGCTCAAATAAATTGGTTAGTCTCTAAGGTTCCACAAGTCCTCCTTTTCTTTTTGCTAATACAGACTAACACGGCTGTTACTCTGATTCCAGTTACTGTGACCCTGAAACATGGGAGGGGGAACCAGGCAGAAAAGCTGCAGCCTGGCAGTGCCAGTGTGCGTCTGTGAGTCTGGTTCTTCCCACAGTGGCTCAGCTGGTTCTGGTTCATGACGTGCAAGGAACAGACTTCAGCACAGGAGGACAGACTCTGAGGCCAGAAGGGACCGTTGTGATCATCTAGTCCAGTGGTCCCCAAACTTTTCAGGTTGCACCCCCACCCATACCCCTTTCCCCCATTCGCCTGCGCCAGGAATGGGAGCAGGGCTATGGCTCCCAGGGGTGGGGGATGCCGATATTGATAAAGGGACTGAGGCTGGGGTTGCAGCTGGGGGTGGATCTGGGGCCAGGAGTGGAGCCGGGAGGGGGGTGCTGCAGCCAGGGGCCAAGGATAGTAGTGGAACCAGGACCAGGGGCCAAGGCTGAGGACGGGGACAGGACTGGGGATGGGTGCAGAGCCTTGGCTGGTCCACGGTCAGAGGCCAAGCCCAGGGACGGGGCTGGAGCAGATCTGGGAGCAAAGCAGGGCTAGGTGGCGTTCCCTTCCATGGGGGCTGGCCCAGGCCCTGCCGTGCCCCCCCCACAATGTTCCTCCGTGCCCCCCTAGGGGGGCATGCCCCACAGTTTGGGGTCCTCTGATCTAGTCTGAACTCCTGTATAACACAGGCCAGAGAACTTCCCTGAAGTAATTTCTGCTCCAACTCTAATAGCTGAGATTGAACTAACTAATAAGAACAAAAGAACGGCCACACTGAGTCAGGTCAATGATCCATCGAGCCCAATATCCTGTCTTCCGACAGTGACTGGTGCCAGATGCTTCACAAAGAATGAACAGACCAAGGCAATTATGCATCCCCTCTTGTCGATTCCCAGGTTATGGCAGTCAGAGGTTGAGGGGCACCCAGAGCATGGGGTTGTGTCCCTGACCATCTTGGCAAATAGCCCTTGATGGACCTGTCCCCCAGGAACTGATCAAGTTCTTTTTTTGAACTCACTTATACTTTTGGCCTTCACAACATCCCCTGTCAACAAGTTCCTCAGGATGACTGTGTGTTGTGTGAAGAACTTCCTTTTGTTTGTTTTAAACCTGCTGCCTGTTAATTTTATTGAGTGACCCCGAGTTCATGTGTTATGTGAGGGGATAAATGACACTTCCTGGTTCACTGTCTCCACCCCAGTCATGGTTTATAGACCTCTGTTGAGTCCCCCCTTCGTCGTCTCTTCTCTAAACTGAACAGTCCCAGTCTTTTTAATTTCTCCTCATACGGAAGCTGCTCCATCCCTCCAATAAATTTTGTTGGACTTCTCTGTATTTTTTCCAATTCCAGTATATCTTTTTTGAAATGGGATGACCAGAACTGCATGCGGTACTCAAGGTGTGGGTGCACCATGGATTTATACAGTGGCATTTTGATATTTTCTGTTTTATTATCTATCCCATTTCTAAGGGCTCCTAACATCCGGTTTGCTTTTCTGACTGCCACTGCACATTGAGCAGATGATTTCAGAGAACTATCCATGATGACTCCAAGATCTCTTTCTTGAGTAGTAACAGCTAATTTAGACTCATTTTCTATGTATAGTTGGGCTTATTTTTTCCAGTGTGCATTACTTTGCCCTTATCAACACTGAATTGCATCTGCCATTTTGTCACCCAGTCATCCAGTTTTGTGAGATCCCTTTGTAGTTCTTCACAGCCTGCTTTAGACTTAACTTTCTTCAGTAATTTTGTATCATCTAAAAACTTTGCCATTTTACTGTTTACCCCTTTTTCCAGATCATTTATGAATATGTTGAACAGCGCAGGTCCCAGTGTAGATCCTTGGGGGACCTTGCTATTTAGCTCTTTCATTGTATAAACTGACCATTTATTCCTAGCCTTCGTTTCCTATCTTTTAACCAGTTTCTGATCCATGAGAGGACCTCCCTCTTATCCCATGACTGATTACTTTGCTTAAACACCTTTGGTATAGGACCTGGTCAAAGGCTTTCTGAAAGTTTAAATACACTATATCCACTGGATCACCCTTGTCCCCATGCTTATTGACACTCTCTCAAAGAATTCTAGTAGATTGGTGAGGCAGGATTTCCCTTTACAAAAGCCAAGTTGGCTCTTAGAATCATAGAATATCAGGGTTGGAAGGGACCTCAGGAGGTCATCTAGTCGAACACCCTGCTCAAAGCAGGACCGATCCCCAATTAAATCATCCCAGCCAGGGCTTTGTCAAGCCTGACCTTAAAAACTTCTAAGGAAGGAGATTCCACCGCCTCCCTAGGTAACGCATTCCAGTGTTTCACCACCCTCCTAGTGAAAAAGTTTTTCCTAATATCCAACCTAAATCTCCCCCACTGCAACTTGAGACCATTACTCCTCGTTCTGTCATCTGCTACCACTGAGAGTAGTCTAGATCCATCCTCTTTGGAACCCCCTTTCAGGTAGTTGAAAGCAGCTATCAAATCTCCCCTCATTCTTCTCTTCTGTAGAATAAATAATCCCAGTTCCCTTAGCCTCTCCTCGTAAGTCATGTGTTCCAGTCCCCTAATCATTTTTGTTGCCCTCCGCTGGACTCTCTCCAATTTTTCCACATCCTTCTTGTAGTGTGGGGCCCAAAACTGGACACAGTACTCCAGATGAGGCCTCACCAATGTCAAATAAAGGGGAACGATCACGTCCCTCGATCTGCTGGCAATGCCCCTACATATACATCCCAAAATGCCATTGGCCTTCTTGGCTACAAGGGCACACTGTTGACTCATATCCAGCTTCTCGTCCACTGTAACCCCTAGGTCCTTTTCTGCAGAACTGCTGCCGAGCCATTCGGTCCCTAGTCTGTAGCAGTGCATGGGATTCTTCCGTCCTAAGTGCAGGACTCTGCACTTGTCCTTGTTGAACCTCATCAGATTTCTTTTGGCCCAATCCTCCAATTTGTCTAGGTCCCTCTGTATCCTATCCCTACCCTCCAGCATCTCTACCACTCCTCCCAGTTTAGTGTTGTCTGCAAACTTGCTGAGGGTGCAATCCACACCATCCTCCAGATCATTAATGAAGATATGGAACAAAACCGGCCCCAGGACCCACCCTTGGGGCACTCCGCTTGATACTGGCTGCCAACTAGACATGGAGCCATTAATCACTACCCGTTGAGCCTGACAATCTAGCCAATTTTCCACCCACCTTATAGTGCATTCATCTAGCCCATACTTCTTTAACTTGCTGACAAGAATACCGTGGGAGACAGTGTCAAAAGCTTTGTTAAAGTCAAGGAACAACACGACCACTGCTTTCCCTTCATCCACAGAACCAGTTATCTCGTCATAGAAGGCAATTAGATTAATCAGGCATGACTTGCCCTTGGTGAATCCATGCTGACTGTTCCTGATCACTTTCCTCTCCTCTAAGTGCTTCAGAATTGATTCCTTGAGGACCTGCTCCATGATTTTTCCAGGGACTGAGGTGAGGCTGACTGGCCTGTAGTTCCCAGGATCCTCCTCTTTCCCTTTTTTTAAAGATGGGCACTACATTAGCCTTTTTCCAGTCGTCCAGGACTTCCCCGGATCGCCATGAGTTTTCAAAGATAATGGCCAATGGCTCTGCAATCACATCTGCCAACTCCTTTAGCACTCTTGGATACAACACATCCGGCCCCATGGACTTGTGCATGTCCAGCTTTTCTAAATAGTCCCGAACCACTTCTTTCTCCACAGAGGGCTGGTCACCTCCTCCCCATGCTGTGCTACCCAGTGCAGTAGTCTGGGAGCTGACCTTGTTTGTGAAGACAGAGGCAAAAAAAGCATTGAGTACTGTCAAGGTTCCTCCCCTACTCTGAACTCTAGGGTACAGATGTGGGGACCTGCATGAAAACCTCCTAAACTTACTTTCACCAGCTTAGGTTAAACCTTCCCCAAGGTACAAATTAACTTTATCCCTTGTCCCTGGATCTCCACTGCCACCACCAAACTCTAACTGGGTTTACTGGGAAATGTAGTTTGGACACGTCTTTCCCCCCAAAATCCTCCCAACCCTTGCACCCCACTTCCTGGGAAAGGTTTGGTAAAAATCCTCACCAGTTTGCATAGGTGACCACAGACCCAAACCCTTGGATCTGAGAACAATGAAAAAGCATTCAGTTTTCTTACAAGAAGACTTTTAATAGAAGTAAAGAAATCCCCTCTGTAAAATCAGGATGGTAGATACCTTACAGGGTAATTAGATTCAAAACATAGAGAATCCCTCTAGGCAAAACCTTAAGTTACAAAAAAGACACACAGACAGGAATAGTCATTCTATTCAGCACAGTTCTTTTCTCAGCCATTTAAAGAAATCATAATCTAACACATACCTAGCTAGATTACTTACTAAAAGTTCTAAGACTCCATTCCTGTTCTATCCCCGGCAAAAGCAGCATACCGACAGACACAGACCCTTTGTTTCTCTCCCTCCTCCCAGCTTTTGAAAGTATCTTGTCTCCTCATTGGTCATTTTGATCAGGTGCCAGCGAGGTTACCTTTAGCTTCTTAACCCTTTACCGGGGAGAGGATTTTTCCTCTGGCCAGGAGGGATTTTAAAGGGGTTTACCCTTCCCTTTATATTTATGACAAGTACATTAGCTTTTTCCACATCCTCTGTCACGAGGTTGCCTCCCTCATTCAGTAAGGGGCCCACACTTTCCTTGACTTTCTCTTGTTGCTAACATACCTGAAGAAACCCTTCTTGTTACTCTTAACATCTCTTGCTAGCTGCAACTCCAGGTGTGATTTGGGCTTCCTGATTTCACTCCTGCATGCCCGAGCAATATTTTTATACTCATCCCTGGTCATTTGTCCAATCTTCCACTTCTTGTAAGCTTCTTTTTTGTGTTTAAGATCAGCAAGGATTTCACTGTTAAGCCAAGCCGGCCGCCTGCCATATTTACTATTCTTTCTACACATCAGGATGGTTTGTCCCTGTAACCTCAATAAGGATTCTTTAAAATACAGCCAGCTCTCCTGGACTCCTTTCCCCCTCATGTTGTTCTCCCCGGGGATCTTGCCCATCAGTTCCCTGAGGGAGTCAAAGTCTGCTTTTCTGAAGTCCAGGGTCCGTATTCTGCTGCTTTCCTTTCCTCCTTATGTCAGGATCCTGAACTCAACCATCTCATGGTCACTGCCTCCCAGGTTCCCATCCACTTTTGCTTCCCCTACTAATTCTTCCCGGTTTGTGAGCAGCAGGTCAAGAAGAGCTCTGCCCCTAGTTGGTTCCTCCAGCACTTGCACCAGGAAATTGTCCCCTCCACATTCCAAAAACTTCCTGGATTGTCTGTGCACCGCTGTATTGCTCTCCCAGCAGATATCAGGGTGATTAAAGTCTCCCATGAGAACCAGGGCCTGCGATCTAGTAACTTCCGTTAGTTGCCGGAAGAAAGCCTCGTCCACCTCATCCCCCTGGTTCAGTGATCTATAGCAGACTCCCACCACGACATCACCCTTGTTGCTCACACTTCTAAACTTAATCCAGAGACTCTCAGGTTTTTCTGCAGTTTCATACTTGAGCTCTGAGCAGTCATACTGCTCCCTTACATATAGTGCAACTCCCCCACCTTTTCTGCCCTGCCTGTCCTTCCTGAACAGTTTATATCCATCCATGACAGTACTCCAGTCATGTGAGTTATCCCACCAAGTCTCTGTTATTCCAATCACATCATAATTCCTTGACTGTGCCAGGACTTCCAGTTCTCCCTGCTTGTTTCCCAGGCTTTGTGCATTTGTGTATAGGCACTTGAGATAACCCGCTGATCGCCCCTCCTTTCTCAGTATGAGGCAGGAGCCCTCTCCTCTCACACGCTCCTGCTCGTGCTTCCTCCCGGTATCCCACTTCCTCACTTACCTCAGGGCTTTGGTCTCCTTCCCCCAGTGAACCTAGTTTAAAGCCCTCCTCACTAGGTTAGCCAGCCTGCTTGCGAAGATGCTCTTCCCTCTGTTCGTTAGGTGGAGCCCGTCTCTTCCTAGCACTCCTCCTTCTTGGAACACCATCCCATGGTCAAAGAATCCAAAGCCTTCTCTCCGACACCACCTGCGTAGCCATTCGTTGACTTCCACGATTCGACGGTCTCTACCCAGGCCTTTTCCTTCCACGGGGAGGATGGACGAGAAGACCACTTGCGCCTCAAACTCCTTTATCCTTCTTCCCAGAGCCACATAGTCTGCAATGATCTGCTCAAGGTCGTTCTTGGCAGTATCAATGGTGCCCACGTGGAGAAGCAGGAAGGGGCAGCGATCCGAGGGCTTGATCCGGCAGTCTCTCCGTCACAGCGATCCGGCAGTCTCTCCGTCACATCGCGAATCCTAGCTCCTGGCAAGCAGCAGCAGCAGCTCGTCCCCAATATATTGTGTTCATCTCTGTGTCTGATAATTCTGTTCCTTACTATAGTGTCAACCAACTTTCCTGGTACTGAAGTTATGCTTACTGGCCCGTAATTGCCAGGATCACCGCTGGAGCCTTTAAAAAAAATCTGCATTACATTAGCTACCCTCCAGTCACGTGGTGCAGAGGCTGATTTAAGCAATAGGTTACATACCACAGTTAGAAGTTCTTCAATTTCATATGTGAGTTCCTTTAGAATTCTTGGGTGAATCCCATCTGGTCCTGGTGACTTATTGCTGTTTAATTAATCGGTTTGTTCCCAAATCTTCTCCACTGAGGCTCAATCTCAAGTGCAGCAGGTTTAGAAACCCAAAGGCAAGTTAATGCTGAGGTTGCTGAGCCCTTGCAAAATGTTTTGTTTCCTGTTCTCTAGCCCTCTTTGTTGCTCTCTTTTGTTCTCCTGGTGTGCCCTTTCTGACCCGAGACTGGACGATCCCTGGGTAGGGAGCATGTGTACAGCACCAAACACCATGGCGCCCTGATCACCGGTCGGGTTCCTAGGAGCAGCCATAATAGAAAGTAACAATAACAACAACAAAAGAACTTAAATAAGCCCATCTGATGAGTGGAGGAGGAAGGGCCGGAGGGTTGCAGTGGAGGGGCTCTCTGTCCCAGGCTAAATGCGCACAGTTGGACTAGCATATTTAGAGGCTGTGGGAGCCATTCTAGCACTGGGGCCCAGTCCCGCTCTGCCCTGGGGAGACTCTGCATCCTGTGTGCATTGCCTTTCAGCTGGCAGGGTATGAGGCAACCCTGCCCATCAGTGAGAAGTCGAACCCCATCACCAGGGAGCTGGATAAGGCTGACCCTGTGCAGATTGTCCAGCTTCTGAAGGAATGTGATGCAGAGATATTCCAGGAGGAGGACGAAGCTCTGCTTAACTATACGGTAAGTTCTCTGCCTTGCCTGCCTGTGTGTTGAGACCCCCTCGCCATAGCCACATTGGTTGTAGAGCTGTGGGAGAGCCTAGGGAAGTGGTAGGGCTGGCGTTGAGTCCTGGAAGTGCTGAGATTTGTGATAGTTTTCCCTTTGTGTTGGAGGGCATTGAAAAGCCATCAGGCTGGCCCCTGAGAAGGCTCTATCTCTTGCTCCCACTGGCCTTGCCCTCATCACCGAGAGCTTGTTGATTGTGAGGGAAGAGATAACACATGAGGGAACCCCAGTTCAGTCATTCAGAGCCCAGCAGACCAGTCAGGCCCTCACCCTGAACCCTGTATTCAGATGATGTTAATAGTCTGCCTTTTCATACTATTTCTGGTGTGTGTGTATATGTGGATGGGTGGGGCAGTAAATCTGCAGAGCCCTGAGCTTTGGAGTGAGGGGGTTACCTCATAGGCCACTGAGCCACCCCATGGAGTATGGGCCCCGCTGGGGTGAGTAACCCCACAGAGCCCTGACCTCTCCCTCACGATCTATGGGCTGGTTGGGAGATAACATCACAAAGCCCTAATCCTCTCACTTTCTTCTCAGAGACTGTACAGTGAGTCAGTGCTGAAGACCATGATTGACATTATCAGTAAAGTGCAGGAAGTCCTGAAGGTACATTGTAGTGCAGTGCACTGTGGGGCAGTGGGTGGGGTGTGGTATGGTATGGCACACTGCAGTATGGTGCAGTGAAATGTGGTGTGGTACAGTATGGTCGGACGTGCTTGTGATGCAGTATGGTGCAGTTTGGCATGAAGCAATGCAGTAGGATGTGGTATGGTGAAATGCAGTGTAGTGTGGCATGATATGGTGAAGTGCAATGTGGTTCCTATGAGGTGAGGTGCAGTGCAGTGGAATGAGCTAAAGTGTGGTGCAATGAGGTGAGACATAGTGTGTTATGGAGCAGCATGGTACAGTGAGGTGAGGTGTGCAGCTAGATGCAGTGTGGTATGGAGCAACATGATACAGAGAGGTGAGGTGCAGTGAGGTGTGTTGCAGCATGGTACAGTGTGGTGAGGTGCAGCACGATACAGTACAGGAATGGAGCTCTGAAAGGTACTGTACCCTTTGTCAGCTCTGAAAGGTACTGTACCGTTTGGACATCGTACAGGAGATGCTCAATCAGCCCTCTTTGCTGTGCTTAGTGGCATCATCAGCATGTCTGGGGAGCCATGGCTCAGTGGTTCTTGGAGTTCCACACTGGAGAGGACCAGGCCTGCCCCATCCTGGGTTCCCTCCCTCTTGCAGAGCCAGGAGAGCTGGGGACAGACCAGCCTTGGGCCATATCAGGGCCACGGCATGATAAAGGAAGAGGTGTCTCACCACAGTGAATGTGCTGCCATCACAGAGCCCGCTCCCTATTCCTAAAGGACGTGCTGGAGAGGCAGCAGGGTCTGGGGGCTCTTACCCCAGATTCTGGAGTCCATGTGCTCCCACAGCAGCCAGCTGATGGGATCCCTCAAGGCAGACATCTGGGCCTGTGGTCCAGGCCAGGTCTGGGACTCCCGGAGCAGGCAGCCATGTTCTGCACAAGTTGCAGCTTCGAGTGAGCGTGTTGCAGAGTGCGGCTGGGAGGGGGCCAAGGCCCAGGTCTCACAGGGAAGGCTGATGTGAAAGGGAAAAACACTCCTGGTCTAAGAGCCACTGGGAATCCTGAATGTTGTTATCAAAGGCTGCCACAGTCCTCAGTGCAAGCGACCGTGGCCTCTGTCTGCTCTGAGCAGCTGTGGGACTCCTGCCTCTGGCTGGGGAGATGGGCCCAGCTCTGCAGGACAGTCACCTGTCTCCATTGGTTCTGCAGGACCCACACAACACCCTTATCGTGCTGAGCGGCGGGGGCACCTCGGGCAGGCTGGCCTTCCTTATTGCCGTGAGTTGCTCCTGCTTCCTCCTCATCTCCACAGTGTGCCGGTGCAGAATCCCAGCCCTCGGGAACACCCTGGATATGCTCAGCACACCCCATCTTCCCAATGATGCACACCAACCCCCTAAGGACACAGCCTACTTGGAGATACTCAGCCCCCTACATCCTCCAGCAACGCCCCTGGCTACCCAGTGCAGCTCAGCCTCCCTGAGCCCACCCCAGAGGGGCTCAGCATCCCTCTCCATTTCCCAAGCACACTGTGCCACCATGGTCTCCTAGTGAAGCACATCCCTCTTGGGATCCCTGGAGATGCTCAACCCCCCAGCCGCACTGGCCTCAGTGGAGACACTCAGCCCCCTCCCCTCCCCAGCTCCCACAAAGATGCTCAGGTTCTCCCGGACCCATCAAGACACTTAGCTCTCCCCGGCCCCTCAGCTGTCCTGCAGGTGCCCAGCACGCCCCAGGCCTTGAACCATGAGGGGAGAGAACAGAGTGCCATGGGCTGCATGGGTGGAGCATAGGATGGCTTGAGGGTGCAGGGTGCTGTAAGCAGCACAGGGGCGCCCCAGGAAGCCATGGCAGCAGGCAGAAAGGGTGCAATGGGTTGCAATCACAAATTGCCATGAACTCTCTGGGTCAGTTCTGGCTGCCTGGGATGGGGTGGGTGCGGGTGCTCCTCTTGGGTTCGATTTCCCACTTATAATCCCTGTTTCTGCTTGTGTTATGGGGCCAGCCCCAAGCCCCTGGCAGAAATAACCGTGCACTGGAGCTCATGCCTGGACTGGAAACCTTAGGGCGAGGACCAGTAGTTTCCTGTTAGAGGTGGGCTCTACAGGGCAGATACAGCGGTGCTGGCTTAGGGGGCCTCCTATTGTGTATGTCACTGGGGAAAGGGGTCTGCTGCTGCCTCTGGCTTTGTCTTCTCTTCACAGTATGTTGTAGCTCCCTGGCCTGCACAGGCTGGGTGGTTCCTAGGATGGTTAATTTATAGACAGGTTGCTGGGGTGCATGGCCTGCCTGTTTTTGTGCCTCTCTCCTCTCTCTCTCTTCCCAGGTTTCCTTTAACAAGCTGCTGAAGGGTCTAGGTCAGCTGCCCCGTTACACGTACATCATTGCTGGGGGAGACAGGTAAGGGGGAGAGCACGTGTTTGCACTCAGCCTGGCTGAGCAGATAATGGCCTTTGCTTCCGGCTGTGGCTCTGGCTGTCTCCCAGCCAGACACTGACATTTGTCCCATCTGAGACCCTAGTGGGTAGCATCTTTCCTCCCCCACTGCCTGGCCGAGCAGGGGATGGCAGAGAGTGCTCCAGTGCACCGTTTATAGACCAGTACTGTATGTGTGGAGTCGAGTGCATGTGGGTCTCTGGTTAGCAGTTGTCAATAGGGAATGATAATCTAATGGGGGTGTTTCTAATGGAATTCACTGGTACTGGGCCTGATGCTATTCAACCCTTTAATCAATGATCTGGAATTAAATATAAACTCATGGATGACACACAGATTGTCAAAGTAAACAACGAAGAGGACAGGGCATCATACAGAGCGAGGTGGATCAATTGGTAAGCTGGCCGATTGAAACAAAATGTGGTTTAATATTGCCAAATGCCTACAGCTAGAAACGAGGACTGCAGGCCATGCCTATAGAAAGGAGACTGCATCCTGGAAAGCAGTGACTCTGCAAAGATTATGGGGTCCCACTGGACAAGCAGCTGAAAAGGAGTGTGATGGTCTGGCCAAAAGGGTGAATGCAGTTATTTGATATATAAGCAGGGGAGAAGTGAGCAGGAGCAGGGAGATGATTTCACCTCTGTATATGACATTGGTGAGACTGATACTGGTATACTGTATCCAGTTTTGGTATCCCCAGTTTAAAAGGATGTTGGAAAATTTGAGAGGGTGCAGAGAAGAGCCACAAAAATTATTCAAGGGTTGGAAAAATTCACTTACAGTGAGAGACTTACGGAGCTCAATCAGTTTAGTTCAGGGGTGGGCAAACTACGGCCTGTGGGCTGGATCCGGCCTGCGAGCCATTTTAAGCCAGCCTGTGAGCCGCACCACGTAGCTCAGCTCCGCTCCAGTGCTCTGTCTGGGGCACAGGGTAGTGGGCCGGACCATGCAGCTCAGCCCTGCTCCGGCGCTCCCGCCGGGGCACTGGGTCAGGGCTGCACCACACGGCTCGGCTGCGCTCTGGTGCTCCAGACGGGGTGCTACGTCGGAGGCCACACCAACAGCTGGGCCCCGCTCTGGTGCTCTGGCCGGGGCGCTGGGTCGGGGCCACACTGCACCATGCGGCTTGGCCCCGCTCCGGCGTGTGCGCTGGGTCAAGGGCCACACCACGCGGCTCAGACCCGCTCCAGTGCTCCGGCCAGGGCACAGATTCAGGGCCGCACTACGCGGCTCAGCCCCACTCCGGCTGGGGCACAGGGTTGGGGCCGCACTACGCAGCTCAGGCCTGCTCCGGTGCTCCAGCCGGGGCACAAGGACGGGGGACGCAGCTCCCAGAAACCACGGCATGGCCCCACTTTGGCTCCTACGCCCTCCAATGGGAGCTGCAGGGGTGGTGCCTGAGGATGGGGCAGTGTGCAGAGCCACCTGGCCGCACCTCCGTGTAGGAGCCAGAGAAGGCACATGCCACTGCTTCCGGGAGCCACTTGAGATAAGCGCTGCTCAGAGCCTGTACCCCCTGAGCCTCTCACCGGGCCCCAACCCCCTGCCCCAGCCCTGATCCCCCTCTCACTCTCCAAACCCCTCGATCCCCGCCTGGAGCATCCTCCTACACCTCAAACTCCTCATCCTCATCCCCAGCCCGACCCCAGAGCCCGCACCCCCTACCGCACCTCAACCCCAATTTTGTGAGCATTCATGGCCTGCAGTACAATTTCTATTCACTGATGTGGCCCTTGGGCCAAAAAGTTTGTCCACCCTTGGTTTAGTTAGTCAAAAAGATCAAAAGCTGATTGATTCCAGTGTCTAAGTACCTTCACAGGGAGCAAATACTGTGTACTAAAGAGCTCTTCAATCTGGTGGAGAAAAGTAGAACAAGAACCAATGGCTGGAAGATAAAGCCAGACAAATTCCAATTAGAAATAAGGCACAGGTGATTAACCATTGTAAGAAACTACCAGTAGAAATGATGGATTCAGCATCTCTTGATATCTTCAGCTCAAGCCTAGCTGCCTTTCTGGAAGATGCTTTAGTCAAAACACAAATTACTGGGCTCAGTCCAAGGGTAGCTGGGTGGAATTATTAACACATTGGCTGTGTTCTACAGGACATCAGACTACATGAGCTAATGACGCTGGTCACTTTTGACATTAACCTCTATGAATCTATGCAACCAAGCCAGCTGGAGCTCATTCAGATAGGACTGAGCTGAGGCTGGTGCACAGGAGGAGGTCTTGCTCCCACTCTGAGATTCAGTGAAGAGGGGCTTTTAGCTATCAGGTGGCAAATGGAGCCAGAAATCCCTTTTTCCCCCTGTGTTGCAGCTGGTTAACCCGGAGGCCACAAGCACCAGCTCACTGCCCATTTCTCCCAGGTGCAGGATGTGGCTGCAGTGAGCCTGGTGCTTGTGGCCTCCAGATTAACCAGCTGCAACATGTGTGCTGCACTGCACCGGGGGCAGCCCAGGCCACTTGGGCTAGAGTGACGGGGCCCATTTGGGGTCACAGGCTGCTTAGATTTCCTGTGTCCTGCCAGCTGCAGGCTGTGGAGTCTACATGTCCTGCATCCTGAGTGCATGGGGGACAGTTCTCCCTGTGCATCAGCCCTGAGAAGGGGAGCATGAGCCTGCGGGTTCCTGTGATCTGAGTGTGTGTGTTTTGGTTGTATCTGTGAGTAACTGAACAAGGTTATTTCCTCATGTAGATCCCTAGTGGTGTCTCAGGAGGGACTGGAGGACTGCGCCCTGCTGGGGATCGAGGAGCTGAGCAAGGTGAGGTCTGGAGATGGGGAAGGAGACAGACTGAAACAATACTTCAGCTGTGACCCAGAGGACCCAGTCTTGGCGGTTTCATGCACCAAGTCTCTCTGGGAAGGCAGGAAGAGGATTGCCAGGGGAGGGCATACTGTGGATTTCCAGAAGACAGCGGGCCTAAGCCCCGCACATAGCTAAGGCCCTCCTCCTTAGCCGTTGGGATGGGCCAGGGAACTGGGGCCACAGCTGAACACTGGGGACAACAAACAAAAAAACAGGGATGGGAGTAAAGGTCACAGGGTGAAAATCAGGAAGTGCCCACTGCTCCCCAAAGGCATTCAAGGGGGCAGCGAGGCAGGGCACAGCAGAGGAAGGGCCAGAGCAGCTCTGGCTTCCTCTCTCTCAACTCTGCCTGGGCAGGGTCTCCCTCTTTCCCACTGCTCAGGCAGGGAGAGGAGGGGGCAGCAAAGTACAAGGTCACCTTGCCCACTCATCCCAGTGCCGGGGCAGCCCCTCTCCCCACCCCAGCGCAGTGCCAGGGCAGCCCCTCCTCTCACCCGCACCATACTGAGTTTTCCCATTTTCTCCCCAGGTCTGTGAGGGGAAGAAAAAAGTAGTTTTCATTGGAATTTCATGTGGTTTTTCTGTAAGTATCCAATGGATATTTGCAAATTTGCTGGGAGCAGAGTGGATGCCTGGTACAGTCAGTGTTAGGAGGGGAAACAGAGTGGGTCCCTTTCATTGTCAGGGTGGGTGGGTGCAGAGTGGGTGCCTGCCATTGTCATGGTGCGGGTGCAGAGTGGGTGCCTGGTATAGTCGGGGTGGGGGGGGGGTGCAGAGTGGATGATCACAGAAGGGGGTGATGAAGTAGGTACCTGCCATAATCAAGGTTTGGGAGGGGAGTGGGTGCCTGCCATGGTAGGGTGGCTTACTGGGTGTGGTACAAGCAGTGCTCAGCATGGGGGACAGTTAGGGTGGGGATTGCAACTTGTCTTGGTTTGTACCCTTGGTTGGTCCCCTTTATGGTAGCAGGCAGGGCGGACTCTGATCTGTGCTCAGCCTGGGGAGAGTAGTTAGGGGTCTCACTGACTCTGTTTGCTACAGGCCCCTTTTGTGGCAGGACAGCTGGACTTTTGCATGAATAACCTGGACATCTTCCTGCCAGTCCTGGTGGGATTCAACCCCGTCAGCATGGCCAGGTAACAGCCAGCATGGGAGCAGGGAAGGGGCACCGTGGGCTCAGTCGCTACACCTGCCCTAGACAAGGGCCTACACCAGGCCCTAATGCTGGCATCTCCAGCCCAGAGCTTGAGGGCATCTCCAGTGAGAACCAGATCATGCTGAGATGGAACCTGCCAGTCAGCCTCCCACGTTGTCTCACCCAGTTCCCTGAAAATCTACGCGGCCCCCTGGAGCAGGGTGGGAAGCCCCTGGCAGGGCTGAGGGCCCGGCCGTCTCATGGGGATGTCAGGCCTGGGGTTGGATGGGGAAGCCCCTGGCAGGGCTGAGGGCCCGGCCCTCTCACGGGGATGTCAGGCCTGGGGTTGGATGGGGAAGCCCCTGGCAGGGCTCAGGGCCCGGCCGTCTCATGGGGATGTCAGGCCTGGGGTTGGATGGGGAAGCCCCTGGCAGGGCTGAGGGCCCGGCCCTCTCACGGGGATGTCAGGCCTGGGGTTGGATGGGGAAGCTCCTGGCAGGGCTGAGGGCCCGGCCCTCTCACGGGGATGTCAGGCCTGGGTTTGGATGGGGAAGCTCCTGGCAGAGCTGAGGGCCAGGCCCTCTCACGGGGATGTCAGGCCTGGGTTTGGATGGTGAAGCCCCTGGCAGAGGTGAGGGCCTGGCCCTCTCATGGGGATGTCAGGCCTGGGGTTGGATGGGGAAGCCTCTGGCAGAGCTGAGGGCCCGGCCCTCTCACGGGGATGTCAGGCGTGGGGTTGGATGGGGAAGCCCCTGGCAGAGCTGAGGGCCAGGCCCTCTCATGGGGATGTCAGGCCTGGGGTTGGATGGGGAAGCCCCTGGCAGAGCTGAGGGCCCGGCCCTCTCACGGGGATGTCAGGCCTGGGGTTGGATGGGGAAGCCCCTGGCAGGGCTGAGGGCCAGGCCCTCTCATGGGGATGTCAGGCCTGGGGTTGGATGGGGAAGCCCCTGGCAGGGCTGAGGGCCAGGCCCTCTCATGGGGATGTCAGGCCTGGGGTTGGATGGGGAAGCCCCTGGCAGGGCTGAGGGCCAGGCCCTCTCATGGGGATGTCAGGCCTGGGTTTGGATGGGGAAGCCCCTGGCAGGGCTGAGGGCCCGGCCCTCTCATGGGGATGTCAGGCCTGGGTTTGGATGGGGAAGCCCCTGGCAGGGCTGAGGGCCCAGCCCTCTCACGGGGATGTCAGGCCTGGGGTTGGATGGGGAAGCCCCTGGCAGAGCTGAGGGCCAGGCCCTCTCATGGGGATGTCAGGCCTGGGGTTGGATGGGAAAGCCCCTGGCAGGGCTGAGGGCCAGGCCCTCTCACGGGGATGTCAGGCCTGGGTTTGGATGGGGAAGCCCCTGGCAGGGCTGAGGGCCAGGCCCTCTCACGGGGATGTCAGGCCTGGGTTTGGATGGTGAAGCCCCTGGCAGAGCTGAGGGCCCGGCCCTCTCACGGGGATGTCAGGCCTGGGGTTGGATGGGGAAGCCCCTGGCAGGGCTGAGGGCCCAGCCCTCTCACGGGGATGTCCGGCCTGGGGTTGGATGGGGAAGCCCCTGGCAGGGCTGAGGGCCCGGCCGTCTCATGGGGATGTCAGGCCTGGGGTTGGATGGTGAAGCCCCTGGCAGAGCTGAGGGCCCGGCCCTCTCACGGGGATGTCAGGCCTGGGGTTGGATGGGGAAGCCCCTGGCAGGGCTGAGGGCCCGGCCCTCTCACGGGGATGTCAGGCCTGGGGTTGGATGGGGAAGCCCCTGGCAGGGCTGAGGGCCCGGCCCTCTCATGGGGATGTCAGGCCTGGGGTTGGATGGGGAAGCTCCTGGCAGAGCTGAGGGCCAGGCCCTCTCACGGGGATGTCAGGCCTGGGTTTGGATGGTGAAGCCCCTGGCAGAGGTGAGGGCCTGGCCCTCTCATGGGGATGTCAGGCCTGGGGTTGGATGGGGAAGCCTCTGGCAGAGCTGAGGGCCCGGCCCTCTCACGGGGATGTCAGGCGTGGGGTTGGATGGGGAAGCCCCTGGCAGAGCTGAGGGCCAGGCCCTCTCATGGGGATGTCAGGCCTGGGGTTGGATGGGGAAGCCCCTGGCAGAGCTGAGGGCCCGGCCCTCTCACGGGGATGTCAGGCCTGGGGTTGGATGGGGAAGCCCCTGGCAGGGCTGAGGGCCAGGCCCTCTCATGGGGATGTCAGGCCTGGGGTTGGATGGGGAAGCCCCTGGCAGGGCTGAGGGCCTGGCCCTCTCATGGGGATGTCAGGCCTGGGGTTGGATGGGGAAGCCCCTGGCAGAGCTGAGGGCCAGGCCCTCTCATGGGGATGTCAGGCCTGGGGTTGGATGGGGAAGCCCCAAGGCAGGGCTGAGGGCTGGGCCCTCTCTTGGGGATTTCAGGCCTGGGGTTGGATGGGGAATCCCCAGTGCCTGGGTCAGGCCCAGGCCTGCTCACGGGGATGTTAGTCTCTGAGGCAGGGTGAGGTCCTTGTCCCAGGCCTGTTTGCAGTAGGTCTCTCCTGCAGGAATGATAAGATCGAGGGCTGGCACTCTACCTTCCGCCAGGTGGCTGAGCGGATGCAGAAGCTCCAGGAGTCGCACAAAGCCTTTATCCTCAATCCTGCTGTGGGGGTAGGTGACAGGTTCCACCCGGTTTTTGGATCTTCTCCAGAATGCTGCATGGAAATCCTCTTTGGGTTGGGCCCCTCCTCAGTGAAGGGCTGTCCCTAACGTTCAGCAAAGAGTTCTGATGAGACAGGGCCAGCAGGATCAGTTACAGAAAACTGGGGAGAAAGGGGCTGGGACTGAGAGAGAGCTCTGCAGATCCCTGGGGTAGAGGGCCAAGGCCTCTGCGATCAGAGCAGCCCAGCTCCTGCTCGGAGTCGACCTGTGGGGGTCTGGATCTAATACAGGTGAGTGCTGCGTCTGAACAGGCTCCAGGACTGGGGTTACACCTCACCCCATTGCCATGGGAATAGCACAGGACCAGAAGCTCAGGCAGGAGGGAGCTCCCGCTGCTAGTGGGGCTCTGTAGGCCTCCAGCATTTATTTGTTCCCCCTCTCATGCACAAAAGGTGCTTGGGGCTTTTGGGATCCCTGCACAGGAGCATAGTCAGGTGACAACAGGAACAGCAGGATGAGACGAGGCAGGCCAGGGCAGAAAGTGGGGTGAGCCAGGCCAATGGGAGCACTGCTGGCGCTGGGAGGCAGCTCTGCCTTTCAGCATTGCTCTTGTGATCTGTGTCTGTGCAGCAGGCAGGATGGGGACGGGAGCTAGAGCTGTGTGTTGCAGTCACACCCCATCCCTGTCCTCAGATGCCCCAGAAACTTCTCGGAATCTCTTGGTTGAGTGGCAACTTTGTGTGGTTTCTTTACATTCCCGCCACCAACCCCAATACAATCCCAGGCAGCAATATTATAGACAGGGCTTCTCACCCATTAGCCCTTTCCCTCAGCGCTGGGGAGGAACAGAGGTCTGTGAACAGACTGGGCTCAGCTCCTCTCCCTCTCTCCCCCAGTACTGCCTGTCCTTTTTATACCCCTCAGCTAATGGACTAATTGGCTCATCCAGCCTCCCAGCCGGTTAGCTTACACATCCCCAGCAGTCTTTTGCAGGTGAGCTGACTGCGGCCCGGATTCCCAGTAGGGGCAAGCTCCCAGCACTCTGGTCACAGGTACTTGTTCCAGCTCCATGAGAAGTGCTGCCTGCAGGGACAGCTGTGATCTGCATGCAGAATGCACTGTGTCCCAGAAGCCCCAGTTCTGGGCTGGTCTCCCCAGTTGGACAAGCTGCCCATGAACATCTGCAGTGAGAGACTGAAACTCAGTGGTTTCTGGCCTCGGTTCAGTGTACCAGTATGTTCTAAGGAAAGCAAGGAGTGAGAGCAGCAGAATAAGGACAATGGATTTCAAAAAAGCCAATTTTAAGAACTTCAGATAACTGCTATGTAAGGTCCCATGGAAAGAAAATCTAAGGGATAAAGGAGTTCAGGAGAACTGGCAGTTTCTCCAGGAGACCATATTAAAGGCACAATTGCAAACTTCCCATATCAAGGAAAGATAGGATGAATAATAAGAGGTCAGTATGGCTTCATCAGGAGCTCTTCAATGACCTGAAAACGAAAAAAGAATTCTACATAAAAGGTCTGATTGCTAAGGAGGAGTACAAAAGAACGGCCTGGGCATGTAGGGACAAAAGCAGAAAGGCTAAGGCACAAAATGCGTCATACGTAGCAAGGGACATAAAGGCAATAAGCAGAGGCTCTTTAAATACATGAGGAACAAGAGAAAGATGAAGGAAAATGTAGGTCCTCTCCTTAGCAGGGAAGGAGAGCTAATGACTGATGACATCAAGAAGGCTGAGGCATTTAATGCAAGATACTCAACACAATATTGTTGAGAACTCGTGGAGGATGGGTGAGGTCCCAGTGGACTGGAGAAGGGCAAACCTAATACCAATCTTTAAAAAAAGGAACAAAGAGGATCCCAGGAATTATAGATCAGTCAGTCTAACTTCAATACCTGGAAAGATACTGGAACAAATTATTAAACAATCAGTTTGTAAGCACCTGGAGGATAATAGAATCACAGAATATCAGGGTTGGAAGGGACCTCAGGAGGTCATCTAGTCCAACCCCCTGCTCAAAGCAGGTCCAAATCATCCCAGCCAGGGCTTTGTCAAGCCTGACCTTAAAAGCCTCAAAGGAAGGAGATTCCACAACCTCCCTAGGTAAGGCATTTCAGTGCTTCCCCACCCTCCCAGTGAAAAAGTTTTTCCTAATATCCAGCTTAAACCTCCCCCACTGCAACTTGAGACCATTACTCCTCGTTCTGTCATCTGCTACCACTGAGAACAGTCTAGATCCATCCTCTTTGGAACCCCCTTTCAGGTAGTTGAAAGCAGCATTCAAATCCCCCCTCATTCTTCTCTTCCACAGACTAAACAATCCCAGCTCTCTCAGCCTCTCCTCATAAGTCATGTGTTCCAGTCCCCTAATTATTTTTGTTGCCCACCTCTGGATGTTTTCCAATTTTTCCATATCCTTCTTGTAGTGTGGGGCCCAAAACTGGACACACTACTCCAGATGAGGCCTCACCAATGTCAAATAGAGGGGAACGATCACGTCCCTCGATCTGCTGGCAGTGCCCCTACTTATACATCCCAAAATACTGTTAGCCTTCTTGGCAACAAGGGCACACTGTTGACTCATATCCAGCTTCTCATGCACTGTAACCCCTAGGTCCTTTTCTGCAGAACTGCTGCCTAACCATTCGGTCCCTAGTCTGTAGCGGTGCATGGGATTCTTCCGTCCTAAGTGCAGGACTCTGTACTTGTCCTTGTTGAACGTCGTCAGATTTCTTTTGGCCCAAACCTCCAATTTGTCTAAGGCCCTCTATATCCTATCCCTACCCTCCAGCGTATCTACCATTCCTCCCAGTTTAGTGTCATCTGCAAACTTGCTGAGGGTGCAGTCCATGCCATCCTCCAGATTATTAATAAAGATATTGAACAAAACCGGCCCCGGGACCGACCCTTGGGGCACTCCACTTGATACTGGCTGCCAACTAGACATGGAGCCATTGATCACTACCCGTTGAGCCCAACGATCTAGCCAGCTTTCTATCCACCTTATAGTGCATTCATCCAGCCCATACTTCTTTAACTTGCTGACAAGAATACTGTGGGAGTCCGTATCAAAAGCTTTTTCTAAAGTCAAGGAATAACATGTCCACTGCTTTCCTCTCATCCACAGAGCCAGTTATCTCGTCATAGAAGGCAATTAGGTTAGTCAGGCATGACTTGCCCTTGGTAAATCCATGCCGACCGTTCCTGATCACTTTCCTCTCCTCTAAGTGCTTCAGAATTGATTCCTTGAGGACCTGCTCCATGATTTTTCCAGGGACTGAGGTGAAGCTGACTGGCCTGTAGTTCCCCGAATCATCCTCCTTCCCTTTTTTAAAGATGGGCACTACATTCGCCTTTTTCCAGTCATCTGGGACCTCCCCCGATCGCCATGAGTTTTCAAAGATAATGGCCAATGGCTCTGCAATCACATCCGCCAACTCCTTTAGCACTCTCGGATGCAGCGCATCCGGCCCCATGGACTTGTGATTGTCCAGCTTTAGTCTTGAGAAAAGACGACTGAGGGGGACCTGATAGTCTTCAGATATGTTACGGGCTATTATAAAGAGGATGGTGATCCATTGTTCTTCACATCCATTGAGGATAGGACAAGAAGTAATTGGCTTCTATGCAGCAAGGGAGATTTCGGTTAGGTCTTAGGAAAAAGTTTCTAACTATAAGGGTAGTTAAGTTCTGGAATATGTATCCAGGGGCAGTTGTGAAATCTCCATCACTGGAAGTTTTTCAGAACAGGTTGGACAAACACCTGTCAGGGATGGTCTATATGGTGTTCTTGGTCCTGCCTGAGGGCAGGGTCTTGACTTGATGACCACTCAGATCATTTCAAGCCATACATTTATATGATTCTAGGGAGTACCTGCCCGGGATGGGGCTGCTTGGAAGATAGTCTTTGATCCCACAGGATGGGGTGCACAGGGAGTGGGGTTTAATTTCCCAGTACACTCAGGATGGGGGCTTGGGGAGTGGGTTTGAGCCCCAGTGCCCATGTATCATTCAGTTCTCTCTCTCCCACTGCCTCAGCCTGAAGGCATCAGTGGCTCCTCATGGATGAAGGGTGGGAGTGCCACCAAGATCCTGCTAGAGACGTTGTTGCTGGGAGCACACAAGACAGTCTCCAAGGACACTGACATCTCAGAGAAGTAAGTCTCCGGTTACAGAGCTAGTAGGCTACACTAGGCAGGCAACCTCCCCCCAGTGCTGGAGTCCCCTGCTTGACTGGGTACCCAGCTGGCCTATTGTTATGGTCGGGGATTGGCTGGGAATATTGATGTCATGCTGGGACATTGGGAAAGGACCTCCGCACTTGACTGCTCCTGGTCAGTCTGTGAATGGCATTAGGGCAGACAGGAGCTTGGCATGCACAGGTCCCATGAGTCCTCTCTATGTTCTTCCAATGTGTAGGTGCCTCCTGGAAATCCTGAGGACATATGAACGTGCTCACAAAGTCACCTATGCCCAGAGCAAAAAGATTGCAGCCTTGATGAAGCAAGCAGGCACCAGGTGAGGTGGGCAGGCATCTCCATTTCTGCTGGAGAGGTGGGGGCTGGGGATAGAAGGAAGGGGGAGAGGAAAGACGTGTAGGGTGCAGGACTACTCAGTGAACAGTGCGTGGGGGTGAGATGTGGTATATCAGATCCTCTGAGGCCCCCTGCTGGAGGCCTCATGGCCCTGGCACACTCTGCCCCCCAAAAAAGGCAGTAGAGAAGTCCTCCAAGCTACCTAGAGTGGGTGTGTAAGACACAGCCCAGCAGCCTAGTATAAGAAGAGCTGCAGGGCCAGAGGCAGTTCAGTTCCTTCTGGAGCTATAGGGGTGTGGCTGGTGCATTCCTGGCTGGATGAGCTACAGAACCCCAGACAGGGCAGCACTGCCAGAAGCCGGGGAGAGCAAGAAGGAGCCCTGAGCTGCTTGCTGGGACTCCATTAGGACAAGACCCTGAGGTAAGGGTGAAGATGGCATGGGGCCATGGGGAAGTAGGTTGGGGAATTAGAGAAGCCATGCAATATAATTAAAGGGACACAGCAGATGGCTACACTCTACAGGGTCCCTTGGCTGGGACCCAGAGTAGTGGGTGGGCCCGGGTCTCCCCAACCCTGCATTAGCCACTGTGGGGGAAGTGGCCTGGGCGGTGAGACAGCCCAGAAGGGGAACTGAATTATAGTGGCCCAGCTGGAGAGCTGTAGCCAGGAAGCCCAAGAGGGCTAAGACATTGTCTCCAGGGAGGGAGCTCTGGGGCGCTGTTCTATCCCAGAGCAGGTACAATCAGAGAGAGCAGCACACACACTTGGCCAAGGGGATGTTCACGAGGGGTGAATGCATCCTGTTACAGGGGGGAAACAGCCAATTAATACCCAGTAACCCCCCGTGCTGTGCTCTGCCCTGACCCCGCAATAACCCCCTGTGCTGTGCTCTGCCCCTACCCTCTGAGCACCCTGAGTAACCCCTCTGTGCTGTCCTTTCCCCAGCTTGCAGAAGAAGGCCTGTGTGTACATGGTGGGCTGGCACACACTGGGCATCATTGCCATCATGGATGGTGCGGAATGCATCCCAACGTTTGGGGCAGGTAAGGGAACTGGCTGTGTTGGAAAGAGCCCTGATGCCTCAAGTAAAGGGTCCCTGTGATGTGAGAGAGGTGTCCAAGCTCCTTGCTCTGAGCTCCCCCTGCACCAGGCTTTTGATATATCATAGAGTCAGTTGCCTGACCACACTTTGGTTCATTATAAAATATATTCAAAAGACCAAATAACCAATATCAGTCAGGTTTATTGCTCTAAGCAAATAATAATATAGTGTCATCGTGCCTCTGTGGGTCACAAGTGAGAATACCAGATGCAGGACAAACTGGTGAGAAACAGGGCAGACATACCCCAAAACTGGTGGTTATTCTCCCATAAGATATACCAATCCAGTAATACAAGTAAACTTCTGTCTCACCACACTGGCTAACCAGAAGTCAGAAACGCAGTCTCCTTAAGTATCCCAGTCCTTGTTTCAACACCCAGACACTAGACTTAATGATGATTGGTTATTTAAAACCAGTTTAATCAACCAAAGGGTTTTTCTGATCCCAAAGAACCAGCCACACACCCAGGTCAATATATAACTCGGATCTTACCCAATAATCACACTATTGCCAATCCTTTGGCAATAGCATGATTAATATCTAATAGTCTAATAATCCTTTAGATATTATATAGTATCTAATATCTAAAGGATTATTTATAAGAAAAAAAAAGAGGTGAAAGTTAAAATTGGTTAAAGGAATCAAATACATACAATAATGGCAAAGTTCTTGGATCAGGCTTGAAGCAGTGATGGAATAAACTGCTGGCTTGTTAAGCCTCTGGTTGCTTCCAAATGACTGGAAGGTCCTCAGTCCCTTGAAGTGGGTTCTAGCCCACGAAAGCTTATGTCCAAATAAATTTGTTAGCCTCTAAGGTGCCACAGGGACTCCTCGTTGTTTTTGCTGATACAGACTAACACGGCTACCACTCAGAAACCTGTTAGTATAAGTCCATAGTCCAGAGATCAGAGCAGGAAAAAGGCAAAATGGAGATGTTTCCAGGGCCTTCTGTAGCTTCTGCCATGTGGAGGGAAAATCATTGTTCCAAGTAAAGCCCTCAGCACAGTTTGTGGGAAAAGTACAGGCACACAAGAGGGAGTTCATTACCACATAATCTAGTCACATGCCCTTGTATTCTTCAGTGAGTCATAGCAGCCATTACCCTATTCTAGTTAGAACATCCTCAGGAAAGTCCATCAGTGGAGATAAGCTTCTTCCATGGCCCATTGTGTTAATTGATGGGCCATCAGCTTGAATAGTCCATTCACAATGTGCTGACTAGACTGGATGTAAACTACTGTGTGGATATTACCATGGGAGCAAACACATTTGAAATACAAGTACAATAGTCAATATTTGTAACTTCAGAGACAAAAATGATACATGCAAACAAATAGGGTAATAACATTCAGTAAACCATAACTTTTCCATTGACACCTTACATGACATATTTTGTAAAAGATTTGTTGTAATTATATAACAGTGGTAGCAACAGCGTTCTACATGGTCCTATTTTAATCATACAACATCACATATAAGTACAGGAAAAAAGTTCAATCCGATACCAGTCTCCAGGAAGCTGTTGTGTGCAGTGTTGTTATGGTCACCTTGCACAGAAGGTGTGCTCCAAAAGTTACAACCCTAACGCCATTTTTATACTCTGTCTGTTTACAAGTAAAAGATATTGTGTACATCATCTGAAATTAGATTTAACCAATCAGTTTACCACCTTTTGTTTCTGGTATCATGATGTATACCTTATCTTTGTTCTGAACACATGCATTTCAGGTACCAAGGGGCATGAAGGCACCTCCTATGTTTGTACCAGGGTAGACCATTCATGTATATTGTCCTTTCCCTTTGGGACATTCCAGTCTTAGCCTGTGAGCGTAACATCCTACCAGGTGCTATGGAAAGACACTCATATGTCCTGATCCTGACAGTTTTCCTTTCTACTTAAACCAAAGCTTATTTCAGCTAATGCAAAGTGTTATGGATACTTGACATCGGTGAACAGAATTGTGGGGCAAGTATAATACAGTCAGTTAACATAACTTCCCAACACTTATACGAACTATGCCTAACATAGCATGTATCGGCTACCACAGCTTCATGAACAATTGCCTAGGTTCTAGCTCTGAGACCCCTTGACCCCCAGCCCCCAGGGAGCCTGCCGAGAGACTCCTGCACTCAGCCTCCAAGGACCCAGCAAGGAGACCCAGCTTGGGGATATCTTGCCCCACAAAGGCCCTCTAAGCAGGATTCCCAGGGTCTGTGGGGCAAGGGTTCTCTGTTCTGGATCCCTGGGGACTGGAGGGCCAAGGGGTCTCTGAGCAGATACCTGGGGGCCAGGGGTCTCTCTGAGCAGGATACCTGCAGGTGGGATGCAAGAGTCTCTGAGCTGAATCCTGGGAGCTGGGGGTCAAAGGGTCTGCAAGCAAGACTCCCAAAGAATTGGGGGGAAGGGTTCTCTGAGTAGGCTTCCTGGGGGCTGGAGAGCAAGGGGTGCCCAAGCTGGATCCCCCGAGATCAGAGGGAAATTTCTCTCTTAGCTGGATCCTGGGGTCTCCAAGCTGGATCGCTGTAGGCTGGGGGGAAAAAGGGGTGTCTCAGCTGGATCCTGAGGGGCCGGGGGCAAGACATCCCCAAGTTGGATCCCTGGGGATCCTGCTCAGAGGCCATTTGGCCACCAGGGATCCTGCTTGGAGATTCCTTGACCTCCAGCCTCTGGGATCCTGCAAAGAGACCCCTTGGCCCACAGCCCTGTTCCCTCTACCTCTGGGTCACCCACTTGCTTTCCTGTTGTTTTCCTACACAGACTACAATGATGTGCGGGGCTTCCTGATTGGGGATCACAGTGAGATGTTCAACAAGGAGGCAGATCTGATAATGCAGGTAGGAGCTGGGCTGCAGTATGGGTGACGAGCAAGGCCCTGGCTGTCAGGGTTACTCTAGGTGTGTTTTGGGTTCGTTGGAGCGGATTCTGCAGGAGATGAGATCCTGCTTGGCCTGGCGGGAGGGGGCTGGGGCGGTTGGGGAGTTCTAGCTGATTGTGAGCCCTCCCTTGGGTAGGTCCTAGGCGGAGAGTAAGTCCTGGGAGTAGTTCTGACCATGAGTCCGGGGCTGGACTGGGCTGGGGTGGCTACCAGGCAGGGTCTGATCTGAGGTAGCTTATGGGTGTGGTGAACCTCATGGTCTGGGATGGGTGCTGGGTGGGGAGTGGGTACTGGCCTGGGGCGCATACTGTGGGGGCGTGGTGGACTCTGAGCGGGTGGTGATTCTTTGTGCCCATGCCTCTGGTTCCCGGAGCCTCCCAGGCTCATGGGCAGACAGGGACTGATACCCTGTGCTCCCTGGTGTCAGCGAAGGGAGGAGAGTGCTGCTATGTCGGGGAGCAAAGGGGGAGTCCCCATCGTGGAGAAGGAGGCCCCAGGGTTAGGGACTGGAGGTGGAGCCCAGATGTCAGGGAGGATGAGGGGCCTGGTCTCAGGGTGTGTGGGGAAGCCTGGCTGGAGAGGGATGCATGGGGTCCTGGTTTGGGGGAGGGCAGGTGGGAGGTCCCAGTGGCAGGGTGTGGAGGGGGGACCCTGATGTTATGGGGGGGCATGGGGCCTTGGTGTCAGGAAGATGGGGGGACCTGGAGTAGGGCAGGAGAGAGCCAGGGAAGTCCCAGTGTTGTGAAGGGGATGGGGTCTCCCATGTTTGGGAAGGGAGGAGAGGGCTCTAATGTTGGGAATGGAAGGTAACCCTAGTGTCTGGGAGAGAAGGAGGGGGCCCCAGTGAAGGGGTGGGTAGGGCGGCCCATGTGTCAGAGAGTGTAGCGGGAGCCCTGGCACCATGCTAAACAGGCTCCCTTTCTCTGGCAGGGCCCACAATTTGCCTTCTCTCAGGAGGACTTTGTGAAGACGATTCTTCCATCACTGACAGAGCTCGATACTGTTCTCTTCCTCTTCACGCTGGATGGTGAGGAGTGGCTGGGAGCTGAGGGAAGGGGTCAGCACTAGTTGTGGGGGGGAGGAAAGGAAGGAGCTGTTGTTCCCCCTGCTGGGCACTACCCTCTGCTGAGTGATCATGTCAGCCTCTTGCTGTGATTTATCCCGCCTCACCTCTCCCTAGTATGCTGAACGATTGAAAAGATTGGGGTTGTTGTTACCTTGGAAAAAGACAGGTAAGAGGGGACAAGATAAAAAAAAATTATGAAAAGTATCTAAAACAATGCAGGGTCTAGAGACGGGAGATCAAGAGTATCTGTTCTCCCTGTCTCATAAGACAAGAATGAGGGGGAAGCTCACTGGGACTGAAAGGCAGCAAAGTAAAAACTGATCAAAGGAAATATTTTCCCACAAGGCACAAGGGGCTTGTGGAACTCCCTGCCACATGACATAACAGACTAAGAGCCTGGCAGGATTCAGAGAGGGGTTAGATGTTCCTATGGGCATGAAGAATATCCAGAATTATCAGAGAAAATACAATACATATTTTTTAAACATGGGAGACCAGAATTGCACATAGTATTCCAGATGAGATCTCAC
Source organism: Natator depressus (assembly GCF_965152275.1). Lineage (NCBI taxonomy): Eukaryota > Metazoa > Chordata > Testudines > Cheloniidae > Natator > Natator depressus. The sequence goes on along the minus strand of NC_134236.1, from coordinate 343,206 downwards.
CAGTGCCTTGTATAATGGTACTAACACTTCCCTGTCTCTACTGGAAATAGCTTGCCTGATGCATTCTAAGACTGCATTAGCTTTTTTCATGGCTGCATCACGCTGGCAGCTCTTAGGCATCCTGTGATCAACCAATACACCCAGGTCTTTCTCCTCCTCCATCACTTCCAACTGATACATCCCCAGCAAAAATTCTTGTTAGTCCCAAAAGGCATGACCTTGCACTTAATTAAATTTCATCCCATTTCTGTTACTCCAGTTTTCAAGTTCATCCAGATCTTCTTGTATGATAATCGTGTCCTCCTCCATATTGGCAATACCTCCCAACTTTGTGTTATCCACAGATTTTATTAGCACACTCCAACTTTTTGTGCTAAGGTTAGTAATAAAAAATGTTTGGTCCCAAAACCAATCCTTGAGGAACTCTACTAGTAACCTCCTTCCAGCCTGACAGTTCACCTTGCAGAATGACCCATTGTAGTCTCCCCTTTAACGAGTTTCCTATCCATCTTTCAATTCTCAGATTAACCCCCATCTTATCCAATGTAACTAATAATGTCACTGCAGTCTAGATCTGTCATGGCAGAGCCAATCACACTGGGTCCTTTGCTGAGCTACAGGCAAACCAGGCCTGTTTGTGTTCTCTGATGTACCTCAGCAACAAGGCTTGGGAGGGAGTCCATGGACCTGTTACCCTCTTACCCTGGAGTTGTAGCAAAGAAAGTGAATGAGACAGAAGTAAGGTGAAAAGTATAGGCTGGGATGTGTATGTGTGTGTAAACATGTCTCTTGGATGTTGGTATGGTGATTTGGCTGATGTGCAAAGGACCCTTGACTCTAACTAGCTCTGGATCTTCCTGAATGACTATCCAGAGCCTGGTTACCCCAGTCTTATGCTCCCCCTTGCTTTAAGATGACCTCACAGAGGTGGAGAAGCTTGTGGTTCAGGTGAAGGAGAAGACATCAAATGTCCAAGCACTTTCTCATGCCACTGTTGGGCAGTACCTTCCGGTGAGTAGAGAAGGCTCTTTGTCTCCATCCCAGGTGAGGGAACGGTCCTGTGGGAACGGTCCTGTGGGAAATGGAGCTTGTGCTCATGTAATTAGACTGTACCCTGGTGCACGCCTAGAGGGGGCAGGGTTGGGGTTGCCTTCATTCTAGAATTCCTTAATTCCTTAACTGCTGAGTGGGAAGGGAGTGAGTCTTGCCCCACGGTGGCACTGGGTGCCCCTGGAGCTGCTCTAAGTTGCACCGAGGCCACACTGCCCCCAACCAGCCCTAAACCTCAAAGGTCAAAGAAAAACAAAAAAATCCATCTGCAGCCTATACTTATCAACAAGTTACGTTTCTATCTAATAAGGTATTTCTCACCCAATGGTTAGTTTGTCCAGCACTTGTCCCCACTGACACAGTCCCCTTCCCTAATGGATACCTACTCGGGACAATCGTCTGCTCTTACAGTCTTACCCACTCTCCCCAGAACTCTCGGTTTGGCTTTGTAAATCTCCAGCCTGCATCTACTCCAGACAGCAAACACAGGCTGTCTGATGGGTGTTCATTGTTCTCCTGTTTGGGTCAGCTCTTAGACTGCCCTCCCTCTAGAGCTAGATTTCACTCCCAACAGATTTAGAACACAATGTCCTGTGTTAGCTAACTCTAAAATTGTTTCCCATACGAACATCTCATAATAACCAGGACAATCAGCTAGAGCTTAGCTTTTGTCAGACCAAACACAACTCCCTTCGGTATAATATTGAGAAAACAGTGGGACTCAGTATCCCTGCCAGGACATGCTTGGGCACATCTCTCACAACAAGATTTCTGTTAGTATCTTTATCCCCACCAGGCCTCCATCAAGAAGCTGTTTCCTTGCATCATGAGCATCATGTGGCCCATCCTGTTCCTGGAGTATGAGGGGAATTTTATCCAGGTAATGCATGACAAACCTGTTTGGATCCTGAGGTTGATTCCTAGCAGGGTGCCGACTGACTGGACTTTGGTGATTTCTGAGGTAAGTGAGGGGTGGCTGCAGGGCCGTGGCTCGCCCTGCAGGGAGGCGGGCTGGCTGCTGCAGGGCTGTGGCTCTCCCTGCGGGGAGGCAGGCCGGCTGCTGCAGGGCCGTGGCTCCCTCTGGCTGGCAGTTTGTGGCTGCCTAGTTCACGGGGATCTGTTTTTCTGTATTTCACACAGAAGTTCCAGAGGGAGCTCAGCACCAAGTGGATCCTCAACACAGTCACCACCGGGGCCCATGTCCTCAAGGGCAAAATTCTCCACAACTACATGGTGGACCTGAGAATCAGCAACTCCAAGCTCTTCTGGAGGGCAGTGTCCATCCTGCAGGTACTGAGGCCCAAGTCAATGGCCTAGCGAGGGAATAAGAAGGTAGCAGCATTACCAGTTATTACTTCAGAGTGTAGGGGGAGGCCCCAGTTGTGAGAAAGGCAGGAAGCAAGGTCAATAGCTAAGTGGGGCGGGGGGGGGAGGAGGAGGGAATCCTGGTGTGGCCCTTCTCTGGACATTGGCACTGCCCCCAGTGGGACTTTTTCAAGGCCAGGCACAGCACTACAGCCCAGTAGCCGACCCTGCCGTCCTCCACCTCCCCCATCCCCTGTACCATGGCTGGGAGCCTAATTCTGAGCATGAGAGAATCTCATCACCAAGATGCAGCCTTTGCAACAGTGCACCACAGTGTACTGCTAACCTGCTTTGTCCCATAGGTGGAAGTATGTGACCCACTATTTACATGGGGTAACTGGGGGAGAAGCCCAGCAGTATGAGCATGGTGAGCATGTACCAGGCCATTATAGAACATGTGTTGGTGCCCCTCAAGCTGTCTCCATGCTGTGCCGTGCTCTGAGGCAGATTGTGAGAGACAGCCAGGATGTTGGCTGATGTCGCATGTTGCTGGAGCTTGGTGGTCCACTACTGTCTCAATTACTGGGCCTGGGAATGGGAGGTTGGAGATGGGACAGAAGTTGAAAAGGTCTCAAGGTTGCGTTTTGGCATTTCTCAGGGAGCTGGTAAGTGCTTCTCCCTGCCTACTCCGGTTAGTAGTGGGCGTAGCTCTTTTATCATTCAGGAAGGGCAGGGATCCATTGCACAGGTTGTGGCTCTAATATTTTTCTGGGCTTCCTGGACTTCAGCTAGTGTGATGGGGAGGGTGGATGGATAATAGGATCTAGTTGGGGTTTTCTTGCCAAGTTATCTGTAACCTGGGCCTTTCTCTGTGCTGCCCCTGCCCAGCTAGTGTCCACACACATGTGCACGTACACACCCCCTGTCAGGGTTCCCTCCCCATTCTGAACTCTAGGGTACAGATATGGGGACCCACATGAAAGACCCCCTAAGCTTATTTCTACCAGCTTAGGTTAAAAACTTCCCAAGGCACAAATCCTTCCTTGTCCTTGGATGAGTACTGCTGCCACCACCAAGTGAGTTAGACAAAGATTCAGGAAAAGGACCACTTGGAGTTCCTGTTTCCCCAGAATATTCCCCCAAGCCCCTTCACCCCCTTTCCTGGGGAGGCTTGAGAATAATCTACCAACCAGATAGGTAAACAAGGTAAGCACAGACCAGACCCTTGGGTTTTTAGGACACTAAAAAACAATTAGATTCTTAAAAAACAGAACTTTATTATAAAGAAAAAAAGTAAAAAGCACCTCTGTAAAATTAGGATGGAAGGTAATTTTACAGGGTAATAAGACTTAAAACACAGAGGATTCCCCCCTAGGCACAACTTTAAAGTTACAAAAAACAGGGATAAACCTCCCTCTTAGCACAGGGAAAGTTTACAAGCTAAAACAAAAGATAATGTAACACATTCCTTGCTATTACTTACTATTTTTGTAATATTAGACATATCATTTCAGTAGGAGCTGGATTACTTGCTTGGTCTCTCTCTGTCTTGGAGAGAACACACACAGAGCACAAAAACAAAGCCTCTTCCTTCCCCCCCCCCCATTTGAAAGTATCTTCTTTTCCCATTGGTCCTTCTGGTCAGGTGCCAACTAGGTTAATTGAACTGATTAACACCTTACAGGTAAGGGGATTCTGTACCTCTGGCCAAGAGGGATTTTATATTACTGCATACGTAAAGGTTGTTACCCTTCCCTTTATATTTATGACACGCCCCCCCAAATCACAGATGGTGCGGGACAGCCTGTTCCACACTGGCTGTGATTTCTTCCTGGAGCTCTAGGAGAAAACAGAGTTAATAAGACACATGCACCTTTAGATATACTATATAAAAACGAACAATATTTTTCACATTTTAAGGACGATTTTAACCAGTTGATTCTGGGAAACGTCCATGGGAGAGTGCATCAGCCACTTTGTTAGAAGCTCCTGAAATGTGTTGTATTTCAAAATCAAAATTTTGGAGAGCTAAGTTCCACCGAAGAAGTTTTTTATTACTGTCCTTGACAGTATGAAGCCACTTTAGCGCAGCATGGTCAGTTTGCAGGTGGAAACGCTGCCCCCAAACGTATGGGCATAGCTTTTTGAGAGCATACACAATGGCGTAACATTCCTTTTCGCTGATTGACCAGTGGCTTTCCCTCTCAGTTTTTTGCTGAGAAACACGACAGGATGGAATTTTTGATCGGGTCCTTCCTGCATTAAAACTGCTCCCACACCACGCTTGGATGCATCTGTGGTTACTAGGAAAGGTATGTTAAAGTCTGGGGCCCTTAGCACAGGGTCAGACATGAGTGTTGCTTTAAGCTGGTTAAAGGCCTTCTGACACTCTTTAGTCCACTGCACTGCATTTGGCTGTTTCTTTTTGGTCAAGTCTGTCAGTAGGGCAGCAATTTGGCTGTAGTGCGGTACAAATCGCCTGTAATATCCGGCCAAGCCTAAGAAGGATTGGAACTGTTCCTTTGACTTTGGGACAGGCCACTTTTGGATAGCATCCACTTTGGCCTGTAGGGGGGTTGATAGTTCCTTGACCCACCTGGTGTCCAAGGTAAGTCACTCTGTTTAGGCCTATTTGACACCTTTTAACCTTAACAGTTAGTCCTGCCTCCCTTATGCGCTCAAAGACTTTTTCAGATGCTTCAGGTGTTTTGCCCATGAATCAGAAAATATGGCTACATCATTAAGGTAGGTGACTGCAGATTTTCCCAATCCCACTAGGAGACTGTCTACAAGTTTCTGGAAGGTGGCGGGTGCATTCCGCAGCCCGAAAGGGAACACATTAAATTCATACAGCCCGACCTGTGTGGTGAAGGCTGACCTTTCCCTGGTGGATTCATCTAGCGGTACCTGCCAGTACCCCTTGGTTAAGTCCAAGGTAGACATGAACTGGGCACATCCCAGTTTCTCCAGTAGCTCATCGGTGCGTAGCATTGGATAGTTGTCTGGGCGAGTTGCAGCATTTAGCTTACAGTAGACCATGCAAAAGCGTATCTCCCCATCTGGTTTGGGAACTAAAACTGCTGGAGATGCCCATGCACTGTTAGAGGGGCACATTACACCCATCTGTAGCATGTCCTGGATCTCCCGTTCTATAGCCATGTTGGCTTGAGGAGACACCCGGGAAGGTTGGGCTTTAATTGGGCGAGCATTACCTGTGTCAATGGAGTGGTATGCCCGTTCGGTCTGTCCTGGGGTGGCGGAGAACATCGGCGTGAAGCTAGCGCACAGCTCCTTGATCTGCTGTTGCTGCCTACATCCGAGGGTCATAGAGAGATTCACCTCTTCCACGCCACCGTTACTTTTTCCTGCATAGTAGACACCTTCAGGCCATTCAGCGTCCTCTCCTCCCTGGGCTGTAAACTGACAAACCTTTAATTCTTTGGAATAAAAGGGCTTTAGAGAATTAACATGGTACACTTTAGGGTTTAGGTGGGGGATGCTATGAGATAGTTAGCTGCTCCCAGGCGCTCTTGGACCGTAAATGGCCCTTGCCATGACGCTTCCATCTTATGGGCCTGGAGCACCTTCAAGACCATGACCTGGTCCCCTACTTTGAAGGAACGCTCTCTGGCATGTTTATCGTACCAGGCCTTTTGCTCTTCCTGAGCATCTGTTAGGTTTTCTTTAGCAAGGGCTAAAGAGTCTCAGAGGGTGTTTTGTAGGTTGTTTACAAAGTTTCAAATGTTAGTTCCTGGAGAAGGCGTAAACCCCTCCCATTGCTGCTTCACCAACTGTAATGGCCCCTTAACCTTGCGGCCATACACATTTTCAAATGGTGAAAACCCTAAACTGGGATGTGGTACAGCTCTGTAGACAAAGAGCAACTGCTGTAACACTAGGTCCCAATGGTTGGAATGCTTATTTACGAATGTACATATCATGGCCCCCAAAGTTTCATTATACTTCTCCACCAGGCCATTTGTTTGATGGTGTAAGGAGTGGCAACCAAGTGATTTACCCCATGAGCTTCCCAAAGGCTTTCCATAGTTCCTGCCAGGAAATGAATTCCTGCATCTGTGAGGATGTCGGAGGGCCCACCTACCCTGGCAAAAATGTCTGCTAGTGCCTGGCACACACTTTTAGCCCTGGTGTTGCTTAGAGCTACTGCTTCCGGCCATCGGGTGGCAAAATCCATGAAAGTCAGTATGTACTGCTTTCCCCTGGGAAGGACCCAGAATATCCACAGCTACTCGCTGAAATGGAACCTCAATGATGGGGAGTGGCTGGAGAGGGGCTTTGACCTGGCCTTGGGGTTTTCCCACTCTTTGGCACACCTCACAAGACCGGACATAGGTAGAAACATTCTTGCCCATTCCCTCCCAATGGAAGGACTTCCCCAAACGGTCTTTGGTCCTGTTCACCCAGCATGGCCACTAGGATAATCGTGGGCTAAGCTCAAGAGCTTTACCCGGTACTTAGTTGGAACTACCTATGGTCTTTGAGGATGCCAGTCTTTCTGGTGCCCACCTGAAAGAGTTTCCTTGCATAAAAGTACTCTTTCTACAACAAACCGGGATCGAGTAGAAGAGCTGAGAGGCGGTGGGTTGCTCCGTGCCACCGTCCAAGCTCCCTAGAGGCTTTTATCTGCTTCCTGCTTGGCCTGGAACTGTTCCCTTGATGCTGGAGACCTCAGTTCCTCACTGGATGGTGGACCTGGGCTTGGTCCCTCAGGAAGCGATGCGGGGGATGGGGCTGGTTCCGGGGACAGTGACCCGATCTCCGCAGGTGCACTTGGTTGGGGTTCAGGCTCCGGCTGAGCTTCTTGTGCAGGTTTAGCTGCTGCTACCAAGGCGGGCTCGGTGGGGCCCTCTGGTGTTGGGGTTGCAGACGGGGTTGCAAGCGCTGGACTCAGTGCTGGCAATGGTTTTGGTGCTGGTTGCTCCGCCAGTTCTGGTTCTGGGCCTGGCTCTGGCTGGGTCTCTGTGACTGGGTCCACTACTGCTGTCGCAGATGTTTGCCTGGGGGTCCAGTTCCACCACCTCAATCTGGGTCTCTGGTATCACAGACTGGGCCCTTGTCAAAGGCTCAGGAACAGAGCTAGGCATGACAGCTTGCTTAGCCTGGCTGCAGGTGACCATTCCCACCCTCTTGGCTAGTTTTATGTTGTTGGCCAAGTCTTCCCCCAGCAGCATGGGAATGGGATAATCATCATAGACTGCAAAAGTCCACATTCCTGACCAGCCCTTGTACTGGACAGGCAACTTGGCTGTAGGCAAGTCAAAAGAGTTTGACTTGAAGGGTTGAATCGTCACTTGGGCCTCTAGGTTGATAAATTTGGGGTCCACTAGGGATTGATGGATAGCTGACACCTGTGTTCCAGTGTCCCTCCATGCGATAACCTTCTTCCCACCCACACTCAGTTTCCCTTCGTTCTGAGGGTATCTGGGAGGCATCTGGGCCTGAGGACCTTTGGTGTGACCCCAGTGCAATGAACTGCAATCTGTTGGGGTTCTTGGGGCAGCTGGCCTTTACATGCCCCAGCTTGTTACATTTAAAACATCGCCCAGCTGACTGGTCAATGGGGCGAGGTGGGTTGCTGGAGAATGGTGTGGTGGGACAATAAGGTGTCTGGGGTTTTCCTTGGGGTGTAGTTGGGGCCTTGGGCTGCCCCTGGTGGTAGGATGTGGTCTCGGGGTGTCCCTTCTGGTATCCGCCCAAACTGCGACCAGGGTTGTTCCTCTCTGCTACCTCCATCTATTTTGTTCTGATTTGCCCTGCCTTTCTGACAGTCTGGGACTGCTCGTATTGATCAGCATAAGAAGCAAGACTTTCTGCTGGGTCCATTTTCTTATCCCATAAACACTGTTTTACATCATCATTGGTCATAGTCAGGAACTGCTCCTGGACAACCAAATCACACATTCCTTTAAAGCTGGTTACATCCCTTCCTTTGATCCATTTATCTAACAGATCCTTTATCTGGTTTACATAAGCCACATTACTTAGTCCAGCCCCTCTTTTAAGGGCTCTAAATTTCACTCTGTAAGTTTCAGGTGTAATTTGAAATTGCTTCAAAACCAAATCCTTGAATTTACCATAGACAGAAGCATCCTCAATAGGCATTTTGTTGAATATGTTCAGAGCTCTTCCAGTCAATTTTGCTACCAATGTGGTCATCTTGTGATCTTCAGGAATTGCATGGAGAATGCACAGTCTTTCAAAGGTGATGAAATATTCAGCAGTATCACTGGATTCATCATACTGTGGACATAGTCGCTCCCATTTGTGGATTTTTGGGGAGGTGGAGCCAACTGCTGAAGGGTTTTGTCCTTTTAACTTTATCACCTCCAGTTCATGCTTCCTCTCTCTTTCCCTCTCCTCCTGAGCATGCTGCCTCTCTTTTTCCTTCTCCTCCCTAGCAGCTTTTTCTCTGGCCACTTGTGCATCAGTCTCCATCTGTTTTAATTCCAGTTGTCTTTCATGTTCCTTCTTTCTTTCTTCAGCTTCAAATCTTGCTAAATCTAGTTTCTTTTGGACATCACTTTCTGTCATCCTAACCTCCTTGCGCTTAGCCTGCCTAACCCGAGAGCTAGAAAGAAAAAAAAACCTAGCTTGTGAATTCCCTTGCTGTAGCTTAAATACTCTGCCCTGAGGCAGAGAAGAAAGAGGAAAAAAACCCCAAAACCTCCAGCTGCTCTCAGCTTAAAAAAAAGGTGTCCTTTTAAAACAACAACAACAACAAACCTCCCTGACTTCAAGCAAGTAAAAGAAAAAATATTTTCTTTATAAAATCCTAAGGTCTGTGCTTCTGGTTCAGAATGATCCCACCGTGCTGCCACCATGTCAGGGTTCCCTCCCCACTCTGAACTCTAGGGTACAGATGTGGGGACCCGCATGAAAGACCCCCTAAGCTTATTTCTACCAGCTTAAGTTAAAAACTTCCCAAGGCACAAATCCTTCCTTGTCCTTGGATGAGTACTGCTGCCACCACCAAATGAGTTAGACAAAGATTCAGGAAAAGGACCACTTGGAGTTCCTGTTTCCCCAAAATATTCCCCCAAGTCCCTTCACCCCCTTTCCTGGGGAGGCTTAAGAATAATCTACCAACCAAATAGGTAAACAAGGTGAGCACAGACCAGACTCTTGGGTTTTTAGGACACTAAAAAACAATTAGATTCCTAAAAAACAGAACTTTATTATAAAGAAAAAAAGTAAAAAGCACCTCTGTAAAATTAGGGTGGAAGGTAATTTTACAGGGTAATAAGACTTAAAACACAGAGGATTCCCCCCCTAGGCACAACTTTAAAGTTACAAAAAACAGGGATAAACCTCCCTCTTAGCATAGGGAAAATTCACAAGCTAAAACAAAAGATAATGTAACTCATTCCTTGCTATTACTTACTATTTTTGTAATATTAGATGTATCATTTCAGTAGGAGCTGGATTACTTGCTTGGTCTCTCTCTCTGTCTTGGAGAGAACACACACAGAGCACAAAAACAAAGCCTCTTCCCCCCCCCCCCCTTTTTATATTACTGCATACGTAAAGGTTGTTACCCTTCCCTTTTATATTTATGACACCCCCATTCACCCAACCCTGGCTGGGGCTGTCATCTCTGATGTCATACACAACTCTGAGTTTGCCCATCCCCCAGCCAAGCCATGCAGATTTGGAGCAGACAGGAGCCAGCCTTGCTTCCCAGCCATTCTGGCTGTCGTAGTCCTCTTCTCAGTGTTGCTTACCACTGGTGCGCTCCCACTCCCCCTGGTTCCCTGGCCTGCTCAGGATCAGTGTACAGGGCTCTGCAAATGCCGCTTGCTGAGCCTTATGAGAGCCACTCCAGCACCATTCCTGAGCTGCGCTGAAATGGAATCTGGTCTCTGTCCCTGCTCTGACTGGCATGCTCTCCCCACAGCGGTTCACGGGGCACTCCCAGGCCAGGTGCCTGGAGGGCCTGCTGCAGACCATATATGACCCTGAGGTGCTCTCAGATGACATTCGCAATACAGAGATCTCCAAACATATTGCAATAGCAACGGAGAAGAAGAAGGTAACAAGGCCCATGCCCTGTCTCTCCTCAGCACCCCACCTCATGGTGTCATGCACGGTGGGGCCCCAGCCCACTGGCTCCAGTCTGCTCAGATGTGCGTCTCGATGGGTCTGGTGCAAACTCTGGCACCTGTAACACCAGCACAGGGACATGCAGCAACAGCTTTCGAAGGCAGGAGACAGAATTTCAGGTGGTTGGTGTGGGGCGAAGATTGGGGGCCACCTTCCAAAAACCATCATGAGTGCTGGGGCTTCCCCTTGCAGAGGGGTGAGGCTCTCGAGAGGCACCAGCAGGCAGGTTTCCCCCTGGAAGGGGGGAGGCCACCCTAGATGCATTAAGTAGACAAGTGGGGTGCTGATGCCCCCAAATCCCTAGCAGGTGGTGCTCCCCTTAGCACCTGCACACCAGGGCCTGTGCAACTGGCTGAGCTGGTGGGGAAATGAGCTGGTGAGCGCTCCCCCTGCCTGATTCTGACGCTGTCTCCTCTTATCTCCCAGGTTGTCCCCACAGCCCTTCTGTGCCTGCTGCGGAACTGCTCAGTGCAGGAGGCTCAGCTGCGGCTTGACACCTCTCCATCCATCCGAGCAGCCATTGAGTCCTCACTGAATGCTCCGGGGCGCAAACGGGGTGCAGACAAATCAGACTCCACAGGCAGGAGCGTGTAGGAGGCAGCATCCATCCACTAAGGGGACTATGTGGGGAGGGAAGGGCCTAGCATCATTAACTTCTGTACGGATCCAGCAGTGTGGGCTGTCTTCCAGGCAGGGAGAGAAGCCAACTCCCTGAACAAGAGCAGCAGCTGGGATCTGGTGAACACGAGCAGCACCTGCCTAGATGGGAGGACGAGTGCCATGGGCTCTCCTGTTAGCTCCTGGTGGGAGGTGGGAGTCTTGTGTTCTCTAGGAGCTTGAATTTCTTTGGAGGATCATGTGCTCCCCAGGGGTCTGGATTGCTCTGGGTGAGCTAATCTCTGATGGATGGGGTCGTGGGGGGTATCAGTTTACCCTGGGGAATCAGGGTGTGGGGTGCACTGTAATCCTTTGAGCAGGTCAGCTGTTCTCTCTGTTCTGGGGAGGAGGAAGAGTCACTCTGTGATTTGAGCTCCTGAGGGAAGTTGTTCTGTAATCCCCAGAGCACGTGGGGGGTTGTAGGTGTGGGGTCAGGTGGGGCTGGATGTTGTCACCTTGTGTTCTGTGATCTCCTGGGAGGTGGGAGGGCTGGGTCACCCTGTGAGCCCTGCAGGGGGGATGTGTGATTGGGGGTGGGGTCATGCTGTGATCTCTGCTGTTGTCTCTTCATTGCTTTTGTTTGTTCTTCTTCTTTTTTTAAATAAACTATTCTGTTTGCCCAGCTGTCTGTGCTCTCAGCTCAGCTGTGAGGGGCTCATGGGCATCTCCCCAGCTTGCGCAAGACCAGAGCTGGCAGCAGAGGGGATGTGTGCCCACCCGTCCCAAACCGTACTGACTGCCAACAGCCCCCAGGGCCTGTCTGGCAGGGCCTAGGCACAGCCCCACCCTGCTAGTAGGGGCTGGAGGGGAAGGGGTGTCTGCATTGTGGCAGTTATTCACTGAGTGGCCGGAGGGCTAGGGCTGTCAAAAACCCTTGTATTTGTCCTGTGTCCAGCAGCTTCCACACACCCCCGCCATGGCAAACTCCTTTGTTGCATTATCTCTGGAGGTGGGATGATGGATGTTGGAGCTGGAGGTTCAATGTGAGGAACTTGCCTTGCAACAGTCCTGTGTTCTAAAGCTGTGCGGGCACCCCTTGCCTTTGCTTTAGGCATCACATTACCAGGACACTGACAGACAGGAACTGTGGTGGGCATTGTCCTTGACTCTGTAATCATCTCCCTCCTAGTGCTGTCACGCCATCTCTGCATCTCCAAACTTGGTTTGGCTGCACTCTGAGAAAAACAAGGTTATGGCGCAATTCTCTGGCAGCAGAACTGAGTTTTCTGGCCGGGCTGGGCAGTCAGTACATTCCTGGGCTTGTAGCCAGCATGGCATGGAATAACCTTTCCCCTTGCCGCAGGGCCTGCGGAGCCCCTGCTATGAGGGCAGCCTCCTCTTTAGCATTCGGCAACCTAGCATTCTGGCTGCTCTGCACCACCTGATCAGTACAGACTGAGGGCCAGAGCGTTGGCTGTAGCTAAGATTCACCTCTGCAATTCCCAACCCTGGGGCCTGCAGGCTGCTCTAGCTTATTCTGGATGCTAACACTCCCCAGGGGCAGAAACAGGCCCGCGTAGTAGCAGGGATCCTGGTCCCAGCCCACATTATCATGAAGGGGGGTTTGTTCTAACTGCTAAGTCAACTCCCACCCCCTCTGCTGATCTGATGGTCCTGTGGCTCCCTGGCCAGACTCTGCCAGCAGCAAGGCACAGAGCAGCCACCTCGTAGCCAGGCCTGGCCCACAGATGTCAAACCACTCAGGCCCAGCATGCACCTGCCAAGCCACACACGTTACTGTTCATCATCATCATCATCATCACTTGGGTGTTTTGGAGCGAGTGGGGTCAGGGTGAGGTGGAGGAGTGCTCAGGAACATGGAAGTGGGGGGAAATTGGGCCTGAGAGAGCATGTGGGGAGGGGGTGTTGGGCATTTGAGGGAGTCAGGGTGCATGAAGAGGCGGTGCTGGATGTGTGGCACTGGGGCAGCTGGGTATGTAAGAAGGAGTGAGGGCAGGCCTGGGGAAAGAGGATGGCAGGTCCATGGGAGAGGCAGGCATGTGGAAGTGAGGGGGTAGGTGCATGGAGCTGGGAGGCGATTGGGCACCTGGAGGTGGGTTAGGTGTGTAGGGGACAGGGATCGGGCACATGGAGGTAGGGGGTTGGGCATGTGGAGACTGGAGATCAGGCATGGGGTGAAGGAGAGGTGGGTGCATGGAGGTTGGGGGGCTCAGGCAGGTGGGGGTTAGGTATGTGGGGGGTCACGCATGTGGAAGTGGAGGGTCAAGCCTGTAAAAGCAAGTGGGGTTGAGTGCTGAGTACGGTTGGGTGCATGGAAGTGGAGGGGGTTTATGCATGTGCAGGTGGAAGGGTTGGGTGTGGAGGGGGTTTGAGCACATGGAGGTGTGGGGGGGGGTTGAGCAGGTGGAGGGTGTTGGGTGTGGGGGGGTTGAGCACATGGAGGTGGAGGGGTTGGTTTGTGTGGAGGGGGTTTGAGCACGTGGAGGTGGAGGGGTTGCGTTTGTGTGGAGGGGGTTTGAGCATGTGGAGGTGGAGGGGTTGGGTGTGTGTGTGGGGTTTGAGCACGTGGAGGTGGAGGGGTTGGGTGTGTGTTTGGAGGGGGTTTGAGCACGTGGAGGTGGAGGGGTTGGGTGTGTGTTTGGAGGGGGTTTGAGAACGTGGAGGTGGAGGGGTTGGGTTTGTGTGGGGGGGTTTGAGCACGTGGAGGTGGAGGGGTTGGGTTTGTGTGGAGGGGGTTTGAGCACGTGGAGGTGGAGGGGTTGGGTGTGTGTGGGGGGGGTTTGAGCACGTGGAGGTGGAGGGGTCGGGTCTGTGGGGGGGGTTTGAGCATGTGGAGGTGGAGGGGTTGGGTGTGTGGGGGGGGTTTGAGCACGTGGAGGTGAAGGGGTTGGGTGTGTGTTTGGAGGGGGTTTGAGCACGTGGAGGTGGAGGGGTTGGGTTTGTGTGGAGGGGGTTTGAGCACATGGAGGTGGGGGTGTTGGGTGTGTGTGTGTGTGTTTGGAGGGGATTTGAGCACGTGGAGGTGGAGGGGTTGGGTGTGTGTGTGGGGGGGTTAGCACCTGGAGGTGGCAGGGTTGGGTGTGTGTGGGGGGGTTGAGCACGTGGAGGTGGAGGGGTTGGGTGTGTTTGGAGGGGGTTTGAGCACGTGGAGGTGGAGGGGTTGGGTGGGGTGGGGGTTGAGCACGTGGAGTTGGGGGGGGTTGAGCATGTGGAGGGGGCTGGGTGTGGGGGGGTTTGAGAATGTGGGGGTGTTGGGTGTGTGTGTGTGGAGGGGGTTGAGCATGTGGAGGGTGGGCGGTTGAGCACATGGAGGTGGAAGGGCTGGGTGTGTGTGTGGGGGGGTTTGAGCACGTGGAGGTGGAGGGGTTGTGTGTGTGTGGGGGGGTTTGAGCACGTGGAGGTGGAGGGGTTGGGTGTGTGTGGAGGGGGTTTGAGCACGTGGAGGTGGAGGGGTTGGGTGTGTGTGGGGGGGGGTTGAGCATGTGGAGGTGGAGGGGTTGGGTGTGTGTGTGTGGGGGGTTTGAGCACGTGGAGGTGGAGGGGTTGGGTGTGTGTGGAGGGGGTTTGAGCACGTGGAGGTGGAGGGGTTGGGTGGGGTGGGGGGGTTTGAGCACGTGGAGGTGGAGGGGTTGGGTGTGTGTGTGGGGGGGTTTGAGCACGTGGAGGTGGAGGGGTTGGGTTTGTGTGGGGGGGTTTGAGCACGTGGAGGTGGAGGGGTTGGGTTTGTGTGGAGGGGGTTTGAGCACGTGGAGGTGGAGGGGTTGGGTGTGTGTGTGGGGGGTTTGAGCACGTGGAGGTGGAGGGGTCGGGTCTGTGGGGGGGGTTTGAGCATGTGGAGGTGGAGGGGTTGGGTGTGTGGGGGGGGTTTGAGCACGTGGAGGTGAAGGGGTTGGGTGTGTGTTTGGAGGGGGTTTGAGCACGTGGAGGTGGAGGGGTTGGGTTTGTGTGGAGGGGGTTTGAGCACATGGAGGTGGGGGTGTTGGGTGTGTGTGTGTGTGCTTGGAGGGGATTTGAGCACGTGGAGGTGGAGGGGTTGGGTGTGTGTGTGGGGGGGTTAGCACCTGGAGGTGGCAGGGTTGGGTGTGTGTGGGGGGGTTGAGCACGTGGAGGTGGAGGGGTTGGGTGTGTTTGGAGGGGGTTTGAGCACGTGGAGGTGGAGGGGTTGGGTGGGGTGGGGGTTGAGCACGTGGAGTTGGGGGGGGTTGAGCATGTGGAGGGGGCTGGGTGTGGGGGGTTTGAGAATGTGGGGGTGTTGGGTGTGTGTGTGTGGAGGGGGTTGAGCATGTGGAGGGTGGGCGGTTGAGCACATGGAGGTGGAAGGGCTGGGTGTGTGTGTGGGGGGGTTTGAGCACGTGGAGGTGGAGGGGTTGTGTGTGTGTGGGGGGGTTTGAGCACGTGGAGGTGGAGGGGTTGGGTGTGTGTGGAGGGGGTTTGAGCACGTGGAGGTGGAGGGGTTGGGTGTGTGTGGGGGGGGGTTGAGCATGTGGAGGTGGAGGGGTTGGGTGTGTGTGTGTGGGGGGTTTGAGCACGTGGAGGTGGAGGGGTTGGGTGTGTGTGGAGGGGGTTTGAGCACGTGGAGGTGGAGGGGTTGGGTGGGGTGGGGGGGTTTGAGCACGTGGAGGTGGAGGGGTTGGGTGTGTGTGGGGGGGTTTGAGCACGTGGAGGTGGAGGGGTTGGGTGTGTGTGGAGGGGGTTTGAGCACGTGGAGGTGGAGGGGTTGGGTGGGGTGAGGGGGGTTTGAGCACGTGGAGGTGGAGGGGTTGGGTTTGTGTGGAGGGGGTTTGAGCACGTGGAGCTGGAGGGGTTGGGTGTGTTTGGAGGGGATTTGAGCACGTGGAGGTGGAGGGGTTGGGTGTGTGTGTGGGGGGGTTGAGCACGTGGAGGTGGAGGGGTTGGGTGTGTGTTTGGAGGGGGTTTGAGCACGTGGAGGTGGAGGGGTTGGGTGTGTGTTTGGAGGGGGTTTGAGCACATGGAGGTGGAGGGGTTGGGTGTGTGTTTGGAGGGGGTTTGAGCACGTGGAGTTGGCGGGGTTGGGTGTGTGTGTGGGGGGGTTTGAGCACGTGGAGGTGGAGGGGTTGGGTGTGTGTGGGGGGGTCTGAGCACGTGGAGGTGGAGGGGTTGGGTGTGTGTGTGGGGGTTGAGCACATGGAGGTGGAGGGGTTGGGTGTGTGTGGAGGGGGTTTGAGCACGTGGAGGTGGAGGGGTTGGGTGTGTGTGTGGGGGGGTTTGAGCACGTGGAGGTGGAGGGGTTGGGTGTGTGTGGAGGGGGTTTGAGCACGTGGAGGTGGAGGGGTTGGGTGTGTGTGGAGGGGGTTTGAGCACGTGGAGGTGGAGGGGTTGGATTTGTGTGGAGGGGGTTTGAGCACGTGGAGGTGGAGGGGTTGGATTTGTGTGGAGGGGGTTTGAGCACATGGAGGTGGGGGTGTTGGGTGTGTGTGTGTGTGTTTGGAGGGGATTTGAGCACGTGGAGGTGGAGGGGTTGGGTGTGTGTGGGGGGGTTAGCACCTGGAGGTGGCAGGGTTGGGTGTGTGTGGGGGGGTTGAGCACGTGGAGGTGGAGGGGTTGGGTGTGTTTGGAGGGGATTTGAGCACGTGGAGGTGGAGGGGTTGGGTGTGTGTTTGGAGGGGGTTTGAGCACGTGGAGGTGGAGGGGTTGGGTGTGTGTTTGGAGGGGGTTTGAGTACATGGAGGTGGAGGGGTTGGGTGTGTGTTTGGAGGGGGTTTGAGCACGTAGAGGTGGAGGGGTTGGGTGTGTGTTTGGAGGGGGTTTGAGCACGTGGAGGTGGCGGGGTTGGGTGTGTGTGTGTGGGGGGTTTGAGCACGTGGAGGTGGAGTGGTTGGGTGTGTGTGGGGGGGGTTTGAGCACGTGGAGGTGGAGTGGTTGGGTGTGTGTGTGGGGGGGTTTGAGCACGTGGAGGTGGAGGGGTTGGGTGTGGGGGGGGGTTTGAGCACGTGGAGGTGGAGGGGTTGGGTGTGTGTGGGGGGGTTGAGCACATGGAGGTGGAGGGGTTGGGTGGGGTGGGGGTTGAGCACGTGGAGTTGGGGGGGGTTGAGCATGTGGAGGGGGTTGGGTGTGGGGGGGTTTGAGAATGTGGGGGTGTTGGGTGTGTGTGTGTGGAGGGGGTTGAGCATGTGGAGGGTGGGCGGTTGAGCACATGGAGGTGGAAGGGTTGGGTGTGTGTGGGGGGGTTTGAGCACGTGGAGGTGGAGGGGTTGGGTGTGTGTGGGGGGGTTTGAGCACGTGGAGGTGGAGGGGTTGGATGTGTGTGGAGGGGGTTTGAGCACGTGGAGGTGGGGGTGTTGGGTGTGTGTGTGTGTGTTTGGAGGGGATTTGAGCACGTGGAGGTGGAGGGGTTGGGTGTGTGTGTGGGGGGGTTAGCACATGGAGGTGGCAGGGTTGGGTGTGTGTGGGGGGGTTGAGCATGTGGAGCTGGAGGGGTTGGGTGTGTTTGGAGGGGGTTTCATAGAATATCAGGGTTGGAAGGGACCCCAGAAGGTCATCTAGTCCAACCCCCTGCTCGAAGCAGGACCAATTCCCAGTTAAATCATCCCAGCCAGGGCTTTGTCAAGCCTGACCTTAAAAACCTCTAAGGAAGGAGATTCTACCACCTCCCTAGGTAACGCATTCCAGTGTTTCACCACCCTCATAGTGAAAAAGTTTTTCCTAATATCCAACCTAAACCTCCCCCACTGCAACTTGAGACCATTACTCCTCGTTCTGTCATCTGCTACCATTGAGAACAGTCTAGAGCCATCCTCTTTGGAACCCCCTTTCAGGTAGTTGAAAGCAACGATCAAATCCCCCCTCATTCTTCTCTTCTGCAGACTGCAGGTTTGAGCATGTGGAGGTGGAGGGGTTGGGTTTGTGTGGAGGGGGTTTGAGCACGTGGAGGTGGGGGTGTTGGGTGTGTGTGTGTGTGTTTGGAGGGGATTTGAGCACGTGGAGGTGGAGGGGTTGGGTGTGTGTGTGGGGGGGTTAGCACATGGAGGTGGCAGGGTTGGGTGTGTGTGGGGGGGTTGAGCATGTGGAGCTGGAGGGGTTGGGTGTGTTTGGAGGGGGTTTGAGCACGTGGAGGTGGAGGGGTTGGGTGGGGTGGGGGTTGAGCACGTGGAGTTGGGGGGGGTTGAGCATGTGGAGGGGGTTGGGTGTGGGGGGTTTGAGAATGTGGGGGTGTTGGGTGTGTGTTTTGGAGGGGGTTTGAGCACGTGGAGGTGGAGGGGTTGGGTGTGTGTTTTGGAGGGGGTTTGAGCACGTGGAGGTGGAGGGGTTGGGTGTGTGTTTGGAGGGGGTTTGAGCACGTGGAGGTGGCAGGGTTGGGTGTGTGTTTGGAGGGGGTTTGAGCACCTGGAGGTGGAGGGGTTGGGTGTGTGTTTGGAGGGGGTTTGAGCACGTGGAGGTGGAGGGGTTGGGTGTGTGTTTGGAGGGGGTTTGAGCACGTGGAGGTGGCAGGGTTGGGTGTGTGTTTGGAGGGGGTTTGAGCACGTGGAGGTGGAGGGGTTGGGTGTGTGTTTGGAGGGGGTTTGAGCACGTGGAGCTGGAGGGGTTGGGTGTGTTTGGGGGGGGTTGAGCATGTGGAGGTGGAGGGGGTTGGGTGTGTGTGGTGGGGGTTTGAGCACGTGGAGGTGGAGGGGTCGGGTGTGTGTGTGGGGGGTTTGAACACGTGGAGGTGGAGGGGTCGGGTCTGTGGGGGGGGGTTGAGCACGTGGAGGTGGCGGGGTTGGGTGTGTGTGTGTGGGGAGGGGGTTTGAGCACGTGGAGGTGGAGGGGTTGGGTGTGTGTGTGGGGGGTTTAGCACCTGGAGGTGGCAGGGTTGGGTGTATGGGGGGGGTTTGAGCACGTGGAGGTGGAGGGGTTGGGTGTGGGGGGAGGTTGAGCACGTGGAGCTGGAGGGGTTGGGTGTGGGGGGGGTTGAGCACATGGAGTTGGGGGGGTTGAGCATGTGGAGGGGGTTGGGTGTGGGGGGGTTTGGGTGTGTGTGTGGAGGGGGGTTGAGCACTTGGAGGGTGGGGGGTTGAGCACATGGAGGTGGAAGGGTTCGGTGGGGTGGGGGTTGAGCACGTGGAGATGGGGGGGGTTGGGTGTGGGGGGGGTTGAGCATTTGGAGTTGGGGGGGTTGAGCATGTGGAGGAGGAGGGGGTTGGGTGTGGGGGGGTTTGAGAATGTGGGGGTGTTGGGTGTGTGTGGAGGGGGGTTGAGCACGTGGAGGGTGGGGGGTTGAGCACATGGAGGTGGAAGGGTTGGGTGGGGTGGGAGTTGAGCACGTGGAGATGGAGGGGGCTGGGTGTGTGCGGGGAGGGTTGGGTGTGGGGGGGATTGAGCACGTGGAGTTGAGGGGGTTGAGCATGTGGAGGGGGTTGGGTGTGGGGGGGTTTGGGTGTGTGTGTGTGTAGGGGGGTTGAGCACGTGGAGGGTGGGGGGTTGAGCACATGGAGGTGGAAGGGTTGGGTGGGGTGGGGGTTGAGCACGTGGAGATGGAGGGGGTTGGGTGTGTGTGGGGGGGGTTGCGTGGGGTGGGGGTTGAGCACATGGAGGTGGAGGGGTTGGGTTTGTGTGGAGGGGGTTTGAGCACATGGAGGTGGGGGTGTTGGGTGTGTGTGTGTGTTTGGAGGGGATTTGAGCACGTGGAGGTGGAAGGGTTGGGTGTGTGTGGGGGGGTTTGAGCACGTGGAGCTGGAGGGGTTGGGTGTGTTTGGGGGGGGTTTGAGTACATGGAGGTGGAAGGCTTGGGTGGGGTGGGGGTTGAGGACGTGGAGTTGGGGGGGTTGAGCATGTGGAGGGGGTTGGGTGTGGGGGGGTTGGGTGTGTGTGTGGAGGGGGGTTGAGCACGTGGAGGGTGGGGGGTTGAGCACGTGGAGTTGGGGGGGTTGGGTGGGGGGGGTTGAGTACGTGGAGTTGGGGGGGTTGAGCATGTGGAGGTGGAGGGGGTTGGGTTTGTGTGTGGGGGTTTGAGCACGTGGAGCTGGAGGGGTTAGGTGTGTTTGGGGGGGGGTTGAGCATGTGGAGGTGGAGGGGTTGGGTGGGGTGGGGGTTGAGCACATGGAGTTGGGGGGGGTTGAGCATGTGGAGGGGGTTGGGTGTGGGGGGGTTTGAGAATGTGGGGGTGTTGGGTGTGTGTGTGTGGAGGGGGTTGAGCATGTGGGGGGTTGGGTGTGTGGGGGGGGTTGAGCACATGGAGGTGGAAGGGTTGGGTGTGTGTGGGGGGGGTTTGAGCACGTGGAGCTGGAGGGGTTGGGTGTGTTTGGGGGGGGGTTGAGCATGTGGAGGTGGAGGGGGTTGGGTGTGTGCAGGGGGTTGGCACGTGGCAGTGGGGAAGGGGAGTCACATGGGGTGAGGGGGTTGGGCACATGGCAGTGTGTGTGGAGGTGTGGGAGGTGTCATGTGCTTCTTGTACCTGCTAGGTTGCAGGGCTGCTCCGAGCAGGTCAGGCTCTTGTACCAGATGTGGCCTGGCTACAGCCTCCTGCAGAGAGACAGAGGGATGCCAGCGACGTGTCTTCCAAAAGACCCTTTAATACTCTGCTGGCTACATTGTCACCTCGTGGCTGAACTGTATAATACCGGCTAATTCCACTCCGTCTCCTCCCTTAAGTGTCACATTCCCACCATTTACAAAATGCACACTGTAATGCTTTCTTTAAATTTCAGTATGTATCAGTCTATTAAATGTCTGTGAATCATAGTGTTTTTTTCTAATTACATAACCCAAACGCATAACAACTTGGCCCTCTGGCTATCCATTAGTTGCACCGACTGTCTCTGGCAGGTTTGGAATCTTCTGCAGAGTTGTCTCTTGATTGTTCTGTCTGAGGAACGAACTGAAGATGTTGATGGTTTCTGTTGAACTCTCCACTATTAGTCTTGAGCACATATGATCTGGCCATTTAATTGTTTTTCTTTACGACAGCTGGAGTTGTCCAGCCTTTCTCCCCATCTTGTTTGACACAAACATGGTCACCAACCTTCTAGATCCAGCAGCTCTCTGAGAGATGTCATAGAATCATAGAATCATAGAATATCAGGGTTGGAAGGGACCTCAGGAGGTCATCTAGTCCCACCCCCTGCTCCAAGCAGGACCGATCCCCAGCTGAATCATCCCAGCCAGGGCTTTGTCAAGCCTGACCTTAAAAACTTCTAAGGAAGGAGATTCTACCACCTCCCTAGGTAACGCATTCCAGTGTTTCACCACCCTCCTAGTGAAAAAGTTTTTCCTAATATCCAACCTAAACCTACCCCACTGCAACTTGAGACCATTACTCCTTGTCCTGTCATCTTCTACCACTGAGAATAGTCTAGAACCATCCTCTTTGGACCATTACTCCTTGTCCTGTCATCTTCTACCACTGAGAATAGTCTAGAACCATCCTCTTTGGAACCACCTCTCAGGTAGTTGAAAGCAGCTATCAAATCCCCCCTCATTCTTCTCTTCTGCAGACTAAACAATCCCAGTTCCCTCAGCCTCTCCTCATAAGTCATGTGTTCCAGACCCCTAATCATTTTTGTTGACCTTCGCTGGACTCTCTCCAATTTATCCACATCCTTCTTGTAGTGCGGGGCCCAAAACTGGACACAGTACTCCAGATGAGGCCTCACCAATCTCAAATAAAGGGGAACGATCACGTCCCTCGATCTGCTCGCTATGCCCCTACTTATACATCCCAAAATGCCATTGGCCTTCTTGGCAACAAGGGCACACTGCTGACTCATATCCAGCTTCTCGTCCACTGTAACCCCTAGGTCCTTTTCCGCAGAACTGCTGCCTAGCCATTCGGTCCCTAGTCTGTAGCTGTGCATTGGGTTCTTCCGTCCTAAGTGCAGGACCCTGCACTTATCCTTATTGAACCTCATCAGGTTTCTTTTGGCCCAATCCTCCAATTTGTCTAGGTCCCTCTGTATCCTATCCCTGCCCTCCAACGTATCTACCACTCCTCCCAGTTTAGTATCATCCGCAAATTTGCTAAGAGTGCAATCCACACCATCCTCCAGATCATTTATGAAGATATTGAACAAAACCGGCCCCAGGACCGACCCCTGGGGCACTCCACTTGACACCGGCTGCCAACTAGACATGGAGCCATTGATCACTACCCGTTGAGCCCGACAATCTAGCCAACTTTCTACCCACCTTATAGTCCATTCATCCAGCCCATACTTCTTTAACTTGCTGACAAGAATACTGTGGGAGACCGTGTGAAAAGCTTTGCTAAAGTCAAGAAACAATACATCCACTGCTTTCCCTTCATCCACAGAATCAGTAATCTCATCACAGAAGGCGATTAGATTAGTCAGGCATGACTTGCCCTTGGTGAATCCATGCTGACTGTTCCTGATCACTTTACTCTTGTGTAAGTGCTTCAGGATTGATTCCTTGAGGACCTGCTCCATGATTTTTCCGGGGACTGAGGTGAGGCTGACTGGCCTGTAGTTCCCAGGATCCTCCTTCTTTCCTTTTTTAAAGATGTCTGTTGTAAAGGCATTCATAAGCTCTTTTTATCCTATTTGGCTGCTCTCTTTATGTCTGGCCACTTTGTAGGTACACTGAGGGCCAAAGTTGGAACATAGTTCTGAGTTGTCTTCCCATCAGGCGTTGGTTGTTCTGGACTATATCCACTAGCCGCTATGTGTTGATCTGTACCTCAGAAGAGCAAGGAATGGATCATCTGGCTGTAGGATTTTCTTAGCTCTCTGTACAGCTCACTCAGCCTCTCCATTTACATGTGGGCTGCTAGTAAAATGATTAAAACAATTTTTCATTCAGAATGACTTAGATTCCGGTGCAGTGAATTGTGGTCCATTGTCCATCACTAGTTGTTCAAGAATAGTGAAATGAGCAAAAGTGGACTTCAGTTTCTCGCTACACTGCAACCTGCTATATCTGTCAAACACATTATTTCTATATGTCCGGAAAAATAGTCCACTCCAACCAGATAACAATGTACTCTGACTCTGTGTAAATCTGCAGCTAGTCTCTACCAAGGTGTGGCTGGCAGAGATGGTGTTGTGTTGTGTTGGTCTGTTAGTTCTGTAACATTCATATGCAAATACTTTGTCCATACTGAGGCCTGGTCACCACATTGATTGGTTGGTGCATTCACGGCATTCAGTCTTTGATGTCCTTCATGGATGAGGTTTAGGATTTTTGCTTTCATTGCATTTAGAATTGCGATTCAATCGCCTTTAATTGTGAGTCCATTTGACTAATTTGGTCCATGTACTACAAAGTAGTCTCTTGTCACTTCTTTAGTGAGCCGTACTATTACAGGGGAGGGTCAGGTGCATGGGGGGAGGGATCAGGAGCATGGAGGTGGGAGGGGTGGGGCATGTCAGAGCAAGTGGGGTTGGATGCGGAGGAGAAGAGATGTGGGGTTTGTTAATGAGTGGGGTCGGATGTGAGGGTAGGAAAAGCTAGGGGGAAATTAACCCGAAGCAGGGAGATGAGAGGAGAGAGGTGATGGAGGAAGACAAACCTGTGTGCTACCCTGGGAAGAGCAGGCTGTGTGCAGCAGTGCAGGGAGCCAGGCCAAGAGCAGCATATCCGAGACCTTGGCTCCTTCACTGAGATTTTTCAGGCTGCACAGCATCCCATTTAAGCAGCATCTGAGTTAATGATGCCCTGTTTAACAGGACACAGTCACACTAGTAGCTGCTCAGCCATGATCACAGCAGAAGTCATAGATCCCAAGGCCAGAAGGGTCCATTGTGATCATTCTAGTCTGACCTCCTGTATAACACAGGCCAGAGAACTTCCCCCAAATCAGTCCTAGAGCAGAGCTTTTAGAAAAACATCCAATGTTGACTGAAAAATTGTCAATGATGGAGAATTCACCACAACCCTTGGTGAACTGTTCCAATGGTTAATCCCTCTCACCGTTAAAAATTTACACCTTACTTCCAAGGTCTACTTACTTAGGTCTGAATTTGTCCAGCTATAACTTCCAGCCATGGGCTCGTGTTAGACCTTTCTCTGCTAGACTGAAGAGATCATTATCAAATATTTGTTCCCTATACAGGTACTTACAGACTGTAATCAAGTCACCTCTTAACTTTCTCTTTATTAAGCTAACTAGATTGAGCTCCTTGAGTCTATCACTATAAGGCATGTTTTGCAATACTTTAAACATTCTTAGGGTTCTTCCCTGACCCCTCTCCAATTTACCAATATTCTTCTTGAATTGTGGACACTAGAACTGGACTCAGTATTCCAGCAGCAGTTGTACCAGTGCCAAATACACAGGTAAAATACTCCTCCTACTTGAGATCCTCCTGTTTATGCAGATCCCAGGATCACTTTAGCCCTTTTGGCCACAGCATTGCACTGGGAGCTCATGTTCAGCTGATTCTCCACCATGACCCCCGACTCCTTTTCAGAGTCCCGGCTTCCCAGGATTGAGTTCTGCATCCTTTAAGTATGGACTACATTTCCCGCTGAGCTGTATTGTATACATTACATTTTTCCACATTAAAACACCTATTGTTTGCATGCAGTCAGCTTACCATGTGATCCAGATTGCTCTGTATCAGTGACCTGTCCTCTTCGTTATTTACCATTCTCCCAATTTTGTGTCATCACCAATCTTTATTATTGATTATTTTATATTTTCTTCCATGTTAAATAGCATAGGGCCAAGACCCAATCCCTGCAGGATACCAATAGAAACACATATGTCCAATGATGATTCCCCATTTACAATTACATTTTGAGTTAGCCAGTTCAATCCATTTAATGTGGGCCATGTTGATTTTATATCATTCTAGTTTTTTAATCAAAATATTGAGCTGTACCAAGTCAAACGCCTTACAGAAGCATATTGCATCAACACTGTACGTTTGGTTAATAAAGGAAATAATTTCATCAAAAAAGATATCAAGTTATTTTGACAAGATCTATTTTCCATAAGCCTGTGTTGTCTGGCATTACTTATCCTACCTTCTAAAAACCATTTATTAGTTGAGTCCCATATCGCCCACCCTATTGTGTGGCTCAGGATTGATGTCCGACTGACAGGCCTATAACTATCTTGGTCATCCCATTTACCCGTTTTACTTATTGGCCCAATATTAGCTTGCTTCCAGTCTTCTGGAACTCACACAGTGTTCCAAAATTTATGGAAAATCAACATTAACAGTCCAGTGAGCACCTCAGCTAGTTCTTTTAAAACTAGTGGATGCAACAGGAGCATCTAACGGGAGTTTTGCAAGGGAGTTCTCCAGGTGAAGGAGGAGCGATTACGTAACTCTTGGGGTAAGATTGTTGTCTGTAGTGTGTGTGTTTGTGGTGCGCTTGCTGCTTGACTGAAATATACCATGTGGTCTGTTTGTTTGGGGAACCGTGTGCTGAGCCTAGTGGCCGGCTAGGCAAGGCTGAGAGCTTCTTAACAAGACTTTGATCCCTAAGCCCTTTAGCACCTATCAACCCTTAACCAGGGGGCGGGGCTACTCAGGGAGAGCAGGGCTTTAAAAAGCCCATTCCTAAATGACCAGAGTAGCTAGCAAATAGGGGAGTTCTGTGAGGGAGTTTACAAGGGGCAATGGGTCGGGGGGGAGGGCGGGCGGGCTAGATACACTTAACACTCTTTAAACTTAAGGCTTAAAACACCCCCTGATAAAAACAAAACATCAACAAAGGAACAAGCTGCAGGAGTAAAAAGAGAATGCAGGTGTAATGTCGACAGACCTCAGTCGTCACCGGGCGGGATCATAGAATATCAGGGTTGGAAGGGACCCCAGAAGGTCATCTAGTCCAACCCCCTGCTCGAAGCAGGACCAATTCCCAGTTAAATCATCCCAGCCAGGGCTTTGTCAAGCCTGACCTTAAAAACCTCTAAGGAAGGAGATTCTACCACCTCCCTAGGTAACGCATTCCAGTGTTTCACCACCCTCTTAGTGAAAAAGTTTTTCCTAATATCCAATCTAAACCTCCCCCATTGCAACTTGAGACCATTACTCCTCGTTCTGTCATCTGCTACCATTGAGAACAGTCTAGAGCCATCCTCTTTGGAACCCCCTTTCAGGTAGTTGAAAGCAGCTATCAAATCCCCCCTCATTCTTCTCTTCTGCAGACTAAACAATCCCAGCTCCCTCAGCCTCTCCTCATAAGTCATGTGCTCTAGACCCCTAATCATTTTTGTTGCCCTTCGCTGGACTCTCTCCAATTTATCCACATCTTTCTTGTAGTGTGGGGCCCAAAACTGGACACAGTACTCCAGATGAGGCCTCACCAATCTCAAATAAAGGGGAACGATCACGTCCCTCGATCCGCTCGCTATGCCCCTACTTATACATCCCAAAATGCCATTGGCCTTCTTGGCAACAAGGGCACACTGCTGACTCATATCCAGCTTCTCGTCCACTGTCACCCCTAGGTCCTTTTCCGCAGAACTGCTGCCTAGCCATTCGGTCCCTAGTCTGTAGCGGTGCATTGGGTTCTTCCATCCTAAGTGCAGGACCCTGCACTTATCCTTATTGAACCTCATCAGATTTCTTTTGGCCCAATCCTCCAATTTGTCTAGGTCCTTCTGTATCCTATCCCTCCCCTCCAGCGTATCTACCACTCCTCCCAGTTTAGTATCATCCGCAAATTTGCTGAGAGTGCAATCCACACCATCCTCCAGATCATTTATGAAGATATTGAACAAAACCGGCCCCAGGACCGACCCCTGGGGCACTCCACTTGACACCGGCTGCCAACTAGACATGGAGCCATTGATCACTACCCGTTGAGCCCGACAATCTAGCCAGCTTTCTACCCACCTTATAGTGCATTCATCCAGCCCATACTTCCTTAACTTGCTGACAAGAATACTGTGGGAGACCGTGTCAAAAGCTTTGCTAAAGTCAAGAAACAATACATCCACTGCTTTCCCTTCATCCACAGAACCAGTAATCTCATCATAAAAGGCGATTAGATTAGTCAGGCATGACCTTCCCTTGGTGAATCCATGCTGACTGTTCCTGATCACTTTCCTCTCATGTAAGTGCTTCAGGATTGATTCTTTGAGGACCTGCTCCATGATTTTTCCGGGGACTGAGGTGAGGCTGACTGGCCTGTAGTTCCCAGGATCCTCCTTCTTCCCTTTTTTAAAGATGGGCACTACATTAGCCTTTTTCCAGTCATCCGGGACTTCCCCCGTTCGCCACGAGTTTTCAAAGATAATGGCCAAGGGCTCTGCAATCACAGCCGCCAATTCCTTCAGCACTCTCGGATGCAACTCGTCCGGCCCCATGGACTTGTGCACGTCCAGCTTTTCTAAATAGTCCCTAACCACCTCTATCTCCACAGAGGGCTGGCCATCTCTTCCCCATTCTGTGATGCCCAGCGCAGCAGTCTGGGAGCTGACCTTGTTAGTGAAAACAGAGGCAAAAAAAGCATTGAGTACATTAGCTTTTTCCACATCCTCTGTCACTAGGTTGCCTCCCTCATTCAGTAAGGGGCCCACACTTTCCTTGGCTTTCTTCTTTTTGCCAACATACCTGAAGAAACCCTTCTTGTTACTTTTGACATCTCTTGCTAGCTGCAGCTCCAGGTGCGATTTGGCCGTCCTGATATCTTTCCTACATGCCCGAGCAATATTCTTATACTCTTCCCTGGTCATATGTCCAACCTTCCACTTCTTGTAAGCTTCTTTTTTATGTTTAAGATCCGCTAGGATTTCACCATTAAGCCAAGCTGGTCGCCTGCCATATTTACTATTCTTTCGACTCATCGGGATGGTTTGTCCCTGTAACCTCAACAGGGATTCCTTGAAATACAGCCAGCTCTCCTGGACTCCTTTCCCCTTCATGTTAGTCCCCCAGGGGATCCTGGCCATCTGTTCCCTGAGGGAGTCGAAGTCTGCTTTCCTGAAGTCCAGGGTCCGTATCCTGCTGCTTACCTTTCTTCCCTGCGTCAGGATCCTGAACTCAACTCATGGTCACTGCCTCCCAGATTCCCATCCACTTTTGCTTCCCCCACTAATTCTACCCGGTTTGTGAGCAGCAGGTCAAGAAAAGCGCCCCCCCAGTTGGCTCCCCTAGCACTTGCGCCAGGAAATTGTCCCCTACGCTTTCCAAAAACTTCCTGGATTGTCTATGCACCGCTGTATTGCTCTCCCAGCAGATATCAGGAAAATTAAAGTCACCCATGAGAATCAGGGCCTGCGATCTAGTAGCTTCCGTGAGTTGCCGGAAGAAAGCCTCATCGACCTCATCCCCCTGGTCCGGTGGTCTATAGCAGACTCCCACCACTACATCACTCTTGTTGCACACACTTCTAAACTTAATCCAGAGACACTCAGGTTTTTCCACAGTTTCGTACCGGAGCTCTGAGCAGTCATACTGCTCCCTTACATACAGTGCTACTCCCCCACCTTTTCTGCCCTGCCTGTCCTTCCTGAACAGTTTATAACCATCCATGACTGTACTCCAGTCATGTGAGTTATCCCACCAAGTCTCTGTTATTCCAATCACGTCATAGTTCCTTGACATCACCAGGACCTCCAGTTCTCCCTGCTTGTTTCCAAGGCTTTGTGCATTTGTATATAAGCACTTGAGATAACCTGTTGATCGCCCCTCATTCCCAGTATGAGGCAGGAGCCCTCCCCTCGCAGACATTCCTGCCTGTGCTTCCTCCCGGTATCCCGCTTTCCCACTTACCTCAGGGCTTTGGTCTCCTTCCCCCGGTGAACCTAGTTTAAAGCCCTCCTCACTAGGTTAGCCAGCCTGCTGGCAAAGATGCTCTTCCCTCTCTTCGTAAGATGGAGCCCGTCTCTGCCCAGCACTCCTCCTTCATGGAACACCATCCCATGGTCAAAGAATCCAAAGCCTTCTCTCCGACACCACCTGCGTAGCCATTCGTTGACTTCCACGATTCGACGGTCCCTACCCAGGCCTTTTCCTTCCACGGGGAGGATGGACGAGAACACCACTTGCGCCTCCAACTCCTTTATCCTTCTTCCCAGAGCCACGTAGTCCGCAGTGATCCGCTCAAGGTCATTCATGGCAGTATCATTGGTGCCCACGTGGAGAAGCAGGAAGGGGTAGCGATCCGAGGGCTTGATGAGTCTCGGCAGACTCTCCGTCACATCGCGAATCTTAGCCCCTGGCAAGCAGCAGACTTCTCGGTTTTCCCGGTCAGGGCGGCAGATAGATGACTCAGTCCCCCGGAGGAGAGAGTCCCCGACCACCACCACCCGCCTTCTCCTCTTGGGAGTGGTGGTCGTGGAACCCCCAACCTCAGGACATAGCATCTCATGCCTTCCAACCAGCGGAGTCTCCTTCTGCTTTCTCCCCCCAGACATATCATCTGGTCCACTCTCCGCAATGGTACCTGTGGAGAGAACATGAAAGCGGTTGGTTACCTGTGTCTGTGTTACTGGAACCCGGACATTCCGCTTACCTCTTCTGGAGGTCACATGTTGCCAAGCTTCTTCACTGGCCTCTTGGCTCCTCTGTGCAACCTGCTCTATATCTTTAGAGCTTTGTGCCCCTAGAAGCCTATCCTGAGTTTTGTCCAGAAAATCCTCAGTTTCTCGTATACAACGCAGGGTCGTTATCTGTTGCTCCAGACCTTCAATCTTCTCTTCCAATATGGAGACCAGCTTGCACTTTGTACAGACAAAGCCGCTTCTGTCCTGTGGAAGAAAGACAAACATGGCACATCCAGTGCAGGTCACAACAGCTGAACCCCCCCCTTCCATATCACCTACCTACTATGAGCTTC
Source organism: Natator depressus (assembly GCF_965152275.1). Taxonomy (NCBI): domain Eukaryota; kingdom Metazoa; phylum Chordata; order Testudines; family Cheloniidae; genus Natator; species Natator depressus. The sequence goes on along the minus strand of NC_134236.1, from coordinate 313,419 downwards.
CTCAGAGACGTTTGCAAGATGTAAGCCTCACTGGGCTCACTCCAGGCGAACTCCCAGGCAAACTCCTGCTGTGAGCTGCTCTGCTGTCCCCCGCTGCTCAGCTGGTTCGCTGCCGCTCAGCTGGTTCGCGAGGCTCTGGCTATTTTTAAACAGCCAGGCTTCCCTGACGCAAACAGACAGACACCCTAATGCCCGCCCCCTGCAGGCTAGCAGCCAATCAGACACTCACTCAGGATCAACTCAGGATCAAACCTGGGACCTCTGGAGCTCAGTGCATGAGCCTCTACTGCATGAACTAAAAGCCAACTGCCTTTTAGTTAAGGCTGTAGAGCAGACTCGTTTTCTCTTTCTCTCTCTAAGTGGTCTCAGTGCCACTAGATGGGACAGAACACCACACCCAAGAGGCGTGTGTTACACAGGCAGAAGTCCAGCCGCAGAGTGGGGGCTACCCAGTTTATTGCACACAATGCATCATGTATGATTACCTACCCTATGGGCAGGTAGCGTATGTGTGCATTCGGTGCAAGGCGCTCCTAGCCCTCAGAGACTGTGTACAGGCTTCAGAGACCAGAGTGGCTGAACCGGAGGAGCTAAAAGGGAGACACAGAGGAGACTTTCTGGGACACAGTAGAATGGTCCCACCCCAAGTCTGACAGCCTCTGTGCTGTTGAGGAGGATGAAAGTCTCAGGGAAGGAAAACATCCAACTGGACCAGAGGGAAACAATCCCATGGTTGGGACCGTCCTTCCAGATGATGATGTGGTATCCTCTCGCACTGAGGAGACCTCTCCGGGGGAGGGAACTCCAGTTATTAGGAAGAGACAGGTATTAGTAATTGGGGATTTGATCATTAGAAATACAGATAGCTGGGTTTGCGATGACCGGGAGAACCGCATGGTAACTTGCCTGCCTGGTGTGAAGGTTGTAGATAGATCTCTCTAGACATCTAGACAGCCTTTCGTGTAGTGCTAGGGAGGAGCCGGTGGTCGTGGTACATGTAGGTACCAATGGCATAGGGAAGATAGGAGAGACCTCCTGGAGGCCAAATTTAGGCTGCTAGGTAACAGATTGAAGTCCAGGACCTCCATGGGAGCCATTCTCTGAGATGCTTCCAGTTCCTCGCACAGGGCCAGTTAGACAGGCAGAACTGCAGGGTCTCAATGCATGGATAAGAGGATGGTGTAGGGGGGAGGGGTTTAGATTTATTGGGAACTAGGGAGCCTTTTGGGAATGGGGAGTCTGGTGGCACCTTAAAGACTAACAGATTTGGGCATAAGCTTTTGTGGGTAAAAAAACCCACTTCTTCAGATGCATGGAGTGACAATTACAGATACAGGCATAAATATACTGGCACATGAAGAGAAGGGAGTACCTTACAAGCGGAGAACCAGTGTTGGCAAGGCCAATTCAGTCAGGGTGGATGTGGTCTACTCCCCATAACTGAGGAGGAGGTGTCCATACCAAGAGAGGGAATATTGCTTTTGTAGTGAGCCAGCCACTCCCAGTCCCTGTTCAAGACCAAATTAATGCTGCTAAGTTTGTAAATGAATTGTAGCTCTGCAGTTTCTCTTTGAAGTCTGTTTCTGAAGTTTTTTTGTTGAAGGGTGGCTACTTTTAAATCTGTTATTGAATGTCCAGGGAGCTTGAGGTGTTCTCCTACTGGCTTTTGTATGTTACCATTCCTGATGTCTGATTTGTGTCCATTTATTCTTTTGTGTAGACTGTCCAGTTTGGCAGATGTACATGGCAGAGGGGCATTGCTGGCACATGATGGTATATATCACATTGGTAGATGTGCAGGTGAATGAGCCCCTGATGGTGTGGCTGATGTGACTGGATCCTCTGATGGTGTCACTAGAGTAGATATGGGGACAGAGAAGGCATCAGGGTTTGTTACAGGGATTGGTTCCTGGGTTAGTGTTTCTGTGGTGTGGTGTGTAGTTGCTGGTGAGTATTTGCTTCAGGTTATGGGGCTGTCTGTAAGCGAGGACTGGCCTGCCTCCCAAGGTCTGCAGGAGTGAGGGATCATTTTCTAGGATAGGTTGTAGATCGTTGATGATATGCTGGAGAGGTTTTAGCTGGGGGCTGTACGTGAAGGCCAGTGGTGTTTTGTTATTTTCCTTGTTGGGCCTGTCCTGTAGTAGGTGACTTTGGAGTACCCATCTCACTCTGTCAATCTGTTTCCTCACTTCCCCAGGTGGGTATTGTAGTTTTAAGAAGCTTGATAAAGATCTTGTAGGTGCTTTGTCTGTCTGAGGGATTGGAGCAAATGCGGTTGTATTTTAGCGCTTGGCTGTAGACAATGGATTGTGTGATGTGTCCTGGATGGCTATATGGAGTCATGTAGGTAAGTATAGTGGTCAGTGGGTTTCCGGTATAGGGTGGTGTTTATGTGACCATCACTTATTTGCACTGTCGTGTCCAGGAAGTGGATCTCTTGTGTGGACTGGCTACCCCTCTGATTTTTGGGAATGGAGGAGTCTATACAGGAAAGCTGGCCTCCACTTAAACCAAAATGGAACCAGATTGCTGGCATTTAAAATTAAAAAGGTCATAGAGCAGTTTTTAAACTAAGGACTGGGGGAAAGCCACAGGTTCAGAGGACCACGTAGTTTGGACAGAGGCTTCCCTTAGGGGAGGATCTATTAATGGAGATTCACTATGTCCTAGTAAGGAGGAGAGGATGGAAGATGATAAAATATGGGTAGGCTCTGATGAGAAACAGTCAAAGGAAAAAGAGTCCCATCATAGAATAATAGAATATCAGGGTTGGAAGGGATCTCAGGAGGTCATCTCATCCAACCCCCTGCTCAAAGCAGGACCAATCATGTAACATGATGTAACATCATGTAATGGCAGACAGCTAAAAAGTGACAATTTTTTAAAGTGCTTATATACAAATACTGGAAGTCTAAATAATAAGATGGGTGAACTAGAGTGCCTCATATTAAATGAGGATTTTGATACAATAGGCATCACAGAAATGTGGTGTAAGGAGGATAATCAATGGGATACAGTAACACCAGGGTACAAAATGTATCGGAAGGACAGAACAGGTTGTGCTGGTGGGGGAGTGGCATTAGATGAGAAAGAAAGCGTAGAATCAAATCTTAAATTAACCAAACTGTACTATGGAGTCTCAATGGATAATAATTCCATGCTCTAATAATAAGAATATAGCAGTAGGGATATATTACCGACCACCTGAGCAGGATGGGGATAGTGACTGTGAAATACTCAGGGAGATTAGAGAGGCTATGAAAATAAAAAACGCAATAATAATGGGGGATTTCAATGATCCCCATATAGACTGGGTATGTCACCTCAGGACAGGATGCAGAGATAAAGTGTGTTGACACCTTAAATGACTGCTTCTTGGAGCAGCTCGTCTTGGAACCCACAAGAGGAGAGGCAATTCTTGATTTAGTCCTAAGTGGAGCACAGAATCTGGTCCAAGAGGTGAATATACTCAGAGGTGGGCAAACTACGGCCCACAGGCCACATCCGGCCTGCGGACCCTCCTGCCCGGCCCCTGAGCTCCTGGCTGGGGAGGCTGTCCCCCACCCCCTCCCCCGCAGTCTCAGCTCGCCACTGGCGCAATGCTCGGGGTGGTGGGGGGAGCTCCTGGGGCAGCAGCAGCTGCAGAGCCCGGCCTGACCTGGTGCTCTGTGCTGCACGGTGGCGGCGGCGGCGTGGCCCGGCTCCAGCTGGGCGGTGCAGCTGTAGCACCGCCAGCCACTGGCGCTCCAGGCAGCGCGGTAAGGGGGCATGGAGCGGGGGGGTTGGATAGAGGGCAGGGGAGTTCGGGGTGGTGGTCAGAGGGCAGGAGTGTGGATAAGGGTTGGGGCAGGAACAGGGGGTTGAATGGGGGCAGACAGGAAGGAGGGGGGGTGGGATGGGGTGGCAGGGGGCAGTCAGGGGCAGGGGTTCCGGGGGCAGTCAGAAGGGGCAGTTGGATGGGGCAGGGGTCCCGGGGGGGCAGTCAGGAAGAAGGGGGGGTTGGATGGGGCAGGGGTCCCGGGGGGGCAGTCAGGAAGAAGGGGGGGGTTGGATGGGGCAGGAGTCCTGGGGGGGCAGTCAGGAATGAGAGGAGGGGTTGGATGGGGTGATGGGGGGCAGTTGGGGTGGGGGTCCAGGGGCAGTCAGGGGCCAGGGAGCGGGGGTTGGATGGGGCAGGAGTCCCGGGGGCGGTTAGGAGGTGGGGGCTGGGCCACGACCCCCTCCCCTAACCGGCTCTCCATACAATTTCCGAAACCCGATGCAGCCCTCAGGCCAAAAAGTTTGCCCGCCACTGATATAGCTGGACCTCTTGGTAATAGTGACCATAACATAATAAAATTGAACATCCTGGTGGCAGGGAAAACACAGTAGCCCAACATGGTAGCATTTAATTTCAGAAGGAGGACTACACAAAAATGAGGAAGTTAGTTAAACAGAAATTAAAAGGTACAGTGCTAAAAGTGAAATCCCGGCAAGCTGCATGGGAACTTTTTAAAGGCACCATAATAGAGGCTCAACTTAAGTGTATACCCCAAATTAAAAAACATACTAAGTGACCCAAAAAAGTGCCACGGTGGCTAAACAGCAAAGTAAAAGAATCAGTGAGAAGCAAAAAGGGCATCCTTTAAAAAGTGGAAGTTAAATCCGAGTGAGGAAAATAGAAAGGAGCATAAACTCTTGCACGTGAAGTGTAAAAATATAATTAGGAAGGCCAAAAAAGAACGGAGGATCAGCTAGCCAAAGACGCAAAAAGTGACCGCACAATTTTTTTTAAGTACATCAGAAACGGGAAGCCGGCTAAACACCCAATGGGGCCACTGGACAATCGAGAGGCTAAGGGAACACTCAAGAATGATAAGGCCCTTGCAGAGAAACTAAATGAATTCTTTGCATCCGTCTTCATAGCTGAGGATTTGAGGGAGATTCCCAAACGTGAGCCATTCTTTTTAGGTGACAAATGTGAGGAACTGTCCCAGACTGACGCGTCAGTAGAGGAGGTTTTGGAACAAATGGATAAATTAAACAGAAATAAGTCACCAGGACCAGATGGTATTCACCCAAGAGTTCTGAAGGAACTCATATGTGAAATTGCAGAACTCGTAACTGTAGTTTGTAACCTATCATTTAAATCAGCTTCTGTACCAAATGACTGGAGGATAGCTAATGTGATGCTAATTTTTAAAAAGGGCTCTAAAGGTGATCCCAGCAATTACAGGCCTGTAAGCCTAACTTCAGTACTGGGCAAACTGGTTTAAACTATAATAAAGAACAAAATGGTCAGACAGATGCACATAATTTGTTGGGGAAGAGTCAACATGGTTTTTGTAAAGGGAAATCAGGCCTCACCAATCTACTAGAATTCTTTGAGGGTGTCAACAAGCATGTGGACAAGGGGGATCCAGTGGACACGGTGTACTTAGATTTTCAGAAAGCCTTTGATAAAGTCTCTCACCAAAGGCTCTTAAGCAAAGTAAGCAGTCATAGGATAAGAGGGAAGGTCTTCTCGTGGATTGGTAACTGGTTAAAAGAAAGGAAACAAAGGGTAGGAATAAATGGTCAGTTCTCAGAAAGGAGAGAGGTAAATACTGGTGTCCCCCAGGGGGTTGTATTAGGACCAATCCTATTCAACATATTCATAAATGATCTGGAAAAAGGGGTAAACAGTGAGATGGAAAAATGTGCACGATACAAAGCGACTCAAGATAGTTAAGTCCAAAGTAGACTGCGAAGAGCTACAAAGGACCTGGGGGTTACAGTGGATGAGAAGCTGGATATGAGTCAGCAGGGTGCCCTTGTTGCCAAGATGGCTAACAACATATTGGGCTGCGGTAGTAGGAGCGTTGCCAGCAGATCGAGGGAACTGATCATTCCCCCCTATTCGGCACTGGTGAGGCCACACCTGGAGTGTTGTGTCCAGTTTTGGGCCCCCCAATACAGAAGGGATGTGACGAAATTGAAAGGAGTCCAGCGGAGGGCAACGAAAATGATTACTTACACCTGAGCTATAATTTTTAGTGTTGTGATCAGTTTTTTATCGGTCAAGACGAGGTCTAATACACAATCCCACCATGCTGGATGCCACAGTTTGAGTTAGGAAATGGATTGTGGTAGTATTCAGAAATTTCAATGATGTTTAGTACTGAATGAGGGAGGCAACCTAATGACAGAGGATATGGAAAAAGCTAATGTACTCAGGGCTTTTTTTGCCTCTGTCTTCACGAATAAGGTCAGCTCCCAGACGGCTGCACTGGGCAGCACAGCATGGGGAGGAGGTGACCAGCCCTCTGTGGAGAAAGAAGTGGTTCGGGACTATTTAGAAAAGCTGGATGAGCACAAGTCCATGGGGCCGGATGTGGTGCATCCGAGAGTGCTAAAGGAGTTGGCGGATGTGATTGCAGAGCCACTGGCCATTATCTTTGAAAACTCATGGCGATTGGGGGAAGTCCCGGACGACTGGAAAAAGGCTAATGTAGTGGCCATCTTTAAAAAAGGGAAGAAGGAGGATCCTGGGAACTACAGGCCAGTCAGCCTCACCTCAGTCCCTGGAAAAATCATGGAGCAGGTCCTCAAGGAATCAATTCTGAAGCACTTAGAGGAGAGGAAAGTGATCAGGAACAGTCAGCATGGATTCACCAAGGGCAAGTCATGCCTGACTAATCTAATTGCCTTCTATGACGAGATAACTGGCTCTGTGGGTGAAGGGAAAGCAGTGGACGTGTTGTTCCTTGACTTTAGCAAAGCTTTTGACACGGTCTCCCACAGTATTCTTGCCAGCAAGTTAAAGAGGTATGGGCTGGATGAATGGACTATAAGGTGGATAGAAAGCTGGCTAGATTGTCGGGCTCAACGGGTAGTGATCAATGGCTCCATGTCTAGTTGGCAGCCGATATCAAGTGGCATGCCCCAAGGGTCGGTCCTGGGGCTGGTTTTGTTCAATATCTTCATGAATGATCTGGAGGATGGTGTGGATTGCACCCTCAGCAAGTTTGCAGATGACACTAAACTGGGAGGAGAGGTAGATATGCTGGATGGTAGGGATAGGATACAGAGGGCCCTAGACAAATTAGAGGATTGGGCCAAAAGAAATCTGATGAGGTTCAACAAGGACAAGTGCAGAGTCCTGCACTTAGGATGGGAGAACCCCATGCACCACTACAGACTAGGGACCGAATGGCTCGGCAGCAGTTCTGCAGAAAAGGACCTAGGGGTTACAGTGGACAAGAAGCTGGATATGAGTCAACAGTGTGACCTTGTTGCCAAGAAGGCCAATGGCATTTTGGGATGTATACGTAGGGGCATTGCCAGCAGATCGAGGGACGTGATCGTTCCCCTCTATTCGACATTGGTGAGGCCTCATCTGGAGTACTGTGTCCAGTTTTGGGCCCCACACTACAAGAAGGATGTGGAAAAATTGGAGAGAGTCCAGTGGAGGGCAACAAAAATGATTAGGGGTCTGGAACACATGACTTATGAGGAGAGGCTGAGGGAACTGGGATTGTTTAGTCTGGGAAGAGAAAAATGAGGGGGGATTTGATAGCTGCTTTCAACTACCTGAAAGGGGGTTCCAAAGAGGATGGCTCTAGACTGTTCTCAGTGGTAGCAGATGACAGAACAAGGAGTAATGGTTTCAAGTTGCAGTGGGGGAGGTTTAGGTTGGATATTAGGAAAAACTTTTTCACTAGGAGGGTGGTGAAACACTGGAATGCGTTACCTAGGGAGGTGGTGGTATCTCCTTCCTTAGATATTTTTAAGGCCCTGGCTGGGATGATTTAGTTGGGGACTGGTCCTGCTTTGAGCAGGGGGTGGGATTAGATGACCTCCTGAGGTCCCTTCCAGCCCTGAGATTCTGTGATTCTAGGGTTCTACTGGCCATATGAGACCTCCAGCATGTCCCTCCAATTGCCGTTTCCCCATGATGCACTTTAGACAGAGATATAAGGAACCTGATTTGGCAGTTTGTAGCGAACACCGACTCATACCCCATCTTGTGCTTTACCTGTTACAACAGTGATCCATGAACATTCAAAATGGTTTTATTGAGTTACCAGTGACTTGGAAACAGGTAATGCCATTTTTGACATAGAGTGGCCCTCCCACTCCCCTTTTGCCAACGTGATTCTTTCTAAAGAAGTAGAATCCAATCTTGTGAATCATTCTACCGGGTTTCAGTCCTACCAACTAGTTCATATTTATGTTCATGAATGAGCAATTTCCATGAGCTGGGAGTATCGTAGGCCAGGGGAGGCTCCCCTAACCGAGGCTGTGACCCCACCCTCGCTCCCCCTCTCCCCTGAAACAGGCAGGGGTAGGGTCCTGCTCAGGCCAGCCGTAGGGTTGCCAGGTGTCTGGTTTTTGACTGGAATGCCCAGTTGAAAAGGGACCTTGGTGGCTCTGGTCAGCACTGCTGATCGGGCAATTAAAAGTCCGGTCAGCGCCATAGCGGGGCTAAGACAGGCTCCCTGCCTGCCCTGGCTCCATGCAGTCCCAGAAGTGGCCGGCATGTTCCTGCAGCCCCTAGGCACAGGGGTGATCAGGGAAGCTCCGCACGCTGCCTCCGCACCTCCCAGTGGCTGGGAACCAGTGGTGCTGTAACATTTTAATAATGGGGGTGCTGAAAGCCAGCCCCCTGTCCACTCCCCCTGCCCCCCCAGAGCTGGGGCCGGGAGCAGGGCTGTGTCTCTGGGAGTGGGGGACCCAGACAGAGGTAAGGGAGCCAAGGCTCTGGCCACAGCTGGGGTCGAGAGCAGGGCCAGCAGCCAGGACCCTCGGGCACAGGGCCAGCAGCCGCATGCGTGGCCAGAAGTGGCACGGGGCCGGCTGCTGCATGGGGGGCCAGAAGCAGAGGTGCGGAGCTGGTGGCTAGGACCCCCAGGCATGGGGCCAGGCCCTATGCTGGCAACTGCAGACAATGGGAGCTGTAGGGACAGTGCCTGTGGGCAGCACACAGAGCCTACACACTGCACCCCCCCCTCCCACACCCCAACCCCTGTCCCAGAGCCCACCTCCCCCCCTGCACCCCAACCCCCTGTCCCAGCCCGGAGCCCCCTGCTGCATGCCAAACTCATCCCAAGCCCCACCCCAGAGCCCCCCCCTCCCCCCCGCACCTCAACCCTGAGCCCCCACGTCCCAGCCCGGAGCCCCCCCCCCGCTGCATGCCAAACTCATCCCCAGCCCCCCCCCCGCACCCCAACCCCCTGTCCCAGCCTGGAGCCCCCCGCTACATGCCAAACTCATCCCCAGCCCCCCCCCCCGCACCCCAACCCCCAGCCCCCACGTCCCAGCCCGGAGCCCCGCCCCCCCGCATGCCAAACTCATCCCCAGCCCCCCCCCACACCCCAACCCCCTGTCCCAGCCCGGAGCCCCCCGCTGCATGCCAAACTCATCCCCAGCCCCCCCCCGCACCCCAACCCCCAGCCCTGAGCCCCCACGTCCCAGCCCGGAGCCCCCCCCCCCCGCTGCATGCCAAACTCATCCCCAGCCCCCCCCCCCGCACCCCAACCCCCAGCCCTGAGCCCCCACGTCCCAGCCCGGAGCCCCGCCCCCCCCGCATGCCAAACCCATCCCCTCCCGCACCCGGAACCCCTCATTTCTGGCCCCGTCCTGGAGCCCGCACCCCCAAACGGAGACCGCACCCCTCCCGCACCGCGGCCCCGCGGACGGGCGGGGGGTGGGGGGTGTCCGGGTTGCGGATCAGAAACCGGGGCCCGCCGGCGGCTTTTGGGGGGGGGGGCGAAGGGGCGGGTCCCCCAGCTCCCAGCCCCCAGGGCCCGGTTGGGAGGCGGCTCCTCGCCCGGGGGTCGGGCGGCTCGGCGGGGGGGGGGGGGGGGGAGAGGGGGGTTGTCACTGTGCGCCCCACAGCGGAGCCTTGGGCCGGGGCCGGGCGGTCCCGCTGCGGCCGGGGGGGGTGGGGGGGGGAAGAGTCCGGCCCCGGCCCAGGTGTGAGGGGAGTCCCGCCCCCCAAGCTGGGGCCTCGGTCTGTGGGGCGGGGCCAGGCTGGAGCCGCCCCGTCTCCAGGCGACGGGGAAGCGGCGCGGGACCAAGGCCGGGTGAGGGGCCCGAAGACGCAGCCGCCGGGGAGGGGCCGGGCACGCGGGGGGGCTGCGGGGGCCTGGCCTGAGGTGGCGGGAGCTGAGTGGGGGGAGTCCAGGGGAGGGGGCTGGTACCAATGGGGGAGCTGGGAAGGAGCCAGGGTCCTGGCATGGGGGGAAGGGGAGCTGGGGGGGGGCCTGGTCTGGGCTCATGGATGCTGGGTGGTATGAGGTGGGGAGAGACGGGGCCGGGGTTGGGGTGAAGGGGAGCTGGGGGGGGGGCCTGGTCTGGGCTCATGGATGCTGGGTGGTATGAGGTGGGGGGAGACGGGCCTGGGGTTGGTGTGAAGGGGAGCTGGGGGGGGGGGGGCTGGTCTGGGCTCATGGATGCTGGGTGGTACGAGATGGGGGGAGACGGGCCCGGGGTTGGGGTGAAGGGGAGCTGGGGGGGGGCCTGGTCTGGGCTCATGGATGCTGGGTGGTACGAGGTGGGGAGAGACGGGGCCGGGGTTGGGGTGAAGGGGAGCTGGGGGGGGGGCCTGGTCTGGGCTCATGGATGCTGGGTGGTATGAGGTGGGGGGAGACGGGCCTGGGGTTGGTGTGAAGGGGAGCTGGGGGGGGGGGGGCTGGTCTGGGCTCATGGATGCTGGGTGGTACGAGATGGGGGGAGACGGGCCCGGGGTTGGGGTGAAGGGGAGCTGGGGGGGGCCTAGTCTGGGCTCATGGATGCTGGGTGGTACGAGGTGGGGAGAGACGGGCCCGGGGTTGGGGTGAAGGGGAGCTGGGGGGATCCTGGCCTGGGCTCATGGATGCTGGGTGGTACGAGGTGGGGGGAGACGGGCCCGGGGTTGGGGTGAAGGGGAGCTGGGGGGGGTCCTGGCCTGGGCTCATGGATGCTGGGTGGTATGAGGTGGGGGGAGACGGGCCTGGGGTTGGTGTGAAGGGGAGCTGGGGGGGGGGGGGCTGGTCTGGGCTCATGGATGCTGGGTGGTACGAGGTGGGGGGAGACGGGCCTGGGGTTGGGGTGAAGGGGAGCTGGGGGGATCCTGGCCTGGGCTCATGGATGCTGGGTGGTACGAGGTGGGGGGAGACGGGCCCGGGGTTGGGGTGAAGGGGAGCTGGGGGGGGGCCTGGTCTGGGCTCATGGATGCTGGGTGGTACGAGATGGGGGGAGACGGGCCCGGGGTTGGGGTGAAGGGGAGCTGGGGGGGGGCCTGGTCTGGGCTCATGGATGCTGGGTGGTACGAGGTGGGGAGAGACGGGCCCGGGGTTGGGGTGAAGGGGAGCTGGGGGGGGCCTAGTCTGGGCTCATGGATGCTGGGTGGTACGAGGTGGGGAGAGACGGGCCCGGGGTTGGGGTGAAGGGGAGCTGGGGGGATCCTGGCCTGGGCTCATGGATGCTGGGTGGTACGAGGTGGGGGGAGACGGGCCCGGGGTTGGGGTGAAGGGGAGCTGGGGGGGGGCCTGGTCTGGGCTCATGGATGCTGGGTGGTACGAGGTGGGGGGAGACGGGCCCGGGGTTGGGGTGAAGGGGAGCTGGGGGGGGGCCTGGTCTGGGCTCATGGATGCTGGGTGGTACAAGGTGGGGGGAGACGTGCCCGGGGTTGGGCTGAAGGGGAGCTGGGGGGGGGCCTGGCCTGGGCTCATGGATGCTGGGTGGTATGAGGTGGGGGGAGACGGGCCTGGGGTTGGGGTGAAGGGGAGCTGGGGGGGTCCTGGCATGGGGTGAAGGGGAGCTGGGGGGGGCCTGGTCTGGGCTCATGGATGCTGGGTGGTACGAGGTGGGGGGAGACGGGCCCGGGGTTGGGGTGAAGGGGAGCTGGGGGGATCCTGGCCTGGGCTCATGGACGCTGGGTGGTACGAGGTGGGGGGAGACGGGCCCGGGGTTGGGGTGAAGGGGAGCTGGGGGGGGGCCTGGTCTGGGCTCATGGATGCTGGGTGGTACGAGGTGGGGAGAGACGGGCCCGGGGTTGGGGTGAAGGGGAGCTGGGGGGGGGCCTGGTCTGGGCTCATGGATGCTGGGTGGTACGAGGTGGGGAGAGACGGGGCCGGGGTTGGGGTGAAGGGGAGCTGGGGGGGGGGCCTGGTCTGGGTTCATGGATGCTGGGTGGTACAAGGTGGGGGGGAGACGTGCCTGGGGTTGGGGTGAAGGGGAGTTGAGGGGTCCTGGCCTGGGCTCATGGATGCTGGGTGGTATGAGGTGGGGAGAGATGGGCCCGGGGTTGGGGTGAAGGGGAGCTGGGGGGATCCTGGCCTGGGCTCATGGATGCTGGGTGGTATGAGGTGGGGGGAGAGGGGCCCAGGGTTGGGCTGAAGGGGAGCTGGGGGGGGGCCTGGCCTGGGCTCATGGATGCTGGGTGGTATGAGGTGGGGGGAGACGGGCCTGGGGTTGGGGTGAAGGGGAGCTGGGGGGGTCCTGGCATGGGGTGAAGGGGAGCTGGGGGGGTCCTGGCCTGGGCTCATGGATGCTGGGTGGTATGAGGTGGGGGGAGACGGGCCTGGGGTTGGGGTGAAGGGGAGCTGGGGGCGGGGCCTGGCCTGGGCTCATGGATGCTGGGTGGTACGAGGTGGGGGGAGACGGGCCCGGGGTTGGGGTGAAGGGGAGCTGGGGGGGGGCCTGGTCTGGGCTCATGGATGCTGGGTGGTACGAGGTGGGGAGAGACGGGCCCGGGGTTGGGGTGAAGGGGAGCTGGGGGGGGGCCTGGTCTGGGCTCATGGATGCTGGGTGGTACGAGATGGGGGGAGACGGGCCCGGGGTTGGGGTGAAGGGGAGCTGGGGGGGGCCTGGTCTGGGCTCATGGATGCTGGGTGGTACGAGGTGGGGAGAGACGGGCCCGGGGTTGGGGTGAAGGGGAGCTGGGGGGGGCCTAGTCTGGGCTCATGGATGCTGGGTGGTACGAGGTGGGGAGAGACGGGCCCGGGGTTGGGGTGAAGGGGAGCTGGGGGGATCCTGGCCTGGGCTCATGGATGCTGGGTGGTACGAGGTGGGGGGAGACGGGCCCGGGGTTGGGGTGAAGGGGAGCTGGGGGGGGGCCTGGTCTGGGCTCATGGATGCTGGGTGGTACGAGGTGGGGGGAGACGTGCCCGGGGTTGGGGTGAAGGGGAGCTGGGGGGATCCTGGCCTGGGCTCATGGATGCTGGGTGGTACGAGGTGGGGGGAGACGGGCCCGGGGTTGGGCTGAAGGGGAGCTGGGGGGGGGCCTGGCCTGGGCTCATGGATGCTGGGTGGTATGAGGTGGGGGGAGACGGGCCTGGGGTTGGGGTGAAGGGGAGCTGGGGGGGTCCTGGCATGGAGTGAAGGGGAGCTGGGGGGGGGCCTGGTCTGGGCTCATGGATGCTGGGTGGTACAAGGTGGGGGGAGACGTGCCCGGGGTTGGGGTGAAGGGGAGCTGGGGGGGGGCGTGGCCTGGGCTCATGGATGCTGGGTGGTATGAGGTGGGGGGAGACGGGCCTGGGGTTGGGGTGAAGGGGAGCTGGGGGGGTCCTGGCATGGGGTGAAGGGGAGCTGGGGGGGGCCTGGTCTGGGCTCATGGATGCTGGGTGGTACGAGGTGGGGGGAGACAGGCCCGGGGTTGGGGTGAAGGGGAGCTGGGGGGGGGGTCCTGGCCTGGGCTCATGGATGCTGGGTGGTATGAGGTGGGGGGAGACAGGCCTGGGGTTGGGGTGAAGGGGAGCTGGGGGGGGCCTGGCCTGGGCTCATGGATGCTGGGTAGTATGAGGTGGGGGGAGATGGGCCTGGGGTTGGGGTGAAGGGGAGCTGCGGGGGTCCTGGATGCTGGGTGGTATGAGGTGCGGGGTGACAGGGCCCTGGGCTGTAGTGTGGGAAGTGGTAGCAGACTGGCATGAGGTGAGGGGAGCTGAGGTGAGGAGTACAGAGTGAAGGGGAGTTGGGGACACAGGGAGGCTGGACTGGAACGCCCCGTCCTGGGGCAAGGGGGTACAAGGGTGAGGGGCTTTCCTTTTCACAGTGTTTGGCTTTCCAGCACAGGGGATGTGCCTGTCCCTAGGAAGCCATGACCCCAACACTGCACATGGAGAAAATGTCAGCAGCTATTTCCTTCCTAGATCCCCTCTGCTTCAGTGGTGTAGCAAAAGGCATGGGGCACTTAATACGCACAGGTAATGGGATTTTCAGCAGAAACAGGAGGCTTCAGGAGGCACCTCTTTAACCTGAGACACCAGGACCTATGCTGGCCCCCACACGTTTCTTTGGAGAACAGTGGTGGTGACGGTAATCACCCAGCTATTTTACAAACACAGGGGGCTGAAGTCTGCCCCCCTCAGCTACCCTGCTCTGTGAGCTGCTCTTGATGCTCACTGGGGAGAGGTGCGTGGAGGCTGTTGAGCTGTCTTTTACTGTATCTTTTTCCATTGTCTCTCTCTTGAGGCCTCACTATGCCCCCCAAGAGAAGGCAGAAACTGCAGCAAGAGCAGAAGGGGCAACCAGCTGTGGCTGCACCCCCAGAGGGAGTTTCTGAGGGGGCCGTAGCCAGCAGAGAAGAGGTGCTGCTGCAGCAGGAGTACAGCCGTCTTTGCAAGGAGCTGGAGGACATGAAGGGGGCACGTGTTCAGCTTCGGGAGGAGAACGAGTTCCTGCAGCAAGAGGCCCAGCGTCTCCGTGCTGAGAGCCAGGAATTCATGTGCTATGTGGCCAAGCGGGCCCAGCGGCGCCAGGATGCCATCATCTCCCTGAATGATCAGAACAAGCAGGCCGTAGAGGAGATCCGCAGGGAGCAGCAGGAACTGCTCACCCTCTACCAGAGGAAGGAGGCAGCTCTGCAGGAACAACTGTTGCACAAAGAGGGTGAACTTCTCCGCCTTAGCAAGGAGGTTGAAGGCCTGCAGCAGATCCAGGCACTGCAGCAGGAGCAGGCTGCCCACATCAGGGAGCTGCAGGGAGAGCTGGTGGCCACCAGGCAGCAGCACACTCAGCACCTGCAGGAGACCAAAAGCCATTTCCTGCAGGAGAAGGCAGCCTTTGAGCAGAAGTCCCAGCAGCAGGTGCTCTGCCTGCTGCAACAGGCACAGGAAGTGGTTGCACGGTGCATGCAGGAGCATAGCAAACAGGTGAAATGCGAGAACCAGGAGCTTCGGCAGGAGCTGCACCAGCTCATCCAGCGATCACGCGCACTGCATTTACACAAGCGCCGGTTAGAGGAGCAGGCACAGCAGCTGCTGCGAGAGCGTTGCTACATGCAAGACATGGCTCGCCTGTACCACACCCACCAGGGCAAGAAGTAGGCCCCAGCTGTGAACCCAGGAATGAGCTAACAGAGAGCTCTCCACTGCTCACTGCCATAATAACCTGCTTTTGGTATTAGAATTATTTAGGACCACATTCTTCAGTAACAGCTTTGTTAATAATCTGAGAGGGAAATGAAATTCCCAGAGGATACTGAACTGGGAGGAGCTATAACTCCAACAAAAAGAGATTTGAGCCAAAAGGCTTTAGTGAGACATTGGCAGGGAACAATTTATCCAGCTATTTCACATGGGTCTTATATGGCCCCCATTGCTGAAGTATCTGAGTGCCTCACAAACTTTAACATATTTATCCACACAGCAGCACTGTGAGGTAGGGTAATGCCATTGTTGGATGTTTTTCTAAAAGATCGGTTTCAGAGTAACAGCCGTGTTAGTCTGTATTCGCAAAAAGAAAAGGAGGACTTGTGGCACCTTAGAGACTAACCAATTTATTTGAGCATGAGCTTTCGTGAAGTGAGCTGTAGCTCACAAGTACTCCTTTTCTTTTTTCTAAAAGATCTGCTCAGTCTAGGGGACGTTTTCTGGCTTGTGTTATACGGAGGTCAGGCTAAATGATCACAGTGGTCCCTTCTGGCCTCGGAATGTGTGAATCTATTATCCTCATTTTACAGCCTATGGCAGAGCAGGGAATGAATCTAGGTCTTCTGAATCCCGTGCTAGCATTCTAACCACTGTGCTATCCCTCTGCACAGAGATTGATCCTGGGCCAGCTCTTGTGCTATCCTCCTGAGTCTTGTGATCTTTAGAGAGAGACAAGTCTTTTATTGGAGCAACTTATTTCTTGGTGAGAAAGACAAGCTTTTGAGCCACACAGAGCTCTTCTTCAGACCATCCCCCCACCCAGAAACGTGCCCCTGAAGTTCCATCTCCCCAGCCTGGAACATATCCCCAATGTATATCTGCAAGAAGAGGAGCTCTGTGTAGCTCAAAATCTTGTCTCTCTCACCAACAGAAATTTGTCCAATAAAAGACATCACCTCACCCACCCTGTGTCTTTCATATCCTGCGACCAATACAGCTACAACTACACTCTTGTGATCTTTGGTATTTCTGGAATCCTCTGATTAGGAGAAAATCTGAGGTGTGTTTTTTTCTTTTTTTTTTTTTAAAAGAACTTATGTTTTTTCCTGTCTAATACCAGAAGAACAAGGGACATTCAGTGAAATAAAAAGGTAGCAAATTCAGAACTAACAAAAGGAAATATTTTTTCACACAATGTGTAATTACACTGCGGAACTCACTGCCACAGGAAGTCATTGTGTAAGGATAAGGCCTCTTCCTGTAGCCATATTATAAGGCCTAAAGCCTAAGCTTTTCTCTGCAGCCATATTAGAAGAGCAGCAGCCATTAGCTAAGAAGCAGGAAGTCACATCCCATCTAAATTACATTAAAACAATGTACGATCAGGCTGTTAAGGAGGAGATCCTGGTCGAATAGCACCCACTATCACCGGATAAAGAAACAGATCTTAAGATGGTTAAAGAAAACTTAGTTTGATAGCATTCCGTCTGGCAAGAAATCACTTATCAATAGTTGTGGTTGTGAAATCCTCACTTCTTTATTGTATTGTCATTATGGTCCCCACTTCCCTATTGTTTGTCTGATGTATGATCTCTGGTTCTTTGATTGTTTCTGTCTGTTACATAATTAATTTTGCTAGGTGTAAATTAATTAAGGTGGTGGGGTATAATTGGCTAGAGAATTTTGTTACAATGTTGGGATTGGTTAGTAAAATTTTAGTAAAATGATTGGTTAAGGTATAGCTAAGCAGGACTCAAGTTTCACTATATAAACTGGGGTCCAAAAGAAAGTTCTTTGGGAACCAACTCCAGGACACAGCCCCATCAGAGCTGCCAGACCTCAACACTTTGCCAATGACACCGTGTAGAAAGCGGAATCCCCCAGATGACTGATCCTGACTGGCCCTCAAGAAAAGTTCATCTGTCTTATTGGGAGTGGTGAGCATTGTATGTGTAGTGTGTGCATTCTATTTTTTGTGATTGTTAATAAATAGAGGATAAGGATAGTACTGTGTAAGGCTCTTTCACTGGTAAAAGGTCCTGCAAACCCACAGAAAATTGACAGGGTTATGCCTGAGCCCTAGGAACAGGGTAAGTGTGGGTGCCCCTAGAGAGTGTGAGTAACAGAGAGGTAACTCTGTTTTTGCGGGTAACAGTTGAGGCCAGGCATGTAAGATTCAAAAAGGGATTGGACATTTAGATAAATATAACTCTGGATATTCATCTAATGATAACAAAAATTTAGAAGAGGTGATAATTACTGTAGAATTCTGTCCTTGAAGGAGAGTAAGGAGACCCAGACCAGCACATCCCAGTCTTCCTTGGGGAAGAAAGGCATTAATTTATTGTTGCTTCTAGCAGTAGAAACAGGGTCATGGATTCTTGCAGTCTCTTAGGGAGTCCCCATTTCTGATGCAGCAATTTTTCTCTCAGGTGGAATTCGAAGTATTTTTTTGTGTCATCTGTAACAAGACTTTCTTCACCCTCAGCTCCTGGAATTTGCAGGGAGGCTGCAGAGTCAGTGCTGGGGGTCATGGGCACTTGGGAGGGACTCTGCAAACCCAGTTTAATCTGAAGATTTTTATTCCCCAGCATGTCTCTATTGAGAGCCCAGGGAATCTCAGCAAGAGGAGCTCCAGCTGGGCTGGGTTGCAACTGGGATTCCAGAGGGAGCTGTGTAAGAGTCATCTTTGGCCTAGTCTCTTGATTCTCACCCTCCAGTGAGGCTAACTGCCCTGCCAGTAACAGGGCCCTAGAGGTCTCAGCTGTGTCACTATCAGTTCTGTGCATAGTTACTGACCTACAAGAGCCTGCTATTCCAAGAAATTTCTGTCCTTCCTGGACAAAGTTAGATTTTGGAACCTCCTCTCCACTGGCATGTGAAAGCAGCTGTGATTGTGACTGTTTTGGAGGACTGATGGCCCTTAGGAGTCCCTGGGAAAATCCCCATTGGCAACTATGGGGTAATTTTTGAGACCCACTGATCCTGCTTACAGGGCTTTTTTCTGCTCCTGAGCTGGGCTTTTTCTCCCAGTAAGTGAGTTGGGCAGGGGGAGTTCTCATGGCAGGAGAGGATTCCTGGAACATGTAGGAGACACCCCATTTCATCTCTAGCTTCGTCCCGAGCTCCAGGTTCTGGTTATATTGTCTTCTGTTATTTCTGAACTGTGTGTCCATGAAGCTAGTTCCAATTTCACTCTGAGCCCCATTGAGGAGAGCCGGTTGTGCGCTTGATGGACATGTACCCAGCAAAAATGTCTCCCAGGAGCCCTCAGTGTCTTCTGAAAGGTCACAGTTCTCCTTCCCTCCCTGGAACTCCAGGTGCTTTTCCTTTTTCTCCCCAATCACTGGCAGCTCAGTTGCATCTGGGTTGAAATGCATAGACCATTCCAGTAGCAGAGACTCCTCTCCTGTTTTATTCTGTGGACCTGTTCTGGTCTGACGTCTCTGAAGATTTCTCATGCTTCCAGCTATAGTGGTCTCAGATGTAGTGTCTAGTGTCACTGTGGTTTGTCCACTGCCTTCAGATCTCTGTGCTGTCAGACAGATCCTGCTAGTACAGGCCTCTGAGCTCCCACGTGAAGCTTCACATACTCCTGTATGTGTAGAGGTAGATATAGGAACCTTCTCATCAGGCATGGGCTCCTGTTTGGCTGCCTCAGGAGGAATAAACCATTTCAAAGACTTCTGGATTCTCTTGGGAAGGCCCCATTTGTGATGCACCATTTTCTCTCTCAGGTGTTGCTCAAGGTGCTTACGCCTTTCTGCCTTGAAGAGTGGCCGCTGGTACTCTTTAGACTCCAGCAGCGCTGTGCATTCCAGAAACTCTGGGATGGATGGGATGGATGCTGCCAGGGAGTTCAGGATTATATATGGCAAGCCCCACAGGAGCTGGAGTCTCTTTTTTCTGATGTGTGTGTTTAGCTGCTCTCTCACATCCTTGATGAGCAGCAAAGGATGAAGCAGAGGAGACTCTACAATAGCACCACTGCCTCTGCTCAGGGGAGGTGGAAAGGGACAGGGGGACTCCATGACTCACCACTGCTCCTGGTGCAAGCCTGCAGCTGGTGATTCTTTGTCTTGGGAGGTGGTCGCTTTAGGTCTTGTTTCTCTCTCTCTTGATCCAAGGTTCTGAGGCTGCAGCATGAAAGTTGCTGAAGACTCAGGTTCCAATTCCTGGCCTGTTAATTATAAAGATGATTGGGACACAGACACCACTGATGCCAACTGGCAAAAGCATTCACTGTTCTTTACAAGCAACTCCTGGCTCAGACCTGACAAACTTACTACACATTATACATGGCTTTCATGGGAGTTATCCTTGAAGGATAGTTGGTGAGGTCTCTGCTGAAAGCTTGTAACTTATCAATACTTAATGGTTGTGAGATGTGTATATGGGTAATGTTTAAGGAATAATGTAACTATACTGAAAATCATGTCCTTATGGTCTTGGAGTAAAAGGTAGTCACCAGGGAATCATACGTCTTGGTGAGGACCCATTCAAGCGGGAGGGAGTTGTCACTGCGTCATGGCTAGTTGATTATGTAATATATTGTTCAATTCCCTACCCTTGCCTCATCCCAGAACAGTCAAAGGAAAACCATCAAAGACAACAGCTAGCAATCAAAACCACATGGAGGTAAAAGGGAACATTATAGCAGACAGGCGAGTGCCCTGTGTGTGAATAAAGACAGAAGACTGATTAGATATATCACAGAGTGGAGAAAAAGACATTGCATCCACTCACTGAGGAGACATCTTGTTGAACAGGAGTGTTTCATGAAAGATTGGATTCTGGTTCCTGGGTAGCCAGCCAGCTCTGCAACAGACTGAACTTTGGTGGGGAAGGGGGAAACTTACTTGATTAGAGGGGAAAGGTTACTATTAATAAGTGTAGGCCCTAGTTTATTTTATGATTTTTTTTGTATTCTAGTAGTTTGTTTCCATCTCTCTCTCTGGTTTCTAGTGGAACCTCTAGTCTTTCTTGCAATAAAACAAGACGATTTATTTAAGTGCTTACAAGTGCAGTTTACAGGAGTGGTGTTTTTAAGGTAAAATTGGGGTACACTGCTGCTTTGGGATGAGAGGCTCTGGCGTTTCTGGGAGTAGCCAGTGTCAGGGCCTGGATATCACAGAGGAATACTTCAAGGGGACTCAGGTGCACCTCTTGTAAACCTGTAAGGTGAAGGCAGTGCTGGCATAGCCCAGAGGGGAGAGCTTTAGAGGCTCATGGGCGGGGGTGTCAGGGAGCTGACATCCAGATTCCACAGGGAAGACTCCACAAGATTGACTGGCCAGCGCTCTAGACTTTCAGGGAGCACTGTGTGGTTTGTATAGGCAAAGGTCCACTTGCTGATATCCCATGCCTTAGTCCAAGGCAGTTTTTCAATGTCCACAAAAACCCTCATCAATTCGGGAATGGCCAGTATAGGATGAGTGTCATTCAGCTGAATTGCTACCTGATCTGGAAAAGAATCAAATATAGTTCAAACGTTTTCCGTGCTTCCAAATTTGGATGCTTTAAAATGTCGGATGATATCCTGGAGGGTGGCAGCCACAACGAAGTACTCCTGCTTCAGTCGCAACTCTTTGCCTTTGAAAAAGTTATAGTTTGGATAGAGGACACATGATATGTTCTCAGCCAAATTTCTCTCCAAGATGGCTTGAACGTAATCTCCAACATTAAAGTCTCAGCGGTTGAAGTCATTAGGTGCCCGAGCAGACCACAGCTGCATGGTGTTGACGGTGTTATTCATGTACCCAGGCACAGGGGTATCATAGGGCAAGGCGAGGACCACCTACATATCGACCCACTTCTGTCCACTCTTGGTGTGTTCCACTCTTCCATAAAAGTGGACAGGCAGGATGTACTCAGGATGGGCTTTCTCCCAGGGGTTGCCGTATCTAAACCAGTCGTTGGCTTCTTCCACCTGCCATCCATCTCGGATCTTCTGGTTGAAGATTCCATATTCCTATCTGATGCCATACCCATATGCAGCAAGCCCAAGTGTTGCCACTGAGTCAAGAAAGCAGGCAGCCAGTCTTCCAAGACTTCTGTTGCCAAGGCCAGCATCCTCTTCAATGTCCTCCAGCTCTTCTATATCCAGCCCGAGCTGATAAATTGACTCATCACAAGCATTCTTCAATCCAAGGTTTATCATGGTGTTCTGTAAGGTAGGGCCCATGTAAAATTCTAGAGAGACAGTAAACTCTCTTGGGATCCTTCTCGTAGTAATACTGCTGGGTGCGGATCCACCTGCCCACCAGGTGGTTGCGCACAGTGTGCGCCAGGGCGACGTAGTAGTCGCGGGGGGTAGCCACGTTGCGGTCCTTGACCAAGTGAAGTGCAGGTGCCGGCTGAAGCCCTTCTTCAGCTCAGCCATGTTCTCCACCCCCACGATGCTGAGGATGCTGATCTGCTCCCTCTTCTCCTGGTCAGTCAGTGGGCACGACATCTCCGCGGGCCTGGGACCGCTCTCGGGGTGTCTGCTTGCGCGTCTGCTGGGGCTTGGGGAGCGGCGGTGCCCCGCCCGCCGGTATTTATAGCCCATGGTTGGCAGCGGCCCACGCCACTCCCGGCTGGGGCTGGCGGGTTCCTCTCCTGGGGGCGGGGGCAGGTGGCTGGCACTGCTCTGTGCAAACAGCCTCCTCCTGGGCTGGCTGCAGTCCCTGGGAGGTGACATGGTGGGCGCTGCCCATGACAGCAGAGAAACCACCCCAGCTGGTGCCTAGAGGGCACCGTCGCCTGCACAGACACAGGGGGAGGGATAGCTCAGTGGTTTGAGCATTGGCCTGCTAAACCCAGGGTTGTGAGTTCAATCCTTGAGGGGGCCATTTAGGGATCTGGGGCAAAAACTGGGGATTGTCCTGCTTTGAGCAGGGGGTTGGACTCCTGAGGTCCCTTCCAACCCTGATATTCTATGATTCTATGACTCCCCCTCACTAGAAGCAGGGGCAACGAGGTGATCTGCGATTCTGGGAACCCTGAGAACAATCACAGTGCTATTTCAAATACAGGGGGAAGCTGTTGTATTTCTCCGTTGAAATGGAATGTGAAAAGTGGAGACTCATAAATCCTCATCCAGACTGCTGGTAAACAGGGAACAAACACCTTCCCCAACCCCAAGCTCTGCAGAGGCTGGGGGTTGAAGGAGGGAAGACCAAAAGAGAGGAGACTCTTGTGGTTCAATAGACTTCATAGGGGAAGGGAAGCAAAGGGAGCAGTGGGTTTAGGATGTCTTCACCCATCAGTGCTTAGATTGTTGCCACCCAACACCGCACTGCAGCATTTCATATCTCCCTTACCCTGAAGCTCGGGACGCGCTTCCTCAGCTAGGACCCGGCACTTTCCCAGAGTGCCCTAGCGCCCAGCAGCACTGTCCTCCAGTCTGAGACTATGAGAACTTTACCCCCAAGAAGTTCTGAGTGCTCTGATGCTAATCACCACCTCTGTGAGGTCATCAATGCATCACATCTGTGCTGGGCTGGAACTTCTCTGGTGGTAGCTTGAGTCTATTTTCTTGTATGCTAACCAAACTGGAGCAGATGCTGACCAGAGAGCACCCCTCCCTCTGTGACTAGGCCCTAGCATGACAGTACATTACACTGGAACAGTCATCCTCTAAGCAATATGATGAGACTCACGAGCCCGGAAGCTAGAGCTATTCCAGGAGCCAGACAGACTGTTCAACTTGCTCCCGCAAGAGAGAAAAGACCTGGGGGGGCCTCATGATGGCCAGCATTAAATGCACAATTCAGACAGCTGAATTAACCCTCCCCTTAGCAGTGTATTATGACTCTTACACATGCAAACCACAAAGCCCTGTAAACTAATCAAGCTATTGTTTCTATAGGTTAGAGGGGACAAGGAGCTCTTGTTATTGCTATTTTTAATCTATGTGCGAGTTGCTCTAAAACAATGGTCTCCAACCTTTTTACACCCAAGATCACTTTTTTAATTTAAGGGCAACCCAGGATCTACCCCGCCCCTTCCCCGAGACCCTGCCTCATCCCCAAAGCCCTGTCCATTCCAGCCCCCCGCCTCTCTCTGGGCTCGCTCCCCCCACCCTCACTCACTTTCACCAGGCTGGGGCAGGGGGTTGGGGTGCGGTAGGGGGTGCGGGCTCTGGGCTGGGGCCGAGGGGTTTGCAGTGTGGGAGGGGGCTCTGGGCTGAGCCTGGGTCAGGGGGGTTGGGTGCAGGAGGGGGTGGGGGGATGCAAGTTCTGGGAGGGAGTTTGGGTGCAGGAGGGAGCTCCGGGCTGGCTCTGGGAGGGAGCTCAGGGCTGGGACTTGGTGCAGCCTCCTGCTGGGCAGCACTTACCTCCAGCAGCTCCCGGTTGGCAGTACAGTGTAGCTGCCCCTAAGGCAGGCTCCCTGCCTACCCCACCCCCATGCCGCTCCTGGCAGGGACCAACATGCCCCTGCGGCTCCTGGAGTGTGTGTGTGGGGGGCATGTGGTTCTGTGTGCTGCCCATCTCTGCAAGCACCGCCCCCACAGCTCCCATGGATTTACTAAGAACAAATCATACCATCCCAGCTTGATTTCCTTCTTTGACAGGGTAACTGGTTTGGTGGATAGGGGAATGCAGTGGATATGATATACCTGGACTTCAGAAAGACTTTTGACACAGTCCCTCATGATATTCTGATAAGTAAGCTGCAGAAATGCTGGCTCATCAGAACTACCATTAAGTGGATACATAATTGGTTAAACAACCGCAAACAGTAATGATTAATGGAATGATGTCGGATTGGAGGGAAGTCTCAAATTGGGTTCCACAGGGATCTATTCTGGGTCTGGTGTTGTTTAACATTTTTATTAAAGACCTGGATGTAGGAATAGAGAGCATACTGATCAAATTTGCAGATGACACAAAGCTGGGGCGGGGGGAAGGGGTGGTGTTGCCAATACTTTGGAGAATACAGCTAAAATTCAGAGGGATCTTGATAAATTAGAGAACTGGGCTAGACACCATCAGATGAAATTCAACCAAGACAAATGTAAGGTGCTACACTTAAGGAAGAAAAAATAAATGCACAAATACAGAATAAGGGACAACGGGCTTGGCAGCAGCACTGCTGAGAAGGACCTGTGAGTAGTGGTAGAACACAACCGCAACGTGAGTCAACCATGCAATGCTGCTTCAAAAAAAGCAAATGCAATTGTAGTTAATATTAACAGAGGAATAACAGGCAGGCCGCGGGAGGGGATAGTACCACTTGGCACTGGTTAGGCCTCAGCTGGAGTACTGTGTCCAGTTTTGGTCACCAAGGTATAGAAAGGATGTAGAGAAACTAGAAAGGATCCAGAAGTGAGCGTCAAAGATCAGCAGCGGGATGGAATGCAAACCATATGAGCAGCAGCTGAAGAAACTGGGTATGTTTAGTTTGGAAAAGAGGTGGGGGGGGGAGGGGAGGGACGGACATGATAATACTTCAAAAATACTTAAAAAAGATGGAGAAAAATTGTTCTTGCCACAGAGGGCAGGACAAGAGGCAGTGGGTTTAAACTACAGCATAACAGATTTAGATTAAACCTCAGGAAAAACCTCTCTTACTGTAAGAACAGTAGGACAATGGAACAGACACCTAGGGAGGTCATGGAAGTCCTTCACTAGAGGTTTTCAAAAAGACTTCTGTCTTGGATGGTTTAGACTCAACAAATCCTGCATCTTGGCAGGGGGTTAGGCTAGATGATCCTTGCAGTCCTGTCTAACCCTATGATTCTATGTCTCTATGGTAAGCTAAGGACTTCCAGTGCTGTGTTCCAGTTGACTAATAAATCTTGCTCTGTTTTGCAAATCCTGCTTGGGTGTCACTGCAAATACCTCTTGAGGTGCATTAATCCCTGGACTGTACAAGCCATTACCAGAAGTGAAGCCCAGTTGGACTTGCTGAGAAGAGCTCATGGTGTGACGCAGGAGTGCTAGAACCCAGATGCTCAGTCTAGGAGGCCATGAGGTGCTATGGTTTACCCCCAGCGTAAGGAGTGGTCTCTCTTGGGGGTCTGCCACATTGAAGGGGTTCCTCCAAGAGACTGATTAAAAGCTGGGGCATAGCACAGATCCTGTTGCTCTGTGACAATAACTAAATTCTATTAATAAGGCAAATAGATAGCAAATCAATCTACATTAGAAGCTACGAAGTATGGAAAATTGAAAAGGGAATGAAAGACATCAGGGAAAAATTCCTGGTGGGAAATACTAGGGTCAATATGAAGGATTTTTTAAAAAGTATATTAGGAACAAAAGAAATCCTAGCAATGATACAGGCCCATTACTAGATGGAGATGATAACATGGTTAATAATGATACAGAAAAGGCAGAAGTGTTCAATGAATGTCTGTTCTTTATCTGAAAAAGACACATTATGATCTATTTGTATCACATGTGAATAATGAAGTACTTTCCAGTCCTTTAGTAACTAAGGAGGATGTTAAATATCATCTAGTAGGGATAAACATTTTTAAATCAACTGGTCCAGATAACTTGTGCCCAAGAGTCATAAAAGAGTTTGCTGAAAGATCTCTGGCCCCACTGATGTTGATTTTTAATAAATCTTAGATACTGGGGAAATTCCAGAAGACTGGAAGACGGCTAATATTGTGCGTCACAGTTCAGGACACCTACACCTGTTTTTCCTCTCTGTAATCCAGCAAGCGCACCCATGCTATACTCCAGTCTCTTCAGCTGTCACCTCTCAGATGGAGACGTGTCTCCTGACAGCAGTACTGTCACACTGCACAACTTCCTGCCTAGCCTGTGAACTCCCTAGCAAAGTCATGATGCCTAAGCAGGCTTGTTTTACTTTTCTCCTCAGGGATGGTAAACAGTGCAATTGCTACAGTTAAGCAACCACACAGCTCTTTCTAAGCAAGCACATTTATTCTAAAGGTAAAAGCATTACAGAGGAAATATATTAAAAACAAGAAAAGCCCTTACACACGTTAATAAGCTTACCGGAGATTAGCTTGTCCCACACAGAAGGGCTCTGATGGGTGGTAAGAACATAAGAACGGCCACACTGGGTCAGACCAATGGTCTGTCTAGCCCAGCATCCTGTCTTACAGCAGTCGGTGGTGTCAGAGGAAATGAACCGAACAGGGCAATTATCGAGTGAGCCATGCCCTCTCATCCAGTCCCAGCTGTTGGCTGTCAGAAATTAGGGATACCCTGAGCATAAGGGTTCCGTCCCTGACCATCTTGGAAAAAGCCACTGATGGACCTATCCTCCATAAACTTATCTAATTATTTTTTGAACCCAGTTATACTTTAGGCCTTCACAGCATCCTGTCAATGAGTTTCAAAAGTTGTGTGAAGACGTACTTCCTTCTTGTTTTAAACCTGCTCCCTATTAATTTCATTGGGTGAGCCCTGGTTCTTTTGTTATGTGAAGGAGTAAATAACACTTTCTTATTGCTTTCTCCACACCATTCATAATTTTACAGACTTCTATCACATCTCCCATTAGTCATCTCTTTTCTAAAGTGACCAGTCCCAGTCTTTTTAATCTCTCCGTGTATGGAAGCTGCTCCAAACCCCTACTTATGTTTGTTGCCCTTCTCTGTACTTTTTCCAAGTCTAATATATCGTTTTTGAGGTGCGGGTGTCTAGAACTGCATGCAGTACTCAAGATGTGGGTGTACCATGGTTTTATATAGTAGCATTATGCTATTGTCTGTCCTATGAGCTATCCCTTTCTTAATGGTTACTAAATGTAGGCCTTGCTGGACTCCACATATAAACTAACAGTGTGAACCAAAGGGTGTGAACCAGAGTAGTCCTGGCCTTGGCAAAATAACCACACACTAGATATTGGCCAACTAAGTTAGCACATTCCTGACCGGAGAGCATGGTACAAAAACCACCTAAAGTTCTCAAGTGACTACATAAATGCATTCTTAAAAGATGGTACAGCAACACATCAAGCCCCTCATAAGATAAGGATGGGCTGACAAAATAATGGCTATGGATGTTTTGTTCAAACTAGCAGGTACAAGGTGTAGGGTTGGTAACTACACCTAGCAATGTCTGGAGTGCAATACGTATCAATGTATACAAGAAGTCATAGGAGGGGCACTTTTGTCCTGCCTAGGGGGCAGCATCCTGTTGCACTGACTGAGCTGGTACCGTTGTCACGGGCACAGATGTGTTAGTGTACCTGAAACCATGGAGCCAGGGTGCTAGTACCAGGCTTTGTTCGCAAGAAACCTGGCTGAGTGCCTCTGCCACCAAGCTGAGCCTGTGGTCTCTCTTTATGAGTAACCGTTTGGGCTGCACTCTCTCCTTGTGAAGCTAACACCAGAGCTCCATGAACAGACGCACAGAGCGGCTGTAACAGCTTAGCAGCCTTGACAACATTGCCACAGCAACATTCCCCAGCACTTAACAGCCTGTTTGCTTTTTTTGCACATTGAGCAGATGTTTTCAGACAGCTAGCCATAATCACTCCAAGGTCTCTTGCTTGAGTGGGAACAGCTAATTTAGACCCCATTGTGTTATATGTATAGTTGGGATTATGTTTTGGGCAAATGGTTTGAACTGCTGCTGCTTAGCTTAAGAGCTGGTCTGCTGACCCTTCTAACCAATTGGGTAGTGTAACCAATTAGGCCAGCTGTGCTCATTAGGTTGCCTGGAGACTGGCTTAGATGCAGTCCCTGATTCCTGACAAGCAGTACTGCCCCCCAACCCAAGGGCACCTCCTAGGTCTAGGTCTAGGACCCAGTTTCTTGGGGTACTTCTGATGGTACTCTCACAATAGGTCCTGAACATGGATGTTTCTACTGGTTCCCAAGACTGTTCATCCAAATTGTAGCCTTTCCAGTCAACCAGGTACTGGAACCTTCTCTTAACTTGCTGAGAGTCAAGGATTGGGTGGACCAAGTACTCCTCTTGTCCACAGACTGCTATTGGTTGCTGTTTGGGTATGGGTTCTTGGCATAGGGCTTTAAAAGTGAGATATAAAAGAGGGAGTGGATCTTTAAGGACTTGGAGAGCTGTAACCTGAAAGCCACCAGTTCATCCACTCTATAACCTTGAAGGGGCCCAGGTACAGGCAGTCTAGTCTGGTGGACAGGCAGCTCGATCTGAGTTCTGGGCAGAGAGCCACACCTTGTCCACTACAGCCAGATTGGGGGCAGCCTAAAGGTCTTAGTGTTCATGGTGCTTATAGGTTTCTTTTGTGGATTGCAAGTATTCATTGCATTCCCGATTCACTAAGAACAGATGTGTGCTAAATCTGTGGCAGCCGGTAGTGGAGAAGTCAGGGGCAAATCTGGGTGAAAGCAGGGGTGAAAGTTACAGACTGTAAAGAATGGGCTGTGGAGTCAGCGTGTGGACTGCATTATTATATGCAAATTCAGGGTAGCACAGCAAGGGAAGCCAGTCATCCTGGAGATAGCTCAAAAAGGCAATAGCGGATACTACTCCAAGATTTGATTGAAGCTCTCTGTCCATTCGTCTGGGGGCGACAGGCAGATCAGGCGAGGGACTCAATGCCAAGAAGTCTCAAATTCCTGTCAGAACTGGGAAATGAACTGGGGACTGTTAGGATATAGATATTCAGGCCTGTCTGTAAAGGTCTGTACTTTAAGAATTTAGGGGTATTCTTATCACTTCGCTAGTTCTAGAAGTATAAAAGAAAGAATCAAAATCACTGTCTGCTGGTGTAAGGGCCTTCTCTTACTGTGACAGTTCGAGGCCCTGTTCTTAGGCTAAGGCCTTTGGCTAAGCAGCAGAGGCAGCCATAAGCTAGGAAGCGACCGGTCACATCCTCACATTCCAAACTAGTCACATTGAAAGAAGGTGCTATTGGGCTGTTAGGAATACAATCCTGTCCTGATAATGCCTATCACCTCCAGAGAAAGGGAAGTGCCGAGAAAATGTAAAAGGAAACAGCATCCTGTCTGGCAAGAACTCACTTATCAATACTGGGATGTGAAATCCTCACTTCTGTATTGTTTTGTCATTATAGTTCCCACTTTGCTATTGTTTGTCTGTATAATCTCTGTCTGGTTCTGTGATTGTTCCTGTCTGCTGTATAATTAATTTTGCTGGGTGTAAACTAATTAAGGTGGTGGGATATAATTGGTTACATAATCATGTTACAATATGTTAGGATTGGTTAGTTAAATTTCAGGAAAATGATTGGTTAAGGTATAGCTAAGCAGAACTCAAGTTTTACTATATAATCTGTAGTCAATGAGGAAGTGAGTGGGCGTGGGTGGGTGTTTGTGGGGGAGATGGGAACAGGGAATGGGGGTAAGGAAATTGGAACCATGTTTTGCTAAAGGGGGAAATGGGAACAGGGAATGGGAGTAAGGAAATTGGAATAATGTTTGGCTAAGGGCAGGAATGGGACCAGGGACACAGGTGTAAGGCTCTGTGGTGTCAGAGCTGGGAAGGAGGATACTAAGGAAGGAAACTGGAATCATGCTTGCTGGAAGTTCACCCCAATAAACATCGAATTGTTTGCACCTTTGGACTTCGGGTATTGTTGCTCTCTGTTCATGCGAGAAGGACCAGGGAAGTGAGTGGGTGAAGGAATAAGCCCCCTAACAGGGACCCTGTACAATAGAATGCTCATGGCTAAGCCATGGTCGCAGAAGGCATTTTCCAGGAAGTGCTAAGCCATCTCCCATGCAAGAGGAGCAGCAGAATGTGGGATGAAGTGCACCATCTTTGGTAGGAAGTCAGCGGCAACAGGATTACCAAGCGTCCCTGGGAGCTTGGCGGTTCTACATTGAAGGCCAGATTAGTGTACACCAGTGTACACCAGAAATCTCAGATTTCAACTCTCTGAAAAGGGGAAAGGAGGAAGGCAAGTTAACCCTCGAAAGGCAAGGTGCCCTTGCAGACTTGCCTCACAGCTCTAAAATACCAAAACCCCAAGGATGTGGTTTAAACTAAAAGCCTACGTTAAGGAAAACCCTGAGGTAAAGGAAAAACTACAAAGGTTCAAAAGGAATATTGAACAAGCTAACCTAAAAAATGGTCCATCTAAACAAAAGGCATGGCTTAAAAATGATTGTACACTTGTGTTAAATTTGCTGTTAATATAATTTTGCTAATGCCAAAAACCGTAAAAATATATAATGTGCATAACTTATGGGAAAAATCCTCAAACATGCTGGAAGTGCTACATAAAAACACACTATGTAATAGAAACCCTTATAATGACGCTGTTTGGTTCAGTAAGAACACACTTTGCATTAGAAAGCCTAATAATGTTGAGGTTTCACAGCTAATGCCCATGCACAATCCTAAAACTTTCCACAGCAGAAAAACTATTACAAGCTTGGACTGCTGTGCAAGAAGGGAAACTGAGATCAACATCTCACAGCCTTCATGGCTGAACGTCAAAGTGCTCTCTGAAGAACACTGATGTCTATGTTAACACATAGACCGAACCCTGAAATCACTAAAGTGTTTCACAAAGTATGGACTAAGTTGTCAACTTGGGCCAAGGCATGCATCAGTGATTTGGCCTTACAAAGAATTCAATATAAACACAGCTCCTATCAATATTGGAAGATCCTTAAGGTGTATCCAGGAGCTCTAATTGCTCCCTTCCACACCAATCTCGCGTTGCGGGTGACGTTATCTGATTAAAATA
Organism: Natator depressus; assembly: GCF_965152275.1. Lineage (NCBI taxonomy): Eukaryota > Metazoa > Chordata > Testudines > Cheloniidae > Natator > Natator depressus. The sequence continues at coordinate 282,493 of NC_134236.1, read as the reverse complement.
TAAACTATGCAAACCATTGTTGCTACCACTGTTATATAATTGCAACAAATCTTATACAAAATGTGATGCATGGCCGGAAAGTGTTAAGCATGCTGCAGGACAAATGATCCAGATTCAACATTAGAGACATGTTAGAAAGATATGTAAATGGTAATTAGGGCCATTCCATGGTAGGTAGGCTAGAACTTTGCAATGCAAACCTATATTGTTAGAAGTGATACTAAGTGTATGACTGTACTCATAAATGTTAGCCAGGTAAACAGACAGTTCCTGTCTGTCACTATAGCTATTGAATCAGAGATCAAAAGCTACAGTGAACCGCGGCCACTGGGAGCTGTGAGCGGCCGTACCTGCGGACGCTCATGTAAACAAAGTGTCTTGCGGCCCGCCAGGGGCTTACCCTGAACAAGCTGCGAACCAAGTTTGGGAACCCCTTGCCTAGTATCAACATCCAGTCTATAGATCGTGTTATACCTTTCTCTGCTAGAGTGAAGTGCCCATTATTAAACATTTATCCCCCCGTAGGTACTTATAGATGGTAATCAAGTTCTCGCTTAACCATCTTCTTTGTTAAGCTAAATACATAGACTCAAGGAGCTCAAATCTCTATAAGACATGGTTTCTAATCCTCTAACCATTATCATGGCTCTTCTCTGGCCCCTCTCCAATTTAACAGTGCCACCTACAGAGGTAAAATCTCTCTTCTCCTACTCAAGAAGCCCTTGAGGAATTCCACCATGATTTCAACAATTTCCATCCCACCATCAACCTCAGCCTGGACCAGTCCACACAAGAGATCCACTTCCTGGACACTACGGTGCTAAAAAGCAATGGTCACATAAACACCACCCTATACCGGAAACCTACTGACCGCTATTCCTACCTACATGACTCCAGCTTTCACCCAGACCACATCACATGATCCATTGTCTACAGCCAAGCTCTACGATACAGCCGCATTTGCTCCAACCCCTCAGACAGAGACAAACACCTACAAGATCTCTATCAAGCATTCTTACAACTACAATACCCACCTGCTGAAGTGAAGAAACTGATTGACAGAGCCAGAAGAGTTCCCAGAAGTCACCTACTACAGGACAGGCCTAACAAAGAAAATAACAGAACGCCACTAGCCATCACCTTCAGCCCCCAACTAAAACCTCTCCAACGCATCATCAAGGATCTACAACCTGTCCTGAAGGGCGACCCATCACTCTCACAGATCTTGGGAGACAGGCCAATCCTTGCTTACAGACATCCCCCAACCTGAAGCAAATACTCACCAGCAACCACACACCACACAACAGAACCACTAACCCAGGAACCTATCCTTGCAACAAAGCCCGTTGCCAACTGTGTCCACAGATCTATTCAGGGGACACCATCATAGGGCCTAATCACATCAGCCACACCATCAGAGGCTCGTTCACCTGCACATCTACCAATGTGATATATGTCATCATGTGCCAGCAATGCCCCTCTGCCATGTACATTGGCCAAACTGGACAGTCTCTACGTAAAAGAATAAATGGACACAAATCAGACGTCAAGAATTATAACATTCAAAAACCAGGAGGAGAACACTTCAATCTCTTTGGTCACTCAATTACAGACCTAAAAGGGCAATTCTTCAACAAAAAAACGTTCAAAAACAAACTCCAACGAGAGACTGCTGAATTGGAATTAATTTGCAAACTGGATACAATTAACTTAGTCTTGAATAAAGACTGGGAGTGGATGGGTCATTACACAAAAGTAAAACTATTTCCCCATGTTTATTCCCCCCTTCCTCCCCCCCACCCCCCCCCAGGCGTTCTTGTCAACTGCTGGAAATGGTCCACCTTGATTATCACTACAAAAGGTTCCCTCCCCCCCGCTCTCCTGCTGATAATAGCTCACCTTACCTGATCACTCTCGTTACAGTGTGTATGGTAACACCCATTGTTTCATGTTCTCTGTGTATATAAATCTCCCCGCTGTATTTTCCACTGAATGCATCCGATGAAGTGAGCTGTAGCTCACGAAAGCTTACGCTCAAATAAATTTGTTAGTCTCTAAGGTGCCACAAGTCTTCCTTTTCTTTTTGCGGATACAGACTAACACAGCTGCTACTCTGAAACCTGTCAAGACTCCTGTTTATACATCAAAAGATTGCATTAGACCTTTTGACCACAGCGCCACACTGGGGTCCTCATTTTCACCTGATTATACACCAGGATCCGCAATTCTTTTTTTCCAGAGTCACTGCTTCCCAGGATAGAGTCCTCCATCCTGCATGGCTTACATTTTTTGTTCCTAGATGCATACATTTACATATTAAAGATATTAAAACACATATTGTTTGTTTGCGCCCAGCTTACCAGGCCATCCTGATCACACTGTATCAGTGACCTGTCCTCCTCAGTATTTACCTCTCTCCCAATATTTGTGAGATCTGCAAACCTTCTTGGTGATGACTGTATGTTTTCTTCCAGGTAATTGACAAAAATGTTAACTAGTGCAGGGCCAAGACCCAATCCCTGCAGGACACCAACAGAAAAACATCTGCTCAATGATGATTCCCCATTTACAGTTACATTTTGAGACTTATCAGTTAGCCAGCTTTTAATCCATTTAATGTGTGCCTGGTTAAGTTTATATTGTTTTGGTTTTTTCATTAAAATGTTGTGCAGTACCAAGTCAAATGCCTTACAGAAGTCTAATACATCAACACTATTACATTTATCAACCAAACTTGTAATCTTATTAAAAACATATATATCAAGTAGGTTTGACAGGACCTATTTTCCATAAACCCATGTTGATTGATATTAATCATATTACCATCCTTTTGATTCTTTATTGAGCTCTGCATCAGCTGCTCCATTATCTTGCCGGGTACCAAAATCAGAATGACTGGCCTATAATTACCCAGGTCATCCCATTTACCCTTTTTAATTGTTGACCCAATACTAGCTGTCTTCTAGAACTTCCCCAGTCTTCCAAGATTTACTGAAAATCAACATTAAGGGTTCAGTGAGCGCCTCAGCCAGCTTTTTAAAAACTCTTTAAAACTGGATTAAAGTTATATGGACCTGCTGATATAAAAATGTCGAACTTTGATAGCTGCTTTTTAACATCCTCCAGAGCTACTAGTGAAGTGGCAAGAGTGTTATCATATGATATGTTTCAGAGTAACAGCCGTGTTAGTCTGTATTCGCAAAAAGAAAAGGAGGACTTGTGGCACCTTAGAGACTAACCAATTTATTTGAGCATAAGCTTTCATGAGCTACAGCTCATGATGAAGTGAGCTGTAGCTCACGAAAGCTTATGCTCAAATAAATTGGTTAGTCTCTAAAGTGCCACAAGTCCTCCTTTTCTTTTTGATCATATATGACATGACTACATCCTCTCCCCGCCCCCAGCAGACATATTTATTGAGCACTTCTGCCTTTTCTGATTATTGACAATTTTACCATTTCCATCTAGTAATGGACCAACACCACTGTTAGAATTCTTTTTGTTCCTAATATATGCCTCTGACTCTTTCTGCCCACATATTTCATCTACATTAATGCAACAGGCTGTGAGGAGGGTTGGAGTGCTGGATAGAGAAGTGGCTGAAAAACTGAAAGTGAGAGCCCTTTGCCTCAGTGCTTAAGGGCATGCGTCGTATTGCAACGAGCAGGTAGTTCTGCACTCTTCTGCCCCATACTGCTAAAGTGGGGATGATTCTAAAGACACTATACACCAAAGAAACAAGAAATCACATTCTTGCACTGGTGACATTTTATTTTATTTTGTTCTGATCCTGATCCTGCTGCTCTGACCACACATTTCACAGCCTCTATAGAAGAGCCCAGAAACCTGCCTCTTTAATACAGCACTGCAATCCATGACAACTGCAGGTCCCAGCATGAAATGCAGCTGCTGCACCTAGATCAGAATGGAGCATTGCATGCAGAGTCCAACAATCGCCATGGGTGTTAGTTTGCACGAGGCAAGAGGTGGGGGTAATTTGCTTCACTCTACGCACATTAGGGTATAGCTTCTGTAAAATGGCCATGGCCGGGGAGAGCTTGAGTCCTACCCCCAGCCACAAAAGCAATTTGATTATACGGGTGAACGAACATCACTGCTAGAAACAAACACAAATAAACCTGTCTGTGCCCTGTGCACCTCAGGGAGTCCTCTGTGAATTTCAGCACCAGCAACTTTGGCTGAGGTGGAAGCTTTCACTGCAGCGAGACATGAAGGGTACTGTTGAGTGCCGGATCCTGCTAACTGAATCCTTATGTATCAAACTAAAGAGCCAGCTGAGGCAGGGAACTGTAGCAGGACAAGAGAGGAGAGGGTAAAGAGATATCAAATCCTGCAGTTTTCCCTGTCAGGGGATGTGGTCTGACATCATAAATCCTGCAGGCCCCCTCTCTGCCCAGCAGAGAATGGGGGTGCCTATGCCTGCCAGAGATGTTACACATTTACGGGTCTCAACTGACTCTGCTGTACAAGTGGAACATGGCAAAACACTCACCATGCACTAAATTAAAACTTAATTCAACAGGTAAACAGGACCCCCTCCCTCCAGCCCTAACACCAATACACAGGAAGGCCCATTACATAAGGCTTGTCCCGGTAAAGGTGGCAGGAGCAGGCCACAGCTAGCTCAGGGGAAAGGGCATCTGCAGAGCTCACTTACAAGGAGAAGCAGCGCCTACTACGGCTTGAGAGAGAAGGAGGACACCAAACTAGGGCAAGGCCACCCCATGGCAGCAATACGCAGTGCTTTGCTACTGTATATGAGCTCTGTCCAGCAGGTGGGGGGTGGCTGTTATGAACTGTGAACCGATAACACAGCACAAGCCATCTGCACGGATCTCACACATACCCAGACTGCAGTGTGCTGGCAGACAAGTTTGCTGCCACATGCCTCTGGAAGGCAAGGGTACAGACAGTTGGACTCTAGCCACAGACTGGAGGAAGAGCTCCCTCCCCACTCTTAGGGACCAGTCAGTGCTCAGCCTTAAAGGAGGCAGGTGCTGAAGGGTACATTAGCCCACTGCAAACACTCCTGCTTTTGACAGGATGATGTCCTACCTCATCAGGCAGGCCTGGGTTCCTAAACTGCTGGGCAGTGCTGAGGTTGCAGATTAGTGTAGTAAAGGGATGGTGCTTTATGGCAATAACCTAAAAGGGAGACAGCACTCAAGTGTCTGAGTCTCAGAGGTGGGCCCTTTAAGCACCTGAGATAGCATTGGGCTGCAGGTGATTAAGCCAGAGCATCTGTGCCCCACCCCAGAAACTGCCCAGGATCTGCACACACTACGCCAAAGGAAATCTCTCCCCCAACTGAGACCTGCACACCCAGTCCTAGAGATCCCATAAAAGGACACATCCTTCCATCAAGGAAACCTGCCCTCACCAAAGCTGAGGATCCCTAAGAGGAGGACAACAAAAATAGAGAGCTGTAATGGAAACTAAAATATTTAAAATCACTAAATAAGCAACTAACATAACCTGAACTCAGCCTGTAACTAGGGCACAAACTACACTGGATAGGGAGTCACTCCACAGGAGGGAGTGACTGCTGTGCCATGACCTGGGCTCCTGGCTTCCTAGAACTGCCTAGTTCCTCTGCCTCCAATGATCTATTTCCTGCCCCGTTTGCGGATGTTCTTTGGAGTTTCTGCTCTCTGTGCAGCTTGGGGCTCCTCCTCCTCCTCCTCGCTGCTCCTACTCTCACTGTCCACCAGCTGGGAACGCCCTCTCTTACTCCTTCTTCTGCTTTTCTCGGCCCCTGCACCAAGGAACTTCTTGGCAGACACAGTCCCAGGCCTCTTCTTCCTGCTCCGGGCTGCAGTACGCTTCTTTCGCTGCTTCCTCTGCTCATCTTCTCTTTGGCGGATTTTCATCAGCTTCTCAAAGCTTTTTTTGTTAGTGGTATTCACATCAAACCAGTCCTGGAGGGTTCAGAAGCAGAGGGTTAGTACTGGGGGGAAGAGATACAATGGGAGTGCCTGTCCTGTTCCACTGCTGGAACCACCCACAGGGTAGGGATTAGCAGAGAAATGGGATCCGAGAATGAGGCTGGCCAGCACAGTGTTATTTTTACCAGTTGCTGGGCAGATTCTATCCTGCTCTCTGGGGGCACACTGGATTCTGCAATGGGTTGGCTAATACTGCAGGATATGGAAGGTGCTGGCAAAATGAAAAAAGAGTGGCAGCAGCATGGGACAAGGGCTAGGACATGGCACTTTCCCCCCATCCCTTTGAAGGGGGCAGGGCACCGCGGCTCTTCTCACCTCAGCATGCACGGAGTTGATGTGATACTTGACCCCGCTCTCTGATATGAATTCCTTCTCACACAGGAGACACTTGTATTTCCCAGCCACAAAGTCTCCCTGCCACCAAAACAGAAAACACATCACCAGATGCCACCCTCCTCTCTGCCCAGTGATGCTGAAAGGCCCAGACCTTGCACCCAAGGCATGGCCAGACATGATCCAGCAGTGAGGAGACAGAGCACAAAATCCCTTAACTCACCCCAGAGGGCGAGCACTCGAGCCACAGCAGCACAGACACTGATGCCCAAGTGCGCCCTGAGAGAATGAGGGTGGAATCAGCTCCAGCTACTCCTCAAGTAACCTCCATCACTGCTGGAGGCCTTGCAGGTCTCACACAGGGGGAGTACCTGGTAAAGGTGCTCTTGTAGCCATGGGATTGCAGGCAGGACAGTGACTCAGGTACAGGTGCAAGGGACATACAGTCTTACTGCCTCACAGCGCATCTGTGATGCGGATCCATTAAGACGTGGCGAGGCAGTCAGAAACTGTGGAGAAGGGGCTATTAAGGACCCTAAGGGGCTAAGGACCTAGGGGTTACAGTGGACGAGAAGCTGGGTATGAGTCAACAGTGTGCCCTTGTTGCCAAGAAGGCCAATGGCATTTTGGGATGTATATGTCGGGGCATTGCCAGCAGATCGAGGGACGTGATCGTTCCCCTCTATTCGACATTGGTGAGGCCTCATCTGGAGTACTGTGTCCAGTTTTGGGCCCCACACTACAAGAAGGATGTGGAAAAATTGGAGAGAGTCTAGCGGAGGGCAACAAAAATGATTAGGGGGCTGGAACACATGACTTATGAGGAGAGGCTGAGGGAACTGGGATTGTTTAGTCTGCAGAAGTGAAGAATGAGGGGGGATTTGATAGCTGCTTTCAACTACCTGAAAGGGGGTTCCAAAGAGGATGGCTCTAGACTGTTCTCAGTGGTAGCAGATGACAGAACAAGGAGTAATGGTCTCAAGTTGCAGTGGGGGAGGTTTAGGTTGGATATTAGGAAAAACTTTTTTACTAGGAGGGTGGTGAAGCACTGGAATGGGTTACCTAGGGAAGTGGTGGAATCTTGTTCCTTAGAGGTTTTTAAGGTCAGGCTTGACAAAGCCCTGGCTGGGATAATTTAGTTGGGAATTGGTCCTGCTTTGAGCCGGGGGTTGGACTAGATGACCTCCTCAGGTCCCTTCCAACCCTGATATTCTATGATTCTAAAGAACATTGACAGACAAGGATCCAGCAGGCCAATGACTCTCATATGCAGGTATCTGGGGAACAATACCTGTGGGAGTGCACATATGAAAGAGACTGTATAGAAATGGTACAAACCAAGGTGCAGGTGCCAAGGTGAGATTTGAGTCCTGAGACACTGCCATATACAGACTCACAGCCCTGAAATGAGAGAAGGGCAACAGCTGTCAGCAAGACAGTTGAGAAATCAGTTCCCATGCACAGAAATGCTTTTTCTTCTGGAATGGTCCTTCCTTAGAAGGGAGAAAGCAAAGAAAGGATATACAGTTTTATAAGACCAGACATGACAGGAATGGGGAGAAGAGAGCCCTCTGCAGATAGATTTGTTTAAGACTCCAGTAAATGAAATAAATTCTCACCTCTGGGCAAGTGTGCAAATCTCAGACAAAATAAAGAGACTCTAGCCAGCAATGAGCTGCTGATAGAGATGCCCATTCTACTAAACCCCTGAGTGAATTGATAGGGTTTGCATCATGCCCTGAAGGTCTACAAACCTGGGCTCTGTCAGAGAAATGGGTGGGGGTAATTACCAGAGTCTAGGACTCTTCCTCCACACTCACAGACGGGGAAAGTACTGCAGCTGACCTCAATGGTCCCAGCTGTCATTGGGAAAGGGGCACCTCTATGACTAGACCCCGTAGTGCTTTGAACACCAATCACAACACCTTGAATTGTGCTCACAGGGAAGCCAGTGCAGAATATGGAGCACAGGGGGCAACATGCTTCATGTGGAAAATGCTGCTGGAGCAGTGGCTGCTGCACTGGGTCATCTGCCATTTCTGAGGGTAACCACACATGCAAAACATTAAAAATCTCCAAGGTATGTTGATGCTAGAGCCCTAAAAAAAAACAAAAACAGCAAGGTCCATTGCAGAGACAGGGTTGTGGTGGGGCAGCCCCATCCCATTCGAGGAGGAGTTAAAGAGCTCCTCTGGGTTCAAACAATCCCAACCTGTTGCACCTGTAAGGCCTGTCAGTCCTGGAGAACGGTGGGTCCTTAAAAGGGAGAGTACTGGCTCAGGCACAGTCTGTGGGTGGCTTTCAGGAGCAAAGAGCTAGCGCTGAACTCCTCAGCCCCAGGAAACAAGATCTATCTGCTGGTGAAACTTTGAGAGCACCCTGGGCCCTCTGAAGAAACAGAGAGATCAGTTTTTCCTTACTTTTATTTCCAGCGTTCTGGGACTCAGACTTGGTTTGTATGGACACACAAGGGATAAGGAGCCCAGACTTTCCTCCTAAGACTACTGGTCTTTGCCCTGCATGAGGCTATGGGGACATGGCCCCTCTCATGGACCGGAGCGGTATTTTCACTTTTCCTTTTGGATTACTCTAACCCCCTGGAAGAGCAGAGGCTCAAATCTGACCTGGCAGCCTCCCCATCAGGATGGAGGAGTGGCTGGGCCAAACCTGAGTGGTGCTGTGTAAGTTCAGTATAAACCCTTCTCAAACTTCCGGTTTCAGAGTAACAGCCGTGTTAGTCTGTATTCGCAAAAAGAAAAGGAGTACTTGTGGCACCTTAGAGACTAACCAATTTATTTGAGCATAAGCTTTCGTGAGCTACAGCTCACTTCATCGGATGCATACTGTGGAAAGTGTAGAAGATCTTTTTATACACACAAAGCATGAAAAAGTACCTCCCCCCACCCCACTCTCCTGCTGGTAATAGCTTATCTAAAGTGATCACTCTCCTTACAATGTGTATGATAATCAAGTTGGGCCATTTCCAGCATAAATCCAGGGTTTAACAAGAACGTCGGGGGGCGGGAAACAAGGGGAAATAGGTTACCTTGCATAATGACTTAGCCACTCCCAGGCTCTATTCAAGCCTAAGTTAATTGTATCCAATTTGCAAATGAATTCCAATTCAACAGTTTCTCGCTGGAGTCTGGATTTGAAGTTTTTTTGTTGTAATATCGCAACTTTCATGTCTGTAATCACGTGACCAGAGAGATTGAAGTGTTCTCCGACTGGTTTATGAATGTTATAATTCTTGACATCTGATTTGTGTCCATTTGTTCTTTTACGTAGAGACTGTCCAGTTTGACCAATATACATGGCAGAGGGGCATTGCTGGCACATGATGGCATATATCACATTGGTGGATGTGCAGGTGAATGAGCCTCTGATAGTGTGGCTGATGTTATTAGGACCCGTGATGGTGTCCCCTGAATAGATATGTGGGCACAGTTGGCAACGGGCTTTGTTGCAAGGATAGGTTCCTGGGTTAGTGGTTCTGTTGTGTGGTATGTGGTTGCTGGTGAGTATTTGCTTCAGGTTGGGAGCACTCTATGTAGAAGTCCAGTCTGTTGTTTCGACCTTCCGGAGGAGTGCACCCAGAATCCTTCTTTTTGTAGTGTTGGTAGGAAGGTCTCTGTGGGTTATTATGTTGTTCAGAGGTGTGTTGGAAATATTTCTTGAGTCAGAGACGTCGAAAATAGGATTCTAGGTCACCACAGAACTGTTTCATGTTCGTGGGGGTGGAGGGGCAGAAGGGGAGTCCCCGAGATAGGCCTGGACTGGAGCCCAGAATCTAGGATCCTTCCACTGTGCAGGGCCCTAGAGCCTGGACTCCAGCCCAAACCCAAAAGTCTACACTGCAGTGAAACAGCCCCACAGCCCGAGTCAGCTGGCATGTGACAGCCGTGGGTGTCAGGCAATGTCTACACAGGCTATGTCTACATAGCAATTAATGTCCTTTATGGCTAACCCAACACTACAAAAAGAAGGATTCTGGGTGCACTCCTCCGGAAGGTCGAAACAACAGACTGGACTTCTACATAGAGTGCTTCCGCCAACGTGCACGGGCTGAAATTGTGGAAAAGCAACATCACTTGCCCCATAACCTCAGCCGTGCAGAACACAATGCCACCCACAGCCTCAGACACAACTCTGACATCATAATCAAAAAGGCTGACAAAGGAGGTGCTGTCGTCATCATGAATAGGTCGTAATATGAACAAGAGGCTGCTCGGCAGCTCTCCAACACCACTTTCTACAAGCCATTACCCTCTGATCCCACTGAGGGTTACCAAAAGAAGCTACAGCATCTGCTCAAGAAACTCCCTGAAAAAGCACAAGAACAAATCCGCACGGACACACCCCTGGAACCCCGACCAGGGGTATTCTGTCTACTACCCAAGATCCATAAACCTGGAAATCCTGGACGCCCCATCATCTCAGGCATTGGCACCCTGACAGCAGGATTGTCCGGCTATGTAGACTCCCTCCTCAGGCCCTACGCTACCAGCACTCCCAGCGATCTTCGAGACACCACTGACTTCCTGAGGAAACTACAATCCATTGGTGATCTTCCTGAAAACACCATCCTGGCCACTATGGGTGTAGAAGCCCTCTACACCAACACTCCACACAAAGATGGATTACAAGCAGTCAGGAACAGTATCCCCGATAATGTCCCGGCTAACCTGGTGGCTGAACTTTGTGACTTTGTCCTTACCCATAACTATTTTACATTTGGGGACAATGTATACCTTCAGATCAGCGGCACTGCTATGGGTACCTGCATGGCCCCACAGTATGCCAACATTTTTATGGCTGACTTAGAACAACACTTCCTCAGCTCTCGTCCCCTAATGCCCCTACTCTACTTGTGCTACACTGATGACATCTTCATCATCTGGACCCATGGAAAAGAAGCCCTTGAGGAATTCCACCATGATTTCAACAATCTCCATCCCACCATCAACCTCAGCCTGGACCAGTCCACACAAGAGATCTGGTTCCTGGACACTTCAGTGCTAATAAGCGATGGTCACATAAACACCATCCTATACCGAAAACCTACTGACCGCTATTCCTACCTACATGACTCCAGCTTTCACCCAGACCACATCGCATGATCCATTGTCTACAGCCAAGCTCTAAGATACAGCCGCATTTGCGCCAACCCCTCAGAGAGAGGCAAACACCTACAAGATCTCTATCAAGTGTTCTTACAACTACAATACCCACCCGCTGAAGTGAAGAAACGGATTGACAGAACCAGAAGAGTACCCAGAAGTTACCTACTACAGGACAGGCCCAACAAAGAAAACAACAGAACGCCACTAGCCATCACCTTCAGCCCCCAACTAAAACCTCTCCAATGCATCATCAAGGATCTACAACCCATCCTGAAGGATGACCCATCACTCTCACAGATCTTGGGAGACAGGCCAGTTCTTCCTTACAGACAGCCCCCCAACCTGAAGCAAATACTCACCAGCAACCACACACCACAACAAAAACACTAACCCAGGAACCTATCCTTGCAACAAAGCCCGTTGCCAACTGTGTCCACAGATCTATTCAGGGGACACCATCACGGGGCCTAATCACATCAGCCACACTATCAGAGGCTCGTTCACCTGCACATCCACCAATGTGATATATGCCATCATGTGCCCGCAATGCCACTCTGCCATGTACATTGGCCAAACTGGACAGTCTCTACGTAAAAGAATAAATGGACACAAATCAGACGTCAAGAATTATAACATTCAAAAACCAGTCGGAGAACACTTCAATCTCTTTGGTCACTCAATTACAGACCTAAAAGTGGCAATTCTTCAACAAAAAAACTACAAAAACAGACTCCAACGAGAGACTGCTGAACTGGAATTAAAGCTCATGCTCAAATAAATTGGTTAGTCTCTAAGGTGCCACAAGTACTCCTTTTCTTTTTGCAAACTGGATACAATTAACTTAGGCTTGAATAAAGACTGGGAGTGGATGTGTCATTACACAAAGTAAAACTATTTCCCCCCATACTGTTCTTGTCAACTGCTGGAAATGGCCCACCTTGATTATCACTACAAAAGGTCCCGCCCACGCTCTCCTGCTGGTAACAGTTCACCTTTCCTGACCATTCTTGTTACAGTCTGTATGGTAACACCCATTGTTTCATGTTCTCTGTGTATATAAAATCTCCCCACTATATTTTCCACTGTATGCATCCGATGAAGTGAGCTGTAGCTCACGAAAGCTTATGCTCTAATAAATTTGTTAGTCTCTAAAGTGCCACAAGTACTCTTTTTTTTTTTGCGGATACAGACGAACACAGCTGCTACTCTGAAACCTGAACACTGCTGTTATCTTTGATGTAAGGGACCATCTATCACAAAGGTAAGCTTACCTGGGTGGCAAGACAGATGGAAGTACCCAAGGGGACTGTCTGAGACTCCATTGTGAGGCTGTTATTGCTCTTAAGGAGTATACATTTGATAATTGGTTGGTGAAATCTAAATACAGAACTCTCAACCAATTTGGGGTTTGTGTCCTGTTTCTTAACAGTCTGCCCTGAGGTTGGTACCCATGCTCTTGAGCCATTGCAAGACAGCTTGACACGTGTGTTATGTGATGGGATAAATAACACTTGTTAAGGAAAAGTTAGCACGTGACTCCATTTTGGTTAGGGGCCCACCATTGTCCAAAAGCAAGCACATCATGCACCAGGAGGAGTGTTCCTTAGATACTGCATTCCTGTGAAAATCCTCCTCCTTGTCTCCAACCTGCCTTGACTCCCGATATCTGTTCTTTGTCTGTCCCTAACTCCCTATCTCCTGGCCTTTGATGTGAGGCCTCCCATCCTGATAATAAAAGTTACTGATGCATTGCTTTAGGACCATGCTGTGTAATTAACATACTAGTTTAGCATGAGGAATGCACCAAGCAGGGATAGGTGGTAGATAAGAAAAGGGTTTGTTTATTGGCTAAGGTTTCTGATGCACGAGGGCAACATGCTTTGCTAAGAGGTATATAACCTTTGTATAATCTGTATTCGGGGTCCCCTCCTGGCTAGCAGGGGGGCACTACGCTCGAGCGTAATAAACTTGGTGTTTTTTGGGAACTCTGCAGTTGTGGACTTTGTTTATGTGCCTCAGCCTAGATTCAAACTGTGCGTGACCTACCAGGTATAATTCGCAGCATTTGTGTGCGTGACCTACCAGGTATAATTCGTAACACACTTCCCTCATCACTTTCTCCACACCATTCAGGATTTTATAGACCTCTATCCTCTACCTGCTTAGTCATCTCTTTTCCAAGCTGCATAGTCCCAGTCTTATTAATTTCACATCATATGGAAGCTGTTCCATACCCCTCATCATGTTTGTTGCCTTTCTCTGTACTTTTTCCAATTCTAATATATCTTTTTTGAGATGGGTGACCAGAACTGCATGCAGTGATCAAGGTGAGGGTGTACCATGTCTGTTTAATTATCAATCCCTTCCCTAATGGGTCCTAACATTCTATTAGGTTTTTTGACTGCTGCTGTGCATTGGGTGGATGTTTTCAAAGAACTACCCATGACAACTCCAAGATCTTTCTTGAGTGGTAACAGCTAATTTAGACCCCATCCTTTTGTATGTATAGTTGGGATTATATTATCTAATGTGCATTACTTTGCATTTATCAACACTGAATTTCATCTGACATTTTCTTACCCAGTCACTCAGTTTTGTGAGATCCCTTTGTAAACTCTTCACAATCAGCACTGGACTTCGCTATCTTGAGTAATTCTATCATGTCTGCAAACTTTGCCACCTCACTGTTTATGCATTTTTCCAGATCATTTATGAATATGTTAAACAGCACTGGTCCCAGTACAGATCCTTGGGGTACCTTGCTATTTACCTCTCTTCACTGTGAAAACTGACCCTTTATTCCTATCCCTTGTTTCCTACCTTTTAACCAGTTACTGATCCATGAGAGGACCTTCTCTCTTATCATGCCTCACTAAGCAGTCATGGGGTAAGGGGGGATATGATAGAGGTATATAAAATCATAAGTGGTGTGGAGAAAGTGAATAAGGAAAAGTTATTTACTTGTTCCCATAATATAAGAACTAGGGGCCACCAAATGAAATTAATGGGCAGCAGGTTTAAAACAAATAAAAGGAAGTTCTTCTTCACTCAGAGCACAGTCAACCTGTGGAACTCCTTGCCTGAGGAGGTTGTGAAGACTAGGACTATAACAGGGTTTAAAAGAGAACTGGATAATTCATGGAGGTTAAGTCCATTAATGGCTATTAGCCAGGATGGGTAAGGAATGGTGTCCCTAGCCTCTGTTTGTCCGAGGGTGGAGATGGATGGCAGGAGAGAGAGGTCACTTGATCATTACCTGTTAGGTTCACCCCCTCTGGGGCACCTGGCATTGGCCACTGTCGGTGGACAGGATACTGGGCTGAATGGACCTTTGGTCTGACCCAATAAAGCCATTGTTATGTTCTTATGATTTCCATTTACAAAAGCGGTGTTGGCTCTTCCCCAACATATCATGTTCATCTGTGTGTCTGATAATTCTGTTCCCTAATCGTTTCAACCAATTTGCCTGGTACTGAAGTTAGGCTTACCGGTCTGTAATTGCCGATTTAAGTGATGGTTACATACCAGAGTTAGTAGTTCTGCAATTTCATATTTAAGTTCCTTCAGAAATCTTGAGTGAATACCATCTGGTCCTGGTGATCAATTTGCTCCAAAACTGCTGGCACTTCAGCAGTCCCTGTAGGCTGCGAACCTCATAACAAATGTGGGAAAAGCCTCATACTATAGGACAGCTCCCCCACACAACCACATATGCTTTAGTAATTCCCCCATGCAGTATCACCTGTTTCTTATTTGTCATGAAACTCAGCCAGCTCACTGTCATTTAAGCCCCTACCTCAGACAGACACTGGGAAAGCAGGGATGTATGGTCTTGATCCAATGAAAAGACAGAGTTGTATGTTGTCAACATAATGACGACACCATATCCAAACTGCATCTCTAACCCTCCAAGTGGCCTCAGATATAGGAAGGCTGGGAATACAACTCTCCAGGATTCCTCACTGGAGTCCTTGGGCATGGATGAGCATTTCCCAACACTTTCCCAAGGATCTCTGACAGGGAAGTAGAGACATGTCTCTTCTATGAGGAGTCCCACAGTCCAGGCAGCCATGGGTGTGATAATATTGTAGGATGCTGTCATACTGAACAGAATCAGCATGGACATCTGGCCTTCACCCATCACTAACCAGAGACACCAGTGCAGTGTCCACACTAAACCCAGACCTAAAGCCCATCCAACAAAGATCTAGACAATACCAGGGCTCTGCCTGCAGGCAGAGAGGCTTCTCTAACCCTCAACAGTCTCGCTCTGGAAAGTCCAGGTGGAGTTTGCAAGATTCTCAACATTAAGTGATGGTTCCTAGGCAATGGACTAATGCCCACTCAGCTCTTACTCACCTTTGGAGAGACACTAACAGTGTCCATCAATGGACCCAATAGTTCCCCACTGGATTTTTCTAGCCATAACACCACAGGATCATCTCTTAAGAAGCAACCTAAATGTTGCCCAGGCACATCCAGAACCTCAGTGAGAAACTGACAGGTATTCACCCTGAGAGCAAGTAGTGTTTGATTCCTCCAGACACAGAGATGAACCTTGATTTTGGCCTTGTGGAAGTCTCTCAACTCATTGCTGCACAGCCTGGCCAGACTCAACTATTTTTCTAAAAAGAAAAGGAGTACTTGTGGCACCTTAGAGACTAACCAATTTATTTGAGCATAAGCTTTCGTGAGCTACAGCTCACTTCATCGGATGCATACTGTGGAAAGTGTAGAAGATCTTTTATACACACAAAGCATGAAAAAATACCTCCCCCCACCCCACTCTCCTGCTGGCAATAGCTTATCTAAAGTGATCACTCTCCTTACAATGTGTATGATAATCAAGTTGGGCGATTTCCAGCACAAATCCAGGGTTTAACAAGAATGTCGGGGGGGGGGGGGGGGGGGCGGGAGAGGGGGGTTAGGAAAAAACAAGGGGAAATAGATTACCTTGCATAATGACTTAGCCACTCCCAGTCTCTAGTCAAGCCTAAGTTAATTGTATCCAAAGCTTATGCTCAAATAAATTGGTTAGTCTCTAAGGTGCCACAAGTACTCCTTTTCTTTTTGCGAATACAGACTAACACGGCTGTTACTCTGAAACCTGTAATTATTTTTCTAAGATCCTTGGACTTGGTCTCTTTAGTGCTTTAGGACTGGGGGTTGGTTACCTGGTTTGGACAGTGGACCCTTCGGTACATCTTTATCTCCGATTTCCACTTGCACAACACATCCTGACTAAATGTGGGCAGTCCAGGCCGGGTGTATTTCAGCTGAGACAGAAGAATACAGACAAAATCTGAAGTTAGATGGCAGGATGGCTACACACAGGATCAGGCATGCTCCTCTGAAGTGTTGCAGCTGTTTTCCCACAGTAGACACTTCCCTTGTAGTAAACTTCCCTCCCAATCCAACAGTGAAACTCAATGAATAACCTTCCCCAGCACCATTGAGTGACTCTCCACAAGCTTAGCTAAGCCCCCACCCCACCTCACTCCTGGTATCCAAAACCTCCCCCAAACTCACACTGGAGTGATTCCTCCCACCCTCAGTTACATAAAAGAGTAGGACCTGGGCCCCTCTCCCTCACAGAATCACACAAATGTAGACCTGAAAGAGATTTTAAGAAGTCATCTAGTCCATTCGCCTGTGCTGAGACAGGACCAAGTACCTTGACCATCCGGGACAGGTGTTTGTTTAACCTGTTCCTAAAAATCCCCAAGGTGGGCATTCTACAACCTCCCTAGGTAACCTGTTTCAGTGTTTAACTATTCTTAGAGTTAGAAAGTTTTTCCTCATATCTAACCTGAAACTCCCTTGCTGCAAACTAAGCTGATTTCTTCTTGTCCTACCTTCAGTGGACATGGGGAACAACTGATCATCATTCTCTTTATACAATCTTTTTACATATTTAAAGACTGTTTTCATGTTGTCCTCCGACCCCCCAGCTATATTCATAGATTCTAAGGCCAGAAGTGACCACTATGATCATCTAGTTTGACCTCCTGCATAACATAGGCCATAGAACTTCTCCAAAACGATTCCTAGAGCAGATCTTTCAGAAAAACATCCAATCTTGACTGAAAAAATGGTCAGTGATGGAGAATCGACCACGACCCTTGGTAAATTGTTCCAGTGGTTACTCACTCTCATAGTTAAAAATCAACTCCCAGCCTTTGGATCATGTCATACCTTTCTCTACTAGACTGAAGATCCTATTAAATAGGGGCACTAAACTAAGGGTAGGATTCTCAAAACTAAACGTCCAATTTTTTCAACCTTTCTTCACAAATCAAGTTTTCTAACCCTCTTTTTTGTTTTTGTTTGTTCATCTCTGGGATCTCTCCAATATGTCCAAATTTTTCTTAAAATGTGGTGCCCAAGACTGGACATATTCCAGCTGAGGCCTCACAAGCAGATCAGAAAAGATTGTTACTTATCTGTCCCACAACTGTTGTTCTTCAAGATGTGGGTGGAGATATGTATTCCAATCAAGTGTGCAGGTGCCCAGTGCACCAATGTTGGAGAATTTTGCCATGTGGTGGAACTCATGCACTGTCATAACCCCCCTATGGTTATATAAGAGTGGCAGCACGCTGACCCCTCCCTCCCCCCTCAGTTCCTTTGCCCTGAAACCGCAGCTGCAGACTCAGATTCAGACGGTGGGTTGTAAAATACAAGTCTGCATCCACATCTCAAAGAACAGTTACCACACAGATAGGTAACAGTCTTTTCTTCTTCAAGGATGCAGGCAGATTCCTCTCAGGTGATTCACAAGCAGTTTCAGCAGGAGGTGGGGCTTGGATTCTATTTAAACAGTGACTGCAGAACGGTCTTACCGAAGTTTGCATCAGCTCTTGATGCCAGGGTGATAGCATAATGTCTAACAAAAGTATGACGAGAAGACCTTGTTGCAGCCCTGCAAATATCCAATATGGAGACCTTGCTAAGAAATGCAATTGATGTCACTTGAGCTCCTGTTGGATAAGACTGTAATGACTACGCTGGCATCATCTGAGGAACTCCATAAGCCAAGGTAATACAGGCAGTTATCTACTTGGAAAAAGTCTGAGCGGAGACCAGTTATCCTTTCATCTGCTCAGCACAGAGTCGAAATAATGTACAAAGTGGCTTAGCCCTTTCTAAATAGAATGATAAGCACCATCTGATCTCTAAGGTATGTACATGTTGCTCCTTCACTCTTGAACATGGTTTGGGAAAAAATATAGGTAAGAAAATAACCCAATTAAGGTGAAAGAGATACCACTTTGGACAAAAATTTTGAGTGTGATCTTAAAGACACCTTGTCCTTGAAGAATTGAGTGTCTGGAGGATCTGCCACTAAAGCTTGTGTATTGCTAATTTTTCTTGAGGATGTTATAGTCATAAAGAAGGTCTCTTCCGGAAGAGGAGAGCCAATGAGCATGTTATCAGCTCAAAGGATGGAGTGCTGCCACCACCATATTAAGTTCCCACAATGGCACAGTTTCCTTCACTGGTGGAAAAAGGCGAACAATACCTTTAAAAAACATCGTCATAGGGTCTGAGAATATTGACTTTCCTTGGATGGGAGGATAGAAAGCTGAGATTGCAGCCAAGTGATTTTGCAGGGTGCTAAGAACTAGGCCTGAGAGTACAGAGTTGCTTGCGAATTATTAAATGAACATAAAGTCTCAACCATTTTGTCTTAGAATATACATTGACCATCAGAAGATATATCCAACAGAGCGTGGGAGCCTCTGGTGCTATTCCTGAATTCTGCAACCACGGTGCTCTTCTTATTGTGACCACTGAAGCAAATAACTTTGGTAGCCATAACAGCTATGTCTTAACAACCAGATGGCCCTCCGCAACAAATGCCTTGAACTCCTCTCAAAAGGATTTAGTAATTTGTCTGTGAACTTGGCTACAGAGTTCCAGTTCATAAAATTATATTTGGATAGCAGTGCCTGCTGGTTTGCAATTTACATTTTTAAGGAGGAAGTTGAATAAATCTTTCCGCCCATGAGACCAAACCTCTTTACCTCTGTCCTGGTGCATGGACTTGTACCTTTCTTGATGCAACCTCTCATTGGCTGCTGTCACAACATGCAAGTTAGGAGCAGGATGTGAATAAAAATACTTGAATCCCTGCATAGGGACATAACACTTGCCCATATGCTTTGCCATAGACGTCAAAGGGTGTTCCACAAGGTCATGGCAGGTTGCAACAGTGCTTTGCTAATAAGGTGAGCTACTCCCCCTGGGATTGAGGACAGAAGAACGTCCACTAATTTGTGAGTGTTTTCCTGCACCAGTTCAGCCTGATATACCCAAGACTGAAGCCAATTGTCCCAGGAGCTCCTGATGTGCCCAGAAGTCCTCAGGTACTGGAAAGGAAGCATCTGGTACTCAGGTGTCATCCGGTGATGATGATGACGAAGAAAGGGGGTTCACTGGCCTTTCAGTGCAGTACCAGACCCTGTGCATGTGTCTGAGGCTGCGCAGGTTCCGAGGGGTCATCCTCCACCTAAATTTGCACCTGGGCAGCTGGCACTGACCACTGTCGGAAGACAGGATACTGAGCTAGATGGACCTTTAATGTGACCCAGTCTGGCTGTTCTTATGTAGGTGGCTGGGGAGGTGATGCCATGGATTTGTTGGGTGATCTTGCCCTGGAGTGGGTTGAAGATCGGGACCTTAAGGAACAAGAACGTCCCCTGGACTCCATGATGGCGATAGGCAAGGAATCAGTGGCCAGTAAACGGGGGGCCAAGAGCCCCTTTCTCTGCAGCAGGGAAAAAGTCCTGGTCAGTATCAGCAGGAGGTCTGGGCTGTCTCTACACTGGCATTTGAAAGACAAAGGAGTAGGGAGGACGACGACCTTGAGCTTGACCTAGATGAATACCCAGAATCATCCAGAGTTAAGGGGGGGAGCAACCCAAGGGGCAAGCCTCCTCGGAGGTCCAACATGGCGGTAACATCAGTCCTGAGGCCGGTAAATAAGTTGGTGCTCTGAAGACTGGCAGAGGCAATACACCCTCTCTTGGTACCGATGCCGAACAAGGCATTGATGCTGGGGTCAGTACCGATCCTCATGACATGGTTTGCATGATGATCGCCGTTGGTGCCGAAGCTGACTGCTCTGCCAATGAACCCCTTGGCACCGGTGAAGGCGCCAGCCTCAACTGTGTACTCAAAGCAATATGTAGTGCTGGTGTCTGGGACACCTGTGTAATTAACCCCGATGGTGGGGTCATTACTGAGGAAGTCGCAGCAGCTGAATGTTCCTAGATAACTGGAGAATCAAGAACCAAAAGGCATAGCAGATCTGATACTGCCTGGTATGCCAGAGGTATGGACACTGTTAACGTCAATGCCGTCACTACTGGACTCAACGGACAATGCCAGAGTCAACGATACAGCCTCAAGTTGATGTTGCCTGGTACCAGAGGACAGGCAGAAGGCCCTGTTCCACCACACATACCTGAAGAGTCATGGTGCCAGTGTGCACGGATTCTGGCAAAGGAAGATGATGCTCCCCAAAATCTGGAGTGACTACAGTCTGTTTTATTGGTCCTTTTTCTCAGTGGGCCTGAGTAACAGTCAACAATCCCTCTTCCTCAGAGTCCGGACAAGGAACATCAGCTCGTTGTGGCTCTGATGACGTCTGAGGAGCTGATACTATTTCTGGTGCTGATGCAGGCCTCCTGGCCTGCCCCATCAGGTGCTGCTCGAGTGTCAAGTCCCTTGACACCTGCGTTCTTTTCTTGAAGACTTGCAGACGAAGCACGTCTCCCAAGCACAATAAACACTATGTGCGGGGAATCAGTATTAGGAATAGCCACCCCACACGACAGACAGTGCTTGAATCCTGATGAAGGCATTCCACCAGCAAAACCAAGCTATTTAATCTAACTCACTATTCTAACTAAGGTACTACTAGCTAACAAACTACTATAATTATTTACAACTAAATCTCAGAAGACTGAGGCATGAAAATCAATGTGAAGAAACACCACACTGAGCGCTCCGACTAGCTCTGGGCAGTGAGAAGGAAATTATGGGGATCAGAGAAGTGCCACCCTTATATAGCCATGGCAGGGGCTATGAGGGAAGCGTGTGAGTATCACTCCTAGTGTACTGCTAGGCAATATTCTCTGATTTCAGTGCACTAGGCATACACACACTTTTTTGGAATACATGTCTGCAACTACTCAAAGAATAGTTACCTCCCATGTTTTACATGGATGTAGTAATAGGAGTCTTCTAAGAATATCTGCATTTTTTGCAAGTGCATCACACTGATGACTCATGTTCAATCTGTGAGCCACTATAATCCCCAAATCCTTTTCAGCAGTACTACTGCCTAGCCAGGTATACCCCATTTTATATAGTATCATAAATCAGCTCTTTCCGCACCCAATCAGTTACTATTGGCCCATTGCCTGGAACCAGAAAGCACTATAAAGTGCCATCTCCTAGGGGCCAGTGCAGGATTCTTCTCCCGTGCAAGACTTTTTGCCAGTACAGTCCCCACCTAAAGCCTTATACCTTCCGATCATCTGGGACGAGGTCCTGTAGAACCTTCTTCTTAGGCCACTCCTTGGCCAGCTCTTCATTAGCTAGCTCGTGAAGGTAATAGACTGCCACCTTAGCAGATTTTCTCTGGACTCTGCCTGCACTACTGGGCTCCAGGGTCATTTCCTTCAGACTCTCAGGCCTCCCTTCTTCATGGAGGAAAGTGACCTGCAAGGAAAGGCCAATAAGGTGAGCTCTATTCATCAGATCCCACTTAGGCCACACTTGAATGATCCATCAAGGTCCTTCAGACCAGGCCAAAATGCCCTATCCCAGTTACTTCCCCTCAAAAAACTCAGGCACAAGAGTACCCTGGAGGCAGGAAAAGACTGTGAGATCCATGTATCAGGGCAGCTGTGGGAAGAGAGCTCTCTGCCCAGACACCACACAAAGCTTGAGAGCATCTGGGCTCAGAAAGAAACCAGAGATATGTGCCTTGGATGGGCTGAGGCACCTCACCCCCATTTCTATTGAACACCGCAGGAACAACATGCATTCTGGTTCCTGTCCTGTCCCAGAGATGGATCTCAAATCTGGAGGAAAAAAAGAGCAACAAGCAGCTCTCACAGGACATCAAACATGCCAGCACCATACCCCCAAGGAGGAGGGTGAGGGGAGCTGGGGAAGGGTTTGCTGCCATCCAGATTACTTATGTATCAAGCTCTGTCCTAGCTGCAGAACAGCAGAAGTCTCAGTCACGAGGGGAGCATTGCAGGTTCCCCTCCCAGATGAAAAGGGATCAGGAAGGAGGATTCTACTTGAGAGGCAGGAGGAGGCTGCCTGCCCCTACAACACCGTGAAGCATGAAACAGATGGGACTAGGCTCTCCAGTGTACAGTGGGCCCAGGGAGATCAGAATCAATTGTCCAAAGTGGGCAAATGGAAGAGTGGTTTGGAGAAAGAGAGAGGTCACCACACATAGCTCCTTTTCCCGATAGCAATGGCAACTCATACTTACCGGCCCATGCTCAGACCTAAGGTGATAAACAAGCCCTGCCTTTGACTTGTATGCTTTCCCACAGTGACGACATTTCATGGCCATTTTCTCCAACTCAGAGGCCTCCTTCCCACACTTTTTCATATGGTACAGGTATCCCATTATGCTGGTGAAGCTGCCTGTACACCCCTGTCAGTGCAGAAGAGAAGAGTATGGAGCCAGAGCTCTGGCACACGTGGCAGACCCCATCCCTGGTTGGCAAAGAACAGAAAAAACCCTACTGAATCTGAAGAAGCTAATGGTCCATCCAGGTTGGGCTGATTGCTCCCTAGCAGCTGCCAGCCTCAGATGTTGCACAGGATATCATAAAACCCCCATAATTCACATCACTGTGTAATACTCTCCTGGGGAAAACATTCATGGCTATATGAAGGAGCCCATTGGTCATTGTTTTCCCTCTTTGCCTCACTGCAGATGCCACCCTTTTAAAGCTACGGAGCTAGGTAACTACTTGGCAGCTGCAGAACATTACAGATGTTCAAAGGGGCAAGAAAACCTCCAATGGCAGTGACCACATGAAGAGATACCAATATTTATGGCACTGTGGAGAACTGGGAATGATCACAGCAGCGAAGTACAGCGGCCAAAATGAAGTGCTTGGGGACTAGAGGCATCCTACACAATAAATACAGAACACCCACATTAGACCAGTCAGTGGCTTGCTTCAATATCCCCTACCAGTGAGCTCCACGGAGTAGTTGCGTGCTACATAAACACACATTTACTTCTGTCCATTTGAAATTTTCATCTTACAGTGTAACCCCCACACCTCCTGGGTGTGGTGCTCTGTCCCATCTAGTGGCACTTAGGCCACTTAGAGAGATTAATGAGTCTGCTCTACAGCCTTATCTAACAGCTATATGGCTTTTAGCTCATGCAGTAGAGGCTCATGCACTAAGCTCCAGAGGTCCCAGGTTCGATCCCGCCTGTCGACGACCAGGGTCTGTCAGCGTTACATTCTGTTTGATAGGGCAGGATAAAACATGGTCAGCCCCATCAACACAATCCATTGCTCTAAATACCTCTCATACCTCCTTGTACTCTTCCAAATGAAGCAGCCTCATGATCAGATTCTGCCTGTTGCACAGCCTATTTACACCATTACATCCCTTTGTGGATTACCACTTGTGTAAAGGAGTTCCCCTCACTGGCATTCAGCTCTCAGAACAGCCCTATGCCATGCTCTCGCACAAGAGGGACAGCACAGAATCTGGCCTGAGTCCTTAATTCCTCTTTGGATGGTGAATTCCTTTGGATGGCAGATGAAATTCAATGTCGATAAATGCAAAGTAATGCACATTGGAAAACATAATCCCAACTACACATGTAAAATGATGGGGACTAAATTAGCTTTTACCACTCAAGAAAGAGCTCTTGGAGTCATTGTGGATAGTTCTCTGAAAACATCCACTCAAATGTGCAGTGGCAGTCAAAAAAGCAAATAGAATGTTGGGAATCATTAAGAAAGGGATATATAAGACAGAAAATATCATATTGCCTCTATATAAATCCATGGTACGCCCACATCTTGAAAACTGTGTGCAGATGTGGTCGCCCCATCTCAAAAAAGATATTGGACTTGGAAAAGATTCAGAAAAGGGCAACAAAAATGATTAGGGGTATGGAACGGCTGCCGTATGAGGAGGGATTAATAAGACTGGGACTTTTCAGCTTGGAAAAGAGAAAACTAAGGGGAGATATGACAGAGGTCTATAAAATCATGATTGGTGTGGAGAAAGTAAATACGGAAGCGTTATTTACTCCGTCTCATAACACAAGAACTAGGGGTCACCAAATGAAATTAATAGGCAGCAGGTTTCAAACAAACAAACCAAGTATTTTTTCACCCAACGCAGTCAACCTGTGGAACTCCTTGCCAGAGGATGTTGTGAAGGCCAAGACTATAATAGGGTTCAAAAAAGAACAAAATAAATTCATGGAGGATAGGTCCATCAACGGCTATTAGCCAGGATGGGCAGGGATGGTTTCCCTAGCCTCTGTTTGCCAAAAGCTGGGAATCGGCAACAGGATGGATCATTTGATGATTACCTGTTCTGTTCATTCCCTCTGGGGCACCTGGCATCGTCCGCTGTCGGAAGACAGGATACTGGGCTAGATGGACCTTTGGTCTGACCCAATATGGCCGTTCTTATGGTACCCTCCTTTCAGCCCCACTATAAATAGCTGCCAAATCTTTTTTGTTGCCCTTCTCAGGATTTTACTGTTTTGTTTTACATTTCTGTTCTGTCTTTTCTGAGATAAAATGATGAACACCAAATGCAGAATCTTAGGTGTGGACACACTGATGACAGTATAAATATTAGATGTTTGTCCCCTCCCATCTTGCTGTGAACTCAGTGCATGAGAAGTTCCAAACTGAGGCCTTGTAAACTGAAACCCTCTTTCTGTAGAGCAGCTACAGCTTGGGAAGTGATGGCAAAAGCTTGTGTACGTTGTCTCTTGCCAATTTCTCTCAGCCCTTACCCAGCCAGATCACCTACAGAGGCAAGAGGGGCTGTAGGTCTACATTGCTCATTCAGTTATTGACCTCTTTCTGATTGTAGAGGTGGGCTAGGCAAATTGTGGTGAAGTACACACCTGCTCACTGAGAATGGAGCTGTAGCCAAAGTTTATCCAAGCCATAGTACTTCCTAAGTATTTTACTCGCTCTTTTGATCACTGCTGCACA
The DNA here is from genome assembly GCF_965152275.1 of Natator depressus. NCBI lineage: Eukaryota > Metazoa > Chordata > Testudines > Cheloniidae > Natator > Natator depressus. The sequence goes on along the minus strand of NC_134236.1, from coordinate 256,822 downwards.
TTAAGCAGATGTCTGTTCTTTTCACAATTACCTCTACATCTTCAGTTTTCAATAGATTAATAGAATTTAAGGCCAGAAGGAATCATAATGATCATGTAGTCTGACCTGCACAAAATATGCCAGAGATGTTCATGCAGAAATACCTACATCAAGCCCTATAATTTGGGTTGAGCTACAGCCCACCAGAACCCATCATATCCCTAGGTAAGAGGTTACAATAGTTCAGCGAGTGCAGATCATTTAAATTATTCCTTCTAAATGTACGTCACCTTACATTTGTCAGTTTTAATCCCTTCTGCCATTGTGCTGTCTACCTGGTTACCTAACAGCATTAGGTTCTTCTGAAGAGGCCCATTGTCTTAAAACCATAACCAGAGCTTTGGCACAGGTCCCACTGACTGGCTCTTGTAAGTGTGTCCAGCAGACATCATGCGGTGCTCTAAACTCTGGCAAAGGCTGGTGCTTCTTTTGGGACACAAGATACTGCAGCTCACCTCCCTCATACACTTTAGCTTTCCCATTCGCTTCAGCACCTTCCGGAGGCGGTCTCGTTCACACTGCTCATCTAATTCACCTCCCTCCTTCACAACTGGCTAAAAGCAAAGCAGAGAGAAAAAAGGTGAGCACAGGGCCCTCAGCACTCTGTAATTCTACATTCTGGGAATCTGCTCCATAATCCAGCTCCGTAATCTAAGCACTTTCTAAATCTATGGCTGTGTAGGAAACCTTCCAAAAGTAACCTGAATGTATCTGATGATGCAATCTCTGCTTAAGTCTGCGGACAACTGAATAGCTTTGAGAGAAATGAACTGTTCCATTCATCCCAGTGGGGTGATAACTATTTCACAGGTGATTATTTTAACATCCAACTAAAGGCCCCCACCCTGATGAAAAGCCCAGCCAACCTACAGCTGCTGGGAAGAGGAGGATATAGGAGGACCTTATAAGGGTGCTATCCCTGGACTCTGGTTGGGGTGCCAATATTCATATCAGCCTCTGACTCCCAGGTATTGGATACACTTCAAGTTGCCCAGCTCCCTCTGCCCTCCAGAGAGGAGGAGCATTCTCTTTCTGCTGTTCCCATCCTGTGAGTTAAGGGGCAGGGCAGGCCACTGTTACACTGCATGCCTGCAATCCCCCCTCCCTTTTCTTCCATTGTATCCCCTCCTTCCTTGTGAATAACTCCTGCTGTCTCAGCTGCTGCTCAGAGCTTCTCAAGCAGTAGCAGCATGAAAGTGACACAATTCTCATTCGTTTCACTGCTGTCCTCAGGGTTCGGAACAGCAGTAACACAAATGACAGTTTTGTTGGCAAACTCTGCAGCACAGGACAGCCCTACATCAGTTATTTATTCTATTAGATACTGTGGTGATAAACACGATATAAACAGCAATGAGTGATAAATTCACCAAGCCTAGGAACGCTCTCTCCCACTCTTCTGAGTGACATCTCCCAAAGGGTCTCACTCTTCATTGCCAGACCTAGAGACAGAGGCTTCTTAAAGGTGACTAAAGGGGGAAAATGGGTTATGCCCTTTGTGTATCTTTATGCAGGATAAAGGAGGACTGAAAGGTGCTTACTGCTTGCTTTTTACTTTGAAAATGTCAGGATCTCAACTAGTCTGCTCCATTATTGCTGGATGACTCTGATCTGTATTTCACAAAACCTCCCAGCCCTTTAGCGAAGGGGTGAGAATTACAGAGTCTTAATTAATAATCAGATCATTTCTTCTGACTTTTTTTTTTAAACAGAGTATTTGATAAATTTTAATAACAAATACACACCCGAGTGTTTTAAAGAGTCTGAATAGAAAGGCCTTCTCATCTTTATCAGCTGTCACTTGCCTAGCATTTCTGACATCATAATGCTACTAGTTTTCCAGGTATTCAGTCTTTCAGGAAAAACTGGTTAGATAAGACCTGAATTTTTAAAGGTAGAAAATGTTTGACAAAACCACCACCTTTCAGTCTCTTTGTAGCATCAAAGGAGCAACAAAGGGCTCTCTGGCCTGGAAGGTCAGGGCTTCTGCTAGACGTACAATATCAACGTTACCAGGTTGTTGTGATCTGCCATGATGTGGTATTTCATTCCTGCCAAAGACCTGAGCTGTTTTCCACAGTGATGACATGTGAACATTTCCTACAAGTAAAACAAGAATGCAGACTGCATTAACACAAACCTCAGATATTGGGTGACTGTTTAGGAGAAATGGGGCAGCAGGCAGGGAAGAAAACCTTGTGTGGGTCAGATAACTGCACACTGAGAAAAAACCCACCATGCATTTGGAAGTCAATGAACAGACTTTAGAGGGGTATAAAGACTAGAGAAAGAAACAGGGTAAGAAAAAGAGAATGGATAGGTCTCTGCCCACTTTCCTAAAACCACAAGTAACACAGAGGAAGGAGCAGTTGACCACGCTGATTTACAGACAGGCAAATGGATACCTCTCACATTAACACGATAGAAGGAAATTGTGTGGTTCTTAATGGTCTGAAGGTTGTGTACCTGCTGGCAGGTACTGTGGTCATTAAGCTGGGGAATAAAGGAATGGGAGATGGTGCTATTCTGTCTCTCTCACCTGTCTGCAATTGGCCATATGTTTCTTCAGCCCCTCTACAGTCTTCCTGACAACAGCTCTGCATGTTGGACAGGTAACTCTGCCCTTATTTAGGATCTCCAGGTACCACTGTTCCTCCACACTGCCTGTCAGATCACAGGAATGGAGGAAGAAGAGGAGGAAAATCAAGAACAAAATGAAACACAACTTAGGTTTTCTCTAGCTTTGGCAGAAGGGCTTTTCTTTAAGTTAATGGTTTGATTGCATTGCTGGGGGACAAATTCCCCATTCTACTAACTAAATCTGAAATGTTGTGTGATCTCCTCACCCTCCCCAGATCATTTACACTGGAAACTAGGAAGGGGGCTGAAGGAATGAGGATTTCTATGTGATTTCACTGTACATTAATAAATGGCTTTGCTACTTCATGCAAACATGGAATTGCTCTAGAAGACCATGCCATACAACAGGCAAAGAAAAGCGTACGGACAGGTGTGGCCTCCTGGCCCCTTTCTGAGAATTAGCAGGAGAAGTTTCAGCTCCAAGGATTCTCTGGCCTGAAAATGGTTTCAGAGAATGAAAGCCAGAACTGGAATCCTTACAGCAATGTGCTCCAATACAGTTCCTCCTTATCTGTAACTCTAAAAGGTGTCCCCTTGAGACAGGGGGGAGGCTGATGAGAATCAGACCATTAGATGGACCACTGGTCTGACCCAGTATGGCCATTCTTATGTTCTTAATCATAAGTCCTTCTGAATAGGAGCTGGGAGTTGAGTGGGTGTAGTTGACACTCCACTGGTCACTCAGCTTATTATAACAAAGGCTGAACGTTATATGGTCCAACATTCTAGAACAAGGGTGTTACTGCATCGTTACAGAAGGGGTTGCTTGAGCCTCTGGCTATCAGGCTATGGCATGGGGTGACTTGTATAATGCCTTCATTCTGCTGAGTGAAAGAAATATGAATATTTTGCTGTTGTCTAGGCTGAAACCAGCTTGATGTATTTCTGCACAATTCAAGAAGTGATTCCCTCCCCAGGCACCATTGTACATGCATTGCCAGTACAAAGTCTAAATTTCCATGCCTTAGAAAGGGAACGTTACCATAGAATAGGTTTAAATGACAGAAAGTGGTAAAGAGCAACATGCTGCAACCACCACCATTAGGTATTCCTACAATGTCATCGGGTCCAAACGATGATGGTATTCACACTCCTTTGCCAAAAGCAAAGTGACTGAGATCATAGAAAAACATTACCCAGGACTGACCACACAGAACTACATTCACCTCTTACCTAAACACTGCTCGTCTCTCTTACCTGCTGCATACGTTGGTGGCTCTTTTCGCACATAACGCCCTTTGGATTTGGGATTTTGTTGCACCCCAGCTCGTTGCTTTTTCCTTGCTATAATGTAAATAATGAGAAAATCTGTGAAACCTAACTCTGCAAACCCTCAGTCATAAACATAAAGGGAAGGGTAAACACCTTTAAAATCCCTCCTGGCCAGAGGAAAAACCCTTTCACTTGTAAAGGGTTAAGAAGCTAGGATAACCTCGCTGGCACCTGACCAAAGTGACCAATGAGGAGACAAGGTACTTTCAAAGCTGGAGGGGGGGGAAAACAAAGGCTCTCTCTGTCTGTGTGATGCTTTTGCCGGGAACAGAACAGGAATGGAATCTTAGAACTTAGTAAGTAATCTAGCTAGATATGCATTAGATTCTGTTTTGTTTAAATGACTGATAAAATAGCTGTGCTGAATGGAATAGATATTACTGTTTTTGTGTCTTTTTGTAACTTAAGGTTTTGCCTAGAGGAATTCTCTATGTTTTGAGTCTAATTATCCTGTAAGGTATTTACCATCCTGATTTTACAGAGGTGATTCTTTTACTTTTTCTTCTATTAAAATTCTTCTTTTAAGAACCTGATTGCTTTTTCATTGTTCTTAAGATCCAAGCGTTTGGGTCTGTGTTCACCTATGCAAATTGGTGAGGATTTTTATCAAGCCTTCCCCAGGAAAGGGGGTGTAGGGCTTGGGGAGGATTTGGGGGGGGGGAAGAAGTTTCTAAGCGGGCTCTTTCCCCGTTATATATCTGTTAGACGCTTGGTGGTGGCAGTAATAAAGTCCAAGGGAAAAAGGAAAATAGTTTGTACCTTGGGGAAGTTTTAACCTAAGCTGGTAAAAATAAGCTTAGGAGGTTTTCATGCAGGTCCCCACATCTGTACCCTAGAATTCAGAGTGGGGAAGGAACCTTGACACCCTCATTAGACAGAAAGTGGAGCTCATGGGGCAGGGGCCCTATTCAAGCTGCTGGCTTGGCAGGCAAGGACTGCAAGGGTCAAGTTCTCTCTGCAGAGGACTGAAGTTTATTTACTGATTTTAAAATGGAGTCCATTAGCTCAGCATCCAGAGCTAGTTAAATATGGCTCAAGAAATAAATACTATAAAACCCTACTGCACAAATAATGGAGACGTAAAAGGCGTAAGTCAAGAGAGTATGTGATCTACAGGACACCCTGAAGTTCATGCAACTGGGGCTCTAGCGTGCCCCATAGGAAGCAGGTTCCAAAGGTGGGGATTCTTCTCCGAATCCTACACCACATATCCCAGAGAATAAGCAACAGGAACACACAGGAAGAGCAGCCCAGGAGACTACAACCACTATAATAGGATGTGGGGAGAGAAATATGAAAGGAACATAAAACTGGAAGGGACCTCCTGGATCATCACGTCCAGTTCCCTGCTATAACAGGAAACCCATGATATAATCCTGTTCAGAAACTTACCAAACTCCATTGTAAAACTAGTTAGGAGTAGTGGGGAAAATATCCTATTAGGAGGCTGCTCCAGAACCTCACTCCTCTGATGGTCAGAAATCTTCTAAATTTCCTCCCCAAATTTAAAAATGGTCAGTTTATATCCATTTGTTCTTGTGCCAACATTTATCCTCCCTGGTGTTTACCCTTTTCATGTATTTACGGAGTGCAATAATATCCCCTCTCAGCCTTCGTTTTGCTAGGCTAAACAAGCTAATCTTTTCTCATCTGCTCTAGTCAGATAGGTTCTCCATGCACCTGATCATCCTAGTAGCCTTTCTCTGCACCTGTTCCAGTTTCAACTGATCTTTCTTGAAAATGGGTGATCAGAATTGTACACAGTATTCCAGAGGAGGTATTACCAGTGCATTGTACAAAAGTATGAATACTTTCCTATCTCTTCTGGAAATATCTTGCTTCATGGCTGCGTGAACACTGGTGGCTTGTGGTCATTTTGTGATCTATATATACACCCAGGTCTTTCTGCTCCTTTGTTTCCAAATTAAGAGTTCCCACTTTTCACAGAAATTTTTATCACTTTTTACAATTAAATTTCATCCCATTTCTATTTTTCTAGTCCTCAAGGTCACCCGATTCTTCCTGTGTAATATTCCAACCCTCCTGTATACTGACAATGCCTCCCAACTTTGTGTCATCGGCAAATGTCATTAACATACACCTACTTTTTGACCTAAGGTAATTAATGAAAATAAGCAAAAAAGACTGCTCTGAAGACAGATCCTCGAAGAACTCCATTAATTACCTCCCTCCAGCTGAACAGTTCTCTTTTCAGCACAACCCATTGACCTATCCCTTTTAGACATTTCCTTCCTCACCTTACAATTCCTATACCAATTCCCATATTCTCCTTCTTACGTAATAATTCCCTAGGTGGTACCACGTAAAATTCTTTACTGAAGTCCAGATAGACAGACAAAGTAAATGCAGTAGAGCCAAAGAACTCAGTCATCATATCAAAGAAAGATATCACGTTAGTCTAGGATGATCTACCTTTGTAAACCCATGTTGCATTTCATCCCCTTTTCCATTTACCTCCACGTCCTTAATTATTCTTTCCTTCAAAATTTGTTCTAAAGCTTTGCAGACCACAGACGTCAGACTAATAGGTCTATAGTTGCCCGGGGGGTGGGGGTGGGGGTGTGTCACACTCAGAGGCTTGCTATGTGAAAGTGGTCACCAGTACAAAAAAGTTTGAGAACCACTGTGCTAGATTAAAAATCCTTGCTACTGGACTTGCAATTTCATGTCCCAAGTCACTCAGTATTTAGGGATGGAGACTATCTGATCCCCTGATTTAACTCTTTGTTTCCACCTTGGATGTGGTCATTTCCATTTCTATAAAGTCCTTTCCACTAGCCATCCTGCCTTTATTCCCATGTGCTACATTTTCATCCTTACTGAACACTGAGGCAAAGGTTTAGTTTTTTGGGCCATACCTAGATTATTCTTAATCTTTCCTCCTTCCATAGTGGCTCCATTTCTTGTCTTTTTGTTCTCTTTTATTTATAGGTCTAAAGAATTTTGTACTGCTTGTTTTAATTTCCTTTCAAGGTCTAACTCAGCCTGACTTTTGGCAATTCTCACTTTAACCCTATATGTTTTGATCTCCACGACATACCTTTCTTTCCTGATCAATCCCTCCATTCCTTTCAGGGAACTAATACTAAGGCCATTCAATGCTTCACAAATCATAACCAACATTTTGAACTGTACCCAAGGGCAAGCAGCAGGCAACTGCTGTCAAGCTCCTCTGACAGGAGAAGTTCACCTCACTCAAGGACAGATGCTACATCCTGTGCCAGCAGAAGCTTCTAGACTCTTTCCAAGGAGAGCCCCAAGTACAGCACAGTGAACTAATCTTTGAAAAGAAAGCAACTAATGTAGTAATATTTTAATTCTATTTGCTCGATTCAGGGATGTGACTAAGACATTTCTTATACTTCAAATTCAGTTACTGTTTTAGGGAGATTACTTTCCTGAATACGGTGCTGTACATTACGACTGAAAAGAGCACTGCATTTCAGCGTTTCCACAGCTCTAGCTGAGAGCATAATAAAAGCTCTGCCTTTGCTACAGCACAGCCAAGCCAACACCATAAAAAAACTACTTATTGGAATAACTTATCAGTGAGCACATGAGAGACAAGGTTACAAATTATAGCCTACCTCTAGTCCTGAGTAACAAATAATGTATTTGACACCTTTTGGCTATTTGTGAAATTCTTGCATTTGTAGATTTTCCAGCAAACAATTCTTGCTTTGCTGATCTTTTCAAATTATAAATTGGAAGCACGGGATTAAATTACCTCATAAGTCATGTGAAGTATTATTATATTCAAGGCTGTAGAAATGCCTACAATGAAGATTACATAACATTTTCCACTAGAATGGCCTAATTTCAGCTACAGTTTTCTTCCCTGATTTGGAATAGCTTGAGCCTGTGATTTGGAGTAGCAAGTAGGATCCAAGAGGTGCCTTTTGCTTTTCCTGTGAAAATTCACCCCCATTTGGCCAAGTTACAAAACATGGTGGAAAATCACCATTTTTAAAACAAGGAAAATCAATGAGTTCTAATAGGCATATAAAAATGGTGAATGCTTTTAATTTTCTGAAATTTCCATCTGCACTGTTCATGTTCCTAGGCCCTGCTGCAATTCCTGCATTATCTCCATACAATTGGCACAGAGTAACAGACAGGACAAAGAAAATATGGATTCCTCCACATCTTCTTGTTGCTTTCCCCCACCAAAATACCCATTGGCCTAGGGTTGAGAGCCTTGAGACCATGAGTTCTAGCTTCACCTTTTCCACTGACTAGTATTACTAATTCCATGAGCAAGGTCTCATACCCCTACTTCAGGAAGCTGGCACGAATCTGGGTGCTCAACTCAAGACACACAGGACCTTGCTTATCAAAGGAGCTGAGCATCCACAGGGTCTCCTTCACCTAACGCTGTGAGTTGAAGCACTTCAGAAAGTCAAACTCTATGTATCAAGTTGGGCAGCCAGAAAACAAGGAGCCTGCTATTAGTGCCCACTTCAGAAAATCTGGTGTGAGTGACTTGCCTGACACCATTCAGGGAGGCTGTGGTAAAGCCAGAGATAGAACGCAGGTCCCAGTCCAAAACCTTAACCTCCCATTCAGTGGGGCTTGCTTTAAACTTCAAGGGTGAGTGAGATTTAGAACAGCTCCAGCCCCACTGTGGATTAGAATACGGGCAGCAGCAGCAGAGGGCTCGCATAGGGCACAATCCCTACAGAAAGGTAGCCAAGAGCATGTGCAGGACCGTGGCTCCAGCAGCACACGGTAACAACATAGGAAGATGAGAGCACACACAGGTCTGTGGCTAGGAACTATAAAGAGTCCTGTGGCACCTTATAGACTAACAGACGTATTGGAGCATAAGCTTTCATGGGTGAATACCCACTTCGTCGGATGCATCCGACGAAGTGGGTATTCACCCACGAAAGCTTATGCCCCAATACGTCTGTTAGTCAACAAGGTGCCACAGGACTCTTTGCTGCTTTTACAGATCCAGACTAACACAGCTACCCCTCTGATACTAGGAACTACAAGTTATTCATATTACCAGGAACTTTCTGCTTCTTTCTGGAAAACTCTTCATAATCTTCATCATCCTCTCGCTCAGATTTCCTCTTCCCCCTGGAAGGTGATTCTCCTGTGAGGTGTCAGAGAATGAAGACAGGTCAGTCCTGCTGAGGCTCGGGGAGTGTAACATCACACCTAGCCGATCTCCATCCGTTGCTTCAGTTTCCCCTTATCTCCAATGGTGCTCTCTCTGTGTTCAACATTGTTTGGCTGCTGAGGTGACTTAGCCCCATGGCCAAGTCCCAAAAAGTCCACACCCCTTCTGGGATATCAAAGTCCAAACCAACACAAAGCCAAAATAGTCTTCTGCCCTGCTATTAAGCTGGGCACAGCCTTTCCTTCCCAAGGGTCTATCTTCCCTTCCAACCCTGCCCTTCTCCTGGGCTCAGGTCTAGCCCCACCTGGGCTCTGTTCAGTCTCTCTATCCTCCCCTTGTTCTCAGGGGTCATTACATCTCCTTGCTAGGCGGCAGCATGGGGGAACTCATATTCACCTTTTCAATGCATTCCCACTCCTGGGAACACGAACAACTAGGCTTTCTGTCCCCTGGAGTGTCAAATGGCCAGTCCCTCCAACCCACTGCCCTCTTCCTAATCTTTCATCCCGCCCAGATCCCCCCCCCAACACACTCTTTTATACAGCACTGCCTCCCAGCGCTGTTCTCTCTGTAGTCCCTCTATGACTGAATCACAAGCTCCCCTTATTTCCCCAGCATGCCTAGTTTAGTCATATGACTTCGCTCATTTCCTCCACCTGGGGAGGCAAACTAAAAGTATGGCATAGGTGCAACTGAGCCTCAACCCTCTTAAAGGGCCAGCTTACCCTAAGACAGGAAGCAACCATTGTGCACAAGTGGGAGGCAAGGAGTACAGCTGACATGAGAGTCAGAAAGAATAATCAGAGATCTGAAGAGTAACATCACAAACCGCTCACAACCAGGTAAGCAGTAACACAGAACAGCCACATGCACCTTGGGGCCTTATGAGGAACAAGGCTGAAGACCTGGGCCCTGTCTACACTAAGAAATAACAAGTGGGTCACCCTGTCCAACCCTCAGCTGGAGCTGAAACTGATTTGGTGGTTAGTACAGACCAGAAAGAGGAAGTTGTTAGGTTTTGGATGAACTCCTTCTGTAATGGATACTCAACACGCTTTGTCCCTGGGTTTCCTAGTGGTTGAACTGCATACAAGCCTAGTCAAAGGGAGGCCAAAGGAAGACTCAGCAAGTGGGGAACACTGAACCAGTGGTTGTTCTGTCAGGAAGGCAGAATTTTTTGCAGGACCTTGAAAGGACTGGAAGTACTGCACTGCTCCCCGGTTCTACGCAGAAAGAGAGAAGCAACACACACCCCACTGCCAGAACCAAGAGGATGGAGAATGGACTGGAAAGTTTGAGAAAAGGAGTATAAAACACCTTCTGGAAGAGTTTGCTCCTCTGCAATATCCATGGAAATTGGGGCCAAACCAGGAGAAAAGATGCAGAAAGGAGCCCCTTATTTGGGATCCTTAGGCCCACATCCAGAACAAGGAACTGGCAACCAGCACCTAAAACTGACCCTCAGCTGCTGCTCCCCAAATTTCCAGTCAGGTCCCCATTAGTCATGCTGCAGAGACTGCTAAAGAGTTTGTATTAGCTCATGTAAATCACCTGCCCACCACAGCCACTCTCAGGGGGAAGCTCCTCATCCATCACAGAAGAGATTTCAGGAAGACTCATCTGACCACCCACTACTGCCTAGTTTGCATTCTGCTTGCTGTAAGGCACTGAGACACCAAGAACATAGACAGGCCTCCCCCACTAGGGAGGTGGTAGAATCTCCTTCCTTAGAAGTTTTTAAGGTCTGGCTTGACAAAGCTCTGGCTGGGATGATTTAACTGGGGATTGGTCCTGCTTTGAGCAGGGGGTTGGACTAGATGACCTCCTGAGGTCCCTTCCAACCCTGATATTCTATGATTCACTTAGCGCACTGGGGGAAGAAACCCACACACAGGACACACAAATGCTGATGCAGCACACCCATAGGATCTTTCCTCTCAAAAATCAGGGTTGCCAACTCTCATTGTTTTAGCATGACTCTTGTGATATTTTGTATTTGTCTTGAAGTCCCAGTTCCTGGAGTGATCCAATTACATGAAAATCTCTACTTTCATGTTAAAAAAAACCCAACATGGTTCTACTTTCATGGTTGCACCGCAGTGGACTGTAAGAGCTCAAAAACCAAAAAGAAATTGCAAAGAAACAAAAGGCTTTTTTTAAAACATGATTTTTAAGCCAGTTTCATGATATTTGAATGCCTGGGGCAATACTGAGATTTTCCCCCTGCTGTGTACTGGTGTCTCAAAGACAGGTTTTCAACTGACATGATATGACCAATCCCTACACATGCAGAACCTTCTCATCCAAGTTCATGCCTCCTTTCACACTGCCCCAGTTTTCATCCAGTATGACACCTGAATATCAGAGATCTTCCTCATCATTAACTAACAGGTTTCACCTCATGGGATATGACATGCAAGATGCATTAGTACATCAGCACAAAAGGCCCTAGCCCATTCTAAATCAGAAAATAACAGATGTTAGAAATGGAGAGGACAACTTCATGCCCATTTCTAACCCCCAGGACCACTGCTGGCTTCCTCTCTTTTGTATATGTTCTAGTGTTGTTTCTATTGTCTAGCCTAGTTTTAAAATTCCTATGCAAAGCATTCTGCTGAAACACTGGCAGAGCTCTCACCCACAGATAAAAGCAGACCTGTAGTCATAGTTTCATTGATCTTAAAGGCCAGATCACTTAGCCCCACCTTCTGCACAAAACTGACCACAGAATTTTACCAATAAGTTCTGCAGTGGAGACAGTTATTCTTCCTTAACCTAGAAAAGACACTATTGAGACCATAACTTGTGGTTTTGAACTGCAGAATATTTTTCAGAAAGATATTCAATCTTGATTAAAAGAATAAGTGAGAAGACAGCTTTGCCCAGTACTACGGGCTCTAAAGTACCTTTCTTCTCTGAGGATTTATTAATATTGGTTTTTATTCCTCTCATTTCCAGCCAGTCAGTGGTCTGCGAATAGCCCGCTTGCCCCCAGATTCTGAGCTCCCGCTCACTTGACTCTTGGAAGAGGTAGAAGAATCACTGAAGCACTCATTGTTATTGTCCGACCCTAGGAGACTAGTTTCAAACTCCCCGGACCTAGAAAAAAAAAGAAATCCTAGATATAAAACAAACACCAAGATGGGTACATGCACACATGCCGATGCAATGAGTCTCACGGCAGAACATGCTGCTTTCATCTTCACAACCAGTCTTCAAGCCCACCCCACAGTTCAGTAAACCTTCTAATTTCTATTTTATTAATAGTAATGTAGTGTCTAGGAGCCTAGTCATGGACCCAGACCCCAGTGTACTACCCACTGTACAAACACAGAAAAAGAAGGCAGTCTCTGCCCCAAAGAGCTGACAATCTAAGTATAAGACAGGAGATAACAGGTGGATACAGACAGACAGGGGAATACAAGGAAACAGAGGCAAGACAGAATACAGTCTGCAGGACAGACATCCTGAATATTGTATACAGTGTTGTTGGTGCTGTGGTCAGTCCCAGGATATGTGACAAACAAGATGGGTGAGTAATACCTTTTAGTAGACCCATTTCTGTTCGTGAGACAGACAAACTTTCGAGCCACACAGAGCTCTTCTTCCGTACTAAGTTACTAAGTTACTCCTGGGGGAATTCTGCACCACTGTGCAATGCAGAATTTGCTCAGAAATTAATGTTGTGCATGCAGAATTTCCTTTTTCTCCCCACAGAAATGGGCTGCAGAGCTGCTGGCTGCCACTAGGGCCCACTGGACCCAGCAGAACCCAGCTCGCAAATAGAGGACACTGCGGGGGCGGGGCGGCGCTGGAGGGTTCTCAGCAGCTACAGTTCTCAACATGCCCTGAAGGAAGGAAGCATCCTGCAGGAAACTCCATAAAAGCCCAGGACCAGCATCTGGCTGTTTCTTCCTCTGGATCCCTGAGTGGGGCGGGGGGGGAGGGGGGAGGAAGAGACTCTGCAACTGGGCTCTGCGGGAGAGAGGATGCAGGAGTCTGGACTGGAGGGTGCCCCGCAGCTGGGCTCTGGGGGGGAGGGGGCAGAGAAACAGAAACTGGGTTGTTGTAAGGGTTTCTTTGACTCTACTCCTGGAGGAATTTGTGTGTGTGTCTGGATTGTTACAGACATACTTGCTGACAGATATTTTGAAATAGATTACTAAAATAATTGAAACTGGCATGATTACACAGCGTTATTCTGACAAATAAAATATCCAGAATTTTAAAATGTAGTGCGCAGAACTTTTTGGTGCAGAATGCTCCCAGGAGTATAAGAGTGTCACAGCTAAATATAAGATTGAACAGATAGTTTAATATAAGTAGTTAGAACATATTCTAAGGGACCATTAAAGGTGAAGTGGCCTGTTAATTCATAACTTTGCTAGCCAAAACATCTGTGTGTACACTAGCACTTTTGTCGGTAAAACTTATGTCATTTAGAGGTGTGAAAAAACCCACACCCCTGACCAACAAAAATTACATAGACAGAAGCACAGACGTGGACAGCACTATGTTGGTGGGAAATGCTCTGCTGCTGACATAGCTACTGCCGCTCATTGGGGTGGTTTAATTATGTCAACAGGAGAGCTCTCTCACATCGGCACAGAGGGGTGACAGATCTTATAGCGGCGCAGCTGCATTGGTACAGTTGTGCCACTGTAAGGTCTATAGTGTAGACCTAGCCAAAAAATCATGGTCTTAATAAAGTACTGAATTTATGGCTTATCAGCTACGACTACAGGGATGTTAACAGACCACTTCACCTTGAATGGTCCCTTAGAATATGTGCTACCTTATATTTAGCTGCAACACTCGGAGCTCTTCCTCAGGTCTGGGAAAGGTACTCAATGTAGCCTGAAAGCTTGTCTCTCTCACCAACAGAAGTTGGTCCAATAAAAGATATTACCTCACCCACCCTGTCTCTCACACATCTAAAAGGAAGTTATCATTCTACATACACTTCACAGACATTAAGGAGAGCTACGCAAGTGCATTTGAAGCGGGGTGGAGGGATGGTGAGTGGCGGAGCTAAGATGAGCTAAGCAAGGAGATTTGGACTATAAAGAGTCACTTGTCAGGTGAACTTGAGAGCCATAAACAGAAACAGCTAACAGGGAGTTTCAGAGGGCATTTGGAAAGGGAGTGTGAGAAGCTTTCCTTCCAGGGTCAGCTCTACGTGTGATTTCAAGATAGCCAGCAATGAAAAGTGGTGGTGAATGCAATGGATGTGCCATGTTTTCTTTTCTACCTGAAGCCAGAAGGGACTTCCTGTGAATCAAGTGCAAGCTGGTGGCTGTGTTGGAGGAGAAGATTCTTGGAGTGGAGGAGCAAGTAGAAATGCTACTGAGAATCAGAGAAGCTGAGGACATCCCAGATAGTTAGGCTCAGGAAGTATCAGCATCCCTCATTCAAGAAAGAAAGAAGCTTGCCACCAAGGAGCTGGAGAGAGAGGAAGTCAGAAAGGAGGCCTTGGAGCTCGTAACCACTGGAGGCAAGAGGTCAAAGTGACATTCTACATGGCTGGAAACAGATGAAGATGGGTACGCCATGGCCACAAGAGAGAAGAGGACTGGAAGGAATTCCACAGCTAGAAGTTTCCAATTGATACCACATCCAAAACATGGAAACTGTGGACAACACCTCTCGTGATCCAGTTGGTCCAAGGGAATGGAGAGATATATGGGACACACCTGTGGACAGCAGCTCAGCCCAACCTATAAGAAAAATTACACAGAGTCCTCCAACCGTCCAAGGAAGACGGACTATTGTTGGGGATTCAATATTCAGAAGAATCCAAACTTTGTGCAAGGAACAGGCAGACAACAGGACTGTCACTCTAAGATTGGACAGGCTTTTGAAGTCAACAGGAAAGGATCCATTGGTGTTGCTTCCTACCTGCAGTAATGACACTGTGTTGTGGGGTATCTTGCAGGTAAGAAAGGACATCAAGGAACTCAGAGCTTGCTGAAGAATGACCAAGAGAACTTCTCTGAGATCCTTCCTGTCCTACGAACAAAAGAGGACAACAAGCAGAAGATTCTGGAAGTGAACCACTGGCTAGGTAGGTGGAGGAAGGTTTTGGTTTTGTGGAACATTGGTCTACCTTCTATGTGGTGAAAGGCTGAATAGTTTGGAAGGAAGACAGGCTGGCTGAAGTAGTCAGGAGGACATTAAACTAATAACAAAAGGAGCAGAGGAGTGGAGTGGGTAAAAAGGGAAGATATGAGCACTCAGCACACAATTGAAATGTTGAGAACAAAATTAAGGAACCAAAGGACATGAAGAGTAGAAATTAGGACAGTTGCGTGATTAAAAAAATTAATCACGATAAATCACGCTGTTAAACAACAACTGAATACCATTTATTTTCAATATTTTTGGATGTTTACTACATTTTCAAATATATTAATTTCAATTACAACACAGAATACAAAGTGCACAGTGCTCACTTTATATTTATTTTTATTACAAATATTTGCACTGTAAACAAAAAAAAATTTTCAATTCATCTCATACAAGTACCGTAGTGCAATCTCTATTACAAAAGTTGAACTTGCAAATGTAGAATTATGTAAAAAAAAAAAAAAAAAAAAGAAAGAAAGAAAGAAAAGCTGGATGCATGTAAATACCTTGCAATGCCAGCTACAAAAGTGCCATGCGAACACCTGTTCTCACTTTCAGGTGACATTGTAAATAAGAGGCAGGCAGCAGTATCTCCCATCAATGTAAACAAACTTGTTTGTCTTAGCGATTAGCAGAATAAGAAGTAGGACAGAGTGGACTTGTAGGCTCTAAAGTTTTACACTGTTTTGTTTTTGAGTGCAGTTATGAAACCAAAAATAAATAAATAAATAAAAATCTGCATTTAGTAAGTTACATTTTTATGATAAAGAGATTGTACTTCAGTACTTGTATGAGGCAAACTGAAAAATACTATTTCTTTTATCATTTTTACAGTGCATATATAATAAAAAATAATATACAGTGAGCACTGTGCACTTTGTATTCTGTGTTGTAATTGAAATCAATATTGAAAATGTAGAAAAACATCCAAAATATTTAATAAATTTCAATTGCTATTCTATTGTTGTAAGTGCGATTAATCACGATTAATTTTTTTAATGATTAATTTTTTTTTTAGTTAATTGTGTGAGTTAACTGAGATTAATTGACAGCCCTAGTAGAAATTACTGAATTGCCTATACACCAATGCTAGGAGCGTGGGTAACAAACAAGAGGAATAGGAATTTCTCATTCATGAACATAAATTTTATTTGGTTGGTATTCGTGAAACATGGTGGGATGATTCCCATGATTGGAATGTTAAAAATCAAAGGTTACAACCTATTTAGGAAGATCAAGTGGGCAAAAGCCCTGGCTAGGATGATTTAGTTCGGGATTGGTCCTGCTTTGAGCAGGGGGTTGGACTAGATGACCTCCTGAGGTCCCTTCCAACCCTGATATTCTATTATTCTATGAAAAGTGGAGGGGGAGTGGCACTATGTCCAAAATGGCACTACCTCTTTCCTAACACTGATAACCAGGAGAAAATTATCTTGAATATTTACGAATCAATGTCCTAACAGATAGAGCACAAGATGGGGTATCAATCTGTGTCTGCTACAGACCACCAAATCACGCTAGTGAACAGGATGAGTGGCTCCTATAACATGTAGGAAAAAAATAGCTGTGTGATCCTGAGACACTTCAATATGAGTAATGTATGCTAGAGGTCTCATGATGCCAATATTAAAACTATTTCTAAATATTACAGGTAACAATTTCCTAACTCAGAAAGCATTACATCCAACATGAGAGCAGTCTATACGAGACCTCATCTTGACAGATAAAGAGGAACTGATCGCAGAATTAAAAATTAACAATAACTTCAGTACAAGTTATGACTTGATCACATTTATATTCTGTTTGCACACTAAAGTCCAGACCAATGATATACTGTGACAGGGTCAGGCCAGATGGCTACAGGAGAGTGATAGAAGGCAGATATATTAGCCCCAGGTTAAGTAGGTCCCTTTTCCCTGAGTAAGGTAACAGGGAAGGTTCCAGAACAATCAGGAACTTTCTGGGAACAATTAAGGCAGACAGGCTGATTAGAACACCTGCAGCCAATCAAGAAGCTGTTAGAATCAATTAAGACAGGCAGGCTAATCAGGGCTCCTGGGTTTAAAAAGCTCCTCACTTCAGTTTGTGGTGTGCGTGCTGTTAAGGAAAAATTAACACATGTGACTCCATTTTGGTTTGGGGCCCACCATTGTCTAAAAGCAAGCACATCATGCACCAGGAGGAGTGTTCCTTAGATACTGCATTCCTATGAAAATCCTCCTCCTTGTCTCCACCCTGCCTTGACTCCAGTATCTGTTTTTTGTCAGTCCCTAACTCCCTATCTCCTGGCCTTTCATGTGAGGCCTCCCATCCTGATAATAAAAGTTACTGATGCGTGGCTTTAGGACCATGCTGTGTAATTAACATATTGGTTTAGCACGAGGAATGCACCAAGCAGGGATAGGTGGTAGATGAGAAAAGGGTTTGTTTATTGGCTAAGGTTTCCGATGCACGAGGGCAACATGCTTTGCTAAAAAGTATATAACCTTTGTATAATCTGTATTCAGGGTCCCCTCCTGGCTAGCAGGGGGGCACCACGCTCGAGCGTAATAAACTTAGTGTCTTTTGGGAACTCTGCAGTTGTGGACTTTGTTTATGTGCCTCAGCCTAGAGTCGAACTGTGCGTGACCTATCAGGTATAATTTGCAGCATTTGTGTGCGTGTCCTACCAGGTGTAATTCGTAGCATTTGTGTGCGTATCCTACCAGGTAAAATTCGCAGCAGTTGTGTGTGTGTCCCCTCAGGTGTAATCTGTAACAGTTTTGGCGACCACGAAGGGACTCTAGGCTCGCCCCAACAAGCGAGACTACACTCCTCCTCTCGGACAGCTCCAGCCGGCACAGGGTGAGTTCACCTTTGAGAACTCCGAGGAGGGGGGGTGTGAGCCGTCACTTAGGCGATAAGGTGGCACATTTTGTGTCCTTTTGGTAGCCCATTATGGGTTCTGGGCAGAGTGTAAGTAAGGGGACCCCTTTGGCTGAAATTCTCGAGAATTGGGGGAATATTTCTGGTACCCATGGGTTAGGTTAAAAAAAAAGCTGTAATCTTGTGCAAGGTTGAGTGGCCAGCACTAACAAATCAATCACCTTTTGACTGGCCACCAGATGGTTCCTTTGCTGGGAAAAAATTAACAGCGCTTAGGAAAAGGCTGGAAAACAAAGCTCCAGCCCAGATGGATTATTGGTATGTATGGGACAACTGGGCTTATGCGCATGCGAAAGGACGTCCTCTTTCCTCCTCCTTTTCTTATTCATCTCAGGGGTCTCCAGCCCCACTCTGTGCTATGCCTGCTTCTGCCCCTCCTCCGGCTTATCCTCGGCTTTCTGACTTATGCCCGTCACTTCCTTGCTTGCCAATTAGCCATGCTTTCTGTCCAGGTGACAAGCCTCATGGGGGGAGGACTCGGGCAGCCCTTGTAAGTGAAAATATTTAAGAAAAGAGACCAGGAGGGCTGGGAGCTAGTTAAGAAGCCCACCCTCCTTGTTAATTTGGTAGTGAAACAAAGCTGGTGCTCATGGAAGGGACAGTTCAGAGAAAAAAAAACAGGATCGGGCCCAAGCTGGCAGGCAACAGATAGAGAGATTGGAAAACAGATTGGAAACTTGGAGGTCATAATGAAAAAAGAGGAGTAAATAATTACAGGAATGGAAAACGTAAATCCCAGAATAATACTTGGAATGGTAAAATCTAAGTTAATTGGGTGTCATTTTGGGAAATAAGCAAGTGATTTAAGAAAGGAAAGTAAGAAGTTAACTGTTTAGTTGCTGGAAAGAATTAAGCAGTTGAACTTTGTGAAATACTGGAAAGAAAAAGAATTCTTGGTTTCTTTGCAGCCATTTTGGAAAAAATGGGCCCTTTTCCAAAGAAATGCAATTATACAGTGCTACTTAATTAATATCTTATTAGGCTCCAAGGGGCTACAATAGGTGGTGTCTTCCTTTTCAGGTCGCTGTGTGTTTGACAGCAGGAGTTAAAAGTAAAAGGCAATCAAAAGTCTGGTAAAGTTTATTGTGCTCTTTTTAAAGTAAGAATCTTTAACCTGTGGATCCAAAAGCAAGCCGGAAAGCATTTGTTTTAATGTAAATTACCTAACTGATAAGGTAGAGGCCACTGAAACCTGGGCTGCCTATAAAACAAATAACAAAAAAAATAGGTAATTCCTCTGTTTTGCCTGCAATTAACAAGAGTATTTGTACAAAAAGGAAATATTTTAAGCAATGACTGACTGCCCAAAAGGGGTAGATCTGTGTTTTTTTTTGTCTTTCAGAAAATCAGAGAAAACTGATGCCAGCTGAAAAGCAACTCAACATCTCATGAATTTACTGGCACGATAGGAATTCTGTTCTGTGTTCTATGTCCTGTCTTGTGGTGTTTGTCTTGTGGCCAGAATTGCTGTGTTTAATTTTTCATAGGACAGTTTAGTTTAAAACTAAATAGAAGGGTTAAATCAAAATGCAGATACTTGTTTTATTCAACTTGGAATACAAAGTGTTTGGATAATATCAAAAAAATGTGATATACTAAAGTTTAATACATTTGCTTAAGTAAAAAAAAAAAAAAATTTCATTGGCCAGATCTTTTAATTGAAAAAAATTGTTGATAAAATTTGCACACCAACAGTCTATGGAAGCAAGGACATGAAAGGTTAACCCACTCCCCATATTATACATGAGATCCTTCTGGCTACCTCAGATTTCTAGCCAGAGGGCTGGGGAGGGAGGAAAGCTATTGGACACCAGAGGTTGTACCAAGTGGACTCCTCAAAAGTGGGTGTGCTTGTCCTGGCTTGTTGCTCCAAAGCTCTGTAATAAAGTCATTTTCCTAGAAGGGTGTACGTGGCATACATTAAACAATAAGACTAAAGTGCTGTATAATGGGCAATGTACATGTGTTCCCTTTTAAACAAAGGTGTATGAGTAAAAAGTGAAAGTTTCCTTTGCAGGTTAATAAAAGCCAAGAAGGGGAAAAGAAATAAAACGGAGGATGAGCTAATTCAACGCTGTAGCTCGCAGGCTCGGTCCAAAGATAAGACACTGGCCTGCCCAAGGACACTACTCACAGCTAGGATTTGGCTAACAGCCAAGAAAGAGGGGGGCTTGAATGTGCCCAAGCAGCTGTGAGATCTGCAACACACTGCCAGACATTAATGAAATGTGTTAGGTCTCTGTATTTACAGGTAAAAGAAGTCCTGCTTCAAGAATCCTGAGCAAACCTGCCATTTGTTAAAACCAGGTGACTGGGTCTACATAAAGGTCCATCAACAAAAGACTACTCTGGCCCCATGCTGGAAAGGCCCTTATTAAGTCCTGCTAACTACCAACACCGCTGTGAAGTGCCAAGGACTGACTTCCTGGACCCATGCTTCTTACTGCAAAAAGACCCCTCCACCTCGAGATGACTTCACTTCAACTACTGATCAGCCTGTCCCTCCTTCTGGGTTTTTTTTTCTTTCCTCCTTTTAAACAGCAGAAAAAAAAAAAAAAAAAACAAGGTGAAGTGCTAGTAACCTCTCCCTTGTCCACTGACAAAGCTAACCTGCATTCAGTATTTGCTAAAGAAACCAAAGCACTACAGAGTGACATGCTAGTAACCTCTCCCCTGTATAATGCAAAACCATGACTGTTCCAAGAAAAAAGAAGAAACGCCTGCTCTGCTAAAACCACCAAAACCCAAGGATTCCTGACTGCAAAAGACACTGAGACTTGGCCTTGATGGCAAAGACGGAGCATTGTACATTGGCAGGGAGGAAGTTGCGGGATGTATTCTTGGGAATGTGAAGTGAAGTGGTGGGGTGTGTTTATTCCAGAGGCTGGAACCTGTGCTTGTAGGCAAGTATAAATACCAAAAACGCCTTACAGCCATGAACATTACTCCCACCATCTGCCACCACTCCTTTGCAGGTAAAGGCTCCTGGATCCATCATAGCTACGTTAAGTTGGCGCTGGGACCCCCACCTGACCCTGACAAGCCATTGGACGAGCCACTTCACGAATGAACACCATGACCAACCCATGGACTAAGCTTTCCAGCTACTGGGACCTTCACAGCCCACCCGGACTTTTTGTGTTCCTGTTTATTGGACTTACATTGGGGGTAGTGTTTTTTGTATGGTATAAAGGAGGATGCCGACATTGGTATGGTTTGCCTGGGGGGTTCCTCTCCCTATTCCCAAGTCCAGTACAAGGATGGGAGGGCAATAGCTTCTTGAATTTAACCCGCGCTATCAAACAGGGTGTAAATCGAACGGAGTGTTGGATTTGTATTCATACCCCCACATATTTAGGTCAGGGGGTCCCATTGGTAGGGATTCCTATCCCCCTTAATCGAACACTCCAAACTAAGCTATGGGCAAACACTACATTTAACTGGAATGTTACAATCCAAATATGGTCTATTGATATGGTGGCCCAGGGTAATTATGCTTTGTGTGTGTCACGACGTAAGGGCATAGAAAATACAGTTTTTGTAGGGAATTTTGTGGGGTGCAAGGACACCACCCAAATCAGCTCTGGTGCAGGAGGCCCCTCTACCTACTCCAGGACCCCGTGGCCAGTCCCCGAGGGGTCTGGCTGGTATTGGTTATGCAATCACACAGCCTATAAGGTTCTCCCAGCAGGATGGTGTGGTACATGTACCTTAGGGGCTATAGTACCCGCCGTGACAGTATACCAGAACCTGACCCGGGGAGAGATCCGCAATCTAGTATGGAGGGACCGACAAAGTATTCCTTTAAACCCCCTTTCTCAACGGCCCAAAGGCTTTCACTCCTTTGTGCGTTGGTTTCTGCCATGGTTGGGAGTAAGCGAGCTGGAAAAAGCTATAGTTAACATTTCAGCTGCTTTGGAACTAATGGCAAATGCTACTGCAGATGCTCTATCTGCCCTTCAAATTGAAGTCACCCAGCTATCCCAACCTACATTGCAAAACCGCCTAGCCCTGGATTATCTCCTTGCAAATCAGGGCGGGGTTTATGCTCTGGTCAACTCAAGCTGTTGTGTATTTGTAAATCAGCACCATAGGGTGGAAACTGACATCCACATCCTCAAGCAACAGGCAGCCCTATTCCACCACATCAGCCTCGACACTACCAGCGCCGGATTCCAGGAGGTCTGGGACTGGCTCACCTCATGGCTACCGGATGTGAGGACTTGGGGAGGGCGTATTTACTTTTTTTGACTGTTATTGGTTTTGCGTTATTTTTGTTTGCCTACAATGCTGCAGTATGTGCTGTCAGCAGTTGCTAACCCTGCAGCGTGGTTACTCAGCCCCGATACAGCTTACTGACGTACAAAAAAAAAAAGGGAGGACTGTTAAGGAAAAGTTAGCACATGTGACTCCATTTTGGTTTGGGGCCCACCATTGTCTAAAAGCAAGCACATCATACACCAGGAGGAGTGATCCTTAGATACTGAATCCCTGTGAAAATCCTCCTCCTTGTCTCCAGCCTGCCTTGACTCCCAGTATCTATTTTTTGTCAGTCTCTAACTCCCTTTCTCTTGGCCTTTGATGTGAGGCCTCCCATCCTGATAATAAAAGTTACTGATGAATGGCTTTCGGACCATGCTGTGTAATTAACATACCGGTTTAGCATGAGGAATGCACCAAGCAGGGATAGGTGGTAGATAAGAAAAGGGTTTGTTTACTGGCTAAGGTTTCCGATGCACGAGGGCAACATGCTTTGCTAAAAAGTATATAACCTTTGTATAATCTGTATTCGGGGTCCCCTCCTGGCTAGCAGGGGGGCACCACGCTCGAGCATAATAAACTTGGTGTTTTTTGGGAACTCTGCAGTTGTGGACTTTGTTTCTGTGCCTCAGCCTAGAGTCGAACTGTGCGTGACCTACCAGGTATAATTTGCAGCATTTGTGTGCGTGTCCTACCAGGTATAATTCGCAGCAGTTGTGTGCATGCCATACCAGGTATAATTCGTAACAGTGCGAGGAGCTGGGAGCAAGAAGTGCAAGAAGCTGAGAGTGAGAAGGCATACTACTGGAAGAATGAGAAATACAAGCATTATCAGACATCAGGAGGAAGGTCCTGTGGTGAGAATAACAAAGGTGTTGGGAGGAGGCCATGGGGCAGTAACCCATGGAGTTGTAGTGGTCATGCAGTGGTTACAGGAGCCACTGTAGACAGCTGCAATCCACAGGGCCCTGGGCTGGAACCCAGAGTAGAGGGCAGGCCTGGGTTCCCCCATCCCCTGCAACTCTCTACTGGATACCAGAGGAGTTGACCTGGACTGTGGGTTCCACCCGAGGGGAAGGTCTCTGGCTTGTTCCCCGATCCACTAGGTGGATCAGCAGAGACTGCAGGGATTGTTCTTCTTCCTTTTCCCCATGCTGGCCAGTGATGAGGCTAACTGAGTGAATGGCAGATTTGAGCCACGAAAGTGGCCAAACTGAGGGCTGCCGTGAACCTCTGAGGCGAGAAAATCCGCCAATAAGAGCAGGACCCACCAAGGCAGAGGAGGAACTTTGTCACAATACATATACACACTTGGGGCTTTAAGAGGACCAATTTCACAAAGCTGAAAACAATATGAGCCAAATCAACTAGAAGGAAGAATTTAATCAAAGAAGGTGTCTTATCATTTGGAATTGTTTAAGAACACTATTAGATCAAAAAGCCATAACTGAGGAAGAAGGCTGGACTGGTTAAAAAACAATTTGGTTTAGAAGGAACGTGAAGGCAGCTATATATATAAACAAATGGAAGAAAGGGGAAGTTGATAGCAATGAATATAAATCAGAAGCTAGGAATTTTAGAAAATTGATAAGGGAAGCAACGGGACACAAGGAGAAATCTGTAGCCAAAAAGAAGAAGGATTTTTTAAAGTATATTGCAGAAAAAAAGAATCCTAACAAGGCATTACTAGATGGAAACGATAGAACCATCAAATATAATGCAGAAAAGGCAGAAGTATTCGGTAAATGTTTCTGCTCTCTATTTGGGTAAAAAAACCCACGTCATATTATATGATAACACTCTTTCTATTCCGTTAGTATCTCAGGAAGGTGTTAAACAGCAGCTACTGAAGTCAGACGTTTTAAAATCAGTCGGTCTGGATAATTTGCATCCAAAAGTTTTAAAAGAGCTAACTGAGGAGCTTACTGGATCATTAATGTTGATTTTCAAGAAATCTTGGAATAGCAGTGAAGTTCCAGAAGATTAGCTTTCTCCCAATATTTTTAAAAAAGAGATGACTGGGTGATTATAGGCCTGCTAATCTGACATGGATCCCAGGCAAGATAATGGAGTGGCTGATACGGGACTCAATGAATAAAGAATTAGAGGATAATATATGCCTATCAACATAGATTTAGGGAAACAGATCCTGTCAAACTATTTTTTTTGGTGAGATTACAAATTTGGTTCATAAAGGCAATAGTATTGATGCACTATAGATTTCTGTAAGGTATTTGACTTGGTACTCAACACATTTTGAATAAAAAACTGGCAAGATAAAATTAACATGGCACATATTCATGGATTAAAAGCTGGCTGAGAGGTCTCAAAATGTAATTGTAAATAGGAAATCATCATCAAATGGGTGTGGCGTCTACTGTGGTATCACAGGGACCTATTATTGGCCCTACTATATTTAACATTTTTATTAATGACCTAGAAGAAGGCATAAAATTAGCACTGATAAAGTTTGCAGATAACACAAATTGAGGGACTGATAAATAAGGAAGAGGATAGGTTGCTGACACAGAGCAATCTGGATCGCTTGGTAAACTGGGTGCCAGCATACAATATGCATTTTAATATGGCTAAATGTACTGTATACATCTAGGAGCAAAGAATGGAGGCCATACTTACAGGATGGGGGACTCTATCCTGCGGAACAGTGACTCTGAAAACGATTTGGGGGTCCTGGTAGATAGGTGAACATGAGGTCCCCAGTGTGGTGCTGTGGCCAAAAGACCTAATGGAATCCTGAAATGCACATATTAGATAATCTTCAGTAGGAGCAAAGATGTTATTTTACCTCTGTATTTGGCACGGGTGCAACCACTGCTCTAATACTGTGTGAAATTCGGGTGTCCACAATTCAAGAAGGATATTGATAAATTGGAGAGGGTTCAGAGAAGAGGCACAAGAATGATTAAAGATTTAGAAAATAAGCCTTATAGTGATAGACTCAAGGAGCTCAATCTACTTAGCTTCAAAAAAAAAGTTAAGGGGTGACTTGACTATACGTTAAGTACCTACACGTGGAACAATTAGAGAAAGGTATAGCAGGACGTTGAAGCTAGACAAATTCAGACTGAAAATAAGGTGTAAAAGCTGAACAGTGAGAGCAATTCCACTTGAACAACTTACCAAGGGTCATGGTGGCTTCTCCATCACTGACAATTTTTCAATCAAGATTAGATATCTTTCTGAAAGATATGGTCTAGGAATTATTTTGGAGACATACTCTGGTCTGTGTTATACAGGAGGTCAGACTAGATGATCATAATGATCCATTTTGTCATCTATGAAAAGGGGCCATTCTAATCCACACTCCAGGTCAGAGCTGATCTAATAATAGCCTTCCAAAGAGATGTAAATGCCAGGTTATGGAGTGAAGCAGCAGGTGCCGCTAGAGGCTATTGGACCACTAGTACTACTAGAGAATACACCTCCAGAGAGTTGTTCATAAGAAAATCAAGCCAGAGTTTGTCACCATGCTGTAGGTGCAGACTGCACAGTTGTGGACATTTGTTGCACACACAACAATTTGAGAGCTTTTACAGCATGAGCTGCAAATACACAAATGTTCACACCTGTGGCAACTGCTCCTACCTTTAGTTGGCATGGCCTGTGGCTCAGCAGACAGCATCATAACAAATCCTGTGATTTACTCTATATTAAGACTTTCTGATTTGGAGTTTAGTGCTAAATAATGTCACCTATAAATGATCTGCTACCACCTGGGGTCAGATGGATGGAGTGGTATGTTCTCGTCTCAAATTCTGCCCACAACCCTGGAGTACTTGGCTGTTTCCACTAATATGGTCAGCAGCTAAATAGTTTTCAATGTCAACATTTAAAATGTTGGTTGTCTAAGATGTTCAGAACTTTCATAAGACCAAATGTGGCCCCAATCTTCTGCAAAGCACGTGTAAATGGAGAACAGAAGAACTACTGAAGGAAAACAAATATCCCCCACCAATCTGGCAGCATTGTGTGGACTAGCTGTTGAGATGCTCTGCTGCAACCACAGCCCATAAGCTGTAATAACAGTTGGAGGATCTCTGCTTCCTTCAGGTGGGGGATTCTGCCAAGTGGTGAATGCACTAACTATCCCACTAATGCTCCCCCACCATGAAGCTCACAGCCTCATCACCCCTGCACAAAAACTGGAAAGTAGTGGGGGATAAGTTGTGCCAGAGTGGGGAACTGTGTGTGTCTGAGGGGAAGGGGTTACTTTCAGGAAAAGAGGCCATTGTCCTGCATTTAGGACCTTCCATGCTTGCATAGGTATAGGAGACAGCACTTGACTCTTGGAGCTTTTATTTCTTTTGTCTGCAGACTCGGCATTGCACTAGGTAACACCTGGAGCAACATATGATTAATAAATTCATAAGCCAGAAGGGACCATTATGATCATCTAGTCCAGTGGTTCAGGACCACAAAGGGGGTCACGACCCCATTTTAATGGGGTCGCCAGGGCTACAGGCCCCTCACCTAGGGCTGAAGCCGTTAGGCTTTGACTTTGGCCTCTCCGTCTGGGGTGGTGGGGTTCGGGCTTTGGTCCCCTCTCCTGGGGTTGTGTAGTAATTTGTCATCAGAAGAGGGTCACGGTGCAATGAAGTTTGAGAACTGCTGATCTAGTCTGACCTTCTGTACAACACAGACCACAGAAATTCCTGGAGCATATCTTTTTTAGAAAAAAATGTTTAATCTTGATTTTAAAATGGTCAGTGATGGAGAATTCACCACTACACTTGGTAAATTGTTCCAGCGGTTAATTACTCTCATCATTAAAAATGAACACCTTAGTTCCGGTCTGAATTTGTCTAGCTTCAACTTCCAGCCATGTTAGGCCTTTCTCTGCTAGACTGATGAGCCCATTTTAAAATATTTGTTCCCTGTGTAGGTACTTATAGACTGGGATCAAGTCACCCCTTAAATCTTCTCTTTGCTAAACTAAATGAGCGCTTTGAGCCTATCACTACAAGGTCTGTTTTCTAATCCTTTAGTTATTCTTTGTTGCTCTTCTCTGCAGTTTATCAACATCCTTCCTGAATTATGGACACCAGAACTGTAAACAGTATTCCAGCAGCAGTTGCACCAGTACCAAATACAGAGGTAAAATAACCTCTCTACTCCTACTCAAGAATCCCCTGAAACAAAATCTTACAATTAATGGGATATGGTGAGAATTTCTCAGCTTTGTTCCTTGTTCTTAGCCAGATTTCACGAGAAACGTATGCATACTTTTTTCCCCCCCGAGATCTCTTGATCTTCTGTTGTCTGTGCCGAGGTCCTGTATCCTAGCAAAACAGAAAGAGGAACAATTCAGGATAATACCATAAGGATTTTTCTTCTTGCTTTAGTTTTTCAGTTCACATAACAAACTGCACCTTACTAATCTCTCTCTGTCATAACACTTAAGAAGGGGAAGCACTGGCCTCTTCAGTGAAAAAAATTGTCCTCCCCTCAAACTTGGGTGAACTTGTAAAGGAATTAGAATAGGGACCAACCCATGCAGTGGGAGATCTAATCCCTTTTCTTGCACAGGGGCACAATGAAGTTTTCATTATCCCAAGCCATTCATTCCCAATAGATGGGTGACTAAACTCAGCTTGGACTTTCTCACTTGATGGCAATTGCATCAGATCCCCAGCAACTTGTTCCAACTTCTAAAGTATTACTTTTCCCTAATATTTTTCCTATCGCACTTTAAGCCTGTTCTTACTTGCTCTACAGTAAGAATCACTAGCCTCTAACCTGGCTTAAACACTTTTTCTCCTGTCACCCTCCATCATTGTTTCTGGGTTGTATACGCTCATGTCTCCTAACCTTTTCTCCTGTGTCTTATTCACCAAATCTTTTGTCATTTTTTCCATTCCAGTTTCTCTCTCTCCATTATGAAATGAGAGTCTTCAAACGAATCCTCGCCAGGTTGGGACAGCACTTAAGACATCAAGGTGATAGGTGCCATATGAATTCCCAAGAGGGAATAAGGATCTCAGCTGCCCACCATTAGTCCCACCCAAAGTCTCATTTTCCACCGCCCTCCTCAGTAACATCTCAGGCCTAACTAAGTTTCAATATCAAGCAGTCAGAACCACCCTTTTTCAATAGCCCTCTATGCTTCAGGCTTGGGAACCCAGAGTATATAGCTTTCCTGTTCTAAATGGGCTGGACATCTACATCTTCACAGCATTACAACACTGAAGATATGGATGGCACAGTGTTGAGAAAAGCTACACAGTGGTTCCCCAAATCCAGTGCCTAGTAAAGATATGACTGACTCAGGTGACAAAACAGCTGTGGTCCAGGGCGAGAGGTCAAGTTCTATCATGGATTAGAAACTGGCTAAGAGACAGAAAACAAAGACAGGCTAAACTGTCAATTTTCTTCATGGCAAAAGGTTAACAGCAGGTGCCACAAAGTTCCCTTTCAAGGATGGGGCTTGCTTAATGTAATAATTATCTGGAGGAGGGGGTTAGTGGGAGGTGACAAAATTTGCAGATGACAAATTATATAGACTGGTCACAGATAGAGGCAATGGGGAGAAACTTCAGAGGGATCCTAAGAAAACTTGGGAAAATGAGCAGCCCGATGGCAAATGAATGTCAACAGATGTTGACAAATGCAAAGAAATGCACAATGGAAGGAATAATTCACTATTCACATACACTACTGACTTCTAAATGTACTGTACAAACCAGGAAAGATCTGTGGGTCACTGTGGGCAGAACCAGTCAAAAACACAAAAACAAAACAAACAAAAAAATGTTCGAATGCTAAAGGAATAGGATGGTGAAAAAAATTATGGCTGTCAATTAATCGCAGTTAACTCCCGTGATTAACTGAAAAAAAAATGCGATTAAAATTTTTTTTTGCAATTAAAGAGTTAAACAATAGAATACCAATTGAAATTTATTAAATATTTTTGGATGTTTTTCTACATTTTCAAATATATTGATTTCTATTACAACACAGAATACAAGGTGTACAGTGCTCACTTTATATTTTTGTTTGCAAATATTTGCACAGTAAAAAAAAACAAAAAAAATAATATTTTTCAATTCACCTCATACAAGTACTGTAGTGCAATCTATCCTGAAAGTGTAACTTACAAAGGTAGATTCTTTTTGTTACATAACTGCACTCAAAAACAAAACAATGTAAAATTTTAGAGCCTACAAGTTCATTTCATCCTACTTCTGGTTCAGCCAATTGCTAAGACAAACAAATTTGTTTACATTTATGGGATATACTGATGCCTGCTTCTTATTTACAATGTCACCTGAAAGTGAGAACAGGTGTTCACATGGCACTTTTGTAGGCAGTGTTGCAAGGTATTTACATGCCAGATATGTTAAATATTCATATGCTCTTCATGCTTCAGCCACCATTCCGGAGAACATACTTCCATGCTGATGATGTTCGTTAAAAAATAGTGCGTTAATTAAATCTGTGACTGAACTCCTTGGGGGAGAATTGTATGTCCACTGCTCTGTTTTACCCACATTCCGCATATATTTCATGTTACAGAAGTCTCGGATGATGACCCAGCACATGTTGTTTGATTTACGAACACTGTCACTGCAAATTTGACAAATGCAAAGAAGGTACCTGTGATGTTCCCCTCTGGTGTTATCCGGACCGGTGATCTGCTAGGTCACTCCAATCCTTGACTCTGGGAACCAGCCTTAACCTGCTCTGCTGTGAGAACCCCCCACTCCTGGGCTGTTCACGCACAGCCTCTGGCATGTAAGCTGCTCCCAGCTACTTGCAACCGAATGACACTAGCGAATATCTCCGGTCCCAGAGACAACCGTCTTGCAGTGTCCCGTTATGCCTCCTGGACGCTGCAAGCTTATATGACTTGGTCAATTTAACAAAGAAATTGATATGTACCAGGATTGTTATCCCAAGGGGAGCCTCTGACACACTTCAGACCAAACACACTGCTTCAGGTAGAACAAACAAACAAATTTATTATCTACAAAGATAGATTTTAAGTGATTATAAATCAAAACACAAGTCAGATTTGGTCAAATGAAATAAAAGCAAAATGCATTCTAAGCTGATCTTAACACTTTCAATGCCCTTACAAACTTAGATGCTTCTCACCACAGGCTAGATGGCTGCTCCTCAACCAGGCTCTCCCCTTTGATCAGCACTTCAGTCGCTAGATGTGGTGTCTGTAGATGTAGTTGGAAGAGGGAGAAAGCATGGCAAATGTCTCTCCCTTTTACCATGTCCTTTCTTCCCTCTTGGCTTTGCCCCCCAACCCCCTTCAGAGTCAGATGAGCATTACCACATCGCAGTTCCAAACTAACCAATGGAAGGGGGGGTGACTCCCTCGAGAGACTAACAGATTCTTTCTTTGCTCCCTGGCCATCACCCTTTGTTCCTGTGTGGTTGGGCTGGGTTTGTCTCATCAACGCCCTGATGAGGTGTGAACTGCCTTTCTGCTCTTGCAGAGTTTTTGCCTGGGCTTATTTTAAGCCATGGGGATACATTTTCAACCTCATGACTACCTACATGAAATTATAACCTATAACATCACTATAACAACAATGCTCAGTACATCATGCGCCTTCCGAAGACACCCGACATGACAAACTTTGCACTGGATATCACATAATCATTTTACAAGGGGCTGCTGGGTGTCCCCCAAAGGTACAGAGCATCACAGTACCAATGTGAGATTTCTAAAAATAGCTACAGCACTTGACCCAAGGTTTAAGAATCTGAAGTGCAGTACAAAATCTGAGAGGGACAAAGCGTGGAGCATGCTTTCAGAAGTCTTAAAAGAGTGACACTCAGATGTGGAAACTACAGAATCTGAACCACCAAAAAAGAAAAACAAACAACCTTCTGCTGGTGGCATCTGACTCAAATGATGAAAATGAACATGAATCGGTCCGCTCTGCTTTGGACTGTTATTGAGCAGAACCAGTCATCAGCATGATGCATCTCCTCTGGAATGGTGGTTGAAGCATGAAGGGACATATGAATCTTTAGCGCATCTGGCACGTAAATATCTTGCAACGCCGGTTACAACAGTGCCATGCGAACACCTGTTCTCACTTTCAGGTGACATCGTAAACAAGAAGCGGGCAGCGTTATCTCTTGCAAATGTAACCAAACTTGTTTGTCTGAGCAATTGGCTGAAGTAGGACTGAGTGGACTTGTAGGCGCTAAAGTTTTACATTGTTATTTTTGAATGCAGTTTTTTTTGTACATAATTCAACATTTGTAAGTTCAACTTTCATGATAAAGAGATTACACTACAGTACTTGTATTAGGTGAATTGAAATACACTATTTTTGTTTTTTACAGTGAAAATATTTGTAATAAAAAATATATAGTGAGCACTGTACATTTTGTATTCTGTGTTGTAACTGAAATTAATATATTTGAAAATGTAAAAAACATCTATTATTGTTTAGCAGTGCGATTAATCATGATTAATTGTTTTAATTGCTTGACAGCCCTAGTTATAATTAGAGAGACACGGTGAGTAGGGTAACATCTTTCACTGGACCAACTTCTGTTGGTGAGAGAGACAAGCTTTGGAGCCCACTTTATCTCTCTAATATCCTGGCATCAACGTAGCTACAACTACGCTGCATTCAATAATGGCATTATATAAGTCAGAGCCTCACCCTCACTGGGCATATGATGTTCATTTCTGGTGGCCACCCTATCTGCTTCTGTAGGACAAGAGATTGAAAAGATTGGACTGTTCAGTTTAGTGAGGCGACAGAAGAGCAGGGATATGATAGCAGGATAAAAAATGACAGGCCCAGAGAAGTTGGATTCAATGTTCCTACTTACCCTCTCAATAAAAGAGCAGGGAGACAGCCAACAAAATTGAAAGACATTACGTTTAAAACTGATAAAAGAAAAGATCTTTTTACACAATGCATAACCAACCTGTGGATCTCATTGCCACTACACATTATTGAGGCCAAGAGCTTAGCATGATTCCCAAAAGGACTGGACAGTTATATGGACAATAAGACAACTTTGTTTAGCTATTGCTGGCTATACGGTATTTGCATTACTGTACACTTTAAAAAAATTTTTTTTCAACCTATCCTGCTGTTTCTTCAGTCTGGATATTAAAAACAAAACTTCTAATTTTAAATCAGTCTGCTCTTCAAATGTTTTAGTGGTACACGCTAAACTATATGTAAAAAGCCTCTTACAGGCTACAGTACCACACAAACGTGAAAGAGAAAAATACTGCTGTAGGTGAGTTTCTATTAGCAGAGATAGCAGTTTCACTGTGGGTATGTCTTCACTGCAGAGTTAACTTGAGTTATACACTCAAGTTACATTTCTCAAGTTAGCCAAGCTCAAGTGACCACACCGTGAAACAACATTTGAGCTGCTGTGTCCACTCAGCTGTAACACTAAGACATCTGGGGACTGTTAAGGAAAAGTTAGCATATGTGACTCCATTTTGGTTTGGGGCCCACCATTGTTTAAATGCCAGCACATCATACACCAGGAGGAGTAATCCTTAGATACTGAATCCCTGTGAAAATCCTCCTCCTTGTCTCCAGCCTGCCTTGATTCCCAGTATCTGGTTTTTGTCAGTCTCTAACTCCCTGTCTCTTGGCCTTGATGTGATGCCTCCCATCCTGATAATAAAAGTTACTGATGCATGGCTTTAGGACCATGCTGTGTAATTAACATACTGGTATAGCACAAGGAATGCACCAAGCAGGGATAGGTGGTAGATAAGAAAAGGGTTTGTTTATTGGCTAAGGTTTCCGATGCACGAGGGCAACATGCTTTGCTAAAAGGTATATAACCTTTGTATAATTTGCATTCAGGGTCCCCTCCTGGCTAGCAGGGGGGCACCACGCTCGAGCGTAATAAACTTAGCGTCTTTTGGGAACTCTGCAGTTGTGGACTTTGTTTATGTGCCTCAGCCTAGATTCGAACTGTGCATGTCCTACCAGGTGTAATTCGTAGCACTTGCGTGCGTGTCCTACCAGGTGTAATTCGTAACAGTTTTGGCGACCACGAAGGGACTCTAGGCTCGCCCCAACAAGCGAGACTACACTCCTCCTCTCGGACAGCTCCAGCCGGCACAGGGCGAGTTCACCTTTGAGAACTCCGAGGAGGGGGGGGGTGTGAGCCGTCGCTTAGGCGATAAGGTGGCACATTTTGTGTTCTTTTGGTGGCCCATTATGGGTTCTGGGCAGAGTGTAAGTAAGGGGACCCCTTTGGCTGAAATTCTTGAGAATTGGGGAAATATTTCTGGCACCCATGGGTTAGGTAGGAAAAAAGCTGTTGTTTTATGTAAGGTTGAGTGGCCAGCACTAACAACTCAAACATCTGTTGAATGGCCACCGGATGGGTCCTTTGCTGGGGATACATTAACAGCGCTTAGAAGGAGGCTGGAGGACAAAGCTCCAGCCCAGATGGATTATTGGTATGTATGGGACAACTGGGCTTATGCGCGTGCAAAAGGACGTCCTCTTTCCTCCTCCTTTTCCTATCTATCTCAGTGGTCTTCAGCCCCGCTCTGTGCTATGCCTGTTTCTTCTCCTCCCCGGCCTGCTTCTGCCCCTCCCCCGGCTTACCCTCGGCTTTCTGACTTATGCCTATCATCTCCTTGCTCGCCACCCCCCTGCCCCTGCGGGCCCACCATTGACCCACCGGTTACTCTGCAAGCTCCCCTCATTCAGCAACCCCTTGTTACTCATGGTACGGACGGGAGTGAACAGTTTGCTTTTCCCTGTGTTCACCGCCCTTTTGGCCCAGGCGATTTAGTAACATGGCAACAGCAGATGCCTCGTCTGCGTGACGATCCAGAGAAGGTTCTGCAAACCATTCGGTCTGTATTTACCGCATTTAATCCTACATGGGGAGATGTCCAGGTAATCCTGGACACACTTTTTACCCCTGACGAGAAATATTCCATTCTGGATGCTAATAGGCGCTGGGTAGGGGAGGATAGTACCCGGGCTTCTTGGCCCCTGACTGATCCCAATTGGAATCCTAATGTGCCTACTCAAATGGGCCTTTTAAAGGCGGGTAGAAACGGCCTTTTAGAAGCTGTACGTAAAGCTGGTAGTAAAACGGCTAACTGGTCTAAAATTCGTGAATGTCAGCAAGAGCTTACTGAGCACCCCTCCGCCTTTTTGGCCCGGTTGTCCAAACAAGTTCGTGTATATGGGGGCGGTATAAACCCTGAGGCAGAGGAAAACCGTCCTATGATGGTCTCCTTTTATGTTGATCAGGCAGCATCAGATATAAAAAAATATTTTTCTAAGCATGTGCCCAATTGGCCAGGAAAACCCCTCCAGGAGGTTGTCCACCTGGCCACCTTTGTGTTTAACGGCAGGGACGAGGAAAAAGCACGGGAAAAACGTAAACAGAAGAAGGAGGAGGTAAGTATGTTAGCTGCTGCCTTGCAGGCTCCTTCGGGAAACCAGCATTGGCAAGGGCGCGGAGAGATGAGGGGAAGGGGGCATGGACGGGGGACAGGAGGAGGGGGAGGTTGGGATAGAATGAGGGAAGGGAATTGTAATTATTGTAAACAACCAGGGCACTGGAGGAGGGAGTGTCCCCTGCTTCCCCGAGGGGCTCCTTGGAAGAGCCAGGTAGAGGCTAACCCTTCTTTTCCCCCTAACGCCCCCCAGAACCTTGTTAACCCCCAGTGACTAGAGGCGGAGGTTTTGGGAACTTTGGGAGAGTTGGAATGGGACTTGGGATTACAGTCACAAATTTATTTGAAAGTTGGGGAACACCTTGTGCCTTTTTTAGTAGATACTGGGGCCACCTTCTCCACTTTAACTTTTGTTCCGGGCTCTCTGTCCGATACCAGGGTTTGGGTGTAGGGTATAGAAGGTAATCCCTGCCCGGCTCCTTTATCCTACCCTATCCCTATCGAGCTTGGTTCTTTAAAGCTATCACATAGGTTTGTTGTAATGACGGAGGGCCCCGCGAACCTCCTCGGGCGGGATGTGCTGAGCAAATTGGGGGCACACATATATTGTGCCCCCGAGGGGCTCCGCATGTCCGTCCCGGACTCAGCGGTTGCTTCTCTTTATGGCATCGGTTACCCCTATTCCTGGTGTGCCCTCTGAATTGTCCAGTGTTCCCCACACTTTGTGGAGCACAAATCCTACTGATGTGGGTCTTCTTAAATCAGCAGTTCCAGTGAGTCTGAAAACATGGGGCGGACCGCCTCCGTCCGTAAAACAATACCCCTTGCCGAGGGAGGCGGAAGAAGGCATCTCACTCCTTATTGACAGCTATTTGACTCAGGGGGTTTTAGTCCCCTGCAGTTCGCCCTGTAATACTCCCATTCTTCCAGTAAGGAAGCCTAAACCGGGACTAGACGGGCGTCCAGTCTATCGATTTGTTCAGGATCTACGGGCTATAAATGGTTATGTTATAGCCCCCCATCCAGTTGTCCCTGATCCAAGCACTATTCTAATGCTAATTCCTCAGTCAGCCACTTGCTTTACTGTCATAGATTTGGGTGCAGCATTTTTCAGTATCCCTTTGCACCCTGATTCTCAATATTTATTCGCATTTACCTGGAAGGGTCAGCAGCTAACATGGACGCGTCTTCCCCAGGGGTTCTCAGGATCCCCTACTATTTTTTCCCGGATTCTCACCGACGATTTAAAAGACATTGTTTTGCCTAGTTCGTCTGTCCTGGTTCAGTATGTGGATGATTTGCTAATTGCTGCCTCAGATCATAACGCATGTTTAATTGACTCTGTTGTTTTGCTTACTGCATTAGCTAATAAGGGTCATCGTGCATCTCCATCCAAGTTGCAGCTGTGCCTAGATCAGGTAATTTATTTGGGCTTTGTAATTAGGCCTGGGGAGCGTTTACTATCCCCTGATAGGGTGCGGGCAATCCAGGATTACCCGCGTCCGACTACAAAAAAGCAGTTACGGGCTTTCCTGGGGGCCGTGGGGTTCTGCCGACCCTGGGTTGTGGCTTTCGGGGAATTGGTAAAACCGTTAGTTCAAGCCACTACAACACTGACCCTCGATCCTGTCTCCTGGACCCCGGAAATGGAAAATGCTTTTAAATCCATCAAGAAGGCTCTGATCTCTGCGCCCGCCTTGGGATTCCCGGATTACGGTAAACCATTTTCTCTTTTCACTCACGAACGGCAGGGAGTGGCTAGCGGTGTCCTTTTGCAATACCTGGGGGGTCGCCCACGCCCTGTAGCCTATTATTCAGTACAACTGGACCCTGTAATTTAGGGCTCTGTCTCCTGTGTACGGTCTGTTGCTGCTGCTGCTGTCATGGTTGAACGGTCACGACCTACTGTTTTGGGGCACCCTCTGACTGTTTGGGTCCCTCATGAGGTTGAAATTCTTTTAAAACAGCATTCTACACAGGCATTGTCTCCACAGCGGGCTCACAAATATGAACTAATCCTGCTGGCCACTGACAACGTTACTTTACGCTGCTGTAACGTCCTCAATCCAGCCACAGTGCTACCCCTCCCAGAGGACGGTACCCCTCACCATGTATGCATGGATGTCGTCGCGCAGGATGGTAAGCCCCGCCCAGATTTAGCGGACTCCCCTTTAGTTGAGCCCGATTTACTTCTTTTCACAGCTGGGTCCTTGTACTATTTAGATGGCCACCGGGTCTCGGGCTATTCGGTTACCTCTCAGGCAGATGTTATCGAGGCTGCCCCCCCTACCATCTTCCTTCAGCGCCCAGGGTGCAGAGTTACACGCGCTTACCAGGGCTTGCTTATTGTCTTCAGGGAAAACTGTTACCATTTATACAGACTCTAAGTACGCTTTTGGGGTTTGTCATGCTACAGGCCAGCTCTGGAAGCAACGAGGATTTTTAACCTCCTCAGGCACGAAAATCGCTAATGGCCCTCTCATCTCTGCCCTTTTGGAAGCTATTCAGGCCCCTCGCCAGGTGGCGGTGGTTCATTGTTATGCGCACAGGCAGTCTAACAGTGTTGTATCTCAGGCCAATGCATTAGCTGATTCAGCCGCAAAGGCTGCAGCTCTACAGCCCCTTCTGGTTTCGGCTTCCCTCCCCCTGGATGTGTCCTTCCCACCTGCTGACTGGACACTGCTGTATGCTGACGTATCCTTGGAGGAGCTGCATGACTGGAAACGCTGGGAGGGATCTAAGGGCTCCAATAAGGTTTGGCGAATCGGGAACAAACCTATTCTCCCCCGTCGTTATCTACTCGCAGCTGCTCATTATTTTCATTCCCTGGGTCACGCTGGTATTCAGGGCACGGTGGCTGCCATACTAAAGTTCTGGGCAGCACCGCATGTTTATCCCGCGGTAAAGCGAGTTCTTGGCTCCTGCCCTACTTGTCTGGCCTTCTCTGCTAAGACTTGGCTCGATGCCAACTCAAAAGGGGGGAGACCCTGGGCAAACTTCCCGTTTCAGCGCTTGCAGATGGACTACGCAGAAATGCCTAAATGCTCAGGGTTTCACCACCTCCTTGTTATAGTGGACCAACTTTCCGGATGGCCTGAAGCAATACCAACCAGAAAGGCAGATGCAAGATCTGTGGTCAAGTTCTTAATGAAAGACATTGTACCCAGGTTTGGTGTCCCTGAAGTCATTGATTCAGATCGGGGCTCACACTTTACTGCAAAGATTTTGGAGGAACTGTACCGGTGCTTGGGGATTATTCGACAATTACACACCCCGTACCACCCCCAGTCTGCAGGTCAGGTGGAACGCATGAACCGAACAATAAAGACAATGGTAGCAAAGTTTTGTAAGGAAACTGGACTTAAGTGACCAGAGGCCTTGCCTATAGTTTTATGGCATATAAGACGAACGCCACGCATGCCCCTAGGCCTGTCCCCATTTGAGGTGCTGTTTGGGAGACCAGCTTTAGTCCCGGGAACTTATGTTCCTGTACATGCTAGCCTCTTGGATGGAGATGAAACTTTGGCCAGATATGTTGCTAGACTGCAAAAGGAGCTGACTGACAACCAGCCTGAAGCTCAGTTGTTTCAAACCGCACCCTTAGGGTTACAGGTTCATTCCTTTAAGCCAAGGGATTGGGTAATGGTAAAAAAGATCCCCCGCACCGACCCACTGGAACCCCGGTGGGAGGGGCCGTACCAGGTTCTGTTATGTACTTATTCTGCTTTAAAAGTTGCAGGTAAAGGTTCCTGGATTCACCATAGCTATGTCAAGTTGGCAACAGAACCCCCCCCTGACCCTGGCGAGCCAGCAGACGAGCCACTTCACGAATGAACACTACAACCAACCCATGGACTGAGCTTTCCAGCTACTGGAACCTTCACAGCCCACCAGGACTTTTTGTGTTCCTGTTTATTGGACTTACATTAGGGGTAGTGTTTTTTGTATGGTACAGGGGAGGATGTCGACATTGGTATGGTTTGCCTGGGGGGTCCTCTCCCTATTCCCAAGTCCAGTACAAGGATGGGAGGGCAATAGCTTCTTGAATTTAACCCGTGCTATCAAACAGGGTGTAAATCGAACGCAGTGTTGGATTTGTATTCATACCCCCACATATTTAGGTCAGGGGGTCCCGTTGGTAGGGGTACCTATCCCCCTTAATCGAACACTCCAAACTAAGCTATGGGCAAACACTACATTTAACTGGAATGTTACAATCCAAATATGGTCTATTGATATGGTGGCTCAGGGTAATTATGCTTTATGTGTGTCACGACGTAAGGGCATAGAAAATACAGTTTTTGTAGGGAATTTTGTGGGGTGCAAGGACACCACCCAAATCAGCTCTGGTGCCGGAGGCCCCTCTACCTACTCCAGAACCCCGTGGCCAGTCCCCGAGGGGTCTGGCTGGTATTGGTTATGCAATCACACAGCCTATAAGGTTCTCCCAGCAGGATGGTGTGGTACATGTACCTTAGGGGCTATAGTACCCGCCGTGACAGTACACCAGAACCTGACCCGGGGAGAGATCCGCAATCTAGTATGGAGGGACCGACAAAGTATTCCTTTAAACCCCCTTTCTCAACGGCCCAAAGGCTTTCACTCCTTTGTGCGTTGGTTTCTGCCATGGTTGGGAGTAAGCGAGCTGGAAAAAGCTATAGTTAACATTTCAGCTGCTTTGGAACTAATGGCAAATGCTACTGCAGATGCTCTATCTGCCCTTCAAATTGAAGTCACTCAACTATCCCAAACTACATTGCAAAACCGCCTAGCCCTGGATTATCTCCTTGCAAATCAAGGCGGGGTTTGTGCTCTGGTCAACTCAAGCTGTTGTGTATTTGTAAATCAGCACCATAGGGTGGAAACTGACATCCACATCCTCAAGCAACAGGCAGCCCTATTCCACCACATCAGCCTCGACACTACCAGCGCCGGATTCCAGGAGGTCTGGGACTGGCTCACCTCATGGCTACCAGATGTGGGGACTTGGGGACGGCGCATTTTGTATTTACTTTTTTTTGACTGTTATTGTTTTTGCGTTATTTTTTGTATGCCTACAATGCTGCAGTATGTGCTGTCGGCAGTTGCTAACCCTGCAGCGCGGTTACTCAGCCCCGATATAGCTTACTGACGTACAAAAAAAAAAGGGAGGACTGTTAAGGAAAAGTTAGCACATGTGACTCCATTTTGGTTTGGGGCCCACCATTGTTTAAATGCCAGCACATCATACACCAGGAGGAGTAATCCTTAGATACTGAATCCCTGTGAAAATCCTCCTCCTTGTCTCCAGCCTGCCTTGACTCCCAGTATCTGGTTTTTGTTAGTCTCTAACTCCCTGTCTCTTGGCCTTGATGTGAGGCCTCCCATCCTGATAATAAAAGTTACTGATGCACGGCTTTAGGACCATGCTGTGTAATTAACATACTGGTATAGCACGAGGAATGCACCAAGCAGGGATAGGTGGTAGATAAGACAAGGGTTTGTTTATTGGCTAAGGTTTCCGATGCACGAGGGCAACATGCTTTGCTAAAAGGTATATAACCTTTGTATAATTTGCATTCAGGGTCCCCTCCTGGCTAGCAGGGGGGCACCACGCTCGAGCGTAATAAACTTAGCGTCTTTTGGGAACTCTGCAGTTGTGGACTTTATTTCTGTGCCTCAGCCTAGATTCGAACTGTGCGTGTCCTACCAAGTGTAATTTGTAGCACTTGCGTGCGTGTCCTACAAGGTGTAATTCGTAACAGGACGCATCCCACGGTTCTCTGCACTGCAGTAAGCTGAGCTGCTCCATGAATTCTTCCCCAATAAATTGCAAAGAACTTGTCTGTCCTTACAGAAGGAACTTTGGGACAGCTTTGGAGGACAAATGGCACTCAAGTGGAGCTAGCCTATGTCCACACTACAGTGGTCATATTAGCAGTTGACAAGTGGCATTAACTCAAGCTTTAGCTAATAACCCCGGACAAACCAACCAATTTGAATCTAAAGCACCACCACACTCAAGTTAATAAGTTGTACGGATGGAACTTGAATTGGGGGTAACTCAAATTAACTTTGCTGTGAAGAAACTATGGCACAGTGTTCACTAAAGGCTTCTGGCTCAATGCTATCAGAAATGATGTTACAAAAACACAAAAGCTCCCATTATGCCAACAAGAAGCAGGCACATGAAAGACAGTATTCCCACTTCAGGGGCATAACCTGGTATCAGGCGCCAACCTCATGTTACTGATATCCAACCAATTTCCAGATACGTAAAGAAAGGTAGACAGACGAAGTCCCTGTCACAAGGACATAGATTCCAAAGAGGCAATACACAAATCCAGGCACACGAGGGGTTACTGATTGAACAGTGACATTTTACATGCAATTCATGGGTCCCCTGAATACCGGGGTGGATAAAAATCAAGCATTTAAAAAAAAAAAAAAGTTTTATTTTTTCCCCAAAAAGTGTTTTATCAAAAAAATTAAAAAAAAAATTATCTAAAGATAGTTTTAATTAAAACACATTATAGCTCAAAGATATCTCATCATGGAATAGGGATTATAAATTCTAATTCTATAGAATGAGACAATATATTCATGTAATGTTTAAGAAAAGTTTTGTAAATACATTCCAATAGTTCACGGATTAGGGACCCAATTTTATGGTGTTCCAGGGGCTTCTGTATAGATTATTATTTTTTTTATCTACCTATTGGGACTCAGTGCTCAGGCCAGAAGATACCATCAGAGATGCTTAGTTTTGCAGTTCTCAAAATGTGGATTTGTGTCTCCAGAGATAACACGCTTGTTAACAGTAAAAACGTTTTTGAATAAATAAATATATACAAGGTGAGAAATAAGAGACCTCAACCCTATTGTCCCTCTGCGAATTTGTGTACACAAAGTCAATCCCTTACCGCTCTCTAAAAGTGCAAAGTTTCAAAACGTTCAGTGAATAGAAGATTGTTGGGGGTGGAATAGATCTGGACAAGGAGAAGACGACTGGAAATAAATGTGAGAAAGGAGAGACAGGCAGTAGAAACAAAAGTGAAACTGTTTGAGCAGCACATTCCAGAAGTCTTGAGGTCTTTCTGAGCGTAGCCTTCATTGATTTGAAATCTACCATGCCATTCTCTCACTAGAAGGGAAAATCTATAATGGCAGCAGGCTGTAAGAGACACCCAGTTTGGGAATATTTTAATGAAGTTCCTCAACCTGTGGGTAAGACACGCATGCGTGCAAAATGCAAACGGTGCAACAAAGAAATGCAAGGCCTAGTTGCCCGAATGAAACAACTTCATGAGAAGTGTTCCTTCTCAGGAGGAAGCTGCGTTGAAGATGATGAAAGGAACATGTCTGAACATGCAGGATCTTCAGGTTGGTAATTTTTTTTTTATTTCATACTTCTTTCTTAAGGACTGCCTGTCCTCCTTCTGGACTATTCTTGAATTCTCACGTTTGAGCAAAAAATATAGTTGTTACTTTATGGTACTATCATTTCAGATGCAGTTGTGATAAAAAAAATAAATAGCTGAAATAGGCAGATCTCCCTTTTACAATTTCACCTTTAAAGTAGTACTGAGTGTCAGTGAATGAGCAATGAGTAATACTAAATGAGCAGTATGGTAATAATAATTAAATAACTGCACTGACTTATTTTGTTTATGAGAATCCATCCTCAACATACAGGATTCTGAAGACTATCCACCTTCAAGATCACCATCATTTTCTATAGTTTCAGAGTTTTCAGTCACATTATGTACGTCACATAGCCACAGTACATCACCTGTAGCAAAAAGGAAAAAAAGTCTCCATCATCCAGAAACAACCATAGATAAATTTGTGATAAGAACCAGCAGATTACAAAAAGAGGTAATTGATGAAAAAATTGCCTGGTTTGTTTATGCAACAAACTCTCCTTTCCATATGATTGAGAACCCACACTTCATTAACATGGTTCAGTCATTAAGACCAGGATACAGTCCACCCAACAGAGCAGATGTCACAGGCAAATTGCCGGATAAATTGTATGAAAGAGAAATTGAGCAGTGTGCAAAAGGTTTAGAGGGTAAAATTGTTAACCTAAGTCTTGATGGGTGGAGCAATGTCCACAATGATCCTGTTGTATGGGCTTGTGTGACAACAGAAGTAGGGAAGGTCTTCCTTACAGAAACAATTGATACATTAGGAAATGCACACACAGCAGAATACTTACAAGAAGTAGCAGTAAAAGCTATAACAAACTGAAAAAAAATGCAAATGTCTAGTACACAGCTTGGTCACAGACAATGCTGCAATTGTATCCAAGATGAGAAGAAATTTAGAAGAGTGTCCCAAGCTAATAACATAAGGTTGCAGTGCTCATCTGATGCACCTCCTAGCCAAAGACTTCAGCGTTCCAGAAATAAAGGCTAATGTTGTTGAAACTGCAAAACAGTTCCATAACAATCACTTTGCAGCAGGTGCTCTGAAAAAAGTGGGAGGAACCAAGCTAACTCTCCCACAAGACATGCGATGGAATTCAGTAGTGGACTGTTTTGAGCACTATATCAAGAACGGGCCTAATCTGATGACAGTTTGTGAACAAAATCGTGAAAAAATAGATGGCACTGTCACAGCCAAAATTCTCAACATCGGGCTTAAGAGAAAGGTTGAACACAGGCTGAGTACCCTGAAGCCTATTTCTGTAGCCTTGAACAAAATGCAGGGAAATAGCTGTTTTACTGCTGCCACTGTTGAAATCTGGAAGGAACTGAGTGAGAGCTTTAAAAGAGAAATATGCAATGACAGAGTTAAATTACAAGCATTAAAAAAAATGAATGGGACAAGCACTATCTCCAGCTCATTTTCTTGCAAATATTCTCAATACTCTGTACCAGGGTCAAACCTTAATTGCTGAAGAAGAGGAGTTGGCTATGACATGGACATCCAGCAATCATCCCTCCATAATGCCAACTATAATAAACTTCAGAGCTAACGGTAAACCATTCAAGAAATATATGTTTGCTGATGATGTTTTAAAGAAAGTCACACCAGTGAACTGGTGGAAGTCACTTAAGCACTTGGATTCAGAGACTGTTGAAGTGATAATCTCACTTTTAACAGCAGTAGCTTCTTCTGCCGGTGTAGAAAAAAATATTTTCTTCCTTTGGACTAATTCATTCCAAATTAAGAAATCGTTTGGGACCTGAAAAAGTAGGAAAGCTTGTTTTTCTTTTCCAAATTATGAACAAACAGGAAAATGAAGGTGAAGACAACTGAGTTAGCTGCAGAAGCCAATATTTTAGGTTTCTCATGTTAACCTGGCTGACATAGTCGATTAAATTTTTGTTTGTTTTTTAAAAAAACATTTCATTTAACTATTTTAGTTAAAAACAATTAACAAAAACAAACCTGATTTTAAAAAAACTTAATGTTTAACTAAAATAAACATGAATTTTTGAGTTTAACAAAAACGTATGTTTGCTGCTGAAGAAAAAAATCCAGAATACATAACGTCATTGTTTTCATTAAATATAAGAACATAAGAACGGCCATACTGGGTCAGACTAAAGGTCCATCAAGCCCAGTATCCTGTCCTCTGACAGGGGCCAATGGCAGGTGCCCCAGAGGGAATGAACAGACAGGTTATCATCTAGTGATCGATGCCCTGTCACCCAATCC
The DNA here is from genome assembly GCF_965152275.1 of Natator depressus. Classification (NCBI taxonomy): domain Eukaryota; kingdom Metazoa; phylum Chordata; order Testudines; family Cheloniidae; genus Natator; species Natator depressus. Next base: position 212,363 of record NC_134236.1, on the reverse strand, counting down.
CAGCTTCTGGCAAACAAAACAGTTTAAATATCTGTCTGGTAACGTTCTCCTCCTAATATAGCATGGCAAGAAAATCCTCCAAATATTAATGATTAACCTGTTGAATTAGAGAGAGTTCGCCTCCCAATGACTTCATAAATACCTGCTTCAATTACCTTTGGTAAATGAAATAACCAATCATTCATTTTCTCATATAGCTGTAAAACTAATCTGAAAAGTTTTCAAAAGAAATAACTTTAAAAATGTATAGTGTGTACCTTCTAAAAACGAAACCTAGATCTCCGAGTTGTGAAGAATACGTATTAAGCTTATAACAACCAACAAGAATGTACTTTTATGCAGAAATCCATCATTAAATGGAGTCTTCCTGAGTAGTGATTTAAATCATGATTTAAGTTTGATTTGAATCAAATCCACCCTGCTGAACACTGTTTGAATCTTGCAGAAGTATTTGTAATTAACAACCATCAACAATTCCAGTACAGTTATGTGTCTGATAAGATGTTAATCAAGGTGCTTACAGATGCACAAGGATAAAGAGGGGTCAGCCTCAGCACCAAATGTCCATGTGCTGTGTGTGGAAAAGTGTATTCCCGCTGCTAAAACTCTATTACAGGTTTCAGAGTAGCAGCCATGTGAGTCTGAGCAGCCGTATCCACAAAAAGATCCACAGGAGGACTTGTGGCACCTTAGAGACTAACAAATTTATTTGAGTATAAGCTTTCATGAGCTACAGCTCACTTCATCAGATGCATGCATCCGATGAAGTGAGCTGTAGCTCATGAAAGCTTATGCTCAAATAAATTTGTCTGTCTCTAACCTATGTTAGGAAACTGACCTAGCAGAAGTTTGCTTGACTAGGGATTGGTCCTGTGCTTTGAGCTGCTGAAACCAGAAGAGCATCTGCCTAGATGCTAACATTTAAACTTTTTTCAATGACAATTCAGGCATTCAAATATTATAATATTGCAAGGCATTGAAAATTATGTGAGTCTAGACAGAGCTTGAGCATGACATGAGAGCCAGGTGCATGCACAGATCACCTCAGAAAGGGCCTACCCATAGAAACATCTTAATTAATTAGCCTCTCACAGTTTGTATAGCAACTTCCACCTTCTCTGTATGTGTATCAATCTATATACCTTCTTATTATTCGTTCCATTCTATGCAGCCGACGAAGTGAGCTGTAGCTCACGGAAGCTTATGCTCTAATAAACTGTTAGTCTCTAAGGTGGCACAAGTCCTCCTGTTCTTTTTGCGGATACAGACTAACACGGCTGCTACTCTGAAACCTAACATAGACTGTTAATATAGATAATAACATAGTGCCTAGGAGCCCTAGTCGTGGTCCAGGACCCCAGCGTGCTCGGTCCTGTACAAACACAGAACAAAACATGCTCCCCTACCCCTGAGAGTTTACAACCTAAGTTTAGGGAAGAGACACCAGATGGACGCAGACCCACGGACGTGGAATACAAGGCAACGCGATGACAGGCTACGGTCTCCATTTACCCGCTTTGTGGTTTGCGCCTTCTCCACCCGCAGGGACAAGCTGCCCCTCTCCGGCCGAGAGCCCGCCAGTAACTCGAGCTGGGCTCCCCCGGGCACGGAGACACCCTGCCCTAGAGAGCTCACGGCCCAGTCTGAAACAAGGCGCAACGAGTCAGTGGGGCACAGAGGGCGGAGCTGCGGGACGCGCTCAGCCGGGGCTGCCACTTGGCCCCGGGGCCCAGGGGCCGGAGGGGGCGGCCGGCGCAGAGCACAGCGCGGGGCGGGGGGGGGGCAGCCGAGCGGGCTGAGGCCGGGGGGTGTCCGGGCAGAGGGGGCGGGCCGCAGGCACTTACCGAACAGCCACCGCTCCACATGGCGCGCGCCCAACTAGCGCCTCATCGCTGTGCGCCCCTCACAAACAAACATCAGCGATCTTCACCCACGTGACCCAAACAGGCTCGTGGTGACATCATCTCGGCGCGCCTCAGGCATGGCGTCAAACCCTCCACAAGAGCGGCCGTTTCCGAGAGTGCCACGCCCCCTCCCACTCTGGCGGGCCAGGCCCCGCCCCCGGGCAGGAGCAGGAGTCACTGTGCGGGTGTGACCGCAGCCCGAGGCGGCGCGCGCCCGGGGGCCGCTTCCCCTGCCCGGGGGCCCCTTACCCCGCCCTCTGATGCCAGCCCCACATCCCCCCTTGCCGTAGTCCGTTGGCTCCCGGCGGTGGCGTCAAACACGGGCTTCATGCCTTTGTCTTGGGGCCCTTCCTAGCCCAGCCCCAGGAAAACCAGTCTCCTCGGAGGCACCTCTGCTGTGAGCCCTTCAGAAGCCAGCTAGCTGCCAGGCCCAGGCAGGTGGCCAGCTGTGAGTATTGCTCACTGAGCCTACGTTACTACTGGCAGCTGGAGTGGCGTTATGGGAGCTGGAGAGAGAGGCTGCCTGTGCAGTCTCCTCCTAATCATGAACTACGACTGAATCCTCTTCTGAGCCATCTCAATGACAAGGCCACCGGTTCCTTCTGGCTCATTTGACTGCTCCCCCTCCACAACTAGGGCACCACCTGCCGAAACAAGCTCAGGAAATATCTTTTGAGTAGCCATCAAACTCTCACCATAATGGTCCTGCATTCCCATTTGTGTCCTTTAGGGTGTGTCTCGCCTAGATTATAAACCCAGAAAGGACCATTGTAATCATCTAGTTTGATTTAGAAGTGTGTTGTTAGAACATAGAATCATATAGGACTGGAAGGGACCTCAAAAGGTCATCTAGTCCAGTCCCTGGCACTCCTGGTAGGACTAAGTTATCTACACCAGGGGTCTCAAACTCAATTTACCTTAGGGCCAGTGCCAGTCCTCAAATCCTCCCAGTGGGCCAATAATGTCACTCATGCTGCCCAGAACCTGCCCCCCCCAAACTCCGCCCCCCACCTGCCTAAGGCTCTGGGATAGAGTAACCAGATGTCCCATTTTCATAGGGACAGTCCTGTTTTTTGGGACTCTCTCTTATGTAGGTGCCCATTACCCCCCACCCCCTGTCCCGTTTTTTCACAGTTGCTGGTCATCCTACTCTGGGAGGGAGTTTGGGTGAGGGAGGAGGTCTGGGGTAGGGGATTGGGGTGCAGGGTGAAAGCTCCAGAAGGGAGTTTGGGTGCAGAAGGGGTGAGAGGTTGGACTCTGGGAGGGAGTCTGGGTGGGAGAGGAGGTCTGGAGTGCAGGCTCTGGGATGGAGTTTGGATGCTGGGTGCAGGCTCTGGGCTGGGGCAGGGGATGCGGGAGGCAGGAGGATGGGGTGGGGTTGCAGGCTCTGGGAGGGAGCCTGGGGGCGTGAGGGTTGTGTGGGAAAGGGGAGGGGGTGCAGGCTCCAGGAGGGGGTTGGGGTGTGTGGCGCTTACATGGGGCTCCAAAGCAGGGTGGGCAGGGTTGGGGGGGCCTCCACACGCTGCTGCACCACCCCCACAGCTTCCCATTGGCCGCAGAAGTGCTCGGGGCAGGGGCAGCACGCGGAGGCACAGCCCTGCCCCGTCCTGGGGCCACAGGGAGTGGCTGGTAGACACATGGAGCGAGCAGACAAAAGCCGCTCAGCTCCACTGCGCTGCCGGTGGTGAGTGGGGCCCTGGGTCATTTTAAATCACCTGGGGCGGAGTGCCCCGGGGCGGCAGGCAGGGCCAAGGGAGAGACCCGGCTCCAAAATTGCTGGAGCCACGTGGGCCACATTGGAGAGGTTCTGAAGCCGCAGATGGCCTGTGGGCCGGGAGTTTGAGACCTCTGATTTAGACCATCCCTGACAGGTGTTTGTGGGGGAGAGATAGCTCAGTGGTTTGAGCATTGGCCTGCTAAACCCAGGGTTGTGAGTTCAATCCTTGAGGGGGCCATTTAGGGATCTGGGGCAAAAATTGGGGATTGGTCCTGCTTTGAGCAGGGGGTTGGACTAGATGACCTCCTGAGGTCCCTTCCAACCCTGATATTCTATGATTCTATGAATCTCCATCATTGGAGATTTTTAAGAGCAGACTAGACAACCTCCCTAGGCACTTTATTACATTGCTTAACCACCCTGACAGTTAGGAAGTTTTTCCTAGTGTCCAGCCTAAACCTCCCATGCTAGCTAATGTGTTATAGAAGGCTAGTTTAATGGCTGAAGCACAAGCCTAAGGTTTGAGAGACTTGGGATCAATTTCCTGCTCTACCAGAGACTTCCTGTGTAACCTTGAGCAAGTCACTTAGCCTATCTGTGCCTCAGTTCCCCATTTGTAAATGGGGATAATAATACTTTTGTATTTCATGGTGGTGTTGTGAGGATAAAGATGGTGAAGTTCTCAGATACTGTAATAATAGGAGCCAGCCATACAAGAACCTTAGAAAAAAGCCTAGTGTAAACAAGGCAGTGAAAACTTTAACGGGTGGTAAGTTGGTTGCCTTAAAACCAAAGAAGAAGTTCCAACATATTAGCTAACATACATCTTTAAATCCTAGTTAGACAAAGTCTAGCATTCACACATTGGTAAACTGAGGAGAGTCTAGAGGTTGTTTTAGGAGTTGTGCCGATAAGTCCATTTGTATTAAGTCAACCGTTTATACTTCCACTTTCTTCTTTCAGCATTAAATGGACAAGTGAAAAATTTTCAGCCTCTCCTCATTGCCTTGGTCTCCTTGTCTGTTTCCTTCACTCTGATTTTTCTCTCTAGAACTCTAATCTCCTTTCCCCTTCTTTAGGATTTTTTCCCCTTCAGATTAATTCTCAATAAATATTTATCTTTTGTATTTGGGATAAAAAAAGATGATGCTGTCTCATCATACGGTGATAACACTCTTTCCATTCCACTAGTATTTTTGGATGGCGTTAAACGGAGGTTAGACATTTTAAAATCAGCAAGTCCAGATAACTTGCTTCCAAGAGTTTTAAAAGCGCTTGCTGAGGAGCTCGCTGGACCATTACTGTTGATTTTCAATCAGTCTGTAAGCACTGGAGAAGTTCCAGACGATTGGAAGAAAGCTAATTTTTTAAAAGGGTAAATGGGATGACCCAGGTAATTAAGAGACTGTCAGCCTGACACTGATCCCAGGCAAGATAATGGAGGGGCTGATATGGGACTCGATTGATAAAGAACTAAGGGAGGGTAATGTAACTAATGCAAATCAACATGGGTTTATGGAAAATAAATCCTGTCAAATTAACTAGATATCTTTTTTTGACGAGATTACAAATTTGGTTGATAAACATAATAGTGCTTACATAATATAATAACAGGTTTCAGAGTAACAGCCATGTTAGTCTGTATTCGCAAAAAGAAAAGGAGTACTTGTGGCACCTTAGAGACTAACCAATTTATTTGAGCATGAGCTTTTGTGAGCTACAGCTCACTTCATCGGATAGGCATCATCTGTAAGGGCTTGACTTGCTATTGCACAACATTTTGACTAGAAAATTAGAACTATATAAAATGAAACTGGCACACATTAAACGGATTAAAAACTGGCTAACTGATAGGTCTCAACAGGTAACTGTAAACAGGGAATTGTCATCAAACAGATCTGTTTCCATGGGGCCCTTATGGGATTGGTTCTTGGACCTACACTATTTAACATTTTTATTAATGACCTGAAAGAAAATATAAAAATTGGGGAAATGGTAAATAATGAAGAGAGCAGGTCACTGATTCAGAGCAGTCTAGATCACTTGGTAAACAGCACAGGAAAACAATATGTTTTAATACAGCTAAATGTAATATATGCATCTTGGAACAAAGAATGTAGGCCATATGTACAGGATGGGAGACTATCCTGGGAAGCAGTGACTTTGACAAAGATTTGGGGGTTATAGTGGATAATCAGCTAAACATGAGCTCTCAGTGTGATGCTGTGGCCAAAAGAGCTAATGTGATTCTGGAATGCATAAATTGGGGAATTTCGAGTAGGGGTAGAGAGGTTATTTTATGTCTGTATTTTGCACTAGTATGACCACTATTGGAATCCTGTGTCTCTTTCTGGTGCCCACAATTCAAGAAGGATGTTAATAAATTGGAGTGAGTTCAGAGAAGAACCACGACAATGATTAAAGGAGTAGAAAACATGCCTCATAGTTATAGATTCAAGGAACTCAATCTATTTATTGTAACAAAGAGAAAGCTAAGGGGTGATTACAGTCTAAGTATAGATCTCTATCATATATGGATAACAAATATTTAACAATGGGCTCTTCAGTCTATCAGAGAAAGGCATACCATGATCTAATGGCCGGACGTTAAAGATAAACAAGTTCAGACTGGAAATAAGGTGTACATTTTTAACAAGTTAAGTCCAAAGCAGACTGTGAAGAGTTAGAAAGGGATCTCACAAAACTGGGTGACTGGGCAAGAAAATGGCAGATTAAATTCAATATTCATAAATGCAAAGTAATGCACATTGGAAAACAATCTCAATTATACATACAAAATTATGGGGTCTAAATGAGTTGTTACCACCCAGGGGAAAGATCTTGGAGTTATTTATGATAGTTCTCTGAAAACATCTGCTCAATGTGCAATGGTAGTCAAAAAATCTAACAGAATCCTAGAAACCATTAGGAAAGAGATAACAAGCCAGAAAATATCATAATGCCACTATATAAATCACTGTGCTCCCACACCTTGAATAAGGCATGCAGTTCTGTTCGCCTCATCTCAAAAAAGATATATTAGAATTGGAAAAAGTACAGAGAAGGGCAACAAAAACGATTAGGAGCATAGATCAGCTTCTATACGAGGAGGGATTAAAAAAACTTGGACTGTTCAGCTTGGAAAAGAGATGACTGAGGTGATATATTATAGAGCTTTGTAAAAGCAGGAATGGTGTGGAGAAAGTAAATAAGGACGTGTTATTTACCCATTCACATAAAACAAGAACCAGGTGTCACCCAATGAAATGAATAGGCTGGGTTAAAACAAATGGAAGTACTTCTTTACACAACACACAGTCAACCTGTGGAACTCATTGCCAGGAGATGCTGTGAAGGGCAAAAGTATAACTGAGTTTAAAAAAAAAATAGATAAGTTATAGAGGATCGGTCCAACCGTGGCTACTAGCCAAGATGATAAAGGATGTAATCCATGCTCTGGGTGTCCCTAAACCTCTGACCGCTAGAAGCAGGGACTGGATAATAGGGTCACTGAATACATTGCCCTATTCTGTTCACTCCCTCTGAAGCGTCTGGCAGTGGGCATGGGCATCCGCCGAAGACAGGGTACTGCTCTAGATGGACCATCAGTCTGACCCCGTATGGCCGTTCTTATGTAGATGATCACAAGGATCCCTCTTGGTCTTAGACTCTTTGAATGAACGTATCCTTCTCTCCCCTTTCTGCGCTGACTCCTCTCCTCCCCGATCTTTCATGGAACTCCTCCTTCCCTTTCCTCTCACGTCTGCTTTCTTCCCCTTCCCCAATCTCACCTTCCCGTCTTCTCTCTTTCCGCAGGCAGCAATCACTGGTGGCCAGTAAAGCCACCGGACCCCCTTGCAGTCAAGGCCCCGCTGCTCGGGCATCCGCTGGAGGGGTGACCCCACAGCTGTATTCTCGCCGCTGCCCCGAAGACACGAAGCTCTCTTCGTGCTGGGCTCCCACACGGCCACGTTAACCGTCGCTCACGCCGGGCGCCCGCGGCCCCCCATCCCGCCGCAGGCTGTTGCGCTGGGAGGCGACAGGCGGTTCTGCGGGCCCGCGCGGCCGCGCCGGGAGGCTCGTGGGAGAAAGGCGGGGGCGCTGGGCACTGCCGGGGCGGCGGGGAGCCCTTGTCGACAAGCAGAGCCTGGGAGTGAGTCACGCCCCCGCCCGAAGCGCTGTTCGATCTGTTCCGGAAGCGGAAGCGGAAGCGGCGTTAGCAAGATGGCGGCGGCGGAGCGGGCGGACCGGAAGCGCTGTTCGATCTGTCCCGGAAGCGGAAGCGGTGTTAGCAAGATGGCGGCGGCGGCGGAGCAGGCGGTGGCGGGAGCCGGCTCGGAGTCTTGCGCCCCGCCGGTGTGCGTGCTGGTGCTGGGCATGGCGGGCTCTGGGAAAACCACCCTGGTGCAGGTGATGAGCTTAGAGCCGGGGTAGGGGCCCCGCTCCCGGGCCGGGGGGCAGGGGGCTGAGGGGGGCGGGGAAGCAAGGTCTCTCCTGTCCTTTGATCTCTCCCTCTCCTCCTCTTCCTCCTCCTCAGAGGCTCACGGCCCATTTGCACAGCCAGAATTCCCCGCCCTATGTCGTCAACCTGGACCCTGCTGTGCGCGAGCTGCCTTTTGCAGCCAACATCGGTGAGTAGCTCGCGCTGCGCGCTCTGGCTCCTGGGGCAGATGCGCTTTTGTCAATCTCTGTTGATGCCCTTTCATGCAACCCTGTTATAGGAAGTGCTGAGTCAGAGCAGATAACTGGTGGTTTAATATACAGACTCCTCTGACTACTAAGCCTATTTGTTCATCCCAGTCACGTTTCTAAGGCAAGTCTCACACCTCCCAGTTCATAATGTCACATGCAGTTGAGGGTTGAGCAGAATGAGCTATTTCTCTTTTTCCCTTACCCATGAAAGATTTATCTAGTAGTGCTGTCTCTGTGCCTGGTCCTGATTGAGAGGGCTCTGGGTTGTAGGCAGGTTGTGATGAATACTGGGTTTTGCTAGTTTCCCTTTAAAATCATAGATACAAAACTTACTAGATGTGCAATTCACTGTATTCTCAATACGTTCGTAGTTTCTGTATATCTTTGTTCAGAAATGGGAAGTTGGATGCTGTGAGGTAGTTGGCTAGGTGGGTTGTTGGAAGAGTCTGAATGCTAATGTGGGAGTTTATTTAGGGTAGACTAATGCGGTATAACTAGGGAGAAAAGGGTTTATTTTTTTGCATTGCACAAGCAACTAAGGGCTTGAGTCAGGATTGGAGCCCCATTGTTCTGGGCATAGTACAGATGCTCAGGTAAACAGCCCCTGATTTGGAAAGTTTGCTGTCTAATTTGGAAGAAGCTGTAACAAACAATGGAGAGAATGAGGAATGAAGGACAAAAGTAGTAGTAATATGAGGTGGTTCTGAAGCATTTGAAAGCTTTCTCTTTTATTTATAAATAAAAGAGATCGGCAGTTGCCACTTAGTTTAGCCATTTTCAATTTGTGACTTCCTTTGTGCATCACAGAAGGAGTCTTGAGGGAGGAAGCTGAAGGACAAGACTAATAGCCTTTCAGAATAGTTTAGAGAAGAGCATTCTATTTTTAAGGGTTGGTGTGCAAGGAAGTGCAAAGAAATTGCAGAAGGGGACAAATGAGTGAACAAGATTTTCAACTTTGAAACTGGAAAAGTAAAAAATATAAACTGCCCATCAAGAAGCACTCGATAAGTGGAGGTTATTTCAGTTTGGGATGCCCTTCATTTGTGATATTCAGATTGGATTAAACAGAGCATTGGAGGATGCTTTAGTCCCAGGTTGCCCTCTACAGTGTAAGGGAGTGAAGCTTTCAGACTTCCTTTTCCTGGTTCGGGTAAGGGAATGCTACATAACAGCTCTGTCTTCTATTTCAGTCTGTTTTAATCACTGGGAACAACCATGTTCTAGCTTAGGCATATGGACTACATGTTGTTTCCGTAGCACTCAGAACTGGGCAGGCACCTTCCAGAGAGATAATTGATGTTGCTGGCCTGAAGAATTTAAAATCTAAATAGATTTAAGTGAACCAAAAAAACCACATAAGTTATGAAAGAAAAAAAAATCAAAAGTTTAGGTGGGTGGGGGAAGGATGCCCATGGTTCCAGTGAAAGCAAGTGGCTGCTTAGATAGATGTGTCTTGACCAATTGTGTTGTATCGTATTTACTTATTTAAAAAGTAAATTTTTGGGTGGCTCTTGGGGTTTAATTTTTACTTTCTGCACAGCACATAAACTCTTTGACACAAAATATTATTGAGGCTAATAGATTAGGATTCATTCAAAAAAGAATTATATCTATATGAATAATTTGCACATTCAAAATCACACTAGGACTAAAAAGGGATGGAAACTTTCTTACTTCAGGGCATAAAACAACCACCAGCTGTCTGAGGTTAGGAAGAAACTTCCCCTTGTGCATATTATTCCATAACTGTCAACTATGGGGTGTCATGCATCTTTCTGTAAAGTATCCGGTATTGACTACAGGCAGATGTGGGTGACTGGACTAAAATAAACTACTGGTCTGATCCATCCTGGTAATTCCTATATTTCTGTGAAATGGGAAGGGGATGATACTGTGGTAACAAAAGAATGTGAACTGGAGAGTACAGAGGGGTGGATGGTGGGTGGCTGAAAAATGAAAGGCTAGAAAACGAGAGTGAGAAACACAGTGGGCAATGGGAGGGAGTGTTGATAGTGAAGTATTTGCAGTGCTAGATGAGGGGTGGATTTAGAGGATTACAAGCAAACAGTGCTGTAGAGAACTATAAATTATTGCTTTACAGCAGCGGTTCTCAAACTGTGGGTCGGGACCCCGTTTTAATGGGGTCATCAGGACTGGCTTAGACTTTCCGGGGTCCAGGGCTAAAGCCGAAGCCCAAGTCCCACTGCCCGGGGCTGAAGCCAAAACTCGAGGACTTCAGCCCTTGGCACTGGGGCTCAGGTTACAGTCCCCCTGACTGGGGCTGAAGCCTCTGGGCTTTGCCCCTCACCCCCACAGGGGTGGGTGTGGAACTTGGGTTGGGCTCAAGCTTCAGTTCCTCCTCCTGGGTTTGTGCAGTAGTTTTTGTTGTCAGAAGGGGGTCATGGTGCAATGAAGTATGAGAATCCCGCTTTACAGCCGTCAAGAGTGTTGGATTCTTCACTGTTCAGATAAATGCACATGTTCTGTTCACCATCGTATTTGGATCTAGCCCTGCTGAAAGCAAATCTAATCCAAACGGTCATTGTCAAACATGATACACGAGACCTCCAAATAGTTTACAATGTGACGTTTTACAAGTATGGTGGGGGTGGCTAGTGTCGATGAAGCATTAAAGTCCTCTGTGAAACTAGTCCTACATGTACTGGCTTCCTTCATTGAGGCAGGGAGGGGAGGGGGAATGCTTACACCTGGAGAGCTGTCTTTCCCCTCTCATCACATTATTATAATTTATTCAGTTGTTACTTTATCACTTTATTCTTTTCTAGATATCAGAGACACAGTGAAGTACAAAGAAGTCATGAAACAGTATCCTTTTCCTTTGCTTAAGATCACCTCTGCATATTCAACTCCTACAGACACAGACGACCATCTCTGTACACTGGGGAAAACAGAGAGGATTGGTTTGGGGTTGCTCATGGGTAAAATGTAGCCAGAGACCGTGAGAATTTAACACAGGATACTGGTTGGGCTGGGTAGGTTGGAAAATGAGGGCTTTGGTTTGCTTGTTGGCTGCTCCTGGGATGTGAAGTTAGAATGAAAATGTGTAATAAGGCCATCATGCCACTTAGATCATTTGTTTCCTTCCTGTAGTAATGTCTGCCACAGCCCTACTGTTGTAGTGTTTGGGGAATGAAGATTTACATTTTATGCCCAGTCAGTTCTCTGCCCTCTCAAAAGCAACAGGGATAGGAGCAGGTATTCGCTTCTTTGGTCATGCCAGCCTGCAAACCCAATTCTGTGTGTCCAAGGGAAAAAAAACAACCCCCACCAAACACCCTCCTACTTCTCCATAGTGAGGGAGACTAAAGGATCAATTTTTGCAGGATTTAAGCAGTGGGTTTTTTAAAGAAGTTTCTATCCCTTGTAGTTTAGAAGAGTAACTTTCCATATTGTTTACGGAACATAGGCTGAAACGCTGCTATCTTCTTGAATGTTTAGGCCACGGTTCTAGAGTCTCTTGCAGTGCAGTGATTTTTTTCAAGCAGCAGCAGCAGAGTGAAATTAACACGAGTGGAGCTATTTGCTTGGAAGGAGGAATTAAAACTAGAGTATGGAGGGGAGAGAGTGCCCCTGCAGTACCACAGTGGCCTGATCTGAAGGGGTGTTTGGGAAGAGGTAAAACAGCTGCTTCTTTCCAGAAACAAGAATGGAAAGTGTGGAGAGGGCTTCAGATTTCTCTCCCACTGGTCAATAGTTGATGTAAAAGACGGAGTCCCTGTGCAGGGTCCAGAGCTGGCACCCTGGTAAGAATATGAAAGTCTGGCTTTCATAAATGAAAATGAAGCAAGGCTTTTGATGTGGATTATTTAACATTTGTACATAGTGCATGTGTGGATAACAAGTACTTGAGGTTAGACTCCTAGCTATTGTTTAGGTGTGACTAGTAGTTTTGGTGGGGTATGTGGTTAGTGATTAAGATTTAATTTCAGAAAGGGGGACTACACAAAAATGAAGAAGTTAGTGAAACAGAAATTAAAAGGTACGGTGCCAAAAGTGAAATCCCTGCAAGCTGCATAGAAACATTTTAAAGACACCATAATAGAGACTCAATTTAAATGTATACTCCAAATTAAAAAATGTAGTAAGAGAACCAAAAAAGTGCCACCATGACTAAACAACAAAGTAAAAGAAGCAGTGAGAGACAAAAAGGCATCCTTTAAAAAGTGGAAGTTAAATCCTAGTGAGGAAAATAGAAAGGAGCATAAATTCTGGCAAATGAAGTGTAAAAATATAATTTGGAAGGCCAAAAAAGAATTTGAAAAACAGCTAGCCAAAGACTCAAAAAGTAATAGCAAAATTTTACTTTTAGCAGGAAGCCTGCTAAAAAACCAGTGGGGCCATTGGACAATCAAGAGGCTAAAGGAGCACTCAAGGAAGATAAGGCTATTGTGGAGAAACTAAATGAATTCTTTGCATTTGTCTTCACAGCTGAGGATTTGTGGGAGATTCCCAAAGCTGAGCCATTCTCTTTAGATGACAAATCTGAGGAAGTGTCCCAGGTTGAGGTGTCATTAGAGGAGGGTTTGGAACAAATTGGTAAACTAAACAGTAATAAATCACCAGGATGAGATGGTATTCACCAAGAGTTCTGAAGGAACTCAAATGTAAAATTGCAGAACTACTAACTGTAGTTTGTAACCTATCATTTAAATCATCTTCTGTACCAAATAACTAGCAATGACAAAGGCTGCGAGTCTGTCACGGATTCTGTGACTGATGCAGCAGCTGGTGCTGGTTCAGGGGCTGCCCCTGGGCCAGCAGCAGCAGTCTGGGTGTGTGGGAGGGGACTCAGAGCTAGGAGCAGGGGGTTGGAGGCTGCGGGGGGACAGGACGCTTACCTCGGGGTCAGGGGCTCCCTAACTCCCACTGACATGGCCCCCCTGCAGCTCCTAGGCAATGGAGGGCTTGGGGGGGATCTCTATGCTGTCCACATCTGCAGGCTCCGCCCCTGCAGCACCCATTGGCTGCGGTTCCCAGCCAATGGGATCTGCCGCAGCTGGTGCTTTTTGTGGGAATAGTGGAGCTCCTGCCCTGCTCCCTCTGCTGCCTAGGAGCTGCAGGGATGTGGAGCCGCGTAGGAAGCCCCTGCCAGTCCATTCCCCCTTCCCCACTCCCAGCACCAACGGGGGTCCTATGCCACCCGGCCTGGTCCCTCCCCTCCCTCCCCAAACATCTGTGGCTCTCTCCCGCCCCCCTGGGCAAACTGGTTGAAACTATAGTGAAGAACAAAATTGTCAGACATAGATGAACATTTTTGTTTGGGAAGAGTCAACATGGTTTTTGTAAAAGGAAATCATGCCACACCAATATATTAGAATTTTTTGAGGGTGTCAACAAGCATGTGGACAAGGGGGATCCAGTGGATATAGTGTACTTAGATTTTCAGAAAGCCTTTGACAAGGTCCCTCACCAAAGGCTCTTAAACAAAGTAAGCTGTCTTGGGATAAGAGGGAGGTCCTCTCATGGATTAGTAACTGATTTAAAAGATATGAAACAAAGGGTAGGAATGAATTATCAGTTTTCCGAGTGGAGAGAGGTAAATAATGGTGTCCCCCAGGGGTCTGTACGGGGATCAGTCCTATTCAAAATATTCATAAAATTATCTGGAAAAAGGGGTAAACAGTGAGGTGGCAAAATTTGCAGATGATACAAAACTACTCAGGATAGTTAAGTCCCAAGCAGACTGCAAAGAGCTACAAAAGGTTTTCACAAAACTGGGTGACCGGGCAACAAAATGGCAGATGAAATTCAGTGTTGATAAATGCAAAGTAATGCACTTTGGAAAACATAATCCCAACTATACATATAAAATGAGGGGTTCTAAATTAGCTGTTACCACTCAAGAAAGAGATCTTGGGGTTGTGGATAGTTCTGAAAACCTCCTCTCAATGTGCAGCGACAGTCAAAAAAGTGAACAGAATGTTGGGAATCATTAAGAAAGGGATAGATAATAGGACAGAAAATATCATATTGCCTCTATATAAATCCATGGTACACCCACATCTTGAATACTGTGGGCAGATGTGGTCATCCCATCTCATAAAAGATATATTGGAATTGGAAAAGGTTTAGAAAAGGGCAAAAACAATTATTAGGGGTATGGAACGGCTTCCATATGAGGAGAGATTAATAAGAATGGGACTTTTCATCTTGGAAAAGAGATGAGTAAGGGGGGATATGATAGATGTCTATAAAATCATGACTATTTTGGAGAAAGTAAATAAGGAATGTTATTTGCTTCTCATAACACAAGAACTTGGGTCACCAAATGAAATTAATAGGCCACAGGCTTAAAACAAAAGGAAGTATTTTTTCACAAACACACAGTCTACCTGTGGAACTCCTTGCCAGAGGATGTAGGCCAAGGCTATAACAGAGAATTAGATAACTTCGTGGAGGATAGGTCCATCAATGGCTATTAGCCAGGATAGGCAGGGATGGTGTCCCTAGCCTCTGTTTGCTAAAAGCTGGGAATGAGCGACAGGGGATGGATCACTTGATGATTGTTTGTTCTGTTCATTCCCTCTGGGGCACCTGGCATTGGCCACTGTGGGAAGACAGGATACTGGGCTAGATGGACCTTTGGTCTGACCCAGTCTGGCCGTTTTTATGTTATGTTCTTCAGATGGAAATTGGGATTTAGGTGCAAGGAGAGGGTTATAGCTGTCTCTACAGCATCCAACATTGACCACTGCTGGAGACTGAACACCTGACTTGATGGGCTTTTTATTATTTGCCTGATCTTTTATTATGGATATTTGATCTCTGGGAAGAATGGTGTTATGAAATAGTGTAGGTATCGATGAGTTAGAGTTAGTGCTTGTAGCGTACAGTATAGCGGACTGCCCGGTCTGCTATAGTTAACTTTTATACTAGCTTTCAGTTTGAAGTTTGACTCTCAAGTGCTCTAAAATCTGCACAATTACTTGAATAGCCTTGAACATTTTTGTGCCTCATGGGGGCGTGGGACAGGGTTAGTGATCCAGATTTTTGGTCATTTCACAAAGCGGTTCCTCACCTACAGCTTCCCTCCCACCCAAAAAGACCAAAAACAGATTTTAGGGTTCATGAATTCTGCCATTGTATTTTTGTGTACAGATAAGGATCAAACTAGGGCTGAGATCATAACACCAGGGTCTCAGTCACTCAGGAGTTACCTCTGCCAAGTGCATGATACCCGTAGCCTTTTGGGGGACCAAAAAATCAGAGCATTTATATCTCATTGTAGGCATGTGCCTAATGCTCATGAACTAAATGGATTATGCTGAACATACGTGGACCGAGGAGCAAAAGGAGTTTGAAGCAAGGAAAATTTCACTGCACCTCAAAAGAATAAGCAGTAGTCTTTGATCCCAGCACACTCAGCCAGTGTCAATTTGAGTTCAGTCTAGGCCAGAAAACTCAAAGATCTGAAGACATTTTGCTAAAATCTAATTCTTTCAGGGTTTTTTTTTTTTTCATTTGGGGGGGAATGTAATCAAAGTATATATGAATGGAAAAAAGACCTATGGATGCTTGTTGGGAGAAGGAATGGGGGAAAGGTTTGGGGGGAAGGGCATAAATGGGGATAGGTGGAATGGGAAGAGTTGAGGGGCTCGGGAGAGGGTGGGGAGGTGGCCCACTTGGAAGGAACCTGGGGAAGAATGAGACAGGGGTTCCTGTCGGCTCCAAGGAGGAACTTCTTGCATGGTAATGGCTTCTGCAGCTTTAATTAATGGCTTAATGACATGGGAAGGGCAGAGTGAGCTGGAACCAATGGGAAGGCAAAATGTTTCAGGAAATGGTTGGGAAGAGCTTGGAGAAGGAGAGAGACTTTGGATTTTTAATGCTTAAAATTACTGTAACAATGATGTAACAACTGTTAAGATTTTGGGACATAGACCATGTACAAGATTTCTCTGACTGACCCTGTTAGCAGCTACACACTTCAAACATTTCTAAGCATGGCTGTTGTCCCCATTCCACTGTAACAAAATGGACAGAAGAGTGGTTAGGAAACTGTAACAGGGTGCATGACCCGCCCCTCTTCCTGCGGCCCGCTTGCCCTCCCAGTAAGGCTCAGAGAGGCTTCAGGGCTGTGCAACACCCGTGTCTTTATTAACTTAACTTCGTCCCACCACCAGTGTCCATCTATGTACAAGTTTTGCAGGATTAATCTCCTTTACAGGCAGAGCCAGCCTTCAGCTACGAGGCCTCCAGTTCCCTCCCTGGCTGACTTCTCCCTGGCTGCTCCCTGCCTTCTGGCTCCCTCCCAGTCTTTATAGCCCTTGGTTTGTCAGGCCAGCAGGTGTTGCCAATCCTCAGGCCGGCATCAGGCCTTTTCCATCAGCCCCAATCTGTTTCCCCTGATTGGAGCTGACTGTGCAGGGGCTAATTAGGTGCTTTTGCACCAGCACCCTGCTACAGAAACGCAAAGCAAGTGTGTAGCCTAGTGAAGAGACCACTGGACTGGGACAGTTCCTGGCCTGCTGGGTGATGTTGGGCAAGTCACTTCACTGCTCTGTGTCTCAGTTTCCCATATGAAAAATGGGGTAATGATGTAAAGTTCTTTACAATGTACTGATGAAAACACTGTCCTTTCCTATTGTTTATTTGGTTACATCACCTAGGAAATTAGATTGTAAACTCTCCAAGGCAGGGGCTTTTTCTCTTACTTGTTACGTTTAGGTGTCTGGCATATTCTTGGACTGTGTAAACAAACAAGTAGTACCAGGTTTGGGAAAAAAGCCTATTAACATTTCTATTACCTTCTGCTTTTCTGAGCTGTGTGTGCAGATATGGTCTGGGCCCAAATGGTGGAATAGTGACTTCTCTCAATCTCTTTGCCACAAGATTTGATCAGGTACCAAGCTCTTTGTTCTTATTATATGAGGCTGTGCTGTATGTTAGTAAGAGGCAGCATGTAATTTACAAGCCAGTTTCACACTCTTCCAGATGTGGAATTGCAGAGGGCATGGTTTCACTGAGAAGAGAAGTTAGAAACTGCAGTAAAAAGTAATTGCTTTGAGGCAGGGTAAGTGCAGTCTGCTGCATTGAACCACATATCTATTAAATTGAGTTTGATCCAGGGATTTGCTGCTGTGAGACTAAAATGTCTGAGGGATACAGACTGGAAGGGAGCAAACAACTGGCACCTCTGCCCGCTCCACTTGGCAAATAGAAAGCAGCAATACTGCAGCGATGTGTTTCTCCCTAACTTCTGATGACCTGGTTTAAAGTGAGCGGGGAAAACGTTATGGAGAGATAATAGTTGTGTTTGCAGCCATGTCCCCTGATTGTTGTTGTTGTTAATCATGTTTATTATGGTAGTGCCAAAGTACCAACCAAGAATGGGAGCTCATAATGCTAGGCACTGTACAAACAGAGTAGCAGACAGTCTAAGCCCTGTATTTTCTTATCTTGTAACATTGCTTGGGAAATGTATTTTTGTGCGTGTTTCCTTCTTAAATTATTTTTTTGGATGTTTGAAGGCAATTCACCTAACCATTTTTAAGTTTGCTTAAAAATTCTGCCATTTTCAAAATTTTCCTTGAATCGTCTTTGAATCCTATAGCTAAAACAATGTGACGTTTTGAATGTTTACAGTAATACAGTTAAACATGATTAATATCTGGAACATAGTTTAGTAACAAGATAGTTGCCGTATGAAGTTTGCATGGTTTGACAAGTACATCATAAATCCTATGCAGAGTAAGAAAAACAGAGGAGAAATGAGAACACTGCAGTTTGTATATAAATTCTACAAAGCAATATGAAGCAGAGGAAAACTGGGGAAACTGCAGCTCATTAGCAAAAGTCAACATGGTTTCTGTAAAGGGAAATCATGTCTTACTAATCTATTAGAGTTCTTTGACGGGGTCAACAAACATGTGGACAAGGGGGGTACTTAGATTTCCAGAAAGCCTTTGACAAAGTCCCTCACCAAAAGCTCTTACGTAAATTAAGTTGTCATGGGATAAGAGGGAAGATCCTTTCATGGATTGAGAACTGGTTAAAAGACAGGGAACAAAGGGTAGGAATAAATGGTAAATTTTCGGAATGGAGAGGGGTAACTAGTGGTGTTCCCCAAGGGTCAGTCCTACGACCAATCCTATTCAACCTATTCATAAATGATCTGGAGAAAGAGGTAAACAGTGAGGTGGCAAAGTTTGCAGATGATACTAAACTGCTCAAGATAGTTAAGACCAAAGCAGACTGTGAAGAACTTCAAAAAGATCTCACAAAACTAAGTGATTGGGCAACAAAATGGGAAATGAAATTTAATGTGGATAAATGTAAAGTAACGCACATGGGAAAAAAATAACCCCAACTATACATACAATATGATGGGGGCTAATTTAGCCTCAACTAATCAGAAAAAAGATCTTGGAGTCATCATGGATAGTTCTCCAGTGTGCAGCAGCTGTCAAAAAAGCAAATGGGATGTTAGGAATAATTTAAAAAGGGATAGAGAATAAGACCGAGAATATCTTATTGCCCTTATATAAATCCATGATACACCCACATCTTGAATACTGTGTACAAATGTGATCTCCTTATATCAAAAAAGATATGCTGGCATTAGAAAAAGTTCAGAGAAGAGCAACTAAAATGATTAGGGGTTTGGAACGGGCCCCATATGAGGAGAGATTAAAGAGGCTAGGACTTTTCAGCGTGGAAAAGAGGAGACTAAGGGGGGATATGATAGAGGTCTATAAAATCATGAGTGGTGTGGAGAAAGGGAATAAGGAAAAGTTATTTACTTGTTCCCATAATATAAGAACTAGAGGCCACCAAATGAAATTAATGGGCAGCAGGTTTAAAACAAAAGGAAGTTCTTCTTCACTCAGAGCACAGTCAACCTGTGGAACTCCTTGCCTGAGGAGGTTGTGAAGGCTAGGACTATAACAGGGTTTAAAAGAGAACTAGATAAATTCATGGAGGTTAAGTCCATTAATCGCTATTAGCCAGGATGGGTAAGGAATGGTGTCCGTAGCCTCTGTTTGTCAGAGGGTGGAGATGGATGTCAAGAGAGAGATCACTTGATCATTACCTGTTAGGTTCACTCCCTCTGGGGCACCTGGCGTTGGTCACTGTCGGTAGACAGGATACTGGGCTGGATGGATCTTTGGTCTGACCCAGTATGGCCATTCTTATGTTCTTATTAGCTTCCGTAGGGCTGTAATATGTAGCAATAGCCAGGATATGGTAGCACTCCTAAGCCTTGAATTTTTTATTTTATTTATTTATTTTTTTAAAAAACCTCCAACAAAATACTACCTTTAAGTTAAAGATATTTAAGATGTTGCTATATCACAATGAACTTCTTTAAGATGAGGTTAAGTTTGCAGGCATATATTAGTGGTTTGAGTTTATTAACTTTCCAGAATGTTGGGTACGTTTTAACTCTAACATGTAGAAACCCAGGATATTCAGAGTTAAGACTAAAGATACAAGAAACGCAAACTTTTGAAAATTTGGAGGTTCCATGGTAAAGTAGCCAGTCTGCCTTAGCTCTACTCCCAGAGAGATGCCAGCTTCTCGTTGTGTGTAGAGTATAGAAAATGCACACCACAGAACATCAATTGTGTAATTTTCATACATACTTGTCTTTGATATTATGTGTTCTGCTTTGACACCATTCTGCTTTCTGTCCTTTTCATGTATGTGCTCTGATTTCTGGGCATCTGATGCTTGTATATGGAGACTTGCTAGCTCTGTCTAATGATACTTGAAAACTGGCTTCCATCTGGAATCACAGGACCTGATCTAGTGAAATGCTGAGGACCTTCAATGAGGCATTGAACCAAACCACATCACACAGGATGAGACTCTTAATGAAGAGTGGGAAATGATTGCCTTCCTTGTATAATGTCTCTAATTATGATATGGGCAGAGTTAAGGTTGATTTTAGTTATGCAATGGTTGAGTACTTATCCACTTTCTCTTAACAGTTAATTTCTATATTTTTTAAATGCTTGGGTTTTTAACTTTAGCATTCCTTGGTGTACATATATAGTCAAAACAACTTAATTTGAAGTTAAAGCTTATCTCTGAATAAAGAGCATAGTCTTTGCTTTGTACTGGATCTAAATTAAAAGCCTATTATTGATTCCTTTTCTTTCCAATCAGGTGATGAAGTTTATTGAAAAGCGGCAGAACACATCTCAGTGAGTAAATTCCAAAAGAATATACTATTCTGAAATCCCTCTAGGAAAGCCACTTGAAAGAGTTCCAGTACAGGGTCTTTACTTGAGGAAAGCTGTCTGAAATTATCAGTCTTGTGCTGTGAAGGATTTGTATATATCCAGGT
Source organism: Natator depressus (assembly GCF_965152275.1). Taxonomy (NCBI): domain Eukaryota; kingdom Metazoa; phylum Chordata; order Testudines; family Cheloniidae; genus Natator; species Natator depressus. The sequence goes on along the minus strand of NC_134236.1, from coordinate 191,737 downwards.
GTAGGAACTGTCTGCTACTTAGGTGTGTCGTGCTTGAGAAAAGAGCTACAGCTTGAAAAAGAACCATAAGCTTCTAGTAACCAGAGCAGAATAATTCGGAGACTCATTCTCCTGGTCTTACACTTCTCTTGTGCTTTCCCAGTACAAGACTGGTAATTTTATCTTTTTTCTTCTGTAAGGTCCATGGGATGGGGGAGGTTCAGTGCCACCTGCTTGTTGGTTTTCCCTTACCCTCAATATTGATGATATCTAAACAAAAGACTTGGAATTTGATGGATAATTAAATTAATGTCCTCTGTGATATAGTCCAAATGCTAACAGTTTGAAGTTGTTAGAGAAGGGGTCTGTTGATTGCAAAGCTCCCTTAATACAATTCATATAAGCTCCATTGTTCTACATGATGTGTAAACATAGGGAATCAGTTTTTGTTCTAAAGAGTTTACAGTCTAAGTACCTGTTATGTTGATGCTTTTGACTCTATCATTTAAATGTAATCTGCAGAGAACAGTAATGACCGTTTGCTGGCACCTTCAGTGCAGGAGATTTTTCAGGTCCTTTCCTAAGGGTATGTCTACACTGGCAAGTTTCTTGTGCCACAAGTTACACCACTTTTAATAAAACGCTGGAATTGAACTGCTGTTGCGTGTCCATGCTGTGCACCTTGTGATGCTGGAGCGCATCCACACTAGCAGCTCTTTCAATGGCAAAGACAGCAGTGCATTGTGGTAGCTAACCCACTGTGCAACTGGCTGCAGGGTGCTTTGGGAAGGGTTTGTAATGCCTCATGGGGCAGGCACAGCATCACATGATGCGGGTTTCCCAGTCCCATTGTTCAGTGGTGTGACGAAGTGGGGTTTTATTCATCTTGCTGTGTTGCATGTGAGTCTTACTGTCCTATACTAATACTGTGTGCACCTTAGTTTCCCTGGGTACTGCACCAATAGATAGGTGGTGGGAATTGGGTGTGATTTTGCTGAGGCCCGCAGGGCAGGTGAGACTGCCCAGCTATTTGCAGCTATGTAACCTGAGACCCAGGATGGGGGTGCAACCAGGTGACACCTTTGGCCGGAGAATTGAGAGGAGGAGGAGGGGCTGGAGGCTGGCAATCTGCTTGGGGGACCTGGAAGAGGGGGAATCCAGGGCATCTGGCCCAGGATTCCCAAGATGGACTTGGCTGAAAGTCACTGATGTTTGTAATAACAAGCTCTGTTCTATGCTGTGGTCCTGTCTATGAATAAACCTTCTGTTTTACCCTTGCTGAGAGACATGTCTGACTGCAGAGTTGGGGTGCAGGGCCCTCTGGCTTCCCCAGGAGCACCACCGGTGCAGACTTGCTGTGGGAAGCACACGGTGTGAAAAGGGGATGCTGAATACTCCGAGGTCAGACCCAGGAAGGTCGAAGCTGTGTAAGCTTCTTGCCCTGGAGACAGTATGCTCAGAGAGAGGAGGCTCCCCCAGAGTCCTGACTGGCTTCATATGGAGTAGTTCCAGAGCATCACCTGGTGACTCCGTGACACATGGGCATCCTACTACATTGCCTGCTTCTTTTCAGCTGAAGGGATGTGGGGGAGGAGAGGGGAGAGTGTGAGACAGGGAGTGTGTGTATGTTGGTGGGGAGAGAGACAGGATGTTTTGGGGGACAGAGTGTGTGTCAGCATGCTGTCTTGTAAGTTCAGACAGCAGCAGGAAGCAGCCAGTCCTGGGGGAGGGGAAACCCCGACATCAGCTCCAGCCTCCCTCCCTGGACTCTCTGCACAGCAATCAAATGCACTCACCTTCCTGCCTCCCTCCCTCCCTCTGTGTTCAATAGAGCATTCCACATTAATGGTTTGCTTTGTGTCCCAGAGCAGATCAGCACGCAACAGCTGTGAGAACTGTTGCTGTGAGAAACGGTGCTTTGAAAGGGGAGGGGAGTAGGTCTCTAGGGCAGCTGAATTCAAAACAATGAGCAGAGCGGTCGTTTGAGGAAAAAACTGCTTTACCGTGCAGAAATGTGCCAGTGTAGACAAGCCCTAAGTCTTGGAATGCTTTGGGAGAAATCTCCCTGAGCTGTAACAAAAATTCACATGATCTGGCTGTCCCCATCTTTTTGCTAGGCTAATCACCAGGAGCTTGTGCTTTTGACGAGGGCTGTCGATTAATTGCAGTTAACTCATGTGATTAACTCAAAAAAATTAACGGCGATTAAAAAAATTAATTGCACTGTTAAACAATAGAATACCAGTTGACATTTATTGAATATTTTTGGATGTTTTTCTACGTTTTCAAATATATTGATTTCTATTACAACACAGAATACAAAGTGTACAGTGCTCACTTTGTATTATTTTTTATTATAAATATTTGCACTGTGAAAATGATAAAATAAATAGTATTTTTCAGTTCACCTCATACAAGTATTGTAGTGCAATCTCTTTATCGTGAAAGTGTAACTTATAAATGTAGATTTTTTTTTTGTTTACATAATTGCACTCCAAAACAAAACAATATAAAACTGTAGAGCCTACAAGTCCACTAGGTCCTATTTCTTGTTCAGTCAATTGCCAAGACAAACAAGTTTGTTTCCATTTACGGGAGATACTGCTGACTGCTTCTTATGTTCGCATGGCACTTTTGTTTGCAAGGTATTTATGTGCCAAATAGTCTAAACAATCATATGTCCCTTCGTGTTCGGCCACCATTCCAGAGGACATACTTCCATGCTAATGCTGCTCGTTAAAAAAATGTGTTAATTAAATTTGTGACTGAACTGCTTAGGGGAGAATTGTATGTCTCCTGTTCTGTTTTACTGGCATTCTGCCATATATTTCATGTTATAGCAGTCTCGATGATGACTTAGCACATGTTCATATTAAGAACATTTTCACAGCAGATTTTACAAAATGCAAAGAAGATACCAACGTGAGATTTCTAAGGCTAGATACAGCACTCGACCCAAGGTTTAAGAATCTGAAGTGTTTTCCAAAATCTGAGAGGGACGAGGTGTGGAGATTGCTTTCAGATGTCTTAAAAGAGCAACACTCTGATGTGGAAACTACAGAACCTGAACCACCAAAATAGAAAATCAACCTTCTGCTGGTGGCATCTGACTCAGATGATGAAAATGAACATGCGTTGGTCTGCTGTGCTTTGGATTGTTATCTAGCAGAACCTGTCATCAGCATGGACGCATATCTCCTGGAATGGTGGTTGAAGCATGAAGGGACATATGAATCTTTAGTGCATCTGGCATGTAAATATCTTGTGATGCCAGCTACAACAGTGCCATGCTAATACCTGGTCTCACTTTCAGGTGACATTGTAAACAAGACATGGGCAGCATTATCTCCTGTAAATTGTAACCTAACTTGTTTGTCTGAGAGATTGGCTGAAGTAGGACGGAGTGGACTTGTAGGTTCTCAAGTTTTACGTTGTTTTATTTTTGAATGCAGTTATTTTTTGTATATAATTCTACATTTGTAAGTTCAACTTTCTTTATAAAGAGATTGCACTACAGTACTTGTATTAGGTGAATTTAAATATACTATTTTTTTATTTTTACAGTGCAAATATTTGTATAAAGTGATCACTGTCCACTTTGTATTCTGTTGTAATTGAAATTAATATATTTGAAAATGTAGAAAACATCCAAAAGTATTTAAATAGATGGCATTCTATTATTGTTTAACAGCGTGATTAATCACACAATTAATTTTTTTTAAATCATTTGACAGCCCTACTTTTGACTAATTCTTCCTTTGTTTGTGGTGGTTGCCTTCTTCACAGATATGTTCTTATTGATACACCAGGACAGATTGAGGTGTTCACCTGGTCAGCCTCAGGCACTATCATCACTGAGGCACTGGTAAGTGTTTTTTGCACAACATCAGAGTGAGGCTGGCTGGGGTAGGTGGTTGCAGAATGGCACGTTTTACTTAACTAAAACTTGTTTTATCCTGTTCTTTCAGGCTTCCACTTTTCCTTCAGTTGTCGTTTATGTGATGGACACATCTCGCAGCACCAATCCTATCACCTTTATGTCTAACATGTTGTATGCTTGCAGGTAAGAAATCATAGGTCCAGAAATCAAATGTATATCTTTTCAAAATGCTGTCTGTCTTATCCTCACAAAGAAATGAGGGAGCCCACATTTCTTGAAAAGATCTTTAAATTGGAACAAAGTTATTGGATTTGACCATTCATATCTCACTCACAATGTTTTTACCCAAAGAAAACAGTGCAACACTGACAGATTCAATCATTCTTCTCAACCAGGACCTGTGAGAACTCCGACAAGCAGCTGCTCCTCACCCCTAAAAATCCCTTGTGGACTTTCACAAGGCTCAGTACCACCCATATCTCTCCCCAGTATTTGAGACCTCTTGAAGAGGTTGAGAGGTGCTATATGAAATCAGTTGTTTACAGTGTTGTTATATCTGTGTTGGTCCCATGATATGAGCGAGACAAGGTAGGTGAGGTAATATCTTTTGTTGGACCAGCTTCTGTTGATGGAAGGGACAAGCTTTCAAGCTACACAGAGCTTTTCCTCTGGTCTGGAGAATGTACTCCGAGTGTCTGATGAAATCAGTACAGTCTGAGAGGTCATAATGTCTGCTCTTCATCAAGATACTGATCTCTTCCAAACTCAGCCCAGGCAAGAGTCCTATGCTAATGGTGGGAGGGCACAAATATTTTGTTTGCTAGCCAGGATACTCAATAGTTCTTTCATTAAAGGCATCTGGTCTGCTTTTTGTCAAGGTCATTGATGTTTGAGTACTACTGGTAATCTTGGACAAAGTGGCAAAGAAATTGTTGCATCTGCTGACATCTTGTCAGGATGCTTCATCGTTGCCCCTTGGAGTATGTAGCCACAGCAGTTCACACATTCGTCGCCTCCTGGAGGAGTTATTTGAAATTCCATGTTGTCTTCCTCTTTAGTTCCAGATACAGGAACGTTCAGTTTGTGCAGGTTTCAGAGTAACAGCCGTGTTAGTCTGTATTCGCAAAAAGAAAAGGAGTACTTGTGGCACCTTAGAGACTAACCAGTTTATTTGAGCATAAGCTTTCGTGAGCTACAGCTCACTTCATCGGATGCATACTGTGGAAAGTGTAGAAGATCTTTTATACACACAAAGCATCAGCAGAGACAGAACTCTCTGTCTTCATGACCCATCAAGAAAGCTGCATTCCTCAGGGAAAATGGGGCTAACAGTACCGGGGGAAAGCTCCTGAGAGCTGATGGTAGTGTGTTCTTTACAGAGGGCCCTGTATGGTGGGGAAAAGATTGAGCTTGAATCCCACTGTGATGGGTTTCCCCCCAGAGTGCCACCTGGAATTGGGGTACCACTGAGCCCTCTGACCCATCAGCGTGGGCTCCCCCTCACACTGTGCTGCTGTGACAAGTTGTAAAGCCCTTCAAGCTTGCACTTTCACTAGCATTCACCCAGGTAGGGACACACTTTGCTGCAATCACATGCAGGCTTTTTAACCACCAGCCTTCCAGTCTAGGACCCCAGATCAGGACCGTCCTGCCCTGATCAAATTTGGCCAGTATATGGGTTTAACACCCAGTCCGCCTCTCCCTCAATGTGAAGAGGACCATGCACACCTGTGGTAATCAAGCTGAGATTTTCCCAAGACACCTTAGTTCAACGCACACTGGTTTGAATTAAAATATAAAATAAGTTTATGAACTACAGAAGTATAGATTTCAAGTGATAGCAAACCAATCAAAGCAGATTACCTAGTAAATAAACAAAACCGCAAACTGAGTTTAACATACTGGATAGGTAGGATATGAATTAGCAAATTCTTATCCTGAGTGATAAACAGGCTGGCAGATTTTTAAGACACAAGCTGCCTTGGCTTTGCAGCTTGGGTTTCCCAGGTTTTTATACACAGGCTAGAAATCCCTTAGCCTGGGATCATCATTTCCCCCTGTTTAGTCTTTATTTCGCAGATATTTTCAGCTGTGTTGTTGTAGGGAGAGTGAGGTCCCTTTATGATGTCGTTTTTTCCCTTTTATATCTTTTATTCACTTGTTGGAAAGCTCTTTTGCTGTGACCCGGGTCAAACAGTTCCCATTGTGTAGTGCTATCTCTGAGAGGTTTTTATTATACACAGTTCCGGATTAATCCTTGTGCTTGTGTGCATTTCCTTAATAAGCCATTAACATTGTTTGGCCTTTTTACTGTTTTACCTGAAAGGCTACTTGTGGGTGTGTTCAACCCCACAACATGTTTTAGTAACACATACGTAGCCAAACTTTATAACTTCACATACAATGATAGCACATACAATTCAACGAGATATTAATGTCTAGGAGATTAAGACTTTTAGAATGATACTCACAAGGCATACTTTGTACAAAAAATGTCACACCCACCGTTTTCTGAATATGCTGCAAGATTCCCCTTTTTGCAAAAGTTTTTCTTATAATGACTGAAAATAAGACATTAAAATGGAAATAAAAATCGAACAACCACAGTAAACAGAAGTTGCTGAACCAGGAATACAAAGCAGATTTCATTAAGGACAACGCTAAACAAATCTTACATGGGAACCATAGACTTATTAGGGCGCCTGGTTTGTCTTTTAGGTCAACTGGCTGATATCCACTCCAGGGCTACTTTTTCATGCAACATGTAATCAAACTGTGTAGCTTACTGCCAGAGGAAGTCATTGAGGCTAAGAATTTAACAAAATTCAAAAAGGGATTGGTTATTTGTATGGCTAAGGAATATTCAGAATTTTTGTTATAACAATACAGATTTTGAAAGGGATATTAAACCTTGTGTTTCAGGTCTTAAGCCAATCTCTAACTATTAGAGATGAGGATGTTTTATATGGGGGATAGATTATTCCACATAAACCTGCTGCACTGTTCTTATGTCATTCTCTGAAGTGTCTGGTTCTGGCCACTGTTGGAGACAGTATATTAAACTGGGTAGACCTGAGGTCTGATGCAGTTTATCAATTCTGTATTCCTAAAGAAAGAACTTCCCCTTTCTAGTAACTGTGCCTCAAAGTTCATGGATCCAAAAATATGTCCAGTTGGGTCTGCAGGTCTGTATGTATTTTGAGGTCATAGGTCAATCCACAAATATCTCAACCATGATAAAAGTCCTGAGTCAAAATAAAATAAAAAGAAAATAAAAAAGGAAGGTGAATAACAAGTAGAGCTGAAATAATAGGAAAACATCAGTCAAGCTCAGCCATGCACACAGGATAATTGCTGTTCTGCAGAGAGATGCTTATAACCTCCTTTTTCTATTTTGGTCCTCAGTGATCTGAGTGAAAGATTACACTTTAATTTGGTCAGAGTAAAGTGTCCTTTCCTACTAAAATTACAGTTTTGGGGTTTGGTTTTTATATGCAGGCCTATCTGCCTCCTGCTTAATGTGGAAATATGTTAATCTATGTCTTATTGAAGTCTACGTGACTTTTCTGACTGCTCCTCTTCTCTCCTTTCAGTATCCTGTACAAAACAAAACTACCTTTTATTTTGGCCATGAACAAGGTAAGTAGAATCTATTGTCAGTGTCCAAGCGAACAAGATGCTTGTTAGACTTCTCTTATAATAGTGTCATCACCTCTCCTCAGCAAGGACATCATTGCCTCGGAGATGGATGGAGGAATACTGGCTACTAAAGGGCTCTAATTTAGTGGAGAACGGCATAATAAGAACCAATGGCCAGAAGTCAAAGCCAGATAAATTCTAATTAGAAATAAGGCACAGATTTTTAACAGTGAGGGCAATTAACCATTGGAAAGCAGGGATGTGGTGAATTCTCTGTCACTTGGAGTGTGTAAATCAAAACTAGATACATTTCTGGAAGATCTATTTTAGCCAAACACAAGCAATTTGGCCTCAATACAGGGTAATTGGGTGAAACTCTGTGACCTGTGTTATACAGAAAATCAAACTAGATAATCTAATGGTTGATTCTGTTCTTAAAAATCTATGAATAGGAGGCTTATTTTTGATGTGGAAAAGGTAAAGGCAGTTAAGCTCAGCCGTAAGGTAACTGACAGGAGTGATCAAATCTAGGAAAGTGAAGGTAGCATTTCAATTTGATAATCCATTAAATATTTTTGAAGAATGCTAGTTGTGTCATCATGTCTGGTATCAAAATGGAAGAGTAGGACTGAGTGGAATAGAGAAGAGCTTTGTTCTACAGGAAATTGTCTCTAAATTGGAGAAACTGCCAGACTCCTTCCTTTTCCTCTTATGTTTCCCTCTCTTATATCAAGCTGTCAAACTTTGCTGTGAAACCTCAGTCTAGAGAGATCCTAATTTTGTGGGGTTCTGCCTGGATGCTAGGTTTTTCAAAAGCATGTATGTGACTTAGAACCGCAAATCCAATTGAAAGTGACCTATGTTCCTAAATCACTTAAAATTTAAAAAATGACCCTTGCCTCACAGAGGTTAGAATCTAAATATAAGATGAGACACAACAGGTAAGTTTGACAAGCAATAGGAGAGAGAAAGGGGAAGGCAGGGCCAGGGTAACAGCTAAGACTCTTTAGCTACAGAGGTAGCTAGTGCAGAACGTGGTTTTTTTGATTCAGTTGAAAAGTTCTGCCATTTTAAAAAATACCTTTTAAAACTTTCTGTTGCTGTTCTTGTGTATGAACATACTCGTGTGAGCCCACAAACAAATGACCACCCCCAATTCTGCCCTCCCAGTACCCTTTCCAGGGTTTAAGGGCTGCCATCTCCCAGCAGTCAGCTTTGCCTTTTAAAAAAAAAAAAAATAGCATCATTGGGGCTTCTGAGGGACTGAAGATCTTTGCCCCTGCTGCTGCTCCTCGCTGCTCTGGACCTGGCGGAGAACTAGCCTCAAATGCCTGGATGAGGGCCACAGTTATTCTCTCCTCATGTGCGGAAAGTTGCAGGGCTACTCTAGTTGGGGCTCCCTGTTTCCAGCTGCTGCACCTTTCCTTTGACTCAAGTCTTCTCCTTTTTTACACTGATTTTACATGCCATCTTCACTGATGAAGACCATATTTCTGCCACCTTTCACTTATACTGGATACCTTAACCCTTCAACCAGAGGTGTGGTTCAGTACCATAGTTTTGCACTTCCCTAGTAAGGTAGGGAGAATTTTCCAAACCTACCACTTCTCAATAATGAGCTGAGTTTCCTTGCCCAACAGAAAAAGCACAAATGGAGTCCTGTAAACAAATTCCTTTCTATTGCCTAAGTTCCTTTTTCTTAAGGCAAGAGTCCTCTGTGCTGTAATGGGCATCCTTTGGCAAAGCATGTTGGTGCCCATTATTGACACTACTAAACTGCACGCTTGGCAGACACAAGTCAGCCTAAGGATGTGTGTCCATTCCTTTTTATTTACTGATGTGTACTCTTAAAAGGATGCTGTCATTTTGAAGCCTAGGCCACTTTTGCCAATGTGATAGTTATTTCAGATGCTATAGATTTCCCAGAATCACCCCATTCCTGAACTTTTCCTTCTCTCGCTCTCACTTGCCTTGGCGACCCCCTGCCTGAATGCCAACCTCACTTCTCTCATATACATCTGATCAAAGACCCACTGTCCTGAGTTCTCACACTACACTCACCCCTGCTCTAGAGGCCACCACTTTGCATGCCCCCTCCAAGCCTGCCTATGTTCCTCTGACAGTTTGATTTTACATCTTCCTAATTTTACAATGTATCTGTCTGCTTTTGCTGTATAAGAACCTGACCTGGTAATTACAGTGGAGCAGTGTAGCTGTCTACACACAGAGTGCTGTCTAGTGTACAAAGTCAGAAAAATGACTATTTCAGTTAAGGTGTATGCAGTGGTGTGAGGTGACCCTTTTAACACCCCTCTAGTCATAAGGAGGAAAGGTGTCGGGGGACAGACAGCAGCTGGGGATGGGGGTTGTTAATGGGTTACAGATTGTTGTAATAAGCCATAAATCCAGTGTGTCTATTCAGTCCATGATTTTTAATGTCTAGCAAAGTAATGAATTTAAGCTCCCAGGCTCGTCTGTTGAAAGTATTGCACTATGGCTACACTACAGCTTAAGTTGACATAAGTTATGTCGCTCAGGGGTGTGAATTAGCCACCCCCTGAGTGACATAACTTATGCCAACTTAGTGCTGTCCTCACCGGAGCTTGTGTCGGCAGGAGAGCTTCTCCTGCCAGCTTAGCTACTGCCACTCGCAGGGGCTGGAGTAATTAAGCCAACAGGACAGAGCTCTCTCCCATCGGCTTAGAGCGGCTACATGAGAGCGCTCTCTAGTGTAGGCATAAGATTGTACAGGTTTCCTTTGAGGATGAGGAGGATGAGGGTCAGCTATAGAGTGATTGCTGCCCACCCCCAGCTGCTTCTCCCCCTTCTTTTCTCCCTATGACTGAAGGAGTGTTAAAGGGTCACTTCACCTTGAAGGGTCTCTGGAAATGTGATAATTACTTATGCTGAACAATCTGTTCCACCTTATATTTAACAGTGACACTCAGAGGCTATGTCTACACTGTGTACCTTACAGCAGCACAGCTGTGCTGCTATGGCAATGCTGCTGTAAGGTATGCAGCATAGCCGCTCTTTGTCAGCAGGAGAGTGCTCTCCTGCTGACAAAATTAAACCACCCCCATGAGAGGCGGTAGCTTTGTCAGTAGGAGAGTATCTCCTGATGATAAAGTGCTGTCCACACTGGCGCTTTTCATCGGTAAAACTTTTGTCTGTCAGGGGTGTGATTTTTTTTCCAAAAGCTTTACCAACAAAAGTACAGTGTAGACATAACCTGAGTTAGGCCTTGTTTACACTACACAGTTTTGTCATCAAAAGGCAGCTTTTCGCAACAAAACAGTGGAGGTGTACACACGACAATGCACCTCCCACCAACAATATTCTCCTGCTTTGTTGACAAAATAAAACCACCATGCCGAGAGGCATAGAGCTTGTTGCGGCAAAGTTAGATCAACAAAGCATCAGTGTAGCCACAGCATTTATTACATTGCTGTAACTGGCCTCCAGGGGGTATCCCACAATGCTCACTGTTTCAAACTCCACTGCCCTGCATCCAGCTACACAGGCATTCGCCCCCTCCTTTCAAAGCCCCAGGATGTTTTGAAATTCCTCAGTGTGGAAAGCTCACATGGCACACTCAGCTGGACAGTAGCTGGCTCCCGCATCAAATGCACTCCTGCCTGCACTACAGGGGAGGGGATTGATCTCCTTGGTCTGTGGGGAGAGGAGGCTGTGGGAGAATATGTTGAACAGCACAGGTCCAGAATAGATCTTTGGGGGACCCTGCTATTTACCTCTCTCCATTGTGAAGACTGGCCACTTATTCCTACCCTTTGTTTCCTGTCTTTTAACCAGTTACTGATTCGAGAGTACCTTCCCTCTAATACACCTGTGGAAAAACCTGAGTGTCTCTGGATTAAGTTTAGAAGTGTGTGCAACAAGAGTGATGTAGTGGTGGGAGTCTGCTATAGACCACCGGACCAGGGGGATGAGGTGGATGAGGCTTTCTTCCGGCAACTCACGGAAGCTACTAGATCGCATGCCCTGATTCTCATGGGTGACTTTAATTTTCCTGATATCTGCTGGGAGAGCAATACAGCGGTGCATAGACAATCCAGGAAGTTTTTGGAAAGCGTAGGGGACAATTTCCTGGCGCAAGTGCTAGGGGAGCCAACTAGGGGGGGTGCTTTTCTTGACCTGCTGCTCACAAACCGGGTAGAATTAGTGGGGGAAGCAAAAGTGGATGGGAATCTGGGAGGCAGTGACCATGAGTTGGTTGAGTTCAGGATCCTGACGCAGGGAAGAAAGGTAAGCAGCAGGATACGGACCCTGGACTTCAGGAAAGCAGACTTCGACTCCCTCAGGGAACAGATGGCCAGGATCCCCTGGGGGACTAACATGAAGGGGAAGGGAGTCCAGGAGAGCTGGCTGTATTTCAAGGAATCCCTGTTGCGGTTACAGGGACAAACCATCCCGATGAGTCGAAAGAATAGTAAACATGGCAAGCGACCAGCTTGGCTTAATGGTGAAATCCTAGCGGATCTTAAACATAAAAAAGAAGCTTACAAGAAGTGGAAGGTTGGACATATGACCAGGGAAGAGTATAAAAATATTGCTCGGGCATGTAGGAAAGGTATCAGGACGGCCAAATCGCACCTGGAGCTGCAGCTAGCAAGAGATGTCAAGAGTAACAAGAAGGGTTTCTTCAGGTATGTTGGCAACAAGAAGAAAGCCAAGGAAAGTGTGGGCCCCTTACTGAATGAGAGAGGCAACCTCGTGACAGAGGATGTGGAAAAAGCTAATGTACTCAATGCTTTTTTTGCCTCTGTTTTCACTAACAAGGTCAGCTCCCAGACTGCTGCGCTGGGCATCACAAAATGGGGAAGAGATGGCCAGCCCTCTGTGGAGATAGAGGTGGTTAGGGACTATTTAGAAAAGCTGGACGTGCACAAGTCCATGGGGCCGGACGAGTTGCATCCGAGAGTGCTGAAGGAATTGGCGGCTGTGATTGCAGAGCCCTTGGCCATTATCTTTGAAAACTCGTGGCGAACGGGGGAAGTCCCGGATGACTGGAAAAAGGCTAATGTAGTGCCAATCTTTAAAAAAGGGAAGAAGGAGGATCCTGGGAACTACAGGCCAGTCAGCCTCACCTCAGTCCCTGGAAAAATCATGGAGCAGGTCCTCAAAGAATCAATCCTGAAGCACTTACATGAGAGGAAAGTGATCAGGAACAGTCAGCATGGATTCACCAAGGGAAGGTCATGCCTGACTAATCTAATCGCCTTTTATGATGAGATTACTGGTTCTGTGGATGAAGGGAAAGCAGTGGATGTATTGTTTCTTGACTTTAGCAAAGCTTTTGACACGGTCTCCCACAGTATTCTTGTCAGCAAGTTAAGGAAGTATGGGCTGGATGAATGCACTATAAGGTGGGTAGAAAGCTGGCTAGATTGTCGGGCTCAACGGGTAGTGATCAATGGCTCCATGTCTAGTTGGCAGCCGGTGTCAAGTGGAGTGCCCCAGGGGTCGGTCCTGGGGCCGGTTTTGTTCAATATCTTCATAAATGATCTGGAGGATGGTGTGGATTGCACTCTCAGCAAATTTGCGGATGATACTAAACTGGGAGGAGTGGTAGATACGCTGGAGGGGAGGGATAGGATACAGAAGGACCTAGACAAATTGGAGGATTGGGCCAAAAGAAATCTGATGAGGTTCAATAAGGATAAGTGCAGGGTCCTACACTTAGGACGGAAGAATCCAATGCACCGCTACAGACTAGGGACCGAATGGCTAGGCAGCAGTTCTGCGGAAAAGGACCTAGGGGTGACAGTGGACGAGAAGCTGGATATGAGTCAGCAGTGTGCCCTTGTTGCCAAGAAGGCCAATGGCATTTTGGGATGTATAAGTAGGGGCATAGCGAGCAGATCGAGGGACGTGATCGTTCCCCTCTATTCGACACTGGTGAGGCCTCATCTGGAGTACTGTGTCCAGTTTTGGGCCCCACACTACAAGAAGGATGTGGATAAATTGGAGAGAGTCCAGCGAAGGGCAACAAAAATGATTAGGGGTCTAGAGCACATGACTTATGAGGAGAGGCTGAGGGAGCTGGGATTGTTTAGTCTGCAGAAGAGAAGAATGAGGGGGGATTTGATAGCTGCTTTCAACTACCTGAAAGGGGGTTCCAAAGAGGATGGCTCTAGACTGTTCTCAATGGTAGCAGATGACAGAACGAGGAGTAATGGTCTCAAGTTGCAATGGGGGAGGTTTAGATTGGATATTAGGAAAAACTTTTTCACTAAGAGGGTGGTGAAACACTGGAATGCGTTACCTAGGGAGATGGTAGAATCTCCTTCCTTAGAGGTTTTTAAGGTCAGGCTTGACAAAGCCCTGGCTGGGATGATTTAACTGGGAATTGGTCCTGCTTCGAGCAGGGGGTTGGACTAGATGACCTTCTGGGGTCCCTTCCAACCCTGATATTCTATGATTCTATGATTTAATCCCATGACTGGTTTGTTTGCTTAAAAGCCTGTGGTTGAGGGACCTTGTCAAAGGCTTTCTGAAAGTCCAAGAATACTACAGCCACTCAATTACCCTTGTCCACTTGCTTCTTGACACCCTCAAAGAATTCTAATAGACTGGTGAGGCATGATTTCCCTTTACAAAAGCCCTGTTGACTCTTCCCCAACAAATCATGTCCATCTATGTGTCTGCTAATTCTGTTCTTTTCTATAGTTCCAATCAATTTGCCTGGTACTGAAGTTAGGCTTACTGGCTTGGAAGTGCCAGGACTGCCTCTGGAACTTTTTTTTTTTAAATCAGCATTACATTAGCTACCTTCCAGTCATCTGATACAGAGGTTGATTTAAGTGATAGGTTGCATACCACAGTACTAGTTCTTCAATTTTGTATGAATTCCTTCAAAACATTTGGGTGAATACCATGTGGTCCTAGTGACTTATTACTGTTTGTATCAATCTGTACCAAAACCTCCTCTATTGACCCCTCAATCTGGTACAGTTCCTCAGATTTGGCAACTAAAAAGAATGACTCTGGGGCTGGGATCTTCTCCACATCTTCTGCAGTGAAGACCAATGCAAAGAATTCATTTAGCTTCTCCCAAATGGCCGTGTCTTCCTTGAGTGCTCCCAGTGAGAGGGGAGGGCTCCTGCCTCATACTGAGAAAGAGGGGCGATCAGCGGGTTATCTCAAGTGCCTATACACAAATGCACGAAGCCTGGGAAACAAGCAGGGAGAACTGGAAGTCCTGGCAAAGTCAAGGAATTATGATGTGATTGGAATAACAGAGACTTGGTGGGATAACTCACATGAGTGGAGTACTGTCATGGATGGATATAAGCTGTTCAGGAAGGACAGGCAGGGCAGAAAAGGTGGGGGAGTTGCACTGTATGTAAGAGAGCAGTATGACTTCTCAGAGCTCAAGTATGAAACTGCAGAAAAACCTGAGAGTCTCTGGATTAAGTTTAGAAGTGTGAGCAACAAGGGTGATGTCGTGGTGGGAGTCTACTATAGACCACCGGACCAGAGGGATGAGGTGGACGAGGCTTTCTTCTGGCAACTTGCAGAAGTTACTAGATCGCAGGCCCTGGTTCTCATGGGAGACTTCAATCACCCTGATATCTGCTGGGAGAGCAATACAACGGAGCACAGACAGTCCAGGAAGTTTTTGGAAAGTGTAGGGGACAATTTCCTGGTGCAAGTGCTGGAGGAACCAACTAGGGGCAGAGCTCTTCTTGACCTGCTGCTCACAAACCAGGAAGAATTAGTAGGGGAAGCAAAAGTGGATGGGAACCTGGGAGGCAGTGACCATGAGATGGTCAAGTTCAGGATCCTGACACAAGGAAGAAAGGAAAGTAGCAGAATACGGACCCTGGACTTCAGAAAAGCAGACTTTGACTCCCTCAGGGAACTGATGGGCAAGATCCCCTGGGAGAATAACATGAGGGGGAAAGGAGTCCAGGAGAGCTGGCTGTATTTTAAAGAATCCTTATTGAGGTTACAGGGACAAACCATCCCGATGTGTAGAAAGAATAGTAAATATGGCAGGCGACCAGCTTGGCTTCACAGTGAAATCCTTGCTGATCTTAAACGTCAAAAAAGAAGCTTACAAGAAGTGGAAGATTGGACAAATGACCAGGGATGAGTATAAAAATATTGCTCGGGCATGCAGGAGTGAAATCAGGAAGGCCAAATCACACCTGGAGTTGCAGCTAGCAAGAGATGTTAAGAGTAACAAGAAGGGCGTCTTCAGGTCTGTTAGCAACAAGAAGAAAGTCAAGGATAGTGTGGGCCCCTTACTGAATGAGAGAGGCAACCTCGTGACAGAGGATGTGGAAAAAGCTAATGTACTCAATGCTTTTTTTGCCTCTGTCTTCACGAGCAAGGTCAGCTCCCAGACTACTGCACTGGGCAGCACAGCATGGGGAGGAGGTGACCAGCCCTCTGTGGAGAAAGAAGTGGTTCGGGACTATTTAGAAAAGCTGGACGTGCACAAGTCCATGGGGCCGGATGCGTTGCATCCGAGAGTGCTAAAGGAGTTGGCGAATGTGATTGCAGAGCCATTGCCATTATCTTTGAAAACTCATGGCGATCCGGGGAAGTCCTGGACGACTGGAAAAAGGCGAATGTAGTGGCCATCTTTAAAAAAGGGAAGAAGGAGGATCCTGGGAACTACAGGCCAGTCAGCCTCACCTCAGTCCCTGGAAAAGTCATGGAGCAGATCCTCAAGGAATCAATTCTGAAGCACTTAGAGGAGAGGAAAGTGATCAGGAACAGTCAGCATGGATTCACCAAGGGCAAGTCATGCCTGACTAATCTAATCGCCTTCTATGATGAGATTACTGATTCTGTGGATGAAGGGAAAGCAGTGGACGGGTTGTTCCTTGACTTTAGCAAAGCTTTTGACACGGTCTCCCACAGTATTCTTGTCAGCAAGTTAAAGAAGTATGGGCTGGATGAATGTACTATAAGGTGGGTAGAAAGTTGGCTAGATTGTCGGGCTCAACGGGTAGTGATCAATGGCTCCATGTCTAGTTGGCAGCCGGTGTCAAGTGGAGTGCCCCAGGGGTCGGTCCTGGGGCCGGTTTTGTTCAATATCTTCATAAATGATCTGGAGGATGGTGTGGATTGCACCCTCAGCAAGTTTGCAGATGACACTAAACTGGGAGGAAAGGTAGATAAGCTGGAGGGTAGGGATAGGATACAGAGGGCCCTAGACAAATTAGAGGATTGGGCCAAAAGAAATCTGATGAGGTTCAACAAGGACAAGTTCAGAGTCCTGCACTTAGGACGGAAGAATCCCATGCACCGCTATAGACTAGGGACTGAATGGCTGGGCAGCAGTTCTGCAGAAAAGGACTTAGGGGTTACAGTGGACGAGAAGCTGAATATGAGTCAACAGTGTGCCCTTGTTGCCAAGAAGGCCAAGGGCATTTTGGGATGTATAAGTAGGGGCATTGCCAGCAGATCGAGGGACGTGATCGTTCCCCTCTCTTTGACATTGGTGAGGCCTCATCTGGAGTACTGTGTCCAGTTTTGGGCCCCACGCTACAAGAAGGATGTGGAAAAATTGGAGAGAGTCCAGCGAAGGGCAACAAAAATGATTAGGGGTCTAGAGCACATGACTTATGAGGAGAGGCTGAGGGAGCTGGGATTGTTTAGTCTGCAGAAGAGAAGAATGAGGGGGGATTTGATAGCTACTTTCAACTACCTGAAAGGGGGTTCCAAAGAGGATGGCTCTAGACTGTTCTCAATGGTAGCAGATGACAGAACGAGGAGTAATGGTCTCAAGTTGCAATGGGGGAGGTTTAGATTGGATATTAGGAAAAACTTTTTCACTAAGAGGGTGGTGAAACACTGGAATGCGTTACCTAGGGAGATGGTAGAATCTCCTTCCTTAGAGGTTTTTAAGGTCAGGCTTGACAAAGCCCTGGCTGGGATGATTTAACTGGGGATCGGTCCTGCTTCGAGCAGGGGGTTGGACTAGATGACCTTCTGGGGTCCCTTCCAACCCTGATATTCTATGATTCTGTGATTCAGTGTAATAAACTATATAGTCCCTACTTTGCTGCTGGACTTCTTTCTGCATTATTTTTACTCTTTCAGGTTTTCTTTTTGGCTGGGGTGGGTGGGTGATTAATGGCCTAAGTTTAGAGTATTTTTGTTAGGTGTGTCTGCTTCTCTCACTCCCTCACAAAACTCCTGTTTGCTGCTGCATTCGCTGCTTTCTCTGGTTGCTTAGGAGCTGGCTTTTTAAGCCCCCATTTTCCCTGAGTTATCCCTGCCTCTTGTCAAGGGACCCAAAAGGATTTAGGTATCAAAGGATAGCAGGCTAGAGCCTCATTAGTAAACTCTCAGCCTAGCCTGGCACTTGGCTTAGCACGCAACCCCCAAAACAGACCACACTATAATCTTCAATTAAGGAATCACACAGCAGGCAGGCAAGCAAGCACAGAACAAACTAACAGACAGACACCCATTCTTTCCTCCTTCACTTGTAAAAGTCCATTGCAAAACTCCCCTTTACTGCTCCTGTTCTTTTGTCTTCCCTGTTCTCCCCCAAATCCATTTGTCTTGCGTTAAAAATTATATTGTAAGGTCTATGCGGGCAGGGAGTGCTGTACTATATGTTTGCCCAGCTCTTATTGCTGTGGTGCTCAGTGAGTAGTGTTTAGTCACTAATTAAAAAACCAAAGTTTTTCAAGCCAACCAACGGTGTGAGGTCATAAGTGAGGACTTAATTTGCCTAGATTCCAGTACTGCAATCTCATACACACTGGCAGGGCCCCATTGGTTTCAGTGGGACTGCATGTAGACGTACGAGTCCTCCCACGTTGATCAAATTGCAGTAGCACTGCCTTAAACTCTAAACATGCCTTTTTAAAATTGAAATAATGTTGGGGGTTGTACCCTTTTCAAATTGAAACAGCTGAACTGGCAAAACAAAGCATGGGATATTTCAGGCCAGGGAGTGAATGTTTTGGAAAGTTATGAGCATTTGATAATGGAGTTAGAATGAAAACTGTTTACTAGCCTTAACTCTCAGGTACTGTCAAGTGCCCATGCTAATACAGAACCAACCAACCACCATCATCTCTGAAAATTGACTTCTCATTTCCTTATACATTCCAGACAGATATCATTGATCACAGTTTTGCAGTAGAATGGATGCAGGATTTTGAGATCTTCCAAGATGCCTTGAATCAAGAGACAACGTATGTTAGTAACCTGACTCGTTCCATGAGCCTGGTGTTGGATGAGTTTTACAGCTCACTTAAGGTAAGCCTCCTCTCCTGTTCACTACCCCCTGCACAGAGATCTCTCTTCGCTGCTCTCAGCCTTGAGTCCCTTGCTGAGTCCTGCACCATGGGGTATAGAGGGGACTGATTTCTCTGCGTCATTCTTCAAAGAATAGGGGCAAATACTTTGGATTACTTTATCCTGCCTCAGGGGAGGAGGGGTGTGCAAGCTGGCAGAGGGAGTAATTTAAATTAAATTGCAAATAAATCACCAGAGAAAGCAAAGAATGAAGTAGTTGCGTTCCTAAGTGTATTTGTTGGAGTGGAGGGTGTCATTTTAGAGTCTCTCATTTGAAATGCCTTGTACTCTAGCAGGGTCAGCTAAGCCCTTCATTCTTTTTAAAGGGGTCCGATTCAGTTCTGTACCACTTACTGAAGGAGGTTGCTTTGGTCACAACCTTAGAAACAAAGATCTAGCCCATATGGTAAATGGGAAGGTATCTTTTCCTACCCCAGTGGGATTGGGAGGCTAAATCCATTACTATAAAGTACTTAAATAATCCAGTAATGAGTGCCATTGAAAAGCCTATATATCAGGGAGTGTCAGTGATCCCATAGCTATTTCATTGGGGTTTGCATGGTGTCCCCCCCGTACTGTTCTCTTGCTGCAGAATTGTGCTCCACATTAGCTTTCAATTTTAAAAAACATAGTGTTAAAATTTAATTTTTTTTTACCTTAGTGCTTTCACCCATGCTGCCCCACACTCTTGGCAAGTGTTTCCTGTAAACATTCACAAGGGTACCTCATTATCCACCTTTAACTCACTCTTCAAAACTGTCCTTTGCCACAATGCCTACAAAAAACTTGACAATAGTTAGGCTGTTGGTGTGCAAAGGCTATTGTCTATAATGCAGAGCCATACTGTTTCCTTGTTCACTTGTACCCCTCCATCTGCCCATATCCATCTGTGGTCCTTGCCTCATACTTGATTGTAATCTCTGTGGGTCAGGTACTGTGTCTTTTGTTCTGTATCTGTATAGCATCTAGCACGATCAGGTCCTGGCTCCTAGGCATGATGGTAATACTACAGATGATAATGATTAAGTGAACAGAGTGTAAGCTGTTGCTGTATCCTCTTCCTGAAACATTAACTCTGTGTGAACTGCCCCATTCATCGTAGAACGATGTTGACTTTGAGACATGATGATAATTTAAAATGTCAACTCAAGTATTTCACTGATAATTTTAGTAGAAACATCCAGCTAATGAGTTTATTCCACAGTTCCAAATGGCCTCTTCTGTCTCCCCAGCTGCTAAAACTACCAACAGCCTGCTCCCACTATGTAGCTGTAAAAACCCTTCTGCTTTCCTCCCTGACAGTTCTGTGATGCAGTTAGGCGTTGTCAGTACACAAATCTACACATGTTGACATCTGAAAATGTGGGGACAACATAATGCTGAATTCAATAACAAAATACATAACACCAGCTGCTGAATCAATAATGCTATTCTTATATAGCACTCTTCTTCAGTATATACCAAAGTGCTTCCTAATCTTTAATGTAGTTGTCCTCACAACACCTGTCATTTCGGGAGGGGTACTATCCCCGTTTTACAGATGGAGAACTGAAGCAGAGAGAGTCTAAGTAACTTCCCCAAGGTCATACAGGAAGTCTCTGGTGGGGAAGGGAATTGAACCCAGTTTTCTCATGTCTTAAACCAGTGTCCTAACCACTGGACCATCCTTTTCATGCATGGATCCTCTGGCCAGAGCATGACTTACAAATATTCTCTACTGATTGCATGATTTGTTTTCATACCTAATTCGTAAAATTCTGCTGTTTTGTATGTAAATAAATGAGTATCTCAGATTTTCTGCTTGTATCACTAGAGAACCACAGAAATCAGGTGGGTTTTACCACATACTTTAGGCCTTGATAATATTGCAAATGTTCTTGTACTTTATAACAATTACTGCCTACCCTGGATGTTTATTATTTGTATTATGGTAGTATCAAAAGGCCCAAGGTCTGGGCTGCATTGTGCTGCACAGACAGAGGAAGACCCTGTCCCTGCTCCAAAAGCCTTCTAATCTCAAGACCAAAATTAGATGAGATGGCACAACATATAAACAAAGCGATCAGGGTCATGACAGGCCATGTCTTGTAGTTCCATCTAGGGAACTGGGGCACAGAGACTAAGTGACTTGCCTACAGTCACACAGTAAGTCTGTAGCAGACCACAGAATTGAATCCAGTTTCCCAAGTTCCAGGCTAGCCCCTGGCCTATCCTCCCTTTCTAGAAAGCTGTGGGATGCTTTGTGTTCCATTGAGTTATCTGTAAGCTCCTGAGGACAGGGACCTTGTTGCCTGTCCTATCTATAACCTCGTGCTCCTGCTCAGTTATCTTATCATTCCTTCTGCTTGCCCTTTCATTCACACCATCCCCCATTCTGATTCACTTCTCCACTCCATGCAGCACCCCGAATTGTAATAAGTCTTAGATTAAAAAAGTCTGTTTAGGTCAGAGCAGGGACTATGTCTTCTTTGTTTTTAAAGCCTCTTGAATCATAGAAATGTAGGACTGAAAGGGACCTCAAGAGGTTATCTAGTCCACCCTACTTCCCTGTGCTGAGTCAGGATCAATTAAGCCTAGATTTATCCAACCTGTTCATAAAAAAATCTCCAGTAATTAGAATTCCGCAACCTCCCTTAGTAACCTATTCCACAAGGTAACTAACCTTATCGTTAGAAAGTTTTTCTTAATATCTAATCTAAATCTCCCTTGTTCCAGATTAAGACAATTCTTGTCCTACCTTCAGTGGACATGGAGATGAGTTTATAATCATCTTCTTTGTAACAGCCCTTAATGCATTTAAAGACTATCATCAGGTCCCTCCTCAGTCGTCTTTTCTACTGACTAAACAGGCCCAGTTTTTTAACGCTTCCTTATAGGTCAGGCTTTCTGAACCCTTCATAATTTTTCTTGTCCTCTGCACTCCCTCTAATTTGTCCACATTTTTCCAGAACTGGACACAGTACTCCTGCTGAGGGCTCACCAGTGCCGCATAGAGCGGAACAGTTGCCTTCCATGTCTCACATATGACATTCCTGTTAATACATCCCAGAATTTTAGTCTTTTTTGCAACCACATCACTTTGTTGGTTCATATTCAGTTTGCCATCCACTATAACTCCCAGATGCTTTTCAGCAGTACTACCAGCTTGCAGTTATTCTCTATTTTGTAGTTATGCATTTGATTTTTCCTTTTTAAGTGTAGTACTTTGCACTCATCTTTACTGAATTTAATCTTGTTGGATTCAGACCAATTCCCTAATTTGTCAAGATCACTTTGAATTCTAATTGGCATCACATTAGCTATCTGCCAGTCATTTAGTACAGAAGCTGATTTAAGTGAGAGGTTACATACCACAGTTAGTAGTTCTTCAGTTTCATATTAGAGTTCCTTCAGAACCATTGGGTGAATGCCATCTGGTTCTGGTGATTTATTACTGTTCAGCTTATCAATTTCTTCCAAAACCTCCTATATTGACACCTCAATCTGGGACAGTTTTCAGAATGGAGAGAGGTAAGTAAGTGTCCCCCAGCGATCTGTACTGGGACCTGTGCTGATCAACATGTTCACAAATGATCTGGAAAAAGGGGTAAACAATGAAGTGGCAAAGTTTGCAGATGATACAAAATTACTCGAGATAGTTAAGTCCAACGCAGACTGTGAAGAGTTACAAAGGGATTTCACAAAACTGGTTGACGGGGCAACAAAATGGCAAATGAAATTCGGTGTTGATAAATGCAAAGTAATTTATTTTTTTTTATATAATAGCCATAATCCGAACTGTATATACAAAATGATGGGGTCTAAATTAGCTTTTAGCACTCAGGAAAAAGATCTGAGAGCCATAGCAAGTAGTTCTCTGAAAACATCTGGCTCAATGTGCTGTGGCAGTCAAAAAAGCTAACAGAATGTTACGAACCATTAGGAAAGAGGAAATAAGACAAACTCTCCATCATAATGTCACTATATCAATCCATGGTACTCCCACACCTTGAATACTGTGTGAAGTTCTGGTCTCCCCATCTCAAAAAAGATATTTTGGGAAAAACAGAAAGATCAACAAATGATAAGGATATGGAACATCTTCCATATGAGGAGAAATTTAAAAGATTGGTACTATTTAGCTGGGAAAAGAGACTACTGCGGGGGGGGAGGGGGAGAATATGATAGAGGTGTATAAAATCATGAATGGTGTGGACAAAGTGAACAGGGAAGTGTGGTTTACCCATCACTTAACTCAACAACCAGGGCTTACTCAATGAAATTAATAGGCGGCAGGTTTAAAACAAAAGGAATTACTACTTCACACAATGCACAGTCAACCTGTGGAACTCATTGCCAGGGGATGTTGTGAAGGCCAAAATTATAACTGGATTAAAACAAGAATTAGATAAATTCATGGAGGATAGGTCCATCAGTGGCTATTAGCCAAGATGGTCAGGATGCAATCCCATGCTTTGGGTGTCCCTAAGCCTCTGAATGCCAGACACTGGATGGATCACTTGATAACCCTGTTCTGTTCTTTCCCTTTGAAGCATCTGGCATTGGCTGCTGCCAGAAGACATGATACTGGGCTCGGTGTACAATTTGATCTGACCCATGTGGCCATTCTTATGTTTTAGGAAACAAAGGGTAGGAATAAATGGTCAGTTTTCATAATGGAAAGAGGTAAATAGTGGTGTCCCCAGGGGTCTGTAGTGGGACCAGTCCTATTCAACATATTCATAAATGATCTGCAGATGTGGTTGCCCCATCTCATAAAAAATATATTGGACTTGGAAAAGTACAGAGAAGGGAACCAAAATGATTAGGGGTATGGAACAGCTTCTGTATGAGGAGAGATTAATAAGATTGCGACTTTTCAGCTTGGAAAAGAGACGACTATGGGGGGGATATGATTGAGGTCTATAAAATCATGATTGGTGTGGAGAAAGTAAATAAGGAAGTGTTATTTACTCACAAGAACTAGGGGTCACCAAATGAAATTAATAGGCAGCAGGTTTAAAACAAACAAAAGAAAAGTATTTTATCACACAACACACAGTCATCCGGTGGAACTCTTTGCCAGAGGTGGTTGTGTAGTCCAAGACTATAACAGGCTTCAAAAAAGAATAAAATAAATTCATGGAGGATAGGTCCCTCAATGGCTATTAGCTGGGATGGGCAGGGATAGTGTCCCTGGCCTCTTTTTGCCAGAAGCTGGGAATGGGTGACAGGGGATGGATCACTTGATGATTACCTGTTCTGTTCATTCCCTCTGGGGTAACTGGCATTGGCCACTGTCAGAAGACAGGATACTGGGCTAGATGGATCTTTGGTCTGACCCAGTATGGCTGTTCTTATGTTTAATCCTGTCCTTGAAAGTGCTTGCAACCCCTCCCACCTTGGTGTCATCCACACATTTTATAAGTATACTCTCCGCTCCATTATGAAAATTATTAATGAAAATATGAATAGTAGTTAGACCCAGGACTGACCCCTGTGGGACCCCACTAGATATGCCCACTCTTTGACAGTAAAGCCCCTTTATAGTAATTTCATCTAGACTACATTTCCCTAGTTTGCATATCATAATGTCATGTGGGACTACGTCAGAAGCCTACTAAAAGCAAGATATATCACATCTAATGCTTCCCCTCTTTCTGTTAGGCCAGTAACCTTGTCAAAGAAGGAAATTAAGTTGGCTTGGCATGATTTGCTCTTGACTACCCATGCTGGGTATTTCTTATTACACCTATTCTTATTATCCTCTAGGTGCTTAAAAATTGATTGTTTAATCATTTGTTCCAGTATTTTCCAGATGTTGAGGTTAGGCTGAATGGTCAATAATTCCCTGGGTTCTCTTCTCCTTTTTAAAGATGGATACTATGTTTGCCCTTCTCCAGCCCTGCGGGGCATCACCTGTCCTCCATGAGTTCCTGAATGTAATCGGCAAAGGTTCCAAGATTGCTTTAGCTAGTTTAAGTACCTTAGGGTGAATTTTATTCTGATTTATCTAAATAGTCTTTATTCCCTATTCTGGCTTGTATTCCTTCCTCCTTGTCAATATTTATTGTGTTAAGCATCTGGCAAATCATGGCATCATATAAGTCATTAAAATAATGCTATGCATACTTATCGTCCTAAATAGTTAATTGTACTGAGCTGCTTTATAATACAAGACCTAAACTCTGAATGGTAGCTTTCTGCATAGATTTTGAGGCCAGGAGAGACCAATAGACAGTTCCATGACTACAGTGTGGATGCCCTTTGGTATAACAGAGGGTATTGAGGTGCAAGGTGGGCTCCACCAGGGATCAATGCTTAGTCCCTCACTATTCATAATTTTGATGAAATTCATCACTAAGAAAATAAAAAATGGAATATTGTTCTAAATTGATCTTTGTAGACAATATTTCTCTAATGCCCAATGCTGAGGAGGATTTGGTCCAGGCAATTAACAAATTGTAACCTCAGAATGAGTAAAGCAAAGACTAAAATCGTGTGGGGTGGCTTGGCTGGAACCAAGATAGACAAATACCAACATTGAGAGCCAGCACCTAAATCAGGCTTCTGCAGTAAGTATCTTTTGGGCTCATTAACGGCAAATGGCTAAATCAACAGAGAACCACAAGCAAGGCTGTTGAGTGCAGGAGAAGTCTGGTGCAGCGGAACTATAGTGTTCTATGATCAATGGATGTCCTTGCAACTTAAGGGACAACTACACAAAACCATGGTAAAACCAGCTCTTCTATACAGATCAGAGATGTGGGTGACCAAAGAGAGGCACTTGAGAAGACTTGAAACTATTGAAGTGAGATGTTTAAAGGCATTGAGGGAGTGACATCGCTGGACCTCATGTGGAATGATGTTTTCAGGAGTGAGACCAAGATCTGTGTTATTGGAGAGAAGCAGCAAGAGTGGAGGCTGAGATGTTTGGGCATGTACGAAGGATGAATGAAGGGAATCCTGTTAGGGAGATGTTTGAAACTAGAGTTCATAGGCAGAGAATAAAAGGACACCTGAGAAAATTGTGGATAGACTGTGTACGGGCTCACAAAGTGGGTATGGATTGAGCATTGGACTGGCAATCATGTCAGACTGATCCAGTGACCCAACCACAGCTAGCTGGGAAAAAAGAAAGAGGAAGAAGAGAAACCAGTAGTTCTAATCTTACCTATATAAATACAAGGTTCCCTTCTGGCCTTAGGAATCTATGTATTTGCCTCAGTATCACTCTAGGAGCCCATAACATATATGTTTAAAAGATGAGTTTTTAGTTTCTGTCCCAGAATGAGAGATTTGCTCTATACCCCATGATAACCCATCTTTTCTTTAATTAGAAAACAGACTTGATTTTTTTTCCCCGGCACTTGCCCATCCTCTCTACTATATACAAGGAATTCATTATTTTCGTGCATTGGATTGTGTTGCCCTTATTTTTTACTATGATTAGCTGAACATTATGAATGTAAAGATACTATATTGTCAGTGTCACATTGTCTTTATTATTTATGCTGTGGCAGTGCTTAAAAGCCCCAATGAGGGCTGGGTTCCTGGAGCCCTGTTGTGCTAGACGCTATACACATGTATAGGAAGGACCTAGTCTTTGCCCCAAAGAACTTAGTCTAAAGACAAAACAAAATAAGTGGGTGTAACAAACTGAGTGAGTGAGGAAGAGATGATGAATGTAGCAATGACAGGAATGTAGGCTGTATACTGAGCTTGATGGTTCTGGGTCATTTGAAGGATTGTAGTTATAATATATTTAAAATTGATAGCAGTCCCCATGGGTCATTTCCCCAGTCATTGTTTTGATTGGTAACTCCAGAATTCATCTCCCACACAGGTTAGTGTGACAGGGTCGGGCCGGATGGCTACAGGAGAGTGATAGAAGGCAGATATATTAGCCCCAGGTTAAGTAGGTCCCTTTTCCCTGGGTAAGATAACAGGGAAGGTTCCAGAACAATCAGGAACTTTCTGGAAACAATTAAGGCAGACAGGCTGATTAGAACACCTGCAGCCAATCAAGAAGCTGCTAGAATTAATTAAGGCAGGCTAATCAGGGCACCTGGGTTTAAAAAGGAGCTCACTTCAGTTTGTGGTGCGTGCAAGGAGCTGGGAGCAAGCGGCGCGAGAAGCTGAGAGTGAGAAGGCATACTACTGGAAGAATGAGAAGTACAAGCATTATCAGACATCAGGAGGGAGGTCCTGTGGCGAGAATAATGAAGGTGTTGGGAGGAGGCCATGGAAGTAGTCCAGGGAGTTGTAGCTGTTGCGCAGCTGTTACAGGAGCCATTGTAGACAGCTGCAATCTACAGGGCCCTGGGCTGGAACCCGGAGTAGAGGATGGACCCGGGTTCCCCTCAAACTCCCTACTTGATACTGGAAGAGTTGAACTGGACTGTGGGTTCCACCAGAGGGGAATGTCTCTGGCCTGTTCCCGGTCCACTAGGTGGATCAGCAGAGACTGCAGGGATTGTTCTTCTTCCTTTCCGCACGCTTGCCAGTGATGAGGCTAACTGAGTAAACGGCAGATTTGAGACATGAAAGTGGCCAAACTGAGGGCTGCCGTGAACCTCTGAGGCGAGAAAATCCGCCAATAAGTGCAGGACCCACCAAGGCAGAGGAGGAACTTTGTCACATTATTTATAATCCTTTGTATGAACTGTGTCTCATTTAGTTTCTGGAACCTACATTTCTTTTGTAGGTGGTTGGTGTTTCTGCTGTGCTGGGTACAGGACTGGATGAATTTTTTGTGAAAGTCTCTGAAGCTGTAGATGAATATGAGAGGTGAGGTGGTGGTTTTCAGTGTGAGGGAAAGTGTCCTTGATCTAAAGAATGCTGCTCAGCTACCAATTCATGTGCTTGTTCCTTTGCTTGAAGGCGTGCTGGTCTTTTGCAGCTCAGTTGGCCTAGAGCAGTGGCCCCGAACTGTGGGGCGTGGAGGGATGTGGAGGAATGTTTAGGAGGGTGCAGTGGGGCCCAGACCAGCCCCCACAGGGGATGGTGAGGGAGCGCTACCCAGCTCAGCCCAGCTGCTGCTCTGCATTGGACTATGACTCTGGCCCAGTCCTGGCTCCCAACCATGGCTCCGGGGTGGGGGGGGGGAGGGGTGACAACCAAAAAAGTTTGGGGACCACTGGCCTAGAGTATTTGTTATAGAATACCTGTCCTGTGTATGCTAGAGTACACAAATAAGACATTCAAACACACAAACTGTCCAGACATGAATTTCAAAATTGGTAACTGCTCAATAGAAAATCCACAAAACACCAGTACAGAGAACCCCTTCAACCCACCTCCTCCTTAGATTTGCCTCAGGATAGTCTAGGTTTGTATTGTGTCCAGAAAGCAAACACAAGAGGGCTCTGACAGACTCAGTGGTGAGCAAATGCAAGGAACCTTCACAGAAAACATCCTGCCAGCAAGCCCTCTCCTGTTTAAACTGGTGAAGCTCCAGGTCAGGCATCTCTGCTCATTGCAGTTGTGCCTCTCCCCTCATGGAACACTGCCAGATTGTTTGGTTGCCTTATACAGTCAAACCCAACACCTTGAACTCCAACTTGACACCTGTGAGTAGACTGTAGGTCATGGAGCACTGGTGAAATGTGCTGCCTATGTGAAACCCTAATGAATAAGTAGCATTCTGCAATAGCTTTAGCTTCCAAATAGTCCCACTGTGTAGCGCTATGTAAAGCGTGCCAGAGTTGTGTAATCGTGAGGTGAGAAAGTCTTGGAAAACTATAACAAGTCCTGCATCTGTGAGAGGTAAATCTCTCTCTTTTTACTGGGTACAGATGCAAAAAGTACTCTAGGCTAGGGAGTGCTGCCAGGAATTAGCCCCTCTAATCAGGCCCACGAATTGCGAACCCGTGAGACACTTGTCTCTACTCCTAACCCTAGTTGTCACCTACCACCCCACACTGGAACCCATATGGAGTATTATGAAACAACTAGAAACCATACTCAATAGGACATCCCACCTCCCCCCCCCCCCCCCAACACACCTTTCAAGATCTAGGGGTCCTACACATCTATATCACAACATGTGGTATATCTCATCCAGTACATTTTAAATGTCCCAATAACAACTATGTGGGTGAAACCAGACAATCATTGTGTTCTTAAATCAGTGGTTCTTAACCTTTACTGCAGCCTGCACCCCTTTGGTTCTCAAAATATGTTCTCGCACCCCTTATCAAAAATCGTTGAAGTAGGTCAGTTCTTTAAACCTAGATATAACATAACTATAGAATGAAAAAGAGAGAATTATATACATATAAACATAGGTTTGATGAAACAAAGTAGTTGTACTTACGTGCCTGTGCTTAATTTGTGTTTTCGATGATTTACCTTCTAAAAAAGTCTGGCCAGTCTCGCACCCCTCAGAAAGGGCATCTTGCACCCCCAGGGGGTGAGTGCGCTACAGGTTAAGAACCACTGTCTTAAATGAACTCTGACAGGAAAATCCTAACACAAAAACACCCTGTCACCTGTGGGTGAATACTTTTCACAAAGCAATCACTCCATGTCTGACCTATCTGTTTCAAAAGATGAGTCTGGGAGCTTAAATTCATGAGTTTGCTAGACACTAAAAATCATGGTTTTAATAAAGACAGGATCTGTAACCCACCAACCCCCCTTTTTGTCCTGTGACTACAGCGGTGTTAACGGGTCACTTCACCTTGAATGGTAGGGCTAGTCTACACTAGAAGCACTACATCAGTGCAGCTGCACTGCTGTAGCATGTCTGGTGAAGATGTTCTATGCCAGTGGTCTCCAACCTTTTTACGCCCAAAATTACTTTTTGAATTTAAAGGCAACCCAGGATCTACCCTGCCCCTTCCCTGAGGCCCCCCCACTTCCCTAAAACCCTGCCCTGCTCACTCTATCCACCCCTCTCTTGGTCACTCGCTGTCGCTCACCCTCACTCGCTTTCACCGGTCTGGGGTAGGGAGTTTGGGCTTGGGAGGGGGTGCGGGCTCTGGGCTGGGGCCAAGGGGTTCACAGTGTGGGAGGAGATTAATGGAAGTATGCTCAGAGGCTTAGGTAATGGACAGATGTTGTTTATAAGTAAATGTTCAAAATGTTTCTCTTTTCAGGGAGTATCGTCCAGAATATGAGCGTCTGAGAAAATCATTGGTAAAGGTTTACAAGTATTTCTTACACAGGCAGTGTATTCTGGGGTCAGAGTGCCAACTAGTCTGCTCCAGCTTTCCTTCAGAACCCCAGCTTCTCGGAGTATATTCTGGTTATTTTCCTTAAAAGACTTATCCAATCTGGATTTAAATTTCCACTGCACTGCAGAGGCCCATTATTTAATTTACTAATCACACTTACAGTGAAAAGCCCTTTCCTGAGACCCATTCTCGGTCTCTCCTTTGCTAGATTTGGTATGGTGTGGTTTTATTTTGTACAGCAGTCTTTTCTACAAACCACGCACCCTCCAAATGCTTTAATGCTAGTAACTGAATGTGGTAAGACTTGGACAGTGTGTCTGAGAGCCATGAGGAAGGCAAATAAGGTGTAGTGTGTGTACGGTGGGGAATAGATTATAAAGCAAGGAGTGAATAATTCTACTATACAAGGTGTAGAGAAATTACTCTTGGAATCCTGGGCATGGTTATAGTCACTTATCTTCAAGGGGTTACTAATCTAGAAGGATTCATGTACCTTGAGGGGTGGAGGGCACCATTTGTTATGACCTTCCAAAGTGACGTTTTAGGTCTTTGTATACCACCTCAAATTCCCATTTTGGCTTACATGAAGATATCAAGTGTGTTAATAAAGTAGAAGACAGAGATGTAACTTTCATGTTAGAGATGAAAAATGTCTTCTGGCTGCCCTGTTTTATGCAAAGTTTGGATTCTAGCTCCAGTCTGGTAGGTTACTGTACCCTTTTTTTCTCTTCCTCTGGGCTGTCCCTTGCCATCCTGAACTTTTCTGATACCATAGAATAGAATCATAGGACTGGAAGGGATCTCGAGAGGTCATTTAGTCCAGTCCCCTGCACTCATGGCAGGACAAAGTATTATCTAGACCATCTAGAGGTGTTTGGCTAACCTGCTTTTAAAAATTTCCAGGGATAAAGATTCCACAACCTCCCTATGCAATTTATTCCAGTGCTTAACCACCCTGACAGTCAAGAAGTTTTTCCTAATGTCCAACTTAAATCTCCCTGGCTGCAATTTAAGCCCACTGCTTCTTGTCCTATCCTCAGAGATTAAGAACAATTTTTCTCCCTCCCCCTTGTAACAATCTTCTATGTACTTGAAAACTGTTATCATGTTGCCTCTCAGTTTTCTCTTTTCCAGACTAAACAAACTCAGTTTTTTCAATCTTCCCTTATAGGTCGTGTTTTCTAGACCTTTAATCATTTTTGTTGCTCTTCTCTGGACTGGCTCCAATTTGTCCACATCTTTCCTGAAATGTGGCACCCAGAACTGGACACATTACTCCAGTTGAGGCCTAATCAAAGTGGAGTAGAGTGGAAGAATTATTTCTCATGTCTTGCTTACAACACTCCTGCTAATATGTCCCAGAATGATGTTCACTGCTCCCCCCCCCCCCCCCCCACCGTGTTACACTGTTGACTCATATTTAGCTTGCGGTCCACTATGACCCCCAGATCCCTTTCCGCAGTACTCCTTCCTAGGCCGTCATTTCCCATGTTATGTGTGTGCAACTGATTGTTCCTTCCTAAGTGGAGTACTTTGCATTAGTCCTTATTGAATTTCATCCTATTTCCTTCAAACCATTTCTCCAGTTTGTCCAGATCATTTTGAATTATAATCCTATCTTCCAAAGCACTTGCAAAACCCCTCCCAGCTTGGTATCATCTGCAAACTTTTTATAAGTGTAATCTCTATGCCATTATCTAAATCATTGATGAAGATATTGAACAGAACCGGACCCAGAACTGGTCCCTGTGTGACCCCACTCCTTATGCCCTTCCACCATGACTGTGAACCACTGATAACTACTCTCTGGGAATGGTTTTCTAACCAGTTGTATACCCACCTTATAGTATCTCCGTCTAGGTTGCATTTCCCTAATTTATTTATGAGAAGGCCATGTGAGACAGTATCAAAAGCTTTACTAAAGTCAGATATACCATGTCTGCCACTTCCCCCTTATCCACACGGCTTATTATCCTGTCAAAGAAAGCTATCAGGTTGGTTTGACGCAGATTTGTTCTTGACAAATCCATGCTGACAGTTACTTATCACCTTATTGTCTTTTAGATGTTTGCAAATTGATTGCTTAATTATTTGCTCCATTATCTTTCCAGGTACAGAAGTTAAGCTGGCTGGTCTGTAATTCCCCGGGTTGGCCTTATTTCCCTTTTTATAGATTGGCACTATATTTGCCCTTTTCCAGTCTTCTGGAATCTCTCCCGTCTTCCATGACTTTTCAAAGTTAATTGCTAATGGCTGAGA
Organism: Natator depressus; assembly: GCF_965152275.1. Lineage (NCBI taxonomy): Eukaryota > Metazoa > Chordata > Testudines > Cheloniidae > Natator > Natator depressus. Next base: position 159,529 of record NC_134236.1, on the reverse strand, counting down.
TCTCCTCAGTAAGCTCCTTGAATATTCTAGGATGCATTTCATCAGGCCTGGTAACTTGAAGACATCTAACTTGTCTAAATAATTTGTAACTTGTTCTTTCCCTATTTTAGCCTCTGATCCTACCTCACTTTCACAATGTTAGATGTCCAATCATCACCAACTGCCTTGGTGAAAACCGAAACAAAGAAGTCATTAAGCACCTCTGCCATTTCCATGTTTTCTGCTATTGTTTTCCCCCCCCCCATTGAGTAACGGGCCTACCCTGTCCTTGGTCTTCCTCTTGCTTCTAATGTATTTGTAGAATGTTTTCTTGTTACCCTTTGTCTCTAGCTAGTTTGAACTCATTTTGTGCTTTGGCCTTTCTAATTTTTTCCCTACATACTTGTGTTATTTGTTTATATTCTTCCTTTGTAATTTGACCTAGTTTCCACTTTTTGTAGGACTCTTTTTTGATTTTTAGATCATTGAAGATCTCCTAGTTAAGCCAGAATGGTCTCTTGCCAGACTTCCTGTCTTCCTGCGCAGTGGGATAGTTTGCTCTTGTGCCCTTTAAAATGTCTCTTTGAAGAACTGTCAACTGTGTTCAGTTGCTTTTCCGCTTAGACTTGCTTCCCATGGGATCTTACCTACCAACTCCCTGAGTTTGCTAAAGTCTGCCTTCTTGAAATCCATTGTCTTTATTTTGCTGTTATCCCTCCTACCATTCCTTGGAATCATGAACTCTACCATTTCATGATCACTTTCACCCAATCTGCCTTCCACTTTCAGATTCTCAACCAGTTCCTCCCTATTTGTCAAAATCAAATCTAGAACAACTTCTTCCCTAGTAGCTTTCTCCACCTTCTGAAATAAAAAATTGTCTCCAATACATTCCAAGAACTTGTTGGATAATTGCATCTTGTTATGCTCCTTTATTATTTCCTCATATGCTTTCCATAGTCTACTCTCATTTGCCCTCAGTTATGCTATTAGCCCTTCCAAGTCTGTGTCCTAGGGTCACAGAGTCTGCCACTCCATGACCTCTAGGGATGAGTGAACTGACTGAGATAAAATATAAAGTGATCTGAACCTCCAGACAATTTGAGTTTTACCTTTCACTATGCACAACTTTGAACAATAGCTAGACTCATCTTTATGATCCCTGCTCCTACCCCAAAGTTCCTGTCTAGGGTGCAGAAATATTTTTCAGAGAGAATAATTTGTAACCACCAAATCGTATTTCTGCAATACGCCCCATGTAGACTAGTGCTGTCACACTCCAGCTAACATAGAATGTTGATCAGTTGAGCATTTTTGACTGTGGAACTTACTGTGCCAGTTCTCTAAAGACTCTGCTGGCTTTCTGTTCCTTTCAAGTTGCAGCTTTAGGTGTTGATAGGTTTAAAGTCCTGTGGTCTAAATTCTGTTTTCAGTGACTCAAGAGTAACTAATTAAAGTTAGTGTATTCCACTGAAACAAAACAATTGTACCCCTACATGCTTTGAGTTCTGGATATCCAGGAATCACCTCTCTCAATGCACTAGTGTGACAGTTGACACTGGATGGCTTAAAGTGCTCCTGGTGGAGGTTCCTCAGCTCTAGAATTCACTTCCCTCCTCTGGTCCAACAAATTCTGCTGTAAAGTCCATTTATTGACTCATACTTTTACCCAATGTTTGGGTAGACCTCTCTTCTGGAGTGGAAATATTGTTTTACTTGTGTTACTTTAACTGTGTCCAGAGACCCTGTGGTGGGTGTTATATTAATGTTTCCTTGTGTAGGCAAAAGCCCAGAGCAAGCAGCAGAAAGAGCAGCTGGAACGTTTGTGGAAAGACATGGGCTCTGTGGCTATGGAGAGCAACTCACTTGCAGGTAATGAAAGGGTTTTGTGTGGTGAAGTAATTTAACTTCAGACGAGTCTCTGTAGAGTTTGCCTTGAAAATTCTCTGGAGCTTTTCTTTTCTTTTTATAAAAGCAACTTAGTCCCAGTGAAGGGCACAGACCATTTTCCTGTGGGAGGGTCTCATCTTCTATGCCAGTGATTCTCAAACTTCATTTTCCGTGGACCACTTGAAAATTGCTGAGGGTCTCAGTGGACCACTTAATGATCTTTCCAAATGTTGTTTGCACCGTTAGATAACTATTGTAAAGCACTTTGGATAAAATCGCTATATAAAAAAACCCTTAATTAATATTTTTTGTTCTACAAATAAAAGCACACAACTAATATTTTAATATCAATAGTCTTACCTTTCCAATGTGATGAATGTGTCCTCTTTCCCCTGCTGCACCAGCCCCCGAGCTGGAGCTGGGGAAGAGTGGGGTCTCTTCCCCCACCACAGCAGCCACAGAGCTGAGGCTAGGAAGGAGGGCTGTCTCTCCCTGGCAGCCACAGCCCTGGAGCTGGGGAAAGTCGCCTCTTTCTCTGACCGCCGCAGCCCTGCACATCCCAAATTCCCCCACCCCCTCTTCTCACCTCTCTGCCCCTCCCACTTACACCCTATTCCCCCAAGGCCACCACCTAACCTTACATGTGCGTCTTCTCCAGGGTCCAGGCACCTAATTAGTGGAGCCACACTTGCGTGGTTCCACAGTTAGGTGAGTGGCCCTTCATTCTCTCATGTGCGGCTGCCCAGGCCTGCACCTTAGAGGGAACAATCCGTGGACCACCTGAATGGAGCTTGCGGACCACAGTTTGAGAACCTCTGTTCTATGCATTAACCCCAGCAGAAGGTCAGGGAAAGAAGAACCCTGGTGCCTAGCCAATAGGGGAGTGGGCATGCTAGAAATAAATAGATTGCGTTGATAAAACATTCCAGGCAGGGTGACATAACAATTAAATTGGCGTCCAGCAAGAATTCAACAATATGGGTGGAGCTGTAATCTGTGGGGTTCTACAGGGAACATGCTACTGTGTAGCATCTCACATTTTAGCGCATGTATTTGTGTCTGTGGGGGCCATGGGGTGTGGTCCATACTTGTAGGGTAGGTACCAGTAGCTGTGGTTGCTGTGCACAGATGCTTACATTATGACATATTAAGGAATTAGGTTGTTGTCAGTATGAGACTTTCTTTAGAAGCTTCTGTTTCTCACTAGATTCTTCTGACACTTCTGCATTGGGCCCCTCTGACTTGATCATGACACGAGGAACTTTGGATGAGGAAGATGAAGAGAGAGTGAGTGATACTGATGATATTGACCATCAAGGTAAGGGAAATCAAGGCTGCCTGTGACTTGGAATTACACAACATGCCCCCTGTGAGGGGAGATCAGAGGTCAAGTGCATGGCTGTTATGGTGAGTGAGAGAGCTGATTCAGAGTTTAAGGTCAAATGAGGTGGGAGGCCAGGGATCAGACAGGTCATCAGTGTAGCCATTGGAGACACCAAGGGTGGGAAATTGTGAAGAGAGCAAGAGCGACAGCTATGAATCCAAAATTGGAGAGGAAGATGAATGGGTCACAGTCAGGCAGAGGCAGGTAACTGTGATGTGGAACAGGAAGGGGGGAGTCAGATGGAGTCATGCTTCAAAAGAATGGGGTGAAGGAGGAGAGGTTGGAAATGACAAGAGTGGAAGAGAAGCCTATGTCCACCGTGTGGGGCAGTTCAGAGCAACTGCACCTCTGTTTCCCCTCAGTGGTCCGTCAAGGACACGTAACTCTCACGCTTCCAGCTCTCCAGCAATTGCCTTTCTTGAGCACTCCCTTCCGACTCAGGTATTCCCATGCTGCACAGTTCCCTGCCTTCACTGTATTATTCCTAGCAGAGGCACGCTACCCAAGCACAGCTGCGTGCTTTCTCTTCAGACATGGAGAGAAGTGTGACTGTCCACACTTACAGTTAGTTACAGCACAGCTCTTTTTATGCAAGCCCATTTTATTCTTAAGGTAAAAACATTACAAAGGAAAACATATTAAAAACAATAAAGAATCTAAACAGTTGCTAATAAGCTTACCAGAGATCACCCTAACCCTAACATGGGCTCTGGCAGGAGCAGTCCTTCAACACCCCATCTAAGGGATTTCCTTGTGGATTCATGTTCATCACAGCTCCAGCCTAGACCAAGCACATGGTGTTATGGCGCCTCAGTAGGCCTAGTCCTTCCAATCCTTCCCTAAGGATTAGGGCCCTCTGTGGACTTGAGGTCCTTTCTGTTTGCTGGATCAGGAAGAAGGCCCAGAGTTTATTTAAAACCAGGGTATTTATTCAAAAATCCTTTCTTGGTCTGTTGGTCCATGGAGAATCCTTGACTTTAGCAAAGCTTTCGATAGGGTCTCCCACAGTATTCTTGCCAGCAAGTTAAAGTAGTATGGGCTGGATGAATGGACTATAAGGTGGATAGAAAGTTGGCTAGATTGTCGGGCTCAACGGGTAGTGATCAATGGCTCCATGTCTAGTTGGCAGCCGTTATCAAGCAGAGTGCCCCAAGGGTCAGTCCTGGGGCCAGTTTTGTTCAATATCTTCATTAATGATCTGGAGGGTGGCGTGGATTGCACCCTCACAAGTTTGCAGATGACACTAAACTGGGAGGAGTGGTAGATACGCTGGAGGGTAGGGATAGGATACAGAGGGACCTAGACAACTTAGAGGATTGGGCCAAAAGAAATCTGATGAGGTTCAACAAGGACAAATGCAGAGTCCTGCACTTAGGAAGGAAGAATCCCATGCAGTGCTACAGACGAGGGGACCGAGTGGCTAGGCAGCAGTTCTGCAGAAAAGGACCTAGGGGTTATGGTGGACGAGAAGTTGGGTATGAGTCAACAGTGTGCCCTTGTTGCCAAGAATGCTAACGGCATTTTGGACTGTATAAGTAGGAGCATTGCCAGCAGATCGAGGGACGTGATCGTTCCCCTCAATTTGACATTGGTGAGGCCTCATCTGGAGTACTGTGTCCAGTTTTGGGCCCCAGACTACAAGAAGGATGTGGAAAAATTGGAAAGAGTCCAGCAGGGGGCAACAAAAATGATTAGGGGGCTGGAACACATGACTTGTGAGGAGGGGCTGAGGGAACTGGGATTATTTAGTCTGCAGAAGAGAAGAATGAGGGGGGATTTGATAGCTGCTTTCAACTACCTGAAAGGGGGTTTCAAAGAAGATGTATCTAGGCTGTTCTCAGTGGTACCAGATGATAGAACAAGGAGTAATGGTCTCAAGTTGCAGTGGGGGAGGTTTAGGTTGGATATCAGGAAAAGCTTTTTCACTAGAAGGGTGGTGAAGTACTGAAATGGGTTCCCTAGGGAGGTGGTGGAATCTCCTTTCTTAGAGGTTTTTAAGGTCAGGCTTGACAAAACCCTGGCTGGGATAATTTAGTTGGGGATTAGGTCCTGCTTTGATCAGGGGATTGGACTAGATGATCTCCTGAGGTCCCTTCCAACCCTGATATTCTATGATTCTATGAACTAATATATGAGAACCTTTCTAGGGGATGGCGTCAAAGGGGCTGGTAACTGGAGGAATTCCATTAAATTAGCATCCCCCTCCTTCGACGGGAGTTACATAGAAGCTTGAGGGTAGAGGATGTGAGAAGGAGAAGGCAGCAGGAGCTGTGTCTGAAGGGAATCTGAGTTTCTGAGAGCAACATGGGTTGGAGGGAGAAGAACTTGAAAAGACTGCAGACTCCTGTTGGAGAGGGAATGGGCATTTCTTAGGAAACTGGGAGGCAGGGACGGGTTTGAGAATAGAGGAGAGTCTAGTGGGGTGGTATCATCAGATTAAGACTGGAGGCCTTTCTGGAAGATATCCTTTAGCCAAACACTATTTATGTGACTGCATACGGAGGAACTGGGTAAAATTCTGTGGCCTGTGTTATATCGGAGGTTAGACCAGATGATCTTGTAAAGTCCCTTCTGGCCAGTGAATTAAAAGTTATAGATGAGTTAAGCAGAGAATTGTGGGTGCTGGAGGGGTGCCCCTTTTAAAACATTTATATAGCGAAATGAAGATAAAATTATATTAAAGCCTATATCATCCATGAATTACAATTAAATAGAGCTGGCAAATAATGGATTTTTTTTTTAAATTGGTGATTGAAACAGTCCCAAAAATTTCATTTCCAGTCAAATGAAATGTTTTTTTTTTATTTCAGCCATTTTAAAATGTGTGTATTTAATAAAATTAAAGGAAATTTTTAAATGAAAAGTCATTTCAAACCAAAATATCAAAACATTTCTTTTGAAAATGTTTAAATGAAAAGTTGAGGGTTTTTGGTTTTTTGCATTTTTAAGGATTTTTTTTCTCTTTCAGTTTGGTGAAATCTACAAAAATTTGCAAAACATTTTGATGGCATTTTTTGTCAGTTGCATGTGAAAAATTTTGCCCGGCTGTAGAATTTAAGGTTGTTGTGAAGAAATACACGTTTGTACTAGATATGAATGTGTTTATTAGAATGTAAGAGAGTTAGTTACTCATTTCCTTGCTATTCCTGTTTGAACTTTGAAAGTTGCCTGATAAGTAAATAATTTCATAGAATCATAGAATATCAGGGTTGGAAGAGACCTCAGGAGGTCATCTAGTCCAACCCCCTGCTCAAAGCAGGACCAACCCCAACTATTGTCAATTAAGAATCTTTACTGACTTCTGAAATTGTTTTTTCTTATTGTTTTGAACTGTACCCAAAGATGTGACTTATAATGAAGGTAGCTACAAGCATAATGGGTGAAAGGGTGGGAGCAGGAGAGTATGACAACAAATAAGGTTGTTTGACTATTCCAGATTGTCACTTTTTGGTACAATTTTAAAAAAATATTTTATGTCCCTATCGTGGATTCTTGCCTGACTGGTTCATGTGGGCAGTGCTGCAGAAATGGTTTTTACAACATTACAATTCATAGATTTTATTTTAAGGCCGGAAAGGGCTATTGTGATCATCTGATCTGAAGTCAGCATAACACAGGCTAGAGAACCTCACCCAGTAAGTCCGGCATTCAGCCCTTAACTTCTGTTTGAGCAATAACATCTCTATTAGAAAGATATCAAGTCTTGATTTAAACGATTCAAATGAGGGAAAATTCACCACTTCCCTAGGTAAGTTGTTTCAAAGGTTAATTAAACTCTATTTCTTGTTTTAAATGTTTCTAGTTTCAAGTTTCATAGATTTTTTTTTTAAGGCCACAAGGCATCATCAGATCTAGTCTGACCTCCTGTATAACACAAGCCATAAAACTTCATCCAGTTACTCCTGTATCTAGCCCAATAACTTGTATTTGACCAAATCATATCTTCCAAATGCTTCTGAGCCTGAGCTCCAGTCCAAGCTAAACCTTTTAAGCACTATCTATGTAGCTATTTCTATTTCTGTCAACCAGAGCTGAGAGGCCCCAAAATGTGTGTAATCGACACACCCATAATCTCTCATTCTAAGGCATTTTTTTCCAAGCTTCCAATAACTTTTCCCTTCTGCACCCTCTCCAGTTTTTCAGCAGCCTTCCTAAAATGTGGACACCAGAATTGGATGCATTAATCTGGTATTGTTCTCACTAAAGCTGTATACAAAAGTAAAATAATCTCTCTACTCTTGCACGCTGCTTCCCTGTTTATACACCTGAGAATCACATTGGCCCTTTTTGGCACAGCATTGCATGGGGAGCTCATGTTCAATTATTTGTGTACTATGATTCCTAAGTCCTTTTCAGACAGAGTCACTGCGTTCCAGGATACAGTCTCCCGTTCTGGAGCTGTAGTTTGCATTCTTTGATCCCAGATGTGTGACCTTGCATTTTACTACATAAAAAATGCACACAGTTCAAGTGGGCCTATCTTACAAGTGATCTCGGTCACTCTGAGAACTGAACTTTCTTTTTTCATTCTTCACCACTCCACCGATTTTTCTATAATCTGCAAATTTTATCAGCAGTGGTTTTATATTTACTTCCAGATCATTGACAAAAAGATTAAATAGCATTGGGTCGAACTCCACTAGAACCAGCCTATTCTATTATGATTTCCCATTGTTGTTACTTGTATTACCATAGTACCTAAAAGCCCAAGTCCTTCTTTGAGTGCTTGCTCATGTCGATTCCATGCTAGGCGTGCGCGTGCCACCTGTGTAGTTGCTGGAGATGCTTCCCGTAGTGGTATCCATAGGGCTGGCCTTAGTATCCCCTGGAGCCGCAGGGTTATGTGTTTGTACATGAGTCACCACCAGCCTCACGCCCTCTCAGTTGCTTCTTACTGCCCATGATGGTTGCTGGAACATCTCTTGCACTTGCAAGCTTTCTAATGGTTTTTGGACTTTGCTGATCTGTATATAGTTAAAAGTTTAGTTGTTAGCTATAGTTAGTTAAGTAGATAGCGGTCCCATATTGGGACATAGTCCTAGGGGCGGGGCATGCCCCAGTCCCTAGGTTTCAAACCATGTGCCACTTACGTTAAGCCTGTGCCAGTGAGCAACCCCCCATTCGAGCTGCTTAAAGTGCCTCAGGGAAGCCCATATTAAGGACAGGCGCAGGATCTGCAGGGGCTTCAGGCCACGCGCACACAAGGACAGGGAGACTCGTTTAAGGCCCTGTTAATGGAAGCAGCACTTAGACCAACTTTGGAGATGTGCCGCTCCGATTCAGTGCTGAGCACATCAGCCTCGGTACGGAGTGCTCCACCAGCACCACGCCCTCCCCAGCACCATTTGCCATCTCCAGTGCTGAGGGAAAGGCACAAGAAACAGTGCACCCAAGAGGTCACTCCCCAGTGCCAAAGAAGGATAGGCGGGGAATGGTTGACAAGGTGCTGGCCCACTTGTCCTCTGCAGATTGGCGGTGGCAGCTCCACCCAGGGCACCAAGCCCGGTCCAGGATCCACCACTGACTCCTGGGAGCAGTTGGGGCACTCTACACTTGCAAGCCCATTGATGCTGGAGGCATTCCAGGTGTCAAGAGACCTAATGTCGCTCCCAGTGCCACCCACACACCAAGAACCTCAACCAGCGGAATCGTCGATGGCAGCCCGCACCAGAGAGAAACCCTCTATGGGCCCACTTCAGTGGTCTCAGGCTTTGCAGCACCGGTCGCCAGCTTCCCAGTTGCCAGCTTCACGGCACCGATCCCCAGTTTGGTGACACCTATCTCCAGTCCCATGACAATGATCACCTGCTCCATTGCTCCGATCTCCAGCTTCCTGGCACCACTCCCTGGCTCCCCATGACAGCCAATAGACGGAAGTGGCAACGGCTCCACCATTGTCTCTGAGGGAAGAGTCCTCATCAGAATACAGGTGTGAATCCATCCCTCCCCCAAAGAGACACTGGCATCAGCTTGTATGCACCGGACTTCGGTGCCGAACCTTCTGCAGGCGCTTGGCCACCAGGGCAGTGGCCAGTGCACTGGCAATATTGGAACCTGGGGGGTGGGGAGGGGAGGGTGTTTCCCGTCAATGCTGGGACCTTAGTCCCAGATGTCGTCCTTGGTGGTATCTGAGAGGCGAACCACAACACCGCCCCAGCCAGTGCCGAACCTTGACTCTGACCCCAATACTGAGACCCCAGCAGTGGTCCAAATGGAGGCAACCCCAGTGGTGGAGGAGGAGCCAGCTCCTCCTATAGTGATGGCCTCTTCCTTATTGTCCCCAGACCAGGTGGTTGTGGGTCCGGCCAATCCACTTCCACCAGACGACTTCGGGGTTCACCAAGAGCTCCTCAAGCGGGTTGCCACAAACTTGGGGCTGGAGGTGGAGGACCTCGAGCCCATGGACAACCTGTTTGACATTTTAGCTGCAGTGGCCCCCTCCAAAGTGTCCCTACCAGTTCACAAAAGGGTGTTGAAGCTGATTAGGGTGCTGTGATAGACCTCATCTTTCCCACCCCAATCTCGAAAAGGGCAGAGAAGAAATATTATGTCCCAGCTAAGGGGTGTGAATATATGTATGAGCAAATGAGCAGGACAGATAGGGGAAGGCAAGTGTCACCCTTAAAAATAAGGGTGCAAAGAGACTCTGTTTGTTTGGGAGGAAGGTATATTTAACAACCAGCCTACAGCTTCGTATCTCCAAACAGTAGGCATTGCTGGGAGGTACGATTTTATTATCTAGAACTCGATGGCCAGGTTCAAAGACTCCCTGCCACAGGAGTCAAGTCAGGAATTCTTGGCCATCCTGGAGGAAGGCAAGTTGGTGGCCAGGGCCTCGCTTCAGGCTGCCTTGGATGTGACCGACTCAGCAGCCAGATCAATGGCGTCAGCAGTGTCCAGGCAAAACAGCTCATTGCCGCAATTATCGGGTCTTTCTCACAAGGTGCAGCAATCAGTCCAAGACCTCCCAGGTGCATTCGTCTCGGAACAGACGAACAGCAAGGACTGAAGGACTCTAGGGCCACGCTGTGCTCCTTGGGCCTGTACACATCCCCAGCCTCCAGAAGACATTTCCGGCTGCAGCTGCCTCCCAGATTCTCAGGGTTTCCCAGGGATGATCCCTGTAAGAAAAAAGGGAAAGGTTGTAAGCGCCAACTGCCTGCACCATCCACCTCTGCCTCTGTCAAACTCGGGAAGGTACCCCAGTGGCTTGAGGCAGACCTTTTGAGGTTGCACCCAAGGACGGTGTTCCGGACTTGACCCAGGATCCATCCCCTCTTTTGGTTTTGGACCATTTGTTTCCTTTTGATGCTGGCTGGTCCCTAATAACTTTGAACCGTTGGGTACTCAACACCATGGCAGTTGGGTATACCCTGCAGTTTTTGTCCATCTCCCCCTCCTACTCCTCAACCCCACCCCTCTTCAGGGACCCTTCTTACAAGCAACTCCTCGTCCAGGAGGTGGAAGCCCTCCTATGGATGAGGGCCATAGAGGAAGTTCCTCAAGATTTGAGGGGCAAAGGGTTTTATTCCCGATATTTCCTAATCCTGAAGGCCAAAGGGGGCTTCAGGCCCATCCTGGACCTGCATTGCTTCAACAAACATCAGGAAGCTGAAGTTCCACATGGTCTCTCTGGCCTCCATCATTCTCTCCCTGGATCTGGGAGACTGGTATGCCACCCTCAATTTAAAGGATGCATATTTCAGTATCTCCATCTTCCATGGGCACAGGAGATTCCTCTGGCTCATGGTGGGGCAGCACCATTATCAATTAACTGCACTCCCCTTTGGTGTCTCATTAGCCCCAAGGGTTTTCACAAAGTGTATGTTGGTGGTTGCAGCTTAACTGAGACATCAAGGCGTGCAGATTTACCCCTTCCTCAATGACTGGTTAATCAAGGGCCGCTCACAAGCTCAGGTCCAACTCAGCTTTATATGGGCCATGTGTTGGGAGCTGGGTCTGGTTATAAATGAGCAGAAATCAACTTTGATCCTGGTTCAAAGAATGGAGTTTATAGGAACAGTGCTTGACTCCACTGAGGCCAGGGCATACCTGCTGGAGGCCCAGTTCCGGGCGATGTCGGACCTAATCACCCATGTCAGGGCCCACCAACTCATGACAGCTCAGATATGCCTCAAGCTGCTGGAATACATGACAGTGTGTACTTACCTGGTGCAGTATGCGCAGCTGCGTCTCAGACCTCTGCAGATGTGGCTAGTGTCAGTCTACTCTCCCGGCAGGCACCACTTGGACCTAATTCTCACAATCCTGCTGACTGTTTTAGCATCACTGACTTGGTGGACAGAACCGTGCACAATGAACAGAGTCCCCTTTGCTGCCCCATACCCATCAGTGGCATTGGTCTCAGGTGCTTCAGACCTGGGGTGGGGGGCTCATACTCTCCCTGCGCATAAATGTCAGGGAACTCAAGGTGATACGCTTGGCCTGCCAGATGTTCCGTCCCTACCTGTCAGGCAGGGTAATGCAGGTCTTGATGGACAACACGGCCATGATGTTTTACATCATCAAGCAAGTCAGAGTTCGCTCCTCGGACCTGTGGCAGGAGGCTCTTCGATTGTGGGACTTATGTGTGGAACATGCCCTTCACCTCAAGGCATCACACCTCCCGGGGGCTCAGAATGCACTGGCTGTTCTGCTCAGCAGGTCATTTTCCTCTCACTATGAGTGGTCCATTCATCCAGAGGTCATCAGCGCTATCTTCGAGAGGTCACGGACCCCCTGGGTGGACCTGTTTGCCTCCAGACAGAACAGGAAATGGCAGCAGTTTTGCTGGATGCGTAGGCTCAGCAAGGGCTCCCTGTCTGATGCCTTCCTGCTTTCATGGGCAGGGGGACTACTGTACGCCTTCCCACTGACATCCTTGGTCCACATAAAAAGGGACAAGGCGAGGATTATCCTGATAGCCCCAGCGTGGCCACACCCGCATTGATATGGCACACTTTCGGTAGCATAGCTCTCAACTTGATCTCACAGAACCAAAGTTGGTTGCTTCACCTGAACTTCGCATCCCTACATCTGACAGCTTGGCTGCTGCGTGGTTGAACCCTGAGCAACGGGCCTGCTCGGAGCAGGTTCAGCAAGTTTTACTGGGTAGCAGGAAACCCTCTACTAAGGTGACCTACTTGGCAAAGTGAAAGCGCTTCACTTGTTGGGCCTCCAATTGGGGTCTTTTCCCGTCTCAGTCCAAGATGGACTGCATAGATGACTATCTACTCTACCTGAAGCACCAAGGTCTGGCTCTGTCATCGGTCAAGGTCCACCTGGTGGCCACGCAGGATGGCCTGGACTGCACCCTCGGCAAGTTTGCAAATGACACTAAACTGAGAGGAGTGGTAGATGTGCTGGAGGGTAGGGATAGGATACAGAGGGCCCTAGACAAATCAGAGGATTGGGCCAAAAGAAATCTGATGAGGTTCAACAAGGACAAGTGCAAAGTCCTGCACTTAGGACGGAAGAATCCCATGCACCGCTACAGACTAGGGGCCGAATGGCTCAGCAGCAGTTCTGCAGAAAAGGATCTAGGGGTTACAGTGGACGAGAAGCTGGATATGAGTCAACAGTGTGCCATTGTTGCCAAGAGGGCCAATGGCATTTTGGGATGTATACGTAGGGCATTGCCAGCAGAACGAGGGATGTGATCATTCCCCTCTATTCGACATCGGTGAGGCCTCATCTGGAGTACTGTGTCCAGTTTTGGGCCCCACAGTACAAGAAGGATGTAGAAAAACTGGAAAGCGTCCAGCAGAGGGCACCAAAAACGATTAGGGGACTGGAACACATGACTTATGAGGAGAGGCTGAGGGAACTGGGATTGTTTAGTCTGCGGAAGAGAAGAATGAGGGGGGATTTGATAGCTGCTTTCAGCTACCTGAAAGGGGGTTCCAAAGAGGATGGATCTAGACTGTTCTCAGTGGTAGCAGATGACAGAACGAGGAGTAATGATCTCAAGTTGCAGTGAGGGAGGTTTAGGTTGGATATTAGGAAAAACATTTTCACTAGGAGGGTGGTGAAGCACTGGAATGCGTTTACTAGGGAGGTGGTGGAATCTCCTTCCTTTGAGGCTTTGAAGGTCAGGCTTGACAAAGCCCTGGCTGGAATGATTTAGTTGGGGATTGGGCCTGCTTTGAGCAGGGGATTGGACTAGATGACCTCCTGAGGTCCCTTCCAACCCTGATATTCTATGATCTCGGCCTTCCATCCTCCGGTCCAGGGTAAATTAGTCTTCTCACACGAGATGACAGGTTCCATAAAGGCTTGGAAAGACTTTACCCACAGGTTTGTGACCTGATTCCCCCATAGGACTTGAATCTGGTACTGTCAAAGCTCATGGGGGCCCCTCTTTGAGCCATTGGCATCTTGTTCCCTGCTACCACTGTCATGGAAGGCGGCATTCTTGGTGGCAATTAGGTTGGCCAGAAGGGTCTCTGAAATCAGAACCCTGATTTCAGAACCCCTTATAAGGTGTTCTTCGAAGATGAGGTCTGGCTGCACCCCCACCCAACCTTCCTGCCCAAGGTGGTTTCACGGTTCCATAACAACCAGGACATTTTTCTGCCTGTCTTCTTTCCGAAGCTTCACCTATCAGATGAGGATCGTCAACTACATACCTTAGACGATAGGTGGGCCCTGGCCTTCAAATCAGCGCAGCTCTTTATAGCGGTGGTGGACAGGATGAAAGGTCTGCCAGTATCATTTGAAGATCTCCTGGATAACTGCCTGCATCTGGGCATGCTACGAGCAGGCCAAAGTCCCGCTGCCGGCCATTGTGACAGTCCACTGTACAAGGGCCCAGGCTTTATCAGCAGCATTCCTTGCACAGATTCCAGTCCAGGACATCTGCAGGGCTGCAATGTGGTCATCGATCCATACCTTCGCATCCCACTACGCCATCATCCAGCAGGCCCGTGACAATGCCAGTTCTAGGAGATCAGTGTTGCAATCGACACGTCCGTGAACCCTGAGCCCGCTGCCAGGGATATTCCTTGTGAGTCACCTAGAATGGAATTGACATGATCAAGCACTTGAAGAAAAAACGGTTACTAACCTTCTGTAACTGTTTTTTGAGATGTGTTGCTCATGTCCATTCCATGGCCTGCCCTCCTATCCCTCTGTCGGAGTTGCTAGCAAGAAGGAACTGAGAGGGTGCAGGGCTGGCAGCTCTCCTTATATGGGCACATAAATGCAGGGCTCCAGGGGCGCTAGGGCTGTCCCTACAGATGCCACTAAGGGAAAAATCTCCAGCAACTGTGCATGTGGTGTGTGCACAACTAGTATGGATGGACATGAGCAACACATCTCGAAGAACAACCCTTACGGAAGGTTAGTAACCATTTTTTGTGGACCAGTGCCCCATTGTGCTAGGTGCTGTACAAACAGAACAGAAAGACAGTACTCACCTAAAGGAGCTTACAGCCTAAATATAGGACAAAGATAACAAATGGATGGAGTACATGGAGTCAGCATGATAAACAGTGGTCTTAGCTCACCAGTAGCCTAACCATTGTCAACCTTTTTGTAGGCATCATGGCAAAGAGTTTTGAGGAGGGATTTGAAAGTGGAGAATGAGATAGCTTTGTGGAAGTTTGGAGGAGCGCCTCCCAAGTGTGAGGAGCAGCACTGGAGAAAATGCTTGTTTGAAAGTGTAACAAATGTGCAGTGGAGGCTGCCACCATGGGTGGATCAGAGGCAAGCATCAACAGCTCATTAGCAAATGAGATAATTGGTAAAGTGAGGATTGACTGTGAAGGGCCTTGAAAACGAATGCAAGCAGGTTTATGTTTGATGTGATAGAGAAGGGAGAGCCAGAAGAGGGATGCAAGAGATGGGTGAGCTGGTCAAAGAGAGAGGCTAGGAAAATTCTTTGCAGCCAGCATTCTGAATGGATATAAGTGAGGCAAGATTGCATTTGTTAAGGCTAGCGAGAAGAATGTTTCAGTAATTGAAATGTGAGACTTGGATGAGAGTTTTAGCTGTGTGGATGGATAGGAAAGGCTATGTCTTAGGCTGTGTCTACACTGCAGAGTTTTGTCGCCAAAAGTTATGCTGTTTTCATTAAAGCACTTTAATTAAACCACTATTGCATGTCCACATTATGCTTCTTGTGTTGGCAGAGTGCATCCACGCTAGCAGCTCTTGCATTGACACTGAGAGCAGTGCACTGTGGGTAGCTATCCCACTGTGCAACTGGCCACAGGGTGCTTTGGGAAGGGTTTGCAATGCCTCATGAGGCAGGTACAGTGTCATATGATGCAGGTTTTTTAATCCCAATGTTCCATGGGGATCCTACTAAATTGCCAGCCACTTTTCAACTGGTGTGTGTAGGGGGGAGTGACAGGGAGCATGGCGGGGAGAGGCAGAGACAGTGTGTGTGTTCCTCTTCCCTGTCCAATTCTCTCTAGCTTCTCATATTCCTCTCCTGGGAATTTCTAGGACTTGAGTGGGCCAAGGAGAAGGGAACTGAAAATAGATGAAGACCTAGATAGACATTTTACATCCTACTCTGTGTTCCCAGTAGCCTTACTCCCACCTTAACTCAGAACCTTAAGTAGAGTAGGAGCTGGCTTAGTACTGAATTATGTATGTTTGTTCTCTTCTCCCCCCCCCCCCCCCCAAGTCACTGAGGAAAGCCAAGAAGAACCAGCCTTCAGAAACTTCATGCAGGAGACGAGGATGAAGTACCAGAATAGAAGCAGCCACTAAGAGACTTTCAGAAGCAAAGCGCTGCAAACCCTTCGACTGGAGGGAACAGCAAGAGCAAAGTGTCCACCACCACCTGTGCTGTGAAGACACCAGTGCAGCCTTGTATGCAATCTAACTTCTGTGAAGCACTTTCTCTAATACTTAAATATCTGTACTTGCAAAATCAGTTGGTTACTGTGAGCTGGAGTTCTGACTTCAGGTGTTTAACCTTTTGCCATTGTGACTTTTAAAACAAAATAAGGATTGCACTTTTCCCTTTTCTCCAAATAGTTTTGCTCCACATTGTTGGGAACTTGAATTCCTGGTGTGTCGTCATTATTGTCTGAAGCTTTGGTCCACCCCTGGGAGTTCAACACCATCCCCGCATTCAAAGCTTATGGTTTCTGTTGGGTGCAGGGGATGGGTGAGACCTCTGCTGGAAGGCTCTTCTGGGAATTGTCTCCCTTTAGTTACGGTGGTGGCTCAAATTCAGAGGGTTGGGGCAATAGTCTTGTGTGATGATAGCCAGAGCCTCAATTTTAAATGTATTCCCTATTAAATTCTGTAGCTAAAATTTGGTCAGAGGCTAGAAAGGTCTTTTCAGGAACTTGTTTCTAAATGGAGTTTTCTCTGAGTGACTGAAACAGGGTAACTGAAATGTCACTGCAATCCCATGTTTGACATTTTATTTTGTTCTGTAATTTATTATAAAGTATTTTTGCTATTGACAAATGGCTTAGTGGTGATTGGGAATGACAGAGTTGAACTTTATGGGAGGTTCATTGAATAAGCTTGCTCTGTATGCTTGCAGCACACCCAGAGGCACAACACTGGGAGTGAGCTGTGTGCCTGAAGCCATAGTATCTTGAGCTGTGAAGCTAAATGGCATTTCATCCTGTGACCAGAGACACTGAAAATGCAGGTGCTGCAGGAAGTGTTGTTAGTGATTCAGTAGCTGGTGCTCCTTCCCGCTCAGTCAGAAATGAACCAATACCCTGCATAGTGTTGTGGGCACTGTGCTGGCCACCTACAATTACGCATCAGTTTCATTCTTATTCCAAATAGTTCTAAAACTTTTTGGCCCCCAAGATAAGCAAAATGAAGGGTGCTATCCAAGTCAGGAAGACGGAAATCTTCCCATTACCTACAGTTACTTATTTGCTATATACATTATCCATCATCAGGAGTTTTTTTCGTAAATTTTAAAGCCAGAAGGGATCACTAATATCATGTAGTCCAACCACCTACATGCACAGGCCATAAAATCACACTCTGTGATCACTACATCAGTCCCATAATTTCTGTTGAGCAAAATCATATGTTTTAGAAAAATATCCAGTCTTGATTTTAAACTTCAAGTGAGAAAATCCACTGTGTTTCTAGGTATGTTGTTCCAATGGTTAATTATAATCACTATTAAAAATGTGCTTCTTATTTCTATTTTGTTTGCAGTATTGTAGCCGTGCTGGCCCCAGGATATTAGAGAGACATGGTGGTTGAGGTAATATCATTGATTGGACCAACTCCGGTTGGTGAAAGAGACAAGCTTTCGAGCTACAGAGAGCTCTTCTTCGGGTCTGGGAAACTATTCAAGGTGAAGTGGCCCGTTAACACCTCTGCAGTCATAGGACAAAGAAGGGGGTTAGTGGGCTACAGATGGTTGTAAAAAGCCATATCATAGGAGCAAACACTTTTTCACAAAGCAGCCACTCCGTATCAGACTTCTCAGCCCTCATCCAGATGGGGTACTTGCACGCCACCTTAATTTAGCTGGATGATAAAAATCATGGTCTTATTAGCGACACTGGATTTATGGCTTGTTACAACAGTCTGTACCCACTAACCCCCCTTTTTTGTCCTGTGACTGCAGAGCTGCACACCCTTCAACAAGCTAGAACGCCATTCCGGCTTCCGCCGCCTCTGCCTCAGTCACTGTTGTGGGGTGTCCCCAAATCCAGCTTCTACAGAAAGAAGGAGAAAGACAAGGGGTTTAGGCAATGGCACACTTCGTCTTCCCGCTCTTCTGCCCAGCCTACCCCCTCTAGAGACCAGGGCAGCCAGAAACAGGCATTTTGAGGATGCGCCCAAGGATGGCAGCCCAGCCACTGCCCAGAATCCACCTCCTGCTTTTTCCTCAACTGTCTACACCCCTTCTGTCAGCCCGGTTGCAGCTGACCTCGGACTGTTGGGTGCTCAACACAGTTTCTTTGGGCTTCATGCTGCAATTTGTGGCAACCCCCCTTCAAGCCTCTGGCTTTCTGTTCTCTCCTCTTCCTTTCTTGGAAGGTTGCATTCTTGGTCACAATAAATTCAGTCCACAGGATCTCTGCGATTAGAGCACTTACCTTGGAATCACCCTATACAGTCTTTTACAAGGACAAGGTCCAATTGCATCCACACCCGGCTTTCCTGCCTAAGGTGGTCTCCCAGTTTCACATGGGCCAGGACATTTATCTGCCCGTCTTTTTTCCAAAGCCACATAAGCTGGAGGAGGAGAGTAGCTGCATTCCCTAGATGTCAGAAGGGCGCTAGCCTTCTACATTGAAGGGACCAAGCCATTCCGCAAATCGACACAGCTGTTCATCGCGGTGGCTGACAGGATAAAAGGTCATCTGGTGTCCGCTCAAAGACTTTCTTCTTGGATCACCGCCTGCATTTGCTACTGCTATGACCAGACGAAGGTGCCACCTCCAGCGATTGTCACTGCCCACTCAACCAGAGAGCAAGCCTCTTCAGCAGCTTTCGTAGCCCAAGTGTCTGTCCAGGACATCTGTATGGCGGCATCTGGTCATCTGTCCACATGTTCACGTCCCATTACATGCTTACCCAACAGGCCTGGGACAATGCTGGCTTCAGTAAAGCAGTACTGCAAGCAGCTAGGCTGTGAACTCTGAGCCCACCTCCGAGGATACTGCTTATGAGTCACCTAGAATGGAATCAACATGAGCAAGCACTCGAAGAAAAAACGGTTACCTGCTTTTCATAACTGTTGTCCTTTGAGATGTTTTGCTCACATCCATTCAATTACCTGCCCTCCTGCCCCTATGTTGGAGTTGCAGGCAAGAAGGAACTGAGAAGGTCGTTGGGTTGGTGGCACCCGATATACCAACGTATGACTGCAGCACTCAAGAAGGCATCACAGCTGACCATGTGGATACTGCTAAGGCAAAAGTCTCAGACGACTATGCACATGGGCGCACATACACCTAGAATGGAATGGACATGAGCAACACATCTCAAAGAATAACAGTTATGAAAGGTAGGTAACCATTTCTTCTTTGCCCTTCTGAAAATTTAGTCACCTCCACAAGTGACATGTCCAACTCGCAACTCAAAGCTTCTTTTCCCACTTGTATCCACTAAATGTACAGTAGAACCTCTGAGTTGCGAACTGACCAGTCAATCACACACCTCATTTGGAACCAGAAATACACAATCAGGCGGCAGCAGCAGAGACCAAAAAACTGCAAATACATTACAGCACTGTGCTAAACATAAACTACTTTAAAAAAGGAAAGTTTAAACAAACATTTGACAGGATAAGTAAACTGTTTCTGTGCTTGTTTTATTTAAATTAAGATGTTTAAAAGCAGCATTTTTCTTCTGCATAGTAAAGTTTCAAAGCGGTATTAAGTCAATGTTCAGTTGTAAACTTTTGAAAGAACCACGATAACGCCTTGTTCAGAGTTACAAACATTCCAGAGTAATGAACAACCTCCATTCGAGGTCTTTATAACTGAGGTTCTACTGTATTTTTACTGAGATTTAGCCCTGGTCTACACTAGGACTTTAGGTCGAATTTAGCAGCATTAAATCGATGTAAACCTGCACCCGTCCACACGATGAAGCCCTTTATTTCGACTTAAAGGGCTCTTAAAATCGATTTCCTTACTCCACCCCTGACAAGCGGATTAGCGCTTAAATCGGCCTTGCCGGGTCGAATTTGGGGTACTGTGGACACAATTCGACGGTATTGGCCTCCGGGAGCTATCCCAGAGTGCTCCATTTTGACCGCTCTGGACAGCACTCTCAACTCAGATGCACTGGCCAGGTAGACAGGAAAAGAACCGCGAACTTTTGAATCTCATTTCCTGTTTGGCCAGCGTGGCAAGCTGCAGGTGACCATGCAGAGCTCATCAGCAGAGGTGACCATGATGGAGTCTCAGAATCGCAAAAGAGCTCCAGCATGGACCGAACGGGAGGTACGGGATCTGATCGCTGTATGGGGAGAGGAATCCGTGCTATCAGAACTCCGTTCCAGTTTTTGAAATGCCAAAACCTTTGTCAAGATCTCCCAGGGCATGAAGGACAGAGGCCATAACAGGGACCCGAAGCAGTGCCGCGTGAAACTGAAGGAGCTGAGGCAAGCCTACCAGAAAACCAGAGAGGCGAACGGCCGCTCCGGGTCAGAGCCCCAAACATGCCGCTTCTATGATGAGCTGCATGCCATTTTAGGGGGTTCAGCCACCACTACCCCAGCCGTGTTGTTTGACTCCTTCAATGGAGATGGAGGCAATACGGAAGCAGGTTTTGGGGACGAAGAAGATAGCTCACAGCAAGCAAGCGGAGAAACCGGTTTTCCCGACAGCCAGGAACTGTTTCTCACCCTGGACCTGGAGCCAGTACCCCCTGGACCCAGCAGGCGGAGAAGGGACCTCCGGTGAGTGTACCTTTTAAAATACTATACATGGTTTAAAAGCAAGCATGTGAAAGGATTACTCTGCCCTGGCATTCGCGGCTCTCCTGGATATACTCCCAAAGCCTTTGCAAAAGGTTTCTGGGGAGGGCAGACTTATTGCGTCCTTCATGGTAGGACACTATACCACTCCAGGCCAGTAACACGTACTCAGGAATCATTGTACAACAAAGCATTGCAGTGTATGTTTGCTGGCGTTCAAGCAACATCCGTTCATGTGTTATCCTCAGGAGAGTGAGATATAATCCATGGTCACCTGGTTGAAATAGGGTGCTTTTCTTCAGGGGACACTCAGAGGAGCCCATTCCTGCTGGGCTGTTTGCCTGCGGCTGAACAGAAATGTTCCCCGCTGTTAGCCACAGGGAGGGGGGAGGGTTGAGGGGGTAGCCACGCGGTGGGGGGAGGCAAAATGCGACCTTGTAACGAAAGCACATGTGCTATGTATGTAATGTTAACAGCAAGGTTTACCCGGAAAGAGTGTAGCCAGTGTTTTATAAAATGTGTCTTTTTAAATACCGCTGTCCCTTTTCTTTTCTCCACCAGCTGCATGTGTTTCAATGATCACAGGATCTTCTCCTTCCCAGAGGCTAGTGAAGATTAGAAAGAAAAAAAAACGCACTCGAGATGAAATGTTCTCCGAGCTCATGCTGTCCTCCCACACTGACAGAGCACAGACGAATGCGTGGAGGCAAATAATGTCAGACTGCAGGAAAGCACAAAATGACCAGGAGGAGAGGTGGCGGGCTGAAGAGAGTAAGTGGCGGGCTGAAGAGAGTAAGTGGCGGGCTGAAGAGAGGGCTGAAGCTCGAATGTGGCGACAGCGTGTTGAGAGGAGGCAGGATTCAATGCTGAGGCTGCTGGAGGACCAAACCAGTATGCTCCAGTGTATGGTTGAGCTGCAGCAAAGGCAGCTGGAGCACAGACTGCCACTACAGCCCCTGTGTAACCAACCACCCTCCTCCCCAAGTTCCATAGCCTCCACACCCAGACGCCCAAGAACGCGGTGGGGGGGCCACCGGCCAACCAGCCACTCCACCACAGAGGATTGCCCCAAAAAAAGAAGGCTGTCATTCAATAAATTTTAAAGTTGTAAACTTTTAAAGTGCTGTGTGGCATTTTCCTTCCCTCCTCCACCACCCCTCCTGGGCTACCTTGGTAGTCATCCCCCTATTTGTGTGATGAATGAATAAAGAATGCATGAATGTGAAGCAACAATGACTTTATTGCCTCTGCAAGAGGTGATCAAAGGGAGGAGGGGAGGGTGGTTAGCTTACAAGGAAGTAGAGTGAACCAAGGGGCGGGGGGTTTCATCAAGGAGAAACAAACAGAACTTTCACACCGTAGCCTGGCCAGTCATGAAACTGGTTTTCAAAGCCTCTCTGATGCGTACCGCACCCTCCTGTGCTCTTCTAACCGCCCTGGTGTCTGGCTGCGCATAACCAGCAGCCAGGCGATTTGCCTCAACCTCCCACCCCGCCATAAACGTCTCCCCCTTACTCTCACAGATATTGTGGAGCACACAGCAAGCAGTAATAACAGTGGGAATATTGGTTTCGCTGAGGTCTAACCGAGTCAGTAAACTGCGCCAGCGCGCCTTTAAACGTCCAAATGCACATTCTACCACCATTCTGCACTTGCTCAGCCTGTAGTTGAACAGCTCCTGACTGCTGTCCAGGCTGCCTGTGTACGGCTTCATGAGCCATGGCATTAAGGGGTAGGCTGGGTCCCCAAGGATACATATAGGCATTTCAACATCACCAACAGTTATTTTCTGGTCTGGGAATAAAGTCCCTTCTTGAAGCTTTTGAAACAGACCAGAGTTCCTGAAGATGCGAGCGTCATGTACCTTTCCCGGCCATCCCACGTTGATGTTGGTGAAACGTCCCTTGTGATCCACCAGAGCTTGCAGCACTATTGAAAAGTACCCCTTGCGGTTTATGTACTCGCCGGCTTGGTGCTCCGGTGCCAAGATAGGGATATGGGTTCCGTCTATGGCCCCACCACAGTTAGGGAATCCCATTGCAGCAAAGCCATCCACTATGACCTGCACATTTCCCAAGGTCACTACCCTTGATATCAGCAGATCTTTGATTGCGTGGGCTACTTGCATCACAGCAGCCCCCACAGTAGATTTGCCCACTCCAAATTGATTCCCAACTGACCGGTAGCTGTCTGGCGTTGCAAGCTTCCACAGGGCTATCGCCACTCGTTTCTCAACTGTGAGGGCTGCTCTCATCTTGGTATTCATGCGCTTCAGGGCAGGGGAAAGCAAGTCACAAAGTTCCATGAAAGTGCCCTTACGCATGCGAAAGTTTCGCAGCCACTGGGAATCGTCCCAGACCTGCAACACTATGCGGTCCCACCAGTCTGTGCTTGTTTCCCGAGCCCAGAATCGGCGTTCCACAGCATGAACCTGCCCCATTAGCACCATTATGCATGCATTGGCAGGGCCCATGCTTTCAGAGAAATCTGTGTCCATGTCCTGATCACTCACGTGACCGCGCTGACGTCGCCTCCTCGCCCGGTAGCGCTTTGCCAGGTTCTGGTGCTGCATATACTGCTGGATAATGCGTGTGGTGTTTAATGTGCTCCTAATTGCCAAAGTGAGCTGAGCGGACTCCATGCTTGCCTTGGTATGGCGTCCGCACAGAAAAAAGGCGCGGAATGATTGTCTGCCGTTGCTCTGACGGAGGGAGGGGCGACTGACGACACGGCTTACAGGGTTGGCTTCAGGAGGCTAAAATCCACAAAGGGGGTGGCTTTACATCAAGGAGTAGTTCAGGCAGGACTTCACGGAGGGTTCCAATAAGAAATGGTGCACCTAAGTTATTGTTCTTATTGGAACAAGGAGGTTAGCCTGGCCTCTGATTGATACATGGCTAGATCTACCTCGCAGCACCTTCTCTGTGAGTGACTGCAGTGTGACCTAGAGGAATGAGTCCCCTAGACAGGGCAGGAGGCAAATGAGTACAAAACAAATCTGGTCTATTTCTTGTTTTGATCCACTCCATCTATCTTTTACATCTTTGGCTGGCAGCAGACGGTGCAGAAGGACATATTGCCTGCCTGCTCACCATAAGACGGTTCAATAGGACTGACTGCCGGACTAAAAAAAATGACCTGGTCAAGTCACTAAAAATTTAGTCCCTGCGCCCATGTCTGCCCAGGCGCTCCTGATCACACAGGCGACCAGGAGCACCTCGGACATGACGAGGACGGCTACCAGTCGTATTGTACCGTCTGCTGCCACAAGGCAATGGGTTGCTGCTACTGTGTAGCAATGCCGTGCCGCGTCTGCCAGCACCCAGGAGACATACGGTGACGGTTACCTGAGCGGGCTCCATGCTTGCGGTGGTATGGCGTCCGCACAGGTAACTCAGGAAAAAAGGCGCGAAACAATTGTCTGCCCTTGCTTTCACGGAGGGAGGGAGGGAAGGGGGGGACTGACGATATGTACCCAGAACCACCCGCGACAATGTTTCAGCCCCATCAGGCATTGGGATCTCAACCCAGAATTCCAATGGGCAGCAGAGACTGCGGGAACTGTGGGATAGCTACCCACAGTGCAACGCTCCAGAAGTCGACTCTAGCCTCGGTACTGTGGAAGCACTCCGCCGAGTTAATGCACTTCTGTGGGGACACACACACTCGAATATATAAAACCGATTTCTAAAAAACCGACTTCTATAAATTCGACCTTATTCCGTAGTGTAGACATACCCTTAGACTAGTAATTGCATTTGTCTGCTCCTACCACAAAGCTGCTACCTGGAGGTAGACAACTCTCCTCTGCAGCAGACAGCTTTTATCCAGACAGGTTTCAGAGTAGCAGCCGTGTTAGTCTGTATTCGCAAAAAGAATAGGAGGACTTGTGGCACCTTAGAGACTAACCAATTTATTTGAGCATAAGCTTTCGTGAGCTACAGCTCACTTCATCGGATGCATTCACGAAAGCTTATGCTCAAATAAATTGGTTAGTCTCTAAGGTGCCACAAGTCCTCCTTTTCTTTTTATCCATACAGTAACTCAAAAATGTCTCTGCGAGAAAGATGATGTCACATACTGCCCCTTCATCATCAGATGCCTCTTATGTATTCCCACTGGTAGGATTCAAGGTGCCTGTGCTGTGTCATGGTGATCTGGAACCTTTTGGAAAGTCATGCCCTTTGGGCATTGTGTTTTGGATCAGGAGTTAAATAAAAAAGGCGGAGCTCCACTGATGTCAGCTCCTTTGGCTGCCATTGGTGTTACGAATTACACCTTGTAAGACACGCACACAACTGCTACGAATTACACCTGGTAGGACACGCACACAAGTGCTACGAATTACACCTGGTAGGACACGCACACAAGTGCTACGAATTACACCTGGTAGGACACGCACAGTTCGAATCTATGCTGAGGCACAGAAACAAAGTCCACAACTGCAGAGTTCCCAAAAGACACTAAGTTTATTATGCTCGAGCGTGGTGCCCCCCTGCTAGCCAGGAGGGGACCCTGAATACAGATTATACAAAGGCTATATACTTTTTAGCAAAGCATGTTGCCCTCGTGCATCGGAAACCTTAGCCAATAAACAAACCCTTGTCTTATCTACCACCTATCCCTGCTTGGTGCATTCCTCGTGCTATACCAGTATGTTAATTACACAGCATGGTTCTAAAGCCATGCATCAGTAACTTTTATTATCAGGATCGGAGGCCTCACATCAAGGCCAAGAGACAGGGAGTTAGAGACTGACAAAAACCAGATACTGCAAATCAAGGCAGGCTGGAGACAAGGAGGAGGATTTTCACATGGATTCAGTATCTAAGGATTACTCCTCCTGGTGTATGATGTGCTGGCATTTAAACAATGGTGGGTCCCAAACCAAAATGGAGTCACGTGCTAACTTTTCCTTAACATTGGCTATAGATGTGTGAGTAACCTTGCTGTTGTAACGATCTGACTTTTTCAGGCAGCTTTAACCTGAACACCTTTTTTGTTTCTTTTCTGAATGGAGATAAGAATGTTAGGTTAGGTGTCTCACATTTACCTCAAAACAATAGAACTGAATAAAGAACTATGTTTTACCTCAGTGTGTTACAGCAGTTTAGTCAAGTTGGTGCCAGTCATGGCAGACCTCAAAAAGAGGTTATAAAGCCTTCATTCATGCATCTGCTGCCTCTCAGGGAAACAGATTTTTCACCACCTCCTGAACCATGCAAATTCTGACAGTTTCTCTTGGACCTGGCAACAATTCAGGCCTTTGTATTGAAGCGGTAACTAGGAGTATGTCTACACTACGAAATTAGGTCGATCTTATAGAAGTGGATTTTTAGAAATCGATTTTATACAGTCAATTGCGTATGTCTACACTAAGCGCATTAAGTTGGTGGAGTGCATCCACAGTACTGTGGCAAGAGTCGACTTTCAGAGCATTGCACTGTGGGTAGCTATCCCACAGTTCCCGCAGTCTCCGCTGCCCATTGGAATTCTGGCTTGAGCTCCCAATGCCTGATGGGGCAAAAACATAGTCACTGGTGGTTTTGGGTACATGTTGTCCGTTGCCCTTCCTTCCATAAAAGCAACAGCAGACAATCGTTTCATGTCTTTTTTCCATGCAGACGACATACTGCTGTCAGCAGATGGTGCAGTAGGACTGCTAACCGTTGTCATCATCCACAGCTTCCGCTGCATCTCTGCTCTGCTGCTCTTGTCTCAATAGCGAATTTCTCCATGTTGTCTGTCATGTGCTCCCAGGTACTTGTGTTCTTCCTCGGGAAATGTGTGCAGTGCTAACTGTCATCCTCCACCGCTTCCGCTGCAACTCTGCTCTCCTGGTGCCATGAATCCACCTCGCAGGTCATAGAATCATAGAATATCAGGGTTGGAAGGGACCTCAGCAGGTCATCTAGTCCAACCCCCTGCTCAGAGCAGGACCAATCCCCAACTACATCATCCCAGCCAGGGCTTTGTCAAGCCTGACCTTCAAAGCCTCAAAGGAAGGAGATTCCACCACCTCCCTAGTAAACGCATTATAGTGCTTCACCACCCTCCTAGTGAAAATGTTTTTCCTAATATCCAACCTAAACTTCCCCCACTGCAACTTGAGACCATTACTCCTCGTTCTGTCATCTGCTACCACTGAGAACAGTCTAGAGCCATCCTCTTTGGAACCCCCCTTCAGGTAGTTGAGAGCAGCTATCAAATCCCCCCTCATTCTTCTCTTCCGCAGACTAAACAATCCCAATTCCCTCAGCCTCTCCTCATAAGTCATGTGTTCCAGCCCCCTAATAATTTTTGTTGCCCTCCGCTGGATGTTTTCCAATTTTTCCACATCCTTCTTGTAGTGAGGCCCAAAACTGGACACAGTACTCCAGATGAGGCCTCACCAATGTTGAATAGAGGGGAACGATCATGTCCCTCGATCTGCTGGCAGTGCCCCTACTTATACATCCCAAAATGCCATTGGCCTTCTTGGCAACAAGGGCACACTGTTGACTCATATCCAGCTTCTCTTCCACTGTAACCCCTAGGTCCTTTTCTGCAGAACTGCTGCCCAGCCATTCGGTCCCTAGTCTGTAGCGGTGCATGGGATTCTTCTGTCCTAAATGCCGGACTCTGCACTTGTCCTTGTTGAACCTCATCAGATTTCTTTTGGCCCAGGTCCTCTCATTGTTCTGTATAAATATCTATTCTCATGGCATCCATCATCATCTACCATTTCTGCTGCAACTCTGCTGTCCTGCAGACGCCATACCATGGCAAGCATGGAGCCCGCTCAGCTCACCACTGCTGTTGTGAGCATTGCAAACACCTCATGCATTATCCTGCACTATGTGTAGAACCTGCAAGAGGAGGCAATGACAGCGTGATCACGATAGTGATGAGGACATGGACACAGACTTCTCTCAAAGCACAGGCCCTGGCAATTTGGACATCATGGTGGTAATGGGGCAGGTTCATGCTGTGGAATGCCGATTCTGGGCCCTGGAAACAAGCACAGACTGGTGGGACCGCATAGTGTTGCAGGTCTGGGATGATTCCCAGTGGCTGTGAAATTTTCACATGCATAAGGGCACTTTCATGGAGCTTTGTGACTTGCTTTCCCCTGCCCTGAAGCGCAAGAATACCAAGATGAGAGCAGCCCACACAGTTGAGAAGTGAGTGGTGATAGCCCTCTGGAAGCTTGCAACGCCAGACAGCTTCCGGTCAGTCGGGAATCAGTTTGGAGTGGGTAAATCTACTGTGGGGGCTGCTGTGATCCAAGTAGCCAACACAGTCACTGAGCTGCTGCTATCAGATGTTCTTGTCAACTTCTAGAAATGGCCCACCTTGATTATCATTACAAAATGTCCCGCCCTCCCCCCCCCCCCCCCCCCGCTCTCCTGCTGGTAATAGCTCACCTTAAGTGATCACTCTCATTACAGTGTGTATGGTAACACCCATTGTTTCATGTTCTCTATGCATATAAATCTCCCCACTGTATTTTCCACTGCATGCATCCGATGAAGTGAGCTGTAGCTCACGAAAGCTTATGCTCAAATAAATTGGTTAGTCTCTAAGGTGCCACAAGTACTCCTTTTCTTCTTGCCAAAACAGACTAACACGGCTGCTACTCTGAAACCTATCAAGGGTAGTGACTCAGGGAACCCCATTGCAGCAAAGCCATCCACTATGACCTGCGCATTTCCCAAACTGTGGTGGGGCGATAGACGGAACGCATATCCCTGTCTTGGGACCGGACCACCTTGGCAGCCAGTATGTAAACCGCAAGGGGTACTTTTCAATGGTGCTGCAAGCACTTGTGGATCACAAGGGACGTTTCACTGACATCAACGTGGGATGGCCGGGAAAGCTGCATGATGCTTGCATCTTCAGGAACTCTGGTCTGTTTGAACAGCTGCAGGAAGGAACTTACTTCCCAGACCAGAAAATTACCGTTGGGGATGTTGAAATGCCTATCGTTATCCTTGGGGACCCAGCCTACCCCTTGATGCCACAGCTCATGAAGCCATACACAGGCATCCTGGACAGTAGTCAGGAGCAGTTCAACTCTAGGCTGATCAAGTGCAGAATGGTGGTAGAATATGCATTTGGACATTTAAAAGCGCGCTGGCACAGTTTACTGACTAGACCTCAGTGAAACCAGTATTCCCATTGTTATTGCTGCTTGTTGTGTGCTCCACAATATCTGTGAGAGTAAGGGGGAGATGTTTATGGCGGGGTGGGAGGTTGAGGCAAATCGCCTGGCAGCCAATTACATTCAGCCAGACACCAGAGCGATTAGAAGAGCACAGCTGGGCACCCTGTGCATCAGAGAAGCTTTGAAAACCAGTTTCATGGCTGGCCAGGCTACAGTATGACAGTTCTGTTTGTTTCTCCTTGATGAAAACCTGCCCCCTTGGTTGACTCTACTTCCCTGTAAGCCAGCCGCCCTCCCCACTTTGATCACCGCTTTCTGAGTCAATAAAGTCATTGTTTCAAAATCATGCATTCTTTCTTAATTCATCACACAGATGGGGGAAAACTCTCAAGGTAGCCCAGGAGGGGTGGGTGAGGGGAGGAGGGAAGGACAAGGCCACACTACGGTTCAAAAATTATTGAATGCCAGCCTTCTGTTGCTTGGGCAATCCTCTGGGGTGGAGTGGCTGGGTGCCGGTAGCCACCCCCTCCCCCACCCCCCTGCGTTCTTGGGCGTCTGGGTGAGAAGGATATGGAACTTGGGGAGGAGGACAGGCAGTTATACAGGGGCTGCAGAGGTGGTCTGTGCTCCTGTTGCCTTTCCTGCAGCTCCACCAGATGCCTGAACATGTCAGTTTGCTCCCCCATTATTCAGCATTGCATCCTGCCTCCTCTCATCATGTTCATTTAATGCTTTCCTGGTCTCTGCCATTGTTTGCCTCCATGCATTCTGCTGAGCTCTTTCAGTGCGGGAGGACTGCGTGAGCTCTGAGAACATTTCATCGCAAGTGCGTTTTTTTCACCTTCTAATCTGCACTAGCCTCTGGGACGGAGATGATGGGGGAGTGTAGAAACATTTGCAGCTGCAGAAGAAAAAAAGGGAGAGTAGTATTTAAAAAGATACATTTTAGAGAACAAAGGGAAGACTATTTCACACTGATCAAGCGATTCACATTACATAGCACGTGCTTTTGGTACAAGGTCACATTTTGCCTCTTATATTGAGTGCCTGCTGGTTTGGTGTGAGACATCACACATGCTCGGCTGGGCAACAGAATTCGGCTTCCAGGCGGCCATAGTAAGGAAAAGGGTTTCAACTTCTTCAACCTTCATAACATGTGGGAATGGTTTCAAACAGCAGCGCCCTCCTTTCCCATACCAAGCAAAGCCCGTTGGGTTGGCCATTTAAAAAGAGGGGCTGCGGTTTTAGGGTGAATGTGCAGCACAACCCAACCCCCCCACACACACCTAATTCTCTGGGATGATCGCTTCACACACACACCCCCCACACACACCTGCACCACATGGCTAGTATCAGGGAAGATCTCTGTCAGCCAAACGCAAACAGCTCAGCATGAACGGGCCTCCCCCACTGCATGGCTAACAGTGGGGATGATTTCTTTTCAGCCAAAGGCAAACAGCCCAGCAGGAACGGGCACCTCTGAATGTCCCCTTAAACAAATTTCCCATATTTGAACCAGGTGACGATGAATGATATCACTCTCCTGAGGCTAACACAAAGAGAAAAAGAACAAATGTTGCTTGAATGCCACCAAAGCCCAGGCCCATTCACTGCAATGCTTTGTTCTGCAATGATTCCAGACTACTTGCTACTGGCCTGGCGTGGTAAGTGTCCTACCATGGAGGATGGAATAAGGCTGATCTCCCCAGAAACCTTCTGCAAAGGCTTTTAGAGAACCTCCAGGAGAGCTTCATGGACATGTCCCTGGAGGATTCCCGCTCCATCCCCAGACACGTTAACAGACTTTTCCAGTAGCTATACTGGCCGCGAATGCATCCCAAGTCTTCAGGGCAAATTAATCATTAAACATGCTTGCTTTTAAACCCTGTATTATATTTACAAAGGTACACTCACCAGAGGTGCCTTCTCCGGTTTCATGGTCCGGGAGCCCACCTTGGGAGGGTATTGGCTCCAGGGTGATGAACAGTTCCTGGCTGCCAGGGAGAAGGGATTCTCCGCTTGCCTGCTGTGTGCTATCCTCAACCTCCTCCTCATCCACAAAATCCTCATCCCTGTTGTGTGAGACTACCCCCTTGCAAGTGTCCATGGACAGTGGTGGGGTAGTGGTAGGGGTAGGGGCGCTCGCTAGAATTGCATGCAGCTCATCATAGAAGCGGCATGTCTGGGGCTCTGACCCGGAGTGACCGTTTGCATCCTTTGTTTTTTGGTAGGCTTGCTTCAGCTCCTTAACTTTCACGCGGCACTGCTGTGTCCCTGTTGTAGCCTCTGTCCATCATGCCCTTGGAGATTTTGGCAAATATATTGGCATTTTGTCTTTATGGAGTTCTGCCTGCATGGATTCTTCTCCCCATACAGCAATCAGATCCAGTGTCTCCCATTAGGTCCATGCTGGAGCTCTTTTGCTATTCTGGGACTCCATGGTCACCTGTGCTGATCAGCTCACCACGCTGGCCAAACAGGAAATGAAATTCAAAAGTTTCTGGGGCTTTTCCTGTCTACCTGGCCAGTGCATCGAAGTTGAGAGTGCTGTCCAGAGCAGTCACAATGGAGCACTCTGGGATAGCTCCTGGAGGCAAATACCATCGAATTGCATCCACACTACCCCAAATTTGACCCAGCAAGGTCAATTTTAGCGCTACTCCTCTCACCAGGGAGGAGTACAGAAATCGATTTTAAGAGCCCTTTAAGTTGACAAAACCGATGAAGTGAGCTGTAGCTCACGAAAGCTTATGCTCAAATAAATTGGTTAGTCTCTAAGGTGCCACAAGTACTCCTTTTCTTTTTTCAGGACAGGATTGTATTCCTAACAGCCGAATAGCACCTTCTTTCAATGTGCCTAGTTTGGAATGTGAGGATGCGACCGGTCACTTCCCCGTTTATGGCTGCCTGTTGCTTAGCCAAAGGCCTTAATCTAAGAATAGGGCTTCAGACTGTCACAGTAAGAGAAGGACCTTACACTGGCAGACAGTGATTTTGATTCTTTCTTTTATACCTCTAACTAGCCAAGTGATAAGAATACACCTAAATTCTTCGAGTACAGGCCTTTACCGACAGGCCTGAATATCTATATCCTAACATGTGGGATGCTAGAATGCTTCACCACGACCCTTGCAAAGAGTGAGTGCTCTTTTCCCCATGTGGAGTGCCCTGTGCGTGCCCTCCCACTCCTCCCCCCCCATGCACACGCCAACACTTACCATGTTTTGGGTGTTCACAGAGATGTGTGCCTGGCTAGGGTCAGTGAGAAAGTGATTGCAATGTTGCAAAAGGTGTATTTAACTGAAATGTTTCAATACTGTGCATGAATTTAACAATCCCGCTTCTGTGCATTGTCTCCTGTGCTTCACCAGATGCAAACGCCTTCAGGAACACTCCAGGCACCCTGGTCGAGCGTCTCCACCAGATAAGAAAGCGTCCAAGATGCAGCAAAGAAATGTTCTGGGAGGTACTGCAGTGCGCCAATGAAGGAAAAAAGGGAACACAAGGAGTGCTGGGAAGCTGAATGGCAGGATAGAAAAGAGAATCACGTGTTTGTTAATGATGCAACTGAGTGGATGATTAAAGTAATGGAGGAGCAGAGGTAGATCCTGATGTCCTTAATGCTGCAGACTGAGCAGATCCGTGCTCTACCTCCACTGCAGTACGTTCCAAACTGTCCCATTGCCCCTCCTCCCCCCACACTCTGCCCACACCGTCCTTTCCGGGACTTCTCGGTTTCCCCTTCATTCCACCCCGTCCTACAACTTTCACAATGATAGCTAGGCCTACACACAGTTATGAAAGTCTGCCCTTCGCTAGTTACTCCTTTACCACCAAGCATCTGTGTGTTTCTGTGCACTGTTTCTTGTGCAAGAAACACAAAGTTTTATAATGGTAAATCATTTTTATTTTTTTTTCCTACACATTGCGATTGCAGGCACTGCCAATACATGCACAGGCATTTTAATCATTTTCTTACTGGAATATAAGGCACCAAATGTCACCATTGTGTCATAGACTCACAGGACTCGTGCTCTCTCTTGGCTCTGTACGATCCCTGGAAGGAACCCCTTTCAGCGTGGCAGCCCTTCTCAGAGGTCCACTCTCTCGGGGGTTAAGCCATAGGCCCCTCCTCCTTCTGGAATCGCATCTCAGCATACCTATCTCTCGCCGAGGGGCCCCTCCAGGGAGTCCACTCGCTCTGGACCCCTGGAGCCTCCGCTTCCAGAGGGAATAATGCAACCCTGATCTCTAGACCGGAGTGACTTTCAGCCAGCATAAAACAGGTTTTATTGAGCATCTGAACCCAGCACAAGAAACTCTCTGGGCCCTTGGGCCTAGCATCCCACAGCACAGTACATGTAAGTCTATCCAAGTGGGCTCTGGCTGCTCTCTCCCCCCAGTCCAGAAGCCCCCTCCGTCCAGCTGGGTATCCGATATCGTTGTCTCCCAAGTCCACTGCAATACTGTTGGACTGCGCCAAAGACCCCGGGCCAGTAAAAGTTCTGCAGCAGCCTCTGCCTTGTGCGCCAGATTCCCTGATGCCCCAAAAAGGGAATATCATGGGCCAAGTACAACAGTGTGTGGGGAACAGTCTGGGGAACCACCAGCTGCTTCCTGACTTTCCAAAGTTCAGTGTGCCCCGGACCAGCCCATTTCTGGTACAGGAATCCCTTTTCCCACCAGAATCTCTAGTGGTGGTCCTCCCCAGGGGTCCTGCACCACTGTGGCCAGCAAGGGCCCTCGGCTTCTCTAAGGAGGGATCCTCCTATAGCTCTGTCTGGAACTCAGCTGCTAGGTTTAGGGCACAGCTCTGGTTGGACAAGGATGTGCAGTTTCCCCACTTTGGGACAGAGGTTCAGGCTCTACCTTCGGTGCTTCGCTCCCCCAGCCCCCCTCCATTGGGAGGTTCCGTGCTGTCAGACTGGGACCGGGTGTCCCTTGCTGGCTCTGGCTCCAGGTAAGGACCAGGGTGCTCTGAGGGCCATCCAACCAGTCCTCCAAGTCATTACCCATTAGCACCTCCATGGGTAGCTGAACATGCACCCCGACCTCTTTAGAGCACCTCCTTAGCCCCCGATTTCAGATGTATCCTCTCTACAGGCACATTGATGGGGGGCCCGAACACCCCCCTCAGTCAGGTATGCATTGGGCACTAGCTGCTCTGGGTTCACCATCTCCGGCCAGGCCAGTGTCACCTCCGCACCTGTGTCCCAGAACCCCTGGACACTCCTTCCCCTCACCTCAATAGGGATGATGTGGCATTGTCTCCAGGGGTCTGTCCCATGCTCACCCAGTGAATTGAGTGCAGGCGCTCTGGGGCTGGAGCCCCTGCCTTCCCCAGCTGGCCTGGCCTGACCCTCCCCTCCCCCTGGTCCTACCACATCGACCACGGCCCCCTGGACTGGTGCTGCTCCCTGTGGGTGGGCTTCCACCCTGTTGACACTCCGAGGGTTCTGCTTGGCCACCATTTCCTTCATCTTCAGGCATTGCACCACCTTGTGTCCTTTTTGGCCACAGTAATTACATTTCAGGTCCCTCAAGTCCCATGAGGGGGGTTGGCCCACCCCGGCATTCATGAGCACCCCTGAGATGTACTTCCTGATGTTGGGGACACTGGGGCATGGCCACTAGGTAACTTGAGGGGATGGAAGACCACGAGTGTTGATGAAGCCCCTTTACACTAGGCCCAAGTGTCCTTGGCCCCCCCCGCCTGGAAGCACTCGCAGCAGTTATGCTGAGGATCTGCAACAATATGTTGCAGAGTCAGACTGCCTGAAACTAAACAAGGCCAAACAGGGCAGATATGGAAGAACAATGCTGAATAATGCAGCTTTATGTATGGTTTAACAGATGGTACAGAGAACAAGGGAACTAGCTGGTAACTGGATTGGCTGGCTATATGGATACTTAGGGCAGCTTGCTATTGGATAAGTATGCTGAAGAAAGGATGTATAAAAGCCTGTG
Organism: Natator depressus; assembly: GCF_965152275.1. Taxonomy (NCBI): domain Eukaryota; kingdom Metazoa; phylum Chordata; order Testudines; family Cheloniidae; genus Natator; species Natator depressus. The sequence goes on along the minus strand of NC_134236.1, from coordinate 124,786 downwards.
TAACTTCCTGCTCGGTGTGCAGGATTTGAGATTCTATTCTCCCTGTACCTTGTTTGCAGCTGCAAATGAACTTTTCTGCTTCTCCACCCCGTTGTGATTATTGGGTGACGCAAACCGGGCAACGAACCTTGCTGTTGTTCGCCTCTGGCATTGGGTGCCGGCAACAGCTTTTGGCGTCCCTGGGTGAGGGCGATGAGGCTGCTATTTAGCCTTGCCCGGACCCCTCCTGGAGGTCGAGGATTGCGGCGAGAACTGATGCCCAGTACTCACCGGTGAGTTCATCGGGGGCCTCGGAGGAGACGTGATTTGATTGACCCCGGAGGGCACAATGGTGCAACGCACTCATATAGTGGAGAAGCAGCTGTGGGCGACGGTGAGGAACCGGTCCCTTGGACACAGGGGAGGAGCAGCTGCGGGTGACGGTGGGGAATTGGTCCCTTGGATAAGATAGGAACCTTTTGAAATCCGGATTGTATGCTCTGTTGGAACCTGGGGACACCCAGAGTTACCCTGTAGGTATGGGACAGGGACAGAGCTCGGGGGTTAGGGCACAGTGTACGCCCCTAGAATGCATTCTAGCAAACTGGAAGGTATTTGGTGCAGATCCGATGACTAAGAGTCAATTAAAACGATTCTGTACAGTTGACTGGCCTCAATATCAACTAGAGGACCAGGAGTGACCAGGTGGCCACCAGGAGGGTCAATTAATTACAACACGTCCGGTCACGACTATGAAGGTTTATACTCATGTGCCCTTTAACCCTGTGGATTTGGCTGCTTTCAAAGCACAGGCAGGAGAGTTTTCCACCAAACCAAGCAGGTTTATTTCAGTTTTTGAGGGATGTCTTAGCAGCCACAAGCCGGACTGGGATGATTGTAACATCCTCCTGTGAACCTTGTTGTCTGAGGTTGAAAGACAACAGGTTGTGTCAAAGGCAAGGGAGGAGGCGCAGAAACGGTACGACCGGGATCGTATTAATGTCCCTGACCCGGATGCACAAGTCCCCCGAGCAGACCCCAGGTGGGATCCAAATAATCCTGGGGATATGACCCGCCTTACCTCCTATAAGGAGTTGCTTTTGCATGGACTCCGTCACTCGGCTGTCCGACATAATAATTGGGCAAAGCCATATGAAGTAATGCAGGATTTAAAAGAAAGCCCAGGGGCCTTTCTACAGCGTATTCGGGACACGATTCGAGAGAACACTAATGCAGACCCCGATGATCAGGCAACTGAGTCAATCATTAAGGGAATTTTTACGAGCACAGCAGCCCCTGATATTAAGAGAAAGTTACAAAAAAAGGAGGATTTAATGGGCATGACCATGGCACAAATCTTAGAGACTGCAAACTGAGCTTATAGTCTGAGAGAGACAGAGAAGGAGAGAAAGCAAGTGAGACTGATGGTAACAGCGGTACAGGCCGGCACTAAGGGAAGTGGCCAGGGAGGAAGGGGCCGTGGACGCGAATGTCCGGGCTCGCAGGAGAGACGACTGGGTCACAACCAGTGTGCCTTGTGTCGACAAGAGGGACACTGGAAAAATGAGTGCCCAAAGAGGAAAGAAAAGGGGGGTGCCTCTATGATGGCGATGGTGGAGCAGGAATAGAGGTGTCAGGGGAGACGGACCACCCTACCCCTGGAACCCCGAGTAAAGATGCGGGTGGGAAACTCAGAAATAGATTTTTTATTGGACTCTGGAGCGGCACGAACTGCCGTAAATCTACCCCTTCAGTTGCCAGTAGCAGATTCCCTTACCGTGGTGGGAACCACAGGCAGGGACACCAAGTGCCCAGTGTATGCCCCAGCGGAATGTGCTTTGGGAAACAGGACTATATCCCACAAGCTGGTATACCTCCCTGAGTGTCCAACACCTCTGCTGGGACGGGATCTGCTTTGTCGCTTCGGTGCCACCCTGCATTTTACTGAGGATGAAATAACCCTTACCTTACCCCCTGAGAATGCATGGATCATGACCCTTGCAGTTGAGCCCTCAGCTATGCAAGCCCCAGAATGGAGCCTGTGGGAAGACCAGGTGTACCCCCTAGTGTGGGCATCAGGGATCCCAGGAAAGGCCACCCACCAGACCCCCATTACTATTCAGCTCATACCAGGGAAAGGCCCAGTGCAAGTAAAACAGTATCCAATCAAGAGGGAGGCCAGAGAAGGTTTACAGGAAACTATAGATCGATTCCTAATATATGGTATTCTCCGGGAATGTCAGTCAGCCTGGAACACTCCCATTCTACCCGTACGGAAGCCTGATGGCACGTATCAGACTAGGGACCGAATGGCTAGGCAGCAGTTCTGCGGAAAAGGACCTAGGGGTGACAGTGGACGAGAAGCTGGATATGAGTCAACAGTGTGCCCTTGTTGCCAAGAAGGCCAATGGCATTTTGGGATGTATAAGTAGGGGCATAGCCAGCAGATCGAGGGATGTGATCGTTCCCCTCTATTCGACACTGGTGAGGCCTCATCTGGAGTACTGTGTCCAGTTTTGGGCCCCACACTACAAGAAGGATGTGGATAAATTGGAGAGAGTCCAGCGAAGGGCAACAAAAATGATTAGGGTTCTAGAGCACATGACTTATGAGGAGAGGCTGAGGGAGCTGGGATTGTTTAGTCTGCAGAAGAGAAGAATGAGGGGGGATTTGATAGCTGCTTTCAACTACCTGAAAGGGGGTTCCAAAGAGGATGGCTCTAGACTGTTCTCAATGGTAGCAGATGACAGAACGAGGAGTAATGGTCTCAAGTTGCAATGGGGGAGGTTTAGATTGGATATTAGGAAAAACTTTTTCACTAAGAGGGTGGTGAAACACTGGAATGCGTTACCTAGGGAGGTGGTAGAATCTCCTTCCTTAGAGGTTTTTAAGGTCAGGCTTGACAAAGCCCTGGCTGGGATGATTTAACTGGGAATTGGTCCTGCTTCGAGCAGGGGGTTGGACTAGATGACCTTCTGGGGTCCCTTCCAACCCTGATATTCTATGATTCTATGATTCTATGATCGGCTGGTACAGGACCTAAGGGCAGTCAATGAACGGGTTAAGACTCTGCACCCTCTTGTCCCTAACCCGTATACCTTATTGGCTTCTATAGGGGGACAGTATACCCATTTTTCAGTCCTCGATCTGAAAGATGCTTTCTTTACCATCCCAGTTGCCACCCCTTCACAGGAGATCTTCTCCTTCGAGTGGGAGGACCGAAATAGGGTTAAAAAGCAACTTTGCTGGACAATGTTGGCCGAGGGATTTAAAAACTCCCCCACCCTCTTTGGCCAGGTTCTGGCCAGGGACCTAGAGGAGTGGGATAATGAGGAGGCCCTCCTTCTGCAGTATGTAGATGATTTGTTAATTGCCACTGTGGGCCAAACCCCCTGCCTTAAAGCCACCGTGAGCCTTCTGAATTTTATTGGACTCCGGGGATATCGGATAGCACTAAGTAAGGCTCAAATCGCCCTCCCAGAGGTACGGTACCTCGGGTTCCACATACGGCAAGGGGAGCGTCAGCTTTCAAACGAAAGAAAGGAAGCTATCTGTCAAGTTCCTACCCCAAGTAATCGTAAGCGGCTCAGGGCATTTCTGGGTATGGCAGGCTTTTGCAGGATATGGATCCCAGAGTTTGGACTATGGGCTAAACCCCTGTACGACTGTGTAAAAGGAGCAGATCATGACCCCTTCTATTGGACCCCAGAGGCTGACAGGGCATTTAAAATCTTGAAAAGGAAGTTGATGGAAGCCCCAGCTCTGGGCCTGCCGGATCTCTCTAAGCCGTTTCAGTTGTATGTACATGAACAAAAGGGGGTGGCCCTAGGAGTGCTCACACAGCTGTTAGGACCATGGAGACGTCCCGTGGCTTATTTTTCTAAGCAACTGGATCAGGTTGCAAAGGGTTGGCCGGCATGTTTACGGGCGGTCGCAGCTGCTGCCCTAGTGCTTGAGGAAGCCGAGAAGCTAACATTGGGAGGGGTTATGCAAATCTATACTCCCCATATGGTCCGAGCCTTATTGGATGCAAAGGAAGGGCTCTGGCTCACCCAGGCTCGGATTGCTCGGTATCAGGCTAAGCTGTTAGAGAACTCTGAAGTCACCTTACAGCCTTGCCCCTCCCTTAACCCAGCCACTCTCTTGCCAGAAACAGAGGAACAGGAACATGACTGTTTAGAGATCATAGATGTCCAGTACTCCAGCCGTCCGGATTTAAAGGATGTACCCCTCCCAAATGCAGATTATGAGTGGTACACTGATGGTAGCAGTACTGTAATAGATGGGCAAAGGAGGGCAGGTTATGCTGTTGTGACCCTCCATGACACTGTGGAAGCTGAAGGTTTGCCTGATGGGACCTCTGCCCAGCTTGCCGAACTAATAGCCCTGACCCGTGCACTTGAACTGTCAAAAGGAAAGCGGGTCAATATTTTTACTGATTCAAAATATGCTTTTGGGGTGCTACATGCTCATGCTGGCCTATGGAAGCAAAGGGGAATGCTGACAGCCCAAGGCTCCCCAGTCCAGTACGGGCCCCAAATCCTCCGGCTCCTAGAAGCCGTACAACTTCCCTCGGAAGTGGCGGTGGTACACTGTAAAGCCCATCAAAGGGAGGATCAAGATGTGGCCAGAGGTAATGCCAGGGCAGATAGAGAGGCTAAGCATGCTGCCACCCTGCCATCCCCTCAGACTGAGAACGCCCATATGCATGCCCTTATCCCATCAGTAGAGGAGCTTCCAACCCCTCAGTACTCTGGGGAGGAGAGACAGCTAACTGACAAACTCGGTCTCCGGGAAAAGGAGGGATGGCTCCATTCCCCGGAAGGGAAGGTCCTCCTACCAAAGGGCCTGATCCGGCCGGTGCTGCAGAAACTACATCAAACCACTCATGCTGGCATTGAAGCACTTATCCAACTAATGGGAAAATACTTTATCACTTCCGGACTCCGACCCCTGGCTGCCCAAGTATAAGCGGACTGCTTAGTCTGCCAAAAGAATAACCCCCGACCGGGACATCCTGTGCCACCAACTACCCTAGAACCCACTCCGGGCCCTGGACGAGTGTGGCAAATAGATTTTACTGAGTTTCCCCGGACCCAAGGGTTCATATATCTCCTTGTTATAGTGGATCGATTCAGCGGATGGCCAGAAGCCTTCCCATGCCGTAATTGCACTGCCAGAACAGTGGCTCTCAAGTTTGTTAAGGAGATCATTCCTCGCTTTGGACTCCCCCAGTGGATGGAATCTGACAACAGGACACACTTCACGTCAAAAATCATTCAAAGCATCTCAAATGCCTTACAGATCCCCTGGAAACTCCATACGCCCTGGAGACCGCAAGCCAGTGGTGTAGTGGAGCATACCAATCAGACCCTTAAACGGCATCTCTCAAAAGTGTGCCAAGAAGCCTCACTGCGGTGGCCTGATGCTTTGCCCCTCGTCCTACTCAGTATCTGCGTTCTCCCAAAGGGTAGATTAGGGCTTAGTCCCTTTGAAATTATGTTTGGAAGGGCATGGACTATGAATGGCACCCCGGTTCTGTCAGGGGAATGGGAGTTGGGTAATGGTTTTTTGTCTCAGTATATGTGTTCCCTGTCTGCTGTTCTCTTGTCTCTTCACAGGTATACCAAGGATTCCCAGCCTCTCCCCTTGGACTCTCCCGTCCACTCCTTACAGCCCGGCGACTCCGTGCTTGTTTGTACCTGGAAAGACGAGCCTCTCCAGGAAAAGTGGAAAGGACCCTATACCATCCTGCTAATCTCCCATACAGCGGCAAAGGTCTAGGGACACAAGAACTGGATCCATTACTCTCGTCTGAAGGCAGTACCCACCCCCTCGTCAGCAGAACAGTGGACCGTCCAACCTGCTGACTCCTCATCTAGTGACGATCTCGGGCTAAAGCTACTGTTTAAGAGACACAAATAGCGGGCACCTTAACGCCAAAATGGGCCCACCCAGGTACTGGAGACCCTGGGTTGGGAAGACTCTGGTAATAATTAATTGGGTAACATTGTTATTCTTTGTATTGTTATTTCCAAACTGTGCATATCGGGAGCATAACTCCTTTGTTTCACTTGCGCACCATGTTGCTACTTTAACAAACCAGACTGATTGCTGGGTATGTGCTCCGACTCCACGGTCCCCCAAAACGGGAATGCCCCTTGACATGCTGCCCCTGACCCTAGCAGAATTAGCCGCCATCAAAGAGCAGGAAAGAACAGACTCTCCGTTCTGGAACAAGACCTCTTTACAGCAAGCCACCTATCAGGACCAGGAGTATTCAGCTGCAGTACTCACTGAGGGAGTGTTATGTTTTACCCGAAACCAATCTGATCACTATGGGCGTCCTGTGGGAAAAAGCTCCTGTGTTGTTACACAGTGGGCTGATGGGTATTGAATAAAGACCAAGAGGGGAGGTCAGCAGTGTGGGTGTAATGGTTCCTCCCCTTTTAGGGAAACTCTTACGAATAATCTTACCACAAAAGAAGGGTTTGGAAATATAACTTGCCGTCCAGTTAATATCTCCAATGTAGCAAGCCAATGGTGGGTTTGTAGTGGTCCTTATGGCGAGTGTAATTTGAACGGTACAATTAGAAAGGCCCCCACTTGTACCCAATCAGGAGGATGGGATGCCCCCTTAGGGGTATATGAACTGTTTGGAAAAGCAGCCAAAGCAGCCTTAAATATCCCAGGAATCCCCTTAAGAAACAGTCCTTATTGGGCCCTACAGGGTCACTATTTTGTATGTGACCGAAAGGCTTACAAGGTGCTGCCAGCCAACTGGACAGGTAGCTGTTATACAGCTCATGGAGTTCCTCATCTGTCAATAACTGCCACACTGCCCAAAGGAAAGATTAGAAATGCCCGAGACACCTCTGTTGAGTCACGAGAAAAGACCCTGCGGCGACTGACTACAGCATTGGAGGGCAATATAAAGAATCCCCTCACAACCGAGAAGCTTGTAGGGTGCTCTGTACTGGGAATAGCGCCACTGTTTACCAGGCCAGCCATGGCATACATAGGCCGCTATACTGTTGTTAAGGAAAAGTTAGCACATGTGACTCCATTTTGGTTTGGGGCCCACCATTGTTTAAATGCCAGCACATCATACACCAGGAGGAGTAATCCTTAGATACTGAATCCCTGTGAAAATCCTCCTCCTTGTCTCCAGCCTGCCTTGACTCCCAGTATCTGGTTTTTCTTAGTCTCTAACTCCCTGTCTCTTGGCCTTGATGTGAGGCCTCCCATCCTGATAATAAAAGTTACTGATGCATGGCTTTAGAACCATGCTGTGTAATTAACATACTGGTATAGCACGAGGAATGCACCAAGCAGGGATAGGTGGTAGATAAGACAAGGGTTTATTTATTGGCTAAGGTTTCCGATGCACGAGGGCAACATGCTTTGCTAAAAAGTATATAACCTTTGTATAATCTGTATTCAGGGTCCCCTCCTGGCTAGCAGGGGGGCACCACGCTCGAGCGTAATAAACTTAGTGTCTTTTGGGAACTCTGCAGTTGTGGACTTTGTTTCTGTGCCTCAGCCTAGATTCGAACTGTGCGTGACCTATCAGGTATAATTCGCAGCATCTGTGTGCGTGTCCTACCAGGTGTAATTCGCAGCAGTTTTGGCGACCACGAAGGGACTCTAGGCTCGCCCCAACAAGCGAGACTACACTCCTCCTCTCGGACAGCTCCAGCCGGCACAGGGTGAGTTCACCTTTGAGAACTCCGAGGAGGGGGGGTGTGAGCCGTCGCTTAGGCGATAAGGTGGCACATTTGGTGTCCTTTTGGTAGCCCATTATGGGTTCTGGGCAGAGTGTAAGTAAGGGGACCCCTTTGGCTGAAATTCTTGAGAATTGGGGGTATATTTCTGGTACCCATGGGTTAGGTAAAAAAAAAAAAAAAAAAAAGCTGTAATCTTGTGCAAGGTTGAGTGGCCAGCACTAACAACTCAGACACCTTTTGACTGGCCACCGGATGGTTCATTTGCTGGGGAAAAATTAACAGCGCTTAGGAAAAGGCTGGAAAACAAAGCTCCAGCCCAGATGGATTATTGGTATGTATGGGACAACTGGGCTTATGCGCATGCGAAAGGATGTCCTCTTTCCTCCTCCTTTTCTTATTCATCTCAGGGGTCTCCAGCCCCGCTCTGTGCTATGCCTGCTTCTGCCCCTCCTCCGGCTTACCCTCGGCTTTCTGACTTATGCCTGTCACCTCCTTGCTTGCCAATTAGCCGTGCTTTCTGTCCAGGTGACAAGCCTCATGGGGGAAGGACTCGGTAGCCTTTGTAAGTGAAAATATTTAAGAAAAGAGACCAGGAGGGCTGGGGGCTAAGTTAAGAAGCCCACCCTCCTTGTTAATTTGGTAGTGAAACAAAGCTGGTGCTCATGGAAGGGACAGTTCAGAGAAAAAAAACAGGATCGGGCCCAAGCTGGCAGGCAACAGATAGAGAGATTGGAAAACAGGTTGGAAACTTGAAGGTCATAGTGAAAAAAGAGGAGTAAATAATTACAGAAATGGAAAACGTAAATCCCGGAATAATACTTGGAATGGTAAAATCTAAGTTAATTGGGTGTCGTTTTGGAAAATAAGCAAGTGATTTAAAAAGGGAAAGTAAGAAGTTAACTGTTTAGTTGCTGGAAAGAATTAAGCAGTTGAACTTTGTGAAATACTGGAAAGAAAAAAAATTCTTGGTTTCTTTGCAGCCATTTTGGAAAAAAATGGGCCCTTTTCCAAAGAAATGCAATTATACAGTGCTACTTAATTAATATCTTATTAGGCTCCAAGGGGCTACAATAGGTGGTGTCTTCCTTTTCAGGTCGCTGTGTGTTTGACAGCAGGAGTTAAAAGTAAAAGGCAATCAAAAGTCTGGTAAAGTTTATTGTGCCCTTTTTAAAGTAAAAATCTTTAACCTGTGGATCCAAAAGCAAGCCGGAAAGCATTTGTTTTAATGTAAATTACCTAACCGATAAGGTAGAGGCCACTGTAACCTGGGCTGCCTATAAAACAAATACAAGAAAATATGGATAATTCCTCTGTTTTGCCTGCAATTAACAAGGGTATTTGTATAAAAAGGAAATATTTTAAGCGATGACTGACTGCCCAAAAGGGGTAGATCTGTGTTTTTTTTTGTCTTTCAGAAAATCAGAGAAAACTGATGCCAGCTGAAAGGCAATTCAACATCTCATGAATTTACTGGCACGATAGGAATTCTGTTCTGTGTTCTATGTCCTGTCTTGTGGTGTTTGTCTTGTGGCCAGAATTGCTGTGTTTAATTTTTCATAGGACAGTTTAGTTTAAAACTAAATAGAAGGGTTAAATCAAAATGCAGATACTTGTTTTATTCAACTTGGAATACAAAGTGTTTGGATAATATCAAAAAATGTGATATACTAAAGTTTAATACATTTGCTTAAGTAAAAAAAAAAAAAATTTCATTGGCCAGATTTTTTAATTGAAAAAATTGTTGTTAAAATTTGCACATCAACAGTCTTTGGAAGCAAGGACATGAAAGGTTAACCCACTCCCCATATTATACATGAGATCCTTCTGGCTACCTCACATTTCTAGCCAGAGGGCTGGGGAGGGAGGAAAGCTATTGGACACCAGAGGTTGTACCAAGTGGACTCCTCAAAAGTGGGTGTGCTTGTCCTGGCTTGTTGCTCCAAAGCTCTGTAATAAAGTCATTTTCCTAGAAGGGTGTATGTGGCATACATTAAACAATAAGAACTAAAGTGCTGTATAATGGGCAATGTACATGTGTTCCTTTTTAAACAAAGGTGTATAAGTAAAAAGTGAAAGTTTCCTTTGCAGGTTAATAAAACCCAAGAAGGGGAAAAAAAATAAAACGGAGGACGAGCTAATTCAACGCTGCAGCTGGCAGGCTCGGTCCAAAGATAAGACACTGGCCTGCCCAAGGACACTACTCACAGCTAGGATTTGGCTAACAGCCAAGAAAGAGGGGGGCTTGAATGTGCCCAAGCAGCTGTGAGATCTGCAACACACTGCCAGACATTAATGAAATGTGTTAGGTCTCTGTATTTACAGGTAAAAGAAGTCCTGCTTCAAGAATCCTGAGCAAACCTGCCATTTGTTAAAACCAGGTGACTGGGTCTACATAAAGGTCCATCAACAAAAGACTACTCTGGCCCCATGCTGGAAAGGCCCTTATTAAGTCCTGCTAACTACCAACACCGCTGTGAAGTGCCAAGGACTGACTTCCTGGACCCATGCTTCTTACTGCAAAAAGACCCCTCCACCTCGAGATGACTTCACTTCAACTACTGATCAGCCTGTCCCTCCTTCTGGGTTTTTTTTTCTTTCCTCCTTTTAAACAGCAGAAAAAAAAAAAAAAAACAAGGTGAAGTGCTAGTAACCTCTCCCTTGTCCACTGACAAAGCTAACCTGCATTCAGTATTTGCTAAAGAAACCAAAGCACTACAGAGTGACATGCTAGTAACCTCTCCCCTGTATAATGCAAAACCATGACTGTTCCAAGAAAAAAGAAGAAACGCCTGCTCTGCTAAAACCACCAAAACCCAAGGATTCCTGACTGCAAAAGACACTGAGACTTGGCCTTGATGGCAAAGACGGAGCATTGTACATTGGCAGGGAGGAAGTTGCGGGATGTATTCTTGGGAATGTGAAGTGAAGTGGTGGGGTGTGTTTATTCCAGAGGCTGGAACCTGTGCTTGTAGGCAAGTATAAATACCAAAAACGCCTTACAGCCACGAACATTACTCCCACCATCTGCCACCACTCCTTTGCAGGTAAAGGCTCCTGGATCCATCATAGCTACGTTAAGTTGGCGCTGGGACCTTCACAGCCCACCAGGACTTTTTGTGTTCCTGTTTATTGGACTTACATTGGGGGTAGTGTTTTTTGTATGGTACAGGGGAGGATGTCGACATTGGTATGGTTTGCCTGGGGGGTCCTCTCCCTATTCCCAAGTCCAGTACAAGGATGGGAGGGCAATAGCTTCTTGAATTTAACCCGTGCTATCAAACAGGGTGTAAATCGAACGCAGTGTTGGATTTGTATTCATACCCCCACATATTTAGGTCAGGGGGTCCTGTTGGTAGGGGTACCTATCCCCCTTAATCGAACACTCCAAACTAAGCTATGGGCAAACACTACATTTAACTGGAATGTTACAATCCAAATATGGTCTATTGATATGGTGGCCCAGGGTAATTATGCTTTGTGTGTGTCACGACGTAAGGGCATAGAAAATACAGTTTTTGTAGGGAATTTTGTGGGGTGCAAGGACACCACCCAAATCAGCTCTGGTGCGGGAGGCCCCTCTACCTACTCCAGAACCCCGTGGCCAGTCCCCGAGGGGTCTGGCTGGTATTGGTTATGCAATCACACAGCCTATAAGGTTCTCCCAGCAGGATGGTGTGGTACATGTACCTTAGGGGCTATAGTACCCGCCGTGACAGTACACCAGAACCTGACCCGGGGAGAGATCCGCAATCTAGTATGGAGGGACCGACAAAGTATTCCTTTAAACCCCCTTTCTTATTGGCCCAAAGGCTTTCACTCCTTTGTGCGTTGGTTTCTGCCGTGGTTGGGAGTAAGCGAGCTGGAAAAAGCTATAGTTAACATTTCAGCTGCTTTGGAATTAATGGCAAATGCTACTGCAGATGCTCTATCTGCCCTTCAAATTGAAGTCACTCAACTATCCCAAACTACATTGCAAAACCGCCTAGCCCTGGATTATCTCCTTGCAAATCAAGGTGGGGTTTGTGCTCTGGTCAACTCAAGCTGTTGTGTTTTTGTAAATCAGCACCATATGGTGGAAACTGACATCCACATCCTCAAGCAACAGGCAGCCCTATTCCACCACATCAGCCTCGACACTACCAGCGCCGGATTCCAGGAGGTCTGGGACTGGCTCACCTCATGGCTACCAGATGTGGGGACTTGGGGACGGCGCATTTTGTATTTACTTTTTTTGACTGTTATTGTTTTTGCGTTATTTTTTGTATGCCTACAATGCTGCAGTATGTGCTGTCGGCAGTTGCTAACCCTGCAGCGTGGTTACTCAACCCCGATATAGCTTACTGACGTACAAAAAAAAAAAGGGAGGACTGTTAAGGAAAAGTTAGCACATGTGACTCCATTTTGGTTTGGGGCCCACCATTGTTTAAATGCCAGCACATCATACACCAGGAGGAGTAATCCTTAGATACTGAATCCATGTGAAAATCCTCCTCCTTGTCTCCAGCCTGCCTTGACTCCCAGTATCTGGTTTTTGTTAGTCTCTAACTCCGTGTCTCTTGGCCTTGATGTGAGGCCTCCCATCCTGATAATAAAAGTTACTGATGCATGGCTTTAGGACCATGCTGTGTAATTAACATACCGGTTTAGCATGAGGAATGCACCAAGCAGGGATAGGTGGTAGATAAGACAAGGGTTTGTTTATTGGCTAAGGTTTCCGATGCACGAGGGCAACATGCTTTGCTAAAAGGTATATAACCTTTGTATAATTTGCATTCAGGGTCCCCTCCTGGCTAGCAGGGGGGCACCACGCTCGAGCGTAATAAACTTAGTGTCTTTTGGGAACTCTGCAGTTGTAGACTTTGTTTCTGTGCCTCAGCCTAGATTCGAACTGTGCGTGACCTATCAGGTATAATTCGCAGCATTTGTGTGCGTGTCCTACCAGGTATAATTCGTAGCACTTGTGTGCGTGTCCTACCAGGTGTAATTCGCAGCACTTGTGTGCGTGTCCTACCAGGTGTAATTCGTAACACTGTAAGGCTGCAAATGGTACTTGAGAAAGTTGCCTTAGAGTTAGAGGACTCGGTTAGTGATTTAGGGTCAGCAGTAAAAACATTAAATAAAGAGGTACAGCAGCTCAGGACCTTTTCCCTCCAAAACAGGCTGGCTTTGGACTATCTCTTGGCATCCCAAGGAGGGGTTTGTGCCCTCGTCGGGCCCCGATGTTGTGTATATGTAAATGATAGCAGTTATGAGATCTATGAAAAGGTGGTACAGGCTGAGGCCCATGCCCGAGCTGGAGCACAGGTTGCCTATATTGCCACCAAGAGCGATTGGTTGCAAACCTTGTTTTCAGGCTGGGGTTTGTCATCTTCGCTTGGTGGTTTATTTAGCCTGTTATTGAAACTTCTTTTTCCTGTATTGCTTGTATTACTGGTATTATGCTGTGCAGTATCATGTGTCAGGACCCTTTTGCAGAAGTTGATAAGTCATTCTCTTCAGGGCTATCACAAAGTGCTTATGCAAAGTCCTATTGTAAAGAAATAAGTAGCCCAAGTGAGAAAACTCAGAGCCAAGGCTGTTGAGTGTTCTCAAAGGAGGGAGTAGTTGTTGGAGACACTGGGGCATGGCCACTAGGTAACTCGAGGGGATGGAAGACCACGAGTGTTGATGAAGCCCCCTCGCACTAGGCCCAAGTGTCTTTGCCCCCCCCCCCCCCCCGGAGGCACTCACAGCAGTTATGCTGAGGATCTGCAACAATATTTTGCAAAGTTAGAATGCCTGAAACTAAACAAGGCCAAACAGGGCAGATATGGAAGAACAATGCTGAATAAAGCAGCTTTATGTATGGTTTAACAGATGGTACAGAGAACAAGGGAACTAGCTGGTAACTGGATTGGCTGGCTATATGGATACTTAGGGCAGCTTGCTATTGGATAAGTATGCTGAAGAAAGGATGTATAAAAGCCTGTGTAACTTCCTGCTCGGTGTGCAGGATTTGAGATTCTATTCTCCCTGTACCTTGTTTGCAGCTGCAAATGAACTTTTCTGCTTCTCCACCCCGTTGTGATTATTGGGTGACACACACCGGGCAACGAACCTTGCTGTTGTTCACCTCTGGCACTGGGTGCCGGCAACACTGGAATCCCACCTTTGAGGGGTCTGTGGGTGGCTCCCTTTCTGAGTCCCCGATGGGGGTCTCCCTCCTGCCCCTGATCTGCTGTCCACAAACTCATTTGCCAGTTTACCTGCACTGCACAGATCTTTAGGCTTCCTGTCCACTAACCACATCTTACATTTTGGAGGGCAGTTGTCATACAGCTGCTCCAGTGCCCACCAGGTTATACATGCTCTCTGCGGTAGTGGCCCCTGCACCCTTTTCCCACTTGCAGAGAGATTCCCCCAGCAGGTTGGTGACCTCCTTGTAAGTGACACCTGCAGTCTTGCGTAACCTTGGAATCGTTTCCTGTATGCCTTAGGGGTCAATTGAAACTTTAGCAGCAAAGCCTGTTTGAACAGTTCATAGTCCCCAGTCTCAATACTATACATTTGGCTGAACGCCTCTGTGGCCTTGAGACCCAGCATGGGGATTAGACAGCGGAGCCTGTCCACTAGGTCAATCTGGTTCAAATCACAAGCTTTCTCAAAGGCTGTGAGGTAGGCATCAATATCTCCCCCATCCCCTTAAACTGGGGCAACAACTTGGTGTCCAGATTCCCTGTAGAAGTGGCATCTCAGGGTCCTTCTCCACTTTACCCCCTTCCCTCCTCCGCTCCCCAGCAGGCCCTCTTGGCCCACCTCTCCTCCAATTCCAGTTCCTGCTTTTGCTGTTCTGCATGGTACTCTAGTTCTCTCTGTCCACCAGCCTCCACTCCTCCAGTTCCATCTCCTTTGCTCTCCTCTACAGCTCCAGTCTCCACAGCTCCTCTGGGGAGAAACCTGATTGGGCAACCCCCTGCTGACAAGGGAATCAGGTCTGATAGACTCCCGGCTGCTACGCTGACTGCACCCTTGGCTACTCCCAGGCTCTCCGGGCATCCCAGAAGCCCTGCTGGGATCTGTAACTTGCTCCTCAGACTGGTCACTCTCTACCAGCCAGGCAATCAGCTGCTCCTTGGTGAGCCTCCCAATGCCTAGCCATCCATCCCTGCACAGACGTGCAATATCCCTTTTAGGGAGCTGGTTATAGGCCGTTTCCTCACTGGTTCCTTTAATTCCCTTGTCTTATTGCTGGCATCCACTCACTGCAGAGCCCCTCCGCTCGCAGCCAACTGTCTACAGGGTGCATCCACCAACCATCTTCTGCTACCAAGTTGTCATGGACTCTCAGGATTTGTGCTCTCTCTCGGCTCTGTATGATCCCTGGGAGGAACCCCCTTCAGTGCGACAGCCCTTCTCATGGGTCCACTCTCTCAAGGGTTAAGCCATAGGCCCATCCGCCTCCTGGAACCAGCCGTCTCTGAGCCTTCAGCATGCCTGTCTCTCCCCCCTCCCCTATGAAGTCCACTCGCACTGGACCCCTGGGGCCTCCACTCCCAGAAGGAATAATGCCACCCTGATCTCTAGATCGGAGTGACTCTCAGCCAGCATAAAACAGAAGGTTTTATTGAGCAGCTGAACCCAGCACAGGAAACTCTGAGCCCACAGGCCTAGCAACCCTCAGCACAATACATATAGGTCTCTCCTGCATGCAGGTGGGCTCTGGCTGCTCTCTCTTCCCAGTCCAGAAGCCTCCTCCTTCCAGCTTGGTATCTGATATCACTGTCCCCCAATTCTGATTTTTATTATGTAGACTTTTGGGTGTCAACATAACTTGGTAGTATAGACATGGTCTAAGTTCATCCCTGGTGCCAGCTGCTTCCTCCCCATCAACTCTAGAAACAGATTTTGTCAGGCTCTCTCTTTCTTCTATCTGGTGCTGAGGGGAAAATATAAGAAAAAGAGAAGCAGCAGCATTGCTCTTGAGAGAACTATGATTTTGCACCTATGGGGTCTGGATCTGACCCCCCTTGACGATGACTCCATTGGTATGCCCTACAGGCAACACCTCTACTTCATCAGTGCAGTTTCCTTGAGCTCCTACCTATGAGATATATTCCACATCTGAAGAATCTGCAGAAGAGCTGGGTTTGATATATTTGGTTCCTGTAACCAGAATCTGTTGTGACAGGTTGGACTGCCCTTCTGGGTTGCCACCTGATGTACTGGAGTTTCACTGAGCCCCTCCTGCTCCGCCAGGCTGGATTCCCTCTCCCTGTTTTGCTGAATTAGGCTCTCCGGCCTCTTGCAGCACACATATGTGGGTAGGGCCACATCCAGCTGCAGACACAGACTGAAGTAAGCTCTGTGTGAGAGGATTCACCCAGTACTCACGTTCACACCCCTTTTGGAGAGTAAACCCAAAATAATACTGTCTTGAGCTGTATAGAAAGATCTGCACAGTGCAAGCTCATAAAAATTCCCTCTCTCCCTCAATGTGAAGAGAGATATGCACAGCTTCTTGCCCCCCAATATGGATTGCACAAACTGGGTTTAATAATAAACAAAAACATGTTTATTAACTATAAAAGGTAGATTTTAAGTGATTATAAGGGATAGAAAACATAACAAAGCAAATAAAACAAAACACGCATACTAAACTTTAAGATCTTACAGATACTGGTTTCAAGAAGCAATTCCTCAATCTAAATGTTATTTTAGGTAAGTTGCAGCATTTCTGTAGCTTAGAGGTCCAGTTATTTTTTCTTACAGACTGGACCCCAGTCTCAGTCAGGACTCACCCTTGCCTTTCCCTTCACGTTAGTTCTTTCATCTCTTCTGGATCTTTCAGCAGTCCTTCTTCTTGGGTAGGCAATGGAGGAGAGTCCAGATTAACCCCTTCCCTAGCCTTAAAAGGATTTACGTAAGGCAGGAAACCTTTGTTTGATCCCCATCTCCCTACAGAGGAAAAGTACCAGCAGTGTCCAAGGTGGTATTTGAGGAACATCTTTTAGACACAAGAACTAACAGCAAAGTATTTTTAAGTACATCAGAAGCAGAAAGCCTGCCAAATAATCAGTGGGGCCACTGGAGGATCAAGATGCTAAAGGGGCACTCAAGGAAGACAAGCCATTGCAGAGAAGCTACATGAATTTTTTTGCATCCATCTTCACTGCAGAGGATGTGAGGGAGATTCCCACACCTGAGCCATTCTTTTTAGGTGACAAATCTGAGCAACTGTCCCATACTGAGGTGGCAAGAGAGGAGGTTGTGGAAGAAATTGATAAATTAAACAGTAATATGACTTAAATGGGCCTCTGTACCAGATGACTGGTGGATAGCTAATGTACTGCTGATTTTTTTTTATTATTATTTTTTAATGTTGAGGTTCCAGTGGCGATCCTGGCAATTACAGGCCGGTAAGCCTAATTTCAGTACCAGGCAAATTGGTTGGAACTATAGTAAAGAACAGAATTATAAGACACAGACATGAATATGATATATTGGAAGACTCAACATTCGATTTTTATAAATTGAAATCATGTCTCACTAATCTATTAAAATTCTTTTAGAGGGTCAACAAGCATGTGTCAAGGATGATCCAGTGGATATAGTGTTCTTGGACTTTCATGGATCACTAACTGGTTAACAGATAGGAAACAATGGGTAGGAATAAACAGTTTTCATAGTGGAGATGTAAATAGCAGGGTCTCCTAAGGATCTGTACTATGGCTACTGTTGTTCAACATATTCATAAATGATCTGAAAGAAGGGGTGAACAGTGAGGTGGCAACATTTGCAGATGATACAAAACTACTCAAGATAGTTAAATCCAAAGGTGACTCTGAAGAGTTACAAAGGGATCTCACAAAATTAGGTGACCGGGCAACAAAATGGCAGATGAAATCCAATGTTCATAAACACAAAGTAATTCACATTGGAAAACATAATCCCAACTATACATACAAAATGAGGGGGTCTAAATTAGCTGTTACCACTCCAGAAAGAGACCTTGGAGTCATTGTAGATTGTTCTCTGAAAACATCTGCTCAGTGTGCAGTAGCAGTCAAAAAAAGCTAACAATGTTAGGAACCATTAGGAAAGGGATAGATACTAAGACAGAAAATATTGTAATAACTATAGAAATCCATGGTATGCCCACACCTTGAATATTGTGTGCGATTCAGGCCTTCCCCATCTCAAAAAAAGATATTAGAGTTGGCAAAAGTACTGAGAAGGGCAATAAAAATTATTAGGGGTATGGAACAGTTTCCACAGGAGGAGAGAATAAAGACAGAAAAGAGATGACTGAGGAGGGGGATATGATAGAGGTCTATAAAATCATGAATGGTGTGGAGAAAGTGAATAGGGAAGGGTTATTTACCCCTTTGTATAACACACAAACCAGCAGTCACCCAATTAAATTAATGGGCAGCAGGTTTAAAACAAACATAAGAAAATAAGTCTTCACACAATGCACAATCAGCCTGTGGCAGTTGTTGCCAGGGGATGTTGAGAAGGCCAAAAGCATAACTGGGTTCAAAAAAGAATGAGAAGTTCATGGAGGATTGGTCTATCAAAGGCTATTCGCCAAGATGGTCAGGGGCACAACCCCATGCTCTGGGTGTCCCTAAACCTCTGACTGCCAGAAGCTGGGACTGGACAATGGGATGGATCACTTGATGATTGCCCTGTTCTGTTCTTTCCCTCTGAGGCACTGGCCACTGTCGGAAGACAAGATACTGGGTTAGATGCACCATTGGCAGGGCTGTCCTTACCCATACGTAAAGTATGTAGCTGCGTAGGGCACCAAATTTCCTGGTGCCCTACGTAGCTGCATGCTGCTCCACCCCTGCTCTGCCTCTTCTCCATGGCCCTGCTCCTGCTCTGCCCCAGCCCCATCCCACTCTACCCCTTCCCCTGAGGACTGCAGCAGGGGTTGGGCCTGCCCTGCACTCACTGGGCAGCAGTAAGTGGAGTGACCCGGCCCCAGGCCACTCCGCGCCTCTGGCTCCCAGCTGCGCCACTGGTGAGTGCTGGGGCGCGGTTCTCCCCTGCCCCCCAAGGCTGGGAGCCAGGGGAGGAGAGTGGAGCGGGCTGGGGCCGGGCCACTCCACTTCCCGCTGCCCCGTGAGTGAGGGGTCAAGCCCACCCTGCTCACCGGACGGCAGGAAGTGGAGCGACTTGGCCCCAACCTGCTCCGCGCCGCTGGTGAGTGCTTGGGGGAGGTTCCCGCCCTGGCCGCCAAGCCTGCTCCTCCCCGCCCCACTCCCCGTGGAGGCCTGGAGCCACACACCCACCCACCCTGCGGTGGGCTGTGTAGGGCACCAAAATGGCTAGGGATGGCCCTGACCATTGGTCTGACCGCGTATGGCCGTTTTTATGTTATGTACTCAGGTTGTACAGGAACCACTTCCAGCTTACTCTCCAGTGTTTGATAATTACTGATACTCTCTTGGAAACGGAGTATGTTCCACCAGTTGTTCCTATTGATATAGTGACTCAGGGACTCTGACATCACTTTATCTGATAATGTGGACTAGTCTTCTGTAGCTCCTCTCCCTAATCACAATGACTTTCAGCAATTCCATGATCAAGTTGAAAAGACAGCTGGCACCCTGTTACTTAGCACACAGAGGAATGCTCAGGCACTTGAAGCTCCAAGGGTGGAAAGTATCCTTTAGATTTTTCAGGTGCTGAGGTCACAGCTGAGAATTCTTGTAGCAAGCTCTAATTATATTATAGTAACTGGGAGAGTGGGGGCGTAAGGAAGAGAAGGGCCCTAGCTGTGCAGGCAGTCTAGATGGATCTTCCCCATGGAGGGCTGGAAGTCCCAGATCTTCTGCTTCCTTCTGATTATTGGGGCTGTATTTGGTGAAAGCTCAGGTCATTAATGGTGATGGGGATATGAAGATAGCTCTTACATTGGTCATTAACACCAGTGATTATTATGGGTCATATTGACCGCATTTCCTCAATTGAGCAGTGATAGCATGTCATTTCTGAGTAAGTTAGTCTCCAACAGTCAAAAGGGGTTCTAACAAACATCAACCCAAAGCTTTCCTGATGAGGCTTGGGAATCCTCTGGCCTCTTTCTGTGGGTTCCAGGCCCTTATTTGGCCTAGAATTGGAACTAGAGACTTTCAGTAGAAAAGTGTGGGCTGGTCATAGACTTAAGGCTTCTAGAGAAGGTCCCCAAAGTGTGATACTACTGTGCATGTGTAGAATGGCTGGTGTTCACCTTCCTATGGTGGGTGCAGTGATCCTATATGTGCCTGAGAAGCACAAGGAGATCTCTTCTGTCTAGTTATTGTCTGTGGTGGCTTGTTTTGTGGGGTGCCAGAATGAGTGAGGTTTCCCCTTCCTCCTGCCTCTGCAGGGTTTGTTCATGTTCCAATTCCAACCCGAAAAATCCTTCCATTACAAAGGGCTAAAGCTCAGCCAGTATTGTCAAGGCACCCACAAGGAGAGAACATGAACCAGCTCATCTATGGGAAGGAAAATGAGATGGGTAAGTGCCTGAAGGGCATCCTCCATCCCCACCCAATGCTCTACTTGGGGGCAGTAACTCATTCGGTGGAGCCCCATAGTCTCCACCCCCTTGTCTGGCCCCAGCATCTACATTTTGTGTAGAGATGACTAATAACAATCTTTGTTGTACCTTAGTTTATGTCTTCATCCGCATTAACAGTGCAGGGACAGTCCTGCCCTGCTCCTCTGAACAGCTGGGGACAAAGACATGGATGGATCAAGTTTACAAATGGACCAAGGACACTGGGCAGGAAATTCAAGGTGCTGTAAGCCCTCCAACGTCCCTCTTAGTACTGAAGCTCTCTGTTAATTCCCGTGTTGGCTAGGCAGGTGGCATGAATCCAGGCCTCCCTTCATTAAGGTAGAGAACCTACCGGATATCACCCCATTTGTCTCTTCTCTGTCCCGCAAATGGTTCGCATTGGATCCAGTATTTGTGAGACCTCTTCTGGTGTATTCATTGTGTTCCTGACCAGTGCTGGCTTGAGCCTGGAGTCACTGCTTTGCTACTGGACAAAAAAAGGTGCTCATCCAGATTTTCTCTGTGATTAATTTATTGGCTGCTTTGCCTCCTCTTACTTGTAAGAGTTAGGTCCATCAGCCTTACTTGCTGTTACAAATGCTTTGAGCACACTTTGTGTCAGTTTAGCCTGTTGTCAGTCACCAGCATGAGGAACTAGTCCAGCTTCTAGTGTTATTGTGCTGGGACCAGCATCTCCAGCTCACTTCTTCACCTTTAGGGTGAAATTTACCCCAGGAGAGAAGGCCTAGGAGCACCTGAATCTTCCAAGACTTGTCCTGATCTTTTCATGTGTGCTAATTCACCCATAGTCCTCAAATGTTGCTCAGATGTATTGTTATCTGGCACCTCCATTTGGGACAGAATCATGGGTTCTAAGGACAGAAGCAACCATTGCAATTATCTAGTCCAACCTCCTGCATAGCACAGGTCAGAGCATTTCACTTAGTGTATCCTGTATCGAGCCCAATAACTAATTTTTGAACGAGTGAATGGCCCCATGATACTTATAAGAACTTGGCACCTATTTCCAATGGAGCTGCAGCCAGCTCCCAAATTTGGTTTTTTAATTAGGGCTGTCAATTAACTCACACAATTAACTAAAAATGTTAATTGCGATTAAAAAAATTAATCACACTGTTAAATGATAGAATACCAATTGAAATTTACTAAATATTTTGGATGTTTTTCTACATTTTCATATATATTGTAGTTGTGTTGTAATTGAAATCAGTGTATATTATTTTTTATTATAAATATTTGCACTGTAAAAATAAGAAATTTTATTTTTCTATTCACCTCATACAAGTACTGTAGTGCAACTTACAAATGTAGATTTTTTTTTTGTTACAAACCTGCATTCAGAAACAAAATGTAAAAATTCAGAGCTTACAGGTCTACTCAGTCCTACTTCTTGTTCAGCCAATCGCTAAGACAAACAAGTTTATTTACATTTACAGGAGATAATGCTGCCCTCTTCTTATTACAATGTCACCAGAAAGTGAGAACAGACGTTTGCATGGCACTTTTGTAGCTGGCATTGCAAGGTATTTACATACCAGATATGCTAAACATTCGTATGCCCCTTCATGCTTCGGCCACCATTCCAGAGGACATGCTTCCATGCTGATGACGCTCATTACAAAAATGTGTTAATTACATTTGTGACTGAACTCCTTGAGGGGAGAATTGTATGTCTCCTGTTCTGTTTTACTGGCATTCTGCCATATATTTAATGTTATAGCAGTCTCAGATGATGACCCAACACACGTTGTTCATTTTAAGAACACTTTCACTGCAGATTTCACAAAACTCAAAGAAGGTATCAATGTGAGATTTCTAAGATAGCTACAGCACTCAACCCAAGGTTTAAGAATCTGAAGTACCTTCCAAAATCTGAGAGGGACAAGGTATGGAGCATGCTTTCAGAAGTCTTAAAAGAGCAACACTCTAATGTGGAAACTACAGAACCTGAACCACCAAAAAAGAAAATCAATCTTCTGCTGGTGGCATCTGACTTAGATGATGAAAACGAACATGCGTCGGTCCGCACTGCTTTGGATTGTTATTGAGCAGAACCCATCATCAGAATGTCCCCTGGAATGATGATTGAAGCATGAAGTGACATATACATCTTTAGCGCATCTGGCACGTAAATATCTTGCAACGCTGGCTACAGCAGTGCCATGAGAATGCCTGTTCTCATTTCAGGTGACATTGTAAACAAAAGCAGGCAGCATGATCTCCTGAAAATGTAAACACACTTGTTTGTCTGAGCAATTGGCTGAACAAGAAATAGGACTGAGTGGACTTGCGGGCTCTAAAATTTCACATTGTTTTATTTCTGAATGCAGTTTTTTTTGTACAGGTTCAACTTTCATGATAAAGAGATTGCACTACAGTACTTGTATTAGGTGAATTGAAAAATACTATTTCTTTCATTTTTTTATAGTGCAAATACTTGTAATCAAAAATAAATATAAAGTGAGCACTGTATGCTTTGTATTATATTATAATTGAAATCAATATATTTGAAAATGTAGAAGACATCCCAAAATATTTAAATGGTATTCTATTATAGTTTAACAGCACGATTAGTTGCGTGATTAATTGTAATTAATTTTTTTAATTGCTTGACAGCCCGAGTTTTAATGGGTTTATCCTTCATCCAGGGCACCTGGGTCTCCCAAGCTGAAAGGAGTCAGGGCACCAGGCCTGTACATGAGCATTTAGGGCATGAAACTGTGTCTTCAATTTTTAGTACATGTAGAGCCCTGCAGTATGTGTGCACAACTGATGTTTAGACAGTTTGCTTGTGATCATGTCATTTGTTTGCATGATCAAGGAAATTCTGCAGATGAAAGTGAGGCCCCTTCAAAATGTGCTACTTAATTGTAGAGCGATAAACTCTCAATAATGTACAGAAGAAGAAGTTGGGAGTCGATGATGTATAAAGCCTTTTTCATCTGTCTTACTTTTCTGATCCTGTAATATAGACGAGACTGCAAGAGAAAAAACAAGGGAGGGAGGAATCTACCACGTGCTCAGTCATTTTGATATCAGTACCCCGACATGACCCCAGACGGGGCTGTACTGCAGGAAGCAGTGTTGGTGACATAGTAGGGTGTGCTCTCCCCCTTGAGGCAGTACTGACCCTAATACCTCAGTATTGTGCTGGGAGTGGGGCTGTGCTGCTGGAAGTGCCATTTTTGGTTCATATTTAAAACTGAAGACCTCTGGAAATTTAATTTTTGTTTCCCTAAATTATTGCCTCCTCCCTCTAGTTTCAGTTGGATGTAGGGTTCATCTTTACTTCTTGTCTTGAATTGTGGTGCATGAGGGATGCTTGACTGTTAAACATCTGCTATGTAACATCCCAGAGATGGCTGCATTTTTCAGTGGTGGATGAATAGATCATATATGTGTGAGACGTTTTTTAAATTGCTTGTTAGCCAATACATGTTAGGTGTAGTATACACCACATTAATGGGTATTACGCACACATTATTTATATAATAAGTATTATATAAATAAAGTGCTGGGAAGTTATGTTAACTGAATGTATTATGCTCTTCCCATAATTCTGTTCACCCATGTCAGACATCTCACAACACTGTCCAAAGCTGAAGTCAGCTTTGATATTAGAAAACAGGAAACTTGTCAAAGCAAAGATTCATTAATACTTTGTATCAAATATGGTTAGGAAGTACTTTTGTGGCTCATCAGTGGTTGGAATGTTGTATTCAAAACAAGATATGGGAAAGTGTAGGGAAGTACTAATGGCAAGCTGGCACAAACTAGTGGGTTAAACTTAAACTTCTAGTGATGCATAATTTGTAAAATCATCCTATCTGAAATGAGTATCTTTGAAGCACACTTGTGTAAGGTGAACATGCTGCAAGAGTGCTTCCTAGAAGGAGAATATGTATGTCTCTCTTTCATATTATACTGCTTTGTCTTTTGACAATAAATTTGGGCAAATTTAGTTATAAACGTTCAAGAAACCAAATAAGAACAAACTGAGAGTGTAGTCAATGTGTCCCAGGATGTCTGGTTAATTAACATGCTTAGTATTTTGTCATAACCTGCTGGATTTGAAGCTCTGTGGCTGGAACAGAAGACCACAATCTATAATCTCTCTATCTCTTCTAGATTCCAAATATTGCTCCATACTGGAGAATGGATCCCTAGCTTTCAAGGACTTCGGCCCAGAGCAGTCTGGAATCTACAAATGCAGTGTCTCCTATTCCAAGGAGGGCAAGCACTACACAAAGCACTTCCATTTCTTTGTCAGGGGTATGGTATGTAGTAAAGCTGCCCAAGGTGCAGAGAGGTGCGGGAAAGGGATTAGCTGCTTTGTGAAGAACAGGTCAAGATGCCAGAGATAAATGATTGCCATGACTAAAGTGGGGAGCATGATCTCCTATACTGGAGAGACCCGGGGGTCTGGGTATTGATGCAGGTTAGGGTGTTGAGGAGAGTGCCAGTGGGAATAACTGTGGGTCACTATGGGTATGCCTACACGGAGATTAAGAAAACCCATCGCACAGCCCCATAGCTAAGGGGGAGCATGAGCAGGCACTGCCCCCCTGTACCTTTGTTTGTTCTCATAAATAAGATGTTCCAGTTTTTCTTCCCCAGTTTCTTTTCTGAGTTTCCTCAGACGGGTGATTGTAGTCCTAAAGCCACAAAGTAGTAGTCACAGTTGCAGTGGCCCTTGGGGGTGGGGCATGTTAGTGACCGTGTTTCAGCTAAATGAAGTGTGGTGACTGCATTACATTGCTGCCATAAAAAAAGATGGGCAAGAAAGTCTCTGCAAAGTGGGGGCACATGGTTCTATGCTTGAGTTTCTGTGACCAGACCCTGCCTGCCTGTTTGGAAGGGAGGCAAGAATTCCTTTCAGACAGAGAGAGGCTATATTTTATAACCTGTTTGATCTCTTGTGATAGCTTTTTCCATAAACACACTTATTCTGAAGTTATGGTATTAAAAAGGTAGACCTTCAATGAAAAGATCAAATTTATTAGAGTCAAACTGGTTGTCTTTAGACTTACTATTCTTCCAGAACAAGATATACTGGACTCAGCGTTTGTTTAAGGCTAAATTGGCCACACACAGTGAATGCTGGACATGCAAACAGCCACATGACAACCTTTCATAATCCTCTATACCAGCGGTTCTTAAACTGGGGTTCACGGCCCCCCTGGGGCTCTGCGAGAGTACATCCCAGCATCCGCGAGTCATGTCTGGCTCTAGGCAGTCCACGAGTCATGTCCAGGGCCGGCAGCTCTGCTGATCAACTCCTCTCCCTCCCAGTGCCTCCTGCACACCGCGGAACAGCTGTTGAGCGCCCCCGGGGAAAAATTAAAAGCCGGCTTGGGGATCCACAAAAATTTTTAAATCAAAATGGGGGTCCTCAGCTTGCTAAAGTTTGAGAACTGCTGCTCTATATTTCTCCAAAAATGCATGTGTTTTGGAACATCATAGTCAGTGCTCTCTCAAAAACTTTTCTCTCTTTCTCCAAGCTTGTGTTATTTTAGGGGTGCTGGATGAGTTGGCTTTACCAATTAACATTAAGAAATGGATTGTGGTATCTATTTTAGTGGCAAAAAATAGTGAAATCTGTGACTTCCAAAGACCTCTGTGACTTCAGCCAACTGCCGGCTGAGAGCTACAGGGTCCTGCTGCCACCCATGGTGGCCGGGAGATGCAGGGTACCCCTGCCACCTGAGGTGGTGAGGCCCTCCGAGCTCCTGTGGGTGGCAGGGGTACCTTGGAGCTCGTGGATGGTGGGGGGACCCCGGAGCTCCCAGCCGCTGCCCCACAACTCCTGCCTGCCACTGCAGGGCAGGGGTACCCCGCTGCTCCTCACCACCATGGGCGCCTGGGGGCTCCGAGCCACTGCGGGGGATCCCGCAGCTGCTGGCCACCTCTGCAGCTTTGAGCTGTGGGGGGAGGGGGAGGGAGAGGGGAACCCTGGAACTCCAAGCCCACACAGATGGTGAGAGCCCCTGGAGCTCCCAGCTGACCCCGCCGCAGCGGCTCCCCATTTTGTCATGGATATTTTTAGTAAACGTCAGGGACAGGCTACGGGCTTCCATGAATTTTTCTTTATTAGCCTGTCCCTGATGTTTACTAAAAATATCCATGACAAAATCTTAGCCTTAGTTATGGTGTCACTTATTTATCTCTTTAGTCATTTGAATAATTGATGCCCTTGTATGACTTCTATGGATTCAGTTTTATTTTTTGGGTTTTTTGTATTTTTTTTAGGTTTTACAAATATTTAACATTGAATTTTGTTGTCTGTATTGTATTTCTATCTTGTGAAAGTATTATATGTTTATAGTTTATATACAAAAAATACACCCATTTGAAGTTTCACCTTCTCAGTATCTAATCCAAGCAAGTCAATCAAAGCACACAGTAAGAAAAGGAGTACTTGTGGCACCTTAGAGACTAACCAATTTATTTGAGCATGAGCTTTCGTGAGCTACAGCTCACTAACCCTAAGCACACAGTGATTCCTATTTCAAGAAGTCTGGCGAGCTGGTAGAATAGATTACTGAAAAGCTTTTGTATAACTTGGTGGTGTTCTCAACAATTTTCCTTTGCAATTCGCCATTGGTTTCCTTGATCAGTTCATGATAAGTCTGAACTGATCAAGTCATTTTACACTTTAAGTCATTTTACACTTTTGAACCCTGATAAGTGGGAAAAGTTCCCTCCTTTTTTAATTTTCCATTACTAAGGTCTTGTTTTCTGTTTTCAAGTTGCTTCAGTGTTTTCCCAATAATTTTAATGGTCCATCATTGTCTTTGCTGGGTTGTACAATGCTAGGTACTTGGAGCTTGTCTCATCTGTTTGGGGAGGTGGCCCCTCCCTGTCTGATTGTTTTACTTCTCTGTAGTGTGGTGGAGCTGAATGTTGCAGCAAAAATTATGAACACAGTTTTATGTATACAAATACATAAAGCCAAAGTCTATGTCCATAACTCATAATAGCCATCAGGTTCAGAACATTACAAGCTTTAACGCTGTGGTCAGTCAGTCTAGGAATTCCCCTTCCTTGACTCTGCAGTACTGTCCCAGGCCCCCTGGGCAGACTATCTAAGGTTTCTTATGGACTCTAGAGGTGCGTTCCAGCTCTAGTCAGCCCACACTCTCTCTACTCCTGGGGGAATTCTGCGCCACTGCGCAATACAGAAGTTTGCAGAAATTACCGTTGTACATGCAGAATTTTCTTCCTCCCACAGAAATGGGCTGCAGTGCTGCTAGCCACCACTTGGGGCTGCTGGACCTGGCAGAGCCCAGCTCACACATAGAAGACGAAGCAACTATGTGCTAGAGGGTTCCTGGCAGCTGCAGTTTCCAGCATGCCCTGAGGGAAAGAGACAGTGGCGCGCAGAAAACTCAACACAAGTCTGGGACCAAGCATCCAGGGTCCTATGTACCCCCAATGCAGATAGAGCTGCAAAATCATTGTCAGGCTCTCTGCACAGGTACTGCTGGGGAGAAGGATTTGGAAGAGCCCTCTGAGGGAAGGGATCAGAAGGAGAACCCATCGTCCAGAAGGCCTGGGATGCATTGTCCTAGGGATGGGGGTTCCATGACCACCACTCCCAAGAGGAGGAGACCGGTGGTGGTGGTTGGGGACTCCCTCCTAAGGGGGACGGAGTCATCCATCTGCCAACCAGACTAGGAGACTTGAGAAGTGTGCTGCTTGCCTGGAGCTAGAATTCAGGATGTGACTGAGTGTCTGCCGAGACTGATCAAGACCTCAGACCGCTACCCCTTCCTATTTCTCCACATGGGCACCAATGATGCTGCCAAGAATGACCTTGAGCGGGTCACTGCCGACTATGTGGCTCTGGGAAGAAGGATAAAGGAGTTTGAGACGCAAGTTTTGTTCTCGTCCATCCTCCCTGTTGAAGAAAAAGGCCCAGGTAGGGACTGTCGAATTGTGGAGGTGAATGCGTGATTACGCAGGGGCCAGGTGATGTCAGAGAGAGGGCTTTGGATTCTTCAACGATGGGATGTTGTTCTGAGAAGAAGGATTGCTAGGAAGAGATGGGATCCATCTAATGAAGAGAGGGAAAAGCATCTTCGTAGGCAGGCTTCCTAACCTAGTGAGGAGGGCTTTAAACTAGGTTCGCCAGGGGATGGTGACCTAAGCCTAGAGGTAAGTGGGGGAGTGGGATACTGGGAGGAAACACAAGGAGGAGGGTACAAGATGGGAAACCTCCTGATTCATAATGAGAAAGTAGGGCAATCAGCTAGTTATCTTAGGTGTATGTACACAAATGCAAGAAACCTGGGAAAAAAGCAGGAAGAATTGGATGTCCTGGCACAATCAAGGAACTATGACATGATTGGAATAACAGAAACTTGGTGGGGCAGTTCACATGACTGGAGCACTGTCATGGATGGGTATAAACTGTTCAGGAAGGACAGGTATGTGAGGAAAGGTGGAGGAGTTGCATTGTATGTAAGAGAGCGGTATGATTGCTCAGAGCTCCAGTTTGAAACTGGAGAAAAGCCTGTTGAGTCTTTGGGTTAAGTTTAGAGGTGAGAGCAACAAGGGTGATGTTGTGGTGGGCATGTGCTATAGATCACTGGATCAGAAGGATGAGGTAGACGAGGCTTTCTTCAGACAACTAACAGAAGTTTTCAGATCACAGGCCCTGGTTCTAATGGCGGACTTCAATCACCCTGATGTTTGCTGGGAGATCAATACAGCAATGCACAGACAATCCAGGACACTTTTGGAGAGTGTTGGGGACAACTTCCTGGTACAAGTGTTGGAGGAACCAACTAGGGGCTGTGCTCCTCTTGACCTGCTGCTTACAAACAGGGAAGAATTGGTAGGGGAAGTAGAAGTGGGTGGCAACCTAGCAGCAGTGACCATGAGATGGTTGAGTTCAGGATCCTGACAAAAGGAAGAAAGGAGAGTAGCAAAATACAGACCCTGGACTTCAGAAAAGCAGACTTTGAATCCCTTAGGGAACTGATGGGCAGGATCCCCTGGGAAACTAATATGAGGGGGCAAGGAGTCCAGGAGAGCTGGCTGTATTTTAAAGAAGCCTTATTGAGGACGCAGGAACAAACCATACCGAAGCGCAGAAAGAACAGCAAATATGGCAGGTGACCGTGAGTTTGTGTGTGTGTGGGGGGGGGGGGGGGCGGAGGGTGAGAAAACCTGGATTTGTGCTGGAAATGGCCCAACTTGATTATCATACACATTGTAAGGAGAGTGATCACTTTAGATAAGCTATTACCAGCAGGAGAGTGGGGTGGGAGGAGGTATTGTTTCATGGTCTCTGTGTGTATAATGTCTTCTGCAGTTTCCACAGTATGCATCCGATGAAGTGAGCTGTAGCTCACGAAAGCTTATGCTCAAATAAATTGGTTAGTCTCTAAGGTGCCACAAGTACTCCTTTTCTTTTAGTGAAATCTTCGGTGAGCTTAAACTCAAAAAGGCGTGGAAGTGGAAATTTGGACAGATGACTAGGGAGGAGTATAAAAATATTGCTCAAGCATGCATGGGTGTAATCAGGAAGGCCAAGGCACAATTGGAGTTGCAGCTAGCAGGGGATGTGAAAGGTAACAAGAAGGGTTTCTACAAGTATGTTAGCAACCAGAAGAAGTTCAGGGAAAGTCTGGGATCCTTAATGAATGGGGGAGGCAACCTAGTGAGAGATGATGTGGAAAAAGTTGAAGTACTCCATGTTTTTTTTGCCTCGGTCTTCACAGAGAAGGTCATAGAATCATAGAATCATAGAATATCAGGGTTGGAAGGGACCCCAGAAGGTCATCTAGTCCAACCCCCTGCTTGAAGCAGGACCAATTCCCAGTTAAATCATCCCAGCCAGGGCTTTGTCAAGCCTGACCTTAAAAACCTCTAAGGAAGGAGATTCTACCACCTCCCTAGGTAACGCATTCCAGTGTTTCACCACCCTCTTAGTGAAAAAGTTTTTCCTAATATCCAATCTAAACCTCCCCCATTGCAACTTGAGACCATTACTCCTCGTTCTGTCATCTGCTACCATTGAGAACAGTCTAGAGCCATCCTCTTTGGAACCCCCTTTCAGGTAGTTGAAAGCAGCTATCAAATCCCCCCTCATTCTTCTCTTCTGCAGACTAAACAATCCCAGCTCCCTCAGCCTCTCTTCATAAGTCATGTGCTCTAGACCCCTAATCATTTTTGTTGCCCTTCGCTGGACTCTCTCCAATTTATCCACATCCTTCTTGTAGTGTGGGGCCCAAAACTGGACACAGTACTCCAGATGAGGCCTCACCAGTGTCGAATAGAGGGGAACGATCACGTCCCTCGATCTGCTCGCTATGCCCCTACTTATACATCCCAAAATGCCATTGGCCTTCTTGGCAACAAGGGCACACTGTTGACTCATATCCAGCTTCTCGTCCACTGTCACCCCTAGGTCCTTTTCCGCAGAACTGCTGCCTAGCCATTCGGTCCCTAGTCTGTAGCGGTGCATTGGATTCTTCCATCCTAAGTGCAGGACCCTGCACTTATCCTTATTGAACCTCATCAGATTTCTTTTGGCCCAATCCTCCAATTTGTCTAGGTCCTTCTGTATCCTATCCCTCCCCTCCAGCGTATCTACCACTCCTCCCAGTTTAGTATCATCTGCAAATTTGCTGAGAGTGCAATCCACACCATCCTCCAGATCATTTATGAAGATATTGAACAAAACCGGCCCCAGGACCGACCCCTGGGGCACTCCACTTGACACCGGCTGCCAACTAGACATGGAGCCATTGATCACTACCCGTTGAGCCCGACAATCTAGCCAGCTTTCTACCCACCTTATAGTGCATTCATCCAGCCCATACTTCCTTAACTTGCTGACAAGAATACTGTGGGAGACCGTGTCAAAAGCTTTGCTAAAGTCAAGAAACAATACATCCACTGCTTTCCCTTCATCCACAGAACCAGTAATCTCATCATAAAAGGCGATTAGATTAGTCAGGTCAGCACCCAGAGTGCTGCACTGGGCAACGCAGCATGGGGAGGAGGTGAGCAGTCCTTAGTGGTGAA
Source organism: Natator depressus (assembly GCF_965152275.1). Classification (NCBI taxonomy): domain Eukaryota; kingdom Metazoa; phylum Chordata; order Testudines; family Cheloniidae; genus Natator; species Natator depressus. Next base: position 93,493 of record NC_134236.1, on the reverse strand, counting down.
AGAACAGGTTAAGGACTATTTAGAAAAACTGGACGTGCACAAGTCCATGGGTACAGATCTAATGCATCCAAGGGTGCTGAAGGAGTTGGCTGATGTGATTGCAGAGCCATTGGCCATTATCTTTGAAAATTCGTGGTGATCTGGGGAGGTCCTGGCTGATTGTAAAAAGGCAAATATAGTGCCTATATTTAAAAAAGGGAAGAAAGAGAACCCGGGGAACTACAGACTGGTCAGCCTCACTTCAGTCCCTGGCAAAATCATGGAGCAGGTCCTCACGGAATCAATTCTGAAGCACTTGGAGGAGAGGAAGGTATCAGGAACAATCAACATGGATTCACCAAGGGCAAGTCATGCCTGACCAACCTGATTGGCTCTGTGGGTATGGGGAAAGCGGTGGATGTGATATATCTTGACTTTTGCAAAGCTTTTGATGTGGTCTCCCACAGTATTCTTGCCAGCAAGTTAATGTACATGGCAGAGGGGCATTGCTGGCACACAATGGCATATATCACATTGGTAGATGTGCAGGTGAACGAGCTCCTGATGGCCTGGCTAATGTGATTAGGTCCTATGATGGTGTCACTTGAATAAATATGTGGACAGAGTTGGCATCGGGCTTTGTTGCAAGGATAGGTTCCTGGGTTAGTGTTTTTGTTGTGTGGTTGCTGGTGAGTATTTGCTTCAGGTTGGGGGGCTGTCTGTAAGCAAGGACTGGTCTGTCTCCCAAGATCTGTGAGAGTGAGGGATCACTTTTCAGGATAGGTTGTAAATCTTTGATGATGTGCTGGAGAGGTTTTAGTTGGGGGCTGAAGGTGATGGCTAGTGGCGTTCTGTTATTTTCTTTGTTGGGCCTGTCCTGTAGTAGGTGACTTCTGGGTACTCTTCTGGCTCTGTCAATCTGTTTTTTCACTTCAGCGGGTGGGTATTGTAGTTTTAAGAATGCTTGATAGAGATCACCTGCACATCTACCAATGTGCCAGCAATGCCCCTCTGCCATGTACATTGGCCAAACCAGACAGTCTCTATGCAAAAGAATAAATGGACACAAATCTGACATCAGGAATCATAACATTCAAAAACCGGTAGGAGAACACTTCAACCTCTCTGGCCACTCAGTAAAAGATTTAAGGGTGGCAATTTTGCAACAGAAAAGTTTCAAAAACAGACTCCAAGGAGAAACTGCTGAGCTTGAATTAATATGCAAACTAGATACCATTAACTTGGGTTTGAATAGAGACTGGGAGTGGCTGGGTCATTACACATATTGAATCTATTTCCCTAAGTTAAATATCCTCACACCTTCTTGTCAACTGTCTAAATGAGCCTTCTTGATTATCACTACAAAAATTTTTTTCTCCTGCTGATAATAGCTCATCTTAACTAATTAGCCTCTTACAGTTTGTATGGAAATTTCCAACTTCTCTGTATGTATGTGTATATATATATATAAAATCTTCTTACTATATGTTCCATTCTATGCATCCGATGAAGTGGGCTGTAGCCCACGAAAGCTTATGCTCTAATAAATTTGTTAGTTTCTAAGGTGCCACAAGTACTCCTGTTCATTTTAGTCATGGGGATTTTTAGTAAAAGTCATGGATAGGTCACGGGCAGTAAACAAAAATTCACTACCCGTGACCCGTCCATGACTTGTACTATACACCCCTAACTAAAACTTGGGCCGGGGGGAGAGGGCGGGCGTCGTCGTGTGGCCTGGGACCCCTGCTGGTGCTGGGAGTGGGAGGGTTGGCAGGGCTGGCAGGTTCCATACCCGGTTCCACATGTCCCTGCAGCTCCTAGGGGTGGGGGAGGGAAGGCCAAGGGGGGCTCTGTGCACTGCCCATGTCCTGGAACTGCAGTCAATGGGAGTTGTGGGGGCAGCGCCTGTGGGTGGGGGCAGCATGTTGAGCCTCCTGGCCCCTTCCCCTAGGAGCTGTAGGGACATGGCAGCCACTTCGGGGGAGCCCTCTGAGGTAAGTGCCACCCCACACCCCAACCCACTGCCCCAGCAGCGGCCAGTGCAGCTGGCCCAGGGCTGCCTGATCTGCTTCGGCAGCCCCAGAGCCAGCCGCACCAGCCACTGCAGAAATCACAGAGGTCACAGAAAGTCACGGAATCAATGACCTCCATGACAGACACACAGCCTTATCTAAAGTAATTCCTACAACTTGACTTTTGTTTCCATATTTCTTAACATGTTCTTCTAGAGGTGAGAGAGTTGAAACCGACCACTTGTCCCCTATACTTAGAATCATAGAATCATAGAATATCAGGGTTGGAAGGGACCTCAGGAGGTCATCTAGTCCAACCCCCTGCTCAAAGCAGGACCAATCCCCAACTAAATCATCCCAGCCAGGGCTTTGTCAAGCTTGACCTTAAAAACTTCTAAGGAAGGAGATTCCACCACCTCCCTAGGTAATGCATTCCACTGTTTCACCACCCTCCTAGTAAAAAAGTTTTTCCTAATATCCAACCTAAACTTCCCCCACTGCAACTTGAGACCATTACTCCTCGTTCTGTCATCTGCTACCACTGAGAATAGTCTAGATCCATCCTCTCTGGAACCCCTTTCAGGTAGTTGAAAGCAGCTATCAAATCCCCCCTCATTCTTCTCTTCCGCAGACTAAACAATCCCAGTTCCCTCAGCCTCTCCTCATAAATCATGCGTTCCAGTCCCCTAATCATTTTTGTTGCCCTCTGCTGGACGCTTTCCAACTTTTCCACATCCTTCTTGTAGTGTGGGGCCCAAAACTGGACACAGTACTCCAGATGAGGCCTCACCAATGTCAAATAAAGGGGAACGATCACGTCCCTCGATCTGCTGGCAATGCCCCTACTTATACATCCCCAAATGCCATTGGCCTTCTTGGCAACAAGGGCACACTGTTGACTCATATCCAGCTTCCCGTCCACTGTAACCCCTAGGTCCTTTTCTGCAGAACTGCTGCCGAGCCATTCGGTCCCTAGTCTGTAGCGGTGCATGGGATTCTTCCGTCCTAAGTGCCGGACTCTGCACTTGTCCTTGTTGAACCTCATCAGATTTCTTTTGGCCCAATCCTCTAATTTGTCTAGGGCCCTACTTGCATGAATCCATGAGCATAGCCACGGAAAGAAGGAATTGTGAGCCAGCGGTAGCTGATATTTGTTACACATCATCAAGAAAGGGGTGGATAATAAGACAGAAAATATCATATTGCCTCTATATAAATCCATGGTACGCCCACACCTTGAATACAGTGTGCAGATGTGGTCGCCCCATCTGAAAAAAGATATATTGGAATTGGAAAAGGTTCAGAAAAGGGCAACAAAAATGATTAGGGGTATAGAACGGCTTCAGTATGAGGAGAGATTAATAAGACTGGGACTTTTCAGCTTGGAAAAGAGGCGACTAAGGGGGGTATGATAGAGGTCTATAAAATCATGAGTGGTATAGAGAAAGTAAATAAGGAAGTGTTATTTACCCCTTCTCATAATATAAGAACAAGGGGCCACCAAATGAAAATAGGTAGCAGGTTTAAAACAAACACAAGAAAGTATTTTTTCATGCAATGGACTGTCAACCTCTGGAACTCCTTGCCAGAGTGTGAAGGCCAATACTATAACGGGGTTCAAAAGGGAGCTAGATAGGTCCATCAATGGCTATTAGCTAGGATGGGCAGGAATGGTGTCCCTAGCCTCTGTCTGCCAGAAGCAAAGATTGGGTGACAGGGCATGGATCAGTTGATGATAACCTGTCTGTTCATTCCCTTTGGGGCACCTGCCATTGGCCACTGTCAGAGGATAGGATATTGGGCTTGATGGATCTTTGGTCTGACCCAGTATGGCCGTTCTTATGCACAAGTAATCAAAGGAGGCCAGTCTATTTTTGTGTGTTATATTTTTAATTTTTGTTTATCCTTTTTCTATCCAAATTGTCTTTAGCATGGAGTTGGCCTTGATCCTGAGGTGCGGGTTATCCCAGAGAGGTAGGAGAAGAGAATTAGTGAGATCAGATGCTGTAATCATCTTAATGCATTGCAAGATGCCCCATGTAGATGCAAGATTGGATTTTTCTTTGAGTGTGGGAAGCCTCTTAAGGTGTATATAAAAGACGAGAGGGAACCAAATTGCATAGCTAGGCTTTTTTCAGTGTCAAACAAAGCTGATGTGTATAAAGAGCTACTGGAGGGGAAACACCATATAAATTGCATGGTAAGCCTATTTATTTGAGAAGAGAGCAAGGAAGAGAACTTGAAAGGCAATAGGCTAATGATAAATATAAATACAAAATGTAAATATGAAAAATACAATAATATATAAAACAAATCATTCATAGTATATCAAATGCCCTGCACAAGTGAATTGCTAGTGCAATTTAAGATTTAGGTTATAGTCTGCTTTACATGTCAGGAGTGTTGACTGTTCCAAGGGATTAGTGGTTATTGTAACACAATCCATCCACCAAATCTGGTGAAGACAATCTGCCTGGCAATGCAAGTTGTGATGATTAGTGCAGATAATACTTCAGTCTGTAGATGGCGCGTATACCTCAGCTTAGTGTCAGACTATTACTCTGTGCATTGCAGTGCTACAGAATTGTCTTTACCGTTTGGTTTGTGGCAAATTGCCAGCACTACTATGATGGGTCTCGTGCTTTCTCTTCTTGGGGCGGGGGGTGTGTCAGGGCACTGTTTCTTGCCCCTGAACTGGGGTATTATCTGCCCCACTAGTGTCCTAGAGGAGGGGAGTGGAGAGGGAGGGACCTAGGTCCGCCCTCTACTCCGGGTCCCAGCCCAGGGGCCCTAGGGATAGTGATAAACCGCTTGAACTAGCGGTTCCTTCCCCTGGGCTACTTCCCTCTCCTGCCCTTCAGCTTATGGGGCTTCCTGCCCTCCCTCGGCACAAACCAGGTGTCCCTTTACCTAGGGTCTTGGTCTTCTTAGCCCACTGCAGCACTTTTCCAAACTCTCCTCTCCTTCCCTCCAAACTGCTCTCTCCTCCAACGCCAATCCACTCTGCTTCAACTCCTCCAAACTGCTCTCTGCTCCAACGCCAATCCACTCTGCTTCAACTCCTCCAAACTGCCCTCTGCTCTAACGCCAATCCACTCTGCTTCAACTCCTCGTCTTGTCTGATTGAAGCAGGGAGTTTTTATCATGTGACTGGCTTCAGGTGCTTTAATTAATTTATAGCAAACTTTCTTCCCTATACAGGGAATAAGGCTCTCTTCTAACACTCTCCTGCTACCCTCTGGCCTGGGCTTTCCTTGCTTTTTGCCCCTGCTTTAGTTCCCACCCCAACTGTGCCAGACACTTTTTCTTCGGGGTTTTTTTTTTTTTGCTGCTTTTTTTTTGCTGCCGTTCGAGTGCTGGTCGGCTGCCAGCTTGCCTGCCAGCCCCCCCACGCCTGCCCTCACACGCTGCTATTGCTTCAGCTGCAACACCCGGAGGAGGGGGGAGGACTGCCGACCCGCTCCCCGGAGGAGGGGAATGGACGCCCCAGACCCAACCGTTTTGCTGTTTGTTTGTGGACCCGCAATTAATCGTTTTCTTATCTTTGCTTGGAATTTTTGGAATGCTCCACAAAGACCGGGAGAGAAGACAGCTGACAGAGACATCGCCCAGGGAAGCTACAAATCATCGTGGAGGGGGGCCGTAAGACTGAGTAACTTTTGAACTGTACCCTCGTGTGGGGGGAGTTTGACTGTGTCTTAACTGCGTTTGTAGGGGCACAGGGGGTGTGGCACGGAGCTGCCCCCCGATCCATCGGTGCCCCCCCAACACTACAATAACCATCACAGCCCCCCCCCCCCGCCGTCCGTCCCTGCTGGCAACCTGCCATCTGCCTCTAGCCTCAACTGCTTGCTTTGAATTCCATCATCCAGACCAGACACAACAGCCGACCAAACGAGACTCTTTGGACAAACGTGCGTGGATCCGCGTTCCCCACCCCACCCCCGGACTGCCCACCCCACAGTTTGCCCCTACTACCTGACCCCAACTCCTGTTTCCTTCCCTGTCCAGTCCGACCCATTTGGCCCCCCCCCGCCTGCAGCCCAACAGGGAGAAGTGGTTAATCTGCTTCCCCCTCCCCCCTCCTCCTTCTGGTGTCTCCCCGTCTCTCCCTGCTCACGATGGCGGTGAATGAGAGGGGTGAGGCCCCTCTAACAACCTCAGTTGCCCCTCTCCCACCTACCCCCCTGCCCAACCCCCAAGCCTCCCTCCCCACCACTGCTGCCAAAACACCTGCCACCACCCCCGCTGGGGCATCAGCAGCCGGAGGCACCGGGGCGACTATTACCGCTGCTACGCCCACCGCCCCCCCAGATTCTAGGAAAGCCCCCCCGGTTAGCCGGAAAGGCCAGGGTGCGAAGAAGGGGAAGGGCCCCGCCACAACCACCAAGCCCTCCATGGCAGAGGATGCCCCCACCGCTGTGGCCTCATCATCGACCATGGGGTCCCTCCCCGCTGTTCCCTCCACCAGCTCTGCGAGCGTCCCTTCCCCGGCCCCCAGGGCATATGCCCAGGCAGTGGCAGCCCCTCCCCCCCCGCCTGCTGCCTCGTCATCTCACCCACCCACCGCCTCCACTACCATCAATAGCAGCCGGGGCCCCTTTCCCACCATGACCAGGAAGCATGGCGTCCATTGCCTCCTGGGGCCCGCCTCGCCCCACGTGGAGACATACATGCTGGCATTGGCGAGGGTGGTAGGACCCACGGCTATTGTGGCGGCCTCCAAAATGTACGGGAAGATTGTCTTTTTCTTAGCATTAGAGGCTGCCACGCAGGAGGTGGTGGAGAAGGGCCTGGCGGTGGGGGGGGGGGGTGTTTGTCCCCCTGGAGCCGCTAGAAGACATGGGCGTCCGCCTAGTCCTGACCTCCGTCCCTCCTTTTCTACCCAATGCCGCCCTGTTACCCACTCTCTCCACCCTGGGAAAACCCGTTTCTGTCATCAGCCCTCTCCTGTTGGGCTGCAAGGACCCCACCCTCCGTCACGTCCTTTCGTTCCGCCGGCAAGTGCAGCTTCTACCGCCGCCGGTAGTGACGGAGAGGCGCTCAAGGGGTCCTTCCTAGTCCCCTACCAGGGAGCCCGCTATTGGGTCTACTATTCCACAGGAGAGGCCCGGTGCTACCTCTGCCGATCAGTGGGGCATGTCCGAAGAGACTGCCCCTTGGCCCGGCGGGGAGGGGCACCCGAGACCCCTGAGACCCGGCAGAACATTGGCTCCGTCGTTGCCGGTGCCCCTGGCCCCCCGACATCTGAAACCACCTCTCCTCCTGCTTGATCCACCGCTGCTCCTGCCCGGGCCCAAGAGACACCTCCCCTACAACGCCCAGATGAGTGAGGGAGCCCTGCCCTTGCTGTTAACAATCCAGCAGAGCCTAAGGAGGAGGGTGCAGCAAAGATATTACCGGGCATAGGAGAGGGCCCGCCCCAAGGAGAACCGCCCCCCCTTCATGTTGCCTCACCATTACCCCCCTCCCTAGCCTGCGCCTAGCATCACTGGGAGCCCCCTCCCCACCCCCTTAACCCTCGAATCTGTTCGGGAGGCACCACCTCTTAGCTGTTTGCCTCCCGAAACCCAGAGCCTCGCCTCTGCCCCCGCCCCCACCCCACCCCTGTCCCTGCCCAATCCACCTCCTCCTGCAATGCTATTGCCACCCCTGGGGTTATTTCTTTCCCGTTTTTTGCGGATCCCCCCCAAGGAGCAGTCTTTGCATTTTCCTGCCGTGACCCATTAGGAGCTGCAATTTTCCCTCCTCCATCCTCTTCTACCCCAAGGCTTGAGGCGGACCTAATAACTTTAGCCTGTCAGACGCCCTGTCGGTGGTCTGCACCCTGCCTGCCCACCTCAGCGGACCACGAGGCTGCACCAAGAGCCCCACCAGGGAATAACCTGGAAATCGCAACCCCACCCCCCCATGAGCTGCGAAAAGCGTTGCGACAGTTTTTAGAAGACATCCGTGGCTCCCGCAACAGGGTACAGCTAGCTCTCCAGCTATGGGGGGACTTTGATCACATCCTCCAGGCCACAAGGGCCCTTATAAAGGAGGGTAAAGGGAAAGGAAGGCACGGTGCCATGGCCTACAGGCGGGCCCGCAGCTTCCGTGACGATTTACTCACTTACGGGATGGGTCACGGATTGTTGCGCGACCCGCCGGGGGCTGCGAACACCCCCGCCAACAAGGAACCCCCACACCCCCAGCCCTCCGCATGACGCCCCTCATTATTGCAACTTTGAACACCAGGGACTGTAGGATGGCTCTCTGCAGGTCCCAGGTGCTCTCTTACCTTCGGGAAGGGGGGTACTCTGTGGTTTTCCTGCAGGAGACCCATACGGATCCGAGCGCCGAAGACAGCTGGTGGCTGGAGTGGGGGGACGGGGTCTACTTCAGCCACTTCACGATTCGACAAGCTGGAGTGGCGACCCTGTTCTCCCCCAACCTAAGGCCCGAGGTGCTAGGGGTCACTGAGGCTGTGCCGGGCCACCTGCTGCATCTTCGAGTCTGTATGGAGGGGCTCGTGGTCAACCTTGTTAACTTCTATGCCCTGACAACGAGCCCGAAGCGGCCGCAATTCTATCAGCGGGTGTCCAACTTCCTTGGCACCCTAGATTCTCACGAGTGCTTAGTCCTGGGAGGGGACTTTAACACCACCCTCGAGGAACAGGACTGCTCAGGGGCCAAGCTGAGCCCGGCCGCTGCGAACATTCTCCGAGAAATAGTCGAACATCACTCCCTAGTGGACGTCTGGCGTGACCACCACCCAGATGACACTTCCACGTTCACCTTTGTCCGGGTCGAGGCCCATCAGTCACACCACTCTCGGTTGGACCGTATTTATTTATCCCGTTTCTATCTTTCACAGGCCCACTCCTCCAACATTCGGCCAGCCCCATTCTCCGACCATCATCTAGCCACCATAACAGCCTCCCTCCGTGCAGAGAGGCCGGGACCGGCCTATTGGCACTTTAACAACAGCCTGTTGGAGGATGAGGGCTTCGTGATGTCCTTCCAGGAGTTTTGGCTGGCCTGGCGAGAGCAGCGGCGTGCCTTTCCCTCGGCGCAGCGATGGTGGGATCTAGGGAAGGTGCGCGCCAAGCTCTTCTGCCGTGACTACACCTGGGGCACCAGCCGACAGAGAAATGCAGCGATAGAGCAGTTGGAACGGGAGGTCTTAGAGATGGAGAGGCATCTGGCCGCCAGCCCCGAGGACACATTCCTCTGCGGAGTGTGCCGGGAGAAGCGGGAGGAGCTCCGGGCCCTCGAGGACCATCGGGCCCGAGGTGCCTTTGTTCGATCCCGCATCCGCCTCCTTCGGGAGATGGATCGCGGCTCCCGTTTCTTCTACGCCCTGGAGAAAACGAGGGGGGCCAAGAAACACGTCACCTGCCTTCTAGCAGAAGACGGCGCCCCCCTCACGGATCCGGTGGAGATGTGTGGGAGGGCCCGTGACTTCTACACAAGCCTTTTCTCCCCGGATCCGACTGATCCTGGCGCTTGCAGGGTGCTCTGGGAGGAACTCCCCACGGTCAGTGTGGGCAACCGAGACCGACTAGAGCTGCCTCTCACCCTGGCCGAGTTCTCGGAAGCCCTCCGTTGCATGCCCACCAATAAATCTCCAGGCATGGACGGGCTGACCGTGGAGTTCTACCGCGCGTTCTGGGACATTCTTGGCCCAGACCTAGCCACTGTCTGGGCTGAGTCTTTGCAGGGCGGGGTCCTCCCTCTTTCGTGCAGGCGAACGGTGCTTGCCTTGTTGCCAAAGAAGGGGGACCTCCGCGATTTACGAAATTGGCGTCCCGTCTTGCTCCTTAGCACGGATTACAAAACATAGCGAAAGAAATCTCACTGTGGCTAGGGTCCATGATGGCCGACGTGATCCACCCAGACCAGACCTATACTGTCCCGGGTCGCAGCATTTTTGACAACCTATTTCTAGTCCGAGATCTTTTGGAACTCGGGCGTAGAGACGGTCTGTCGTTCACCCTCCTGTCTCTTGATCAGGAGAAGGCGTTCGATAAAGTGGACCATGGGTACCTCCTGGGCACTCTGCAGGCGTTTGGATTTGGATCTCAGTTTGTGAGTTTTCTCCAGGTGCTGTACGCTTCCGCGGAGTGTCTGGTTAGGCTCAACTGGACCCTGACCGAACCGGTCAGCTTTGGGCGAGGAGTATGGCAGGGGTGCCCCCTCTCGGGCCAGATGTACGCTCTGGCGATAGAGCCCTTCCTCTGTCTCCTCTGCAGGAGGTTGACGGGGTTGGTGCTGCAGGAGCCGGAGCTGCGGCTGGTCCTATTGGTGTATGCCGATGATGTGCTCCTCGTGGTCCAGGACCCGGGCGACTTGGCGCTGGTGGAGGCTTGCCAGGCCATCTATTAGGCAGCCTCCTCCGCCCGAGTCAACTGGGTCAAGAGCTCTGGCTTGGCGGTGGGGGACTGGCGGCGGGTGAGCTCCCTCCCACCCACGCTTCAGACCATCCGGTGGAGCGCGGGTCCACTGCTTTACCTAGGCATTTACCTTTCTGCCACGCACCCTTCTCCGCCGGAGAACTGGCAAAATTTAGAAGGCGGGGTGATAGAGCAGCTCCGGAAATGGACGAGGCTACTCCGATGTCTCTCCCTCCGAGGGAGAGTACTGGTGCTTAACCAACTAGTCCTGTCCACGCTCTGGTACCGGCTCAATACCCTGGTCCCAGCCCCGGGTTTCCTGACCGACCTCCGGACATCGATTCTAGAGTTCTTTTGGTCAGGAATGCACTGGGCCCCTGTTGGGGTTCTTCATCTACCCCTGAAGGAAGGAGGGCAGGGCCTGAAGTGTCTGCACACTCAGGTCCGTGTCTTCCGCCTCCAGACCCTGCAGAGGCTCCTTTATAGTGCAGGTAGTTCGACATGGAGCATATTGGCGCACGCCTTCCTGCGCCGCTTCCAAGGGCTCCGATACGACCGGCAGCTCTTTTATCTCTGTCCGAGAGGTTTTCCGCGAGACCTCTCCGGGCTGCCGGTCTTCTACCAGGACCTCCTCCGGACCTGGAAACTGTTTTCAACAACCAGGTCTGTGGCGGCCACCGTGGGAGCAGATCTCCTCGCGTAGCCCCTGCTACACAACCCCCAGCTCCGTGTGCAGGCAGCGGAGTCCCGTTCGGTGGGCCAGAGTTTGGTCCTGGAGGAAGTCATGAGAATCGGAGACCTCCTGGACTACGACTGGGGAGACTGGCTGGATCCCCTGACGCTCGCTGGGCGCATGGGGCTCTCCAGACCTCGTACCCCCCGGCGCGTACTTCAGGAGGTGAAGGCCGCCTTGACGCCCGCTGCTCGGGCTTATCTCAACCGAGCCCTGCGTGAGGGCGCACCCCACCCACCCTCTACCCCAGGCCTGCCGGATCTTTCAGTTGGGCCCCTACCCCGTACCTGCTTTCTAGTACCAGGCATTCAATGAGCCCTTTCAATAGCTAATGGGAGCATCTGGAGTCCAATTTAAGTAGGTCAGGGGAACCTTCTGAAGAAAGATGATAATATCCATCCTCTCAAAGCCCTCAGCAGTGCTCAAGTGGCAAAAGTTGTTTTTTCAAGATCTGTTTTTTAAATCACCCTGATTTTCTTCCAGTTTGTCTAATCTGAGCTTTAAGGAGTCAGTTTCTTCTTTAATTTCACTGTTTCAATGGTAGTCTTTTGTAGCTCATTTTCCAAGTGAACCATTCAGGATTTTACATTACATATATCTTTAGAGAGGCCATGAATATCTTTCAATATTTAATCTAGTTAGTCTGTGAGGAATTCTTTCAGTGCTGCAATATCCTGAGTTAGGTTCTGCTGTGGCCTTGCATTCTCCCACTTCAGCTGCTCAGATGATTCAGGCTTAGGTCTTTTGTTGCCCCTCATTTTGTCATTGGAATCCATAGTCAACAGTTTGAAGTTTATCCAGGGGTTTAATTTAAACTTTTATGACAGAAAATTATTGGCAGTGGGCTAGGAAAGTAATTATTAGAGATGACTTGATATATGGGGAGTGAGAAGTCTGGGACTAGGCAGCCATCTTCCTCCCCCTCTTCCCCCCCCCCAAATGGGTGAATTTAAACCACTGATAGTTAAAAAAAAAATTGCAAAGAATTTGAAGAAGTTCTAGGTGCTGCCAAGGACTTAAATGAGGCTTTCCCATATATTTTTGAAATGTCGGTAGTGGTCTTGTTGTTTGGAGCATCAACTGCAACATGTGAGAAATCCTTTTCTTATTTGAAAATAATTTTATCACACCTGAGGATGAGCATGACCCATGAAAGAAAGAGAAACAATTCTCCTGTCATATGAAAGTGATCTGACTTGAAAACTGAACCTTGCATGTCTTTGTGGAGGAATGAAGGCACTATTATCCAAGAAGACTTAAACTTTAGTGTCATGAACAGTCTTTACGTCACACAGCACTTTCATGTTCAGATCTATACTTTTATATTTCTGAATCTTTGAATTTTTGTGCATGCTTGAATATTTGCTATGCTGAACAATCACATAAACATGCATTTTATTTCTTCTTATTTCATAAAAATAGTTTTAAAAAGCTTCTGATTGAAACTGCATTTTTCACTAAGTACATGAACTTATGAAGGCAAACCTCAGTCTGCCTCCACGAGTCAATGTCCTAGCTACAGGGAGTGGCACCAAGTCTCAGAGCCTGGGTCACTGGGTTTCTAGGGCTTGGGCTGGAGGGCTAAAATGTAGATGTTTGGGCTTGGGCTGTAGCCCATGCTCTGAGACTCTACCCCCTTGCTGGGTGTCAGATCTCAGACTCCTGCCTGAGCCCGAACATCTACACTGCAGTTTTATAGCCCGCACGACCAAGCCCCATAAACCTGAGTCATCTGACCTGGGCCAGCTGTGGCCATGCTGTAGGTCTTTTATCACAGTGTAGACATACCCTAAAGGGATTAGCTTCCCCACAGGATAGATGGGGAGGATGCTGCTTGTGCAGCACTATGGGGATTAGCAAACTGTATGCAAATTGAGTGTTTAATAGAGTTAACACTGTCCTTTCCCTTTAGCTTATCACAGGCCAGACAGGAGTGTGGAGATCCGGTCTGCCTTTTACTCTCCTCTCTGCAGCTCAGCAACCAACAGCATCTACATCCACAGCTTTCTGGAGCATCTGAATGGGCTAGTGAGGAATCTCAGCTGTGAGGTCTTTGAAAAATACACTGAGTGTATCTGGCACTCGCAGGAAAGGAACCACTCTGAAGTGCGGATGACTGTGCTGAGTAAGAGCAGAGCTTGTTACTTAACCCTTAATGTGTTTACAGATAGGAAATTACACCCATGACCTTGCTGGCCCTTCTCATCACCATTGCCTCTGGACATGTATTTAATCACAGTTTGCATTTCCAAGCTTCCTTCAGACAGCCAAAGCCCCTCACCAAAGGTGACATGAATAAGGTGGTGGAAGCCCAAGATCAGACTACAAACCAGGCTTCAAGCTGCTGCAATACTGATCAGGTAACAAAATAACACAAGGGCCCCTTTCCTCTTGCAGTGGCATAAGTCAGGTGTAACTCTGCTGACATCAAGAGAGTTATGACTGGGTAAGCAAGAAGAGAGTTTGGCCCAAACAGTTTATGTCTTCAACTTACTAAACTAGCATTTATTGGAGAAGCCTGGGTTACAGCATCTGGCGAAGGCTGACTTCAGGATTGCAGCTGTCTGCAGGAGGCTCGGAAATGTCTGGGAATTGTACATTCAGACATTGCATATTGTTTTCAGACGGGAGCATGCTACTTTCTTCCCCCTTAAACACAGTACTGTTGAATATGGATGCACGTAACAGGTTTATTTGTCTTGTTCCTGAGAGAAAAGTCAATTCCCAGTGTCCAGGATGGAATCAAGGCTAGAACCCAGAGCCAAGCCTGAATTCAGAGACATACTGAGGCATACAGATGCTTCTCAGAAATGACAGCAACTTCTTTGTAGCTATGCTTTGTGGATTGTGTACAGTGTCTGGAATGATCTGGACATCAGTAGCCAATTACAGTTGCGAAATGCTAACATACAAGGATGGATGGATAAATACTATGAGACAGTGCAAGAGCTGTCAGTGACCGTGTTTGCTTTGTTATTTCACCACAGTGTTTCCTTATGGAGTCATGTGGGAAATTCATTGCCCGCCAGAAAGTATGAGCAAAAACTGTGAACAAGACATCAAGGATCGCTCTAAAGAGGTGATGTATCTGCTGTAATTGGTACCAGATTCCAAATCAGTATCAGAGTCCTAGCTCAGAAAGCAAAATTGTCTACTAAACTGACTAAAACACACCGTAGAGGAATTACAGATCATTATGGCTGGAAAGCTGGGGCAGTGTCCCAGGTTGCTGATCGTTCACAGATTCCAAGGCAAGAAGGAGCCATTGCGATCATCTAGTCTGACTTTCTGTAAAGAAAGGCCAGAGAAATCCCCCAAAATAATTCCGAGAGCATATCTTGCAGAAAATGTTCCAATCTTGATCTAAAAATTGTCAATAACAGAGACTCCTTCATGATCGTTGGTAAATTGTTTCAATGGTTAATTATCCTCAATTGTAAAAAGTGTATGCCTTATTTCCAATGTGAATTTGTCTAGTGTCATCTTCCAGCCATTGGATCGTGTTAGATATTTCTCTGATAGTCTGAAAAGTGCATTGTGAAATGTGTAAATGCTTTTAGACTGTAATCAAGTCACCCCTTAACTTTTTCTTTGTTAAGCTAAATAGATTGACCTCTTTAAGCCTATCATTATGAGGCATGTTATATAATCCTTTATTCATTCTCATGGCTCTTTTCTGAACCCTCTCCAATTTATCAACCTCCTTCTCGAATTGTGGGCACCAGAACTAGACACAGGATACAGAGGTAAAATAACCTTTCTCCGCTACTCAAAATCTCCCTGTTTATACATCCTATGATTGCATTAGCTCTTTTGGCCCCAGCGTCACACTGGGAGCTCATGTTCAGCTGATGGTCCACCATGACCCCCAAATCTTTCTCAGTCACTGAGTTCCCCATCTTGTAAGTATGCTCTACTTCTTTGTTCCTATCACCTTATCTGGAGGTGAACACTTTTCACAAAACAATCAATCTGTATCTGACCTATCAGTCCTCAAAGGAAATCTGCACAAGACTTTCAAAAGATGAGCATGGGAGCTTAAATTCATTAATCTGCTAGTCACTAAAAATCATGGACTGAACAGAGACACTGGATTTATGGTTTATTACAACAATCTGTAACCCACGAGCCCCCTCTTTTTGTCTTATGACTGCAGAGGTGTTAATTGGCCACTCTACTTTGAATGGTCCCTTATACAATATGTGCTAACTACTTATGCTAAATTGACAGGTTTCAGAGTAACAGCCGTGTTAGTCTGTATTCGTAAAAAGAAAAAAGAAAAGGAGTACTTGTGGCACCTTAGAGACTAACCAGTTTATTTGAGCATGAGCTTTCGTGAGCTACAGCTCACTTCATCAGATGCATAGCATATCGTGGAAACTGCAGAAGCTAAACTTATGCTAAACAATCTGTTCCACCTTGCATTTAGCTGAGATGCTGGGAATACCTTTCCCAGACCTGAAGAAGAGCCCTGTGTGGCTCAAAAGCTTGTCTCTCTCACTAATAGAAGTTGGTCCAATTAAAGATATTACCTCACCCACCTTGTCTCTCCGAAACCAAAAAAAGCATTTTACACTTTGGCCTTTGCTGCGATTTCTGTTATTTTCTTCTCATTGAGTAATGGGCCTATCCTGTCCTTGGTCTTCCTCTCACTTCTAATGCATTTGTAAAATGTTTTCATGTTACCCTTTATGTCCCTAGCTAGTTTAGTCTCATTTTGTGCCTTGGTCCTTCTAATTTTTCCTCTATATACTTGAGTTGTCTTTTTTTTTTTTTTTTTTTTTTATGAATCCTTCATAATTTGACCTAGTTTCCACTTTTTGTATGACTCTTTTTTGAGTTTCAGGTCATTAGCTGGGGACCGACTGGCTAAGCAGCTGTTCTGCAGAAAAGGACCTGGGGATTACAGTGGATGAGAAGCTGGATATGAGTCAGCAGTGTGCCCTCATTGCCAAGAAGGCCAACGGCATATTGGGCTGTATTAGCAGGAGCATTGCCAGCAGATCGAGGGAAGTGATTATTCCCCTCTATTTGACACTTGTGAGGCCACACCTGGAGTATTGTGTCCAGTTTTGGTCCCCCCACTACAGAATGGATGTGGACAAATTGGAGAGAGTCCAGCAGAGGGCAACGGAAATGATTAGAGGGCTGGGGCACATGATTTATGAGGAGAGGCTAAGGTAACTGGGGTTTAGTCTGCAGAAAAGAAGAGTGAGGGGGGATTTGATAGCAGCCTTCAACTACCTGAAGTGGGGTTCCAAAGAGGATGGAGGTAGGCTGTTCTCAGTGGTGGCAGATGATAGAACAAGGAGCACTGGTCTCAAGTTGCCGTGGGGGAGGTCTAGGTTGGATATTAGGAAACACTATTTCACTAGGAGGGTGGTGAAGCAGTGGAATGGGTTCCCCAGGGAGGTGGTGGAATCTCCATTCTTAGAGGTTTTTAAGGCCTGGCTTGACAAAGCCCTGGCTGGGATGATTTAGTTGGTGTTGGTTCTGCTTTGAGTAGGGGATTGGACTAGATGACCTCCTGAGGTCTCTTCCAACCCTAATATTCTATGATTCTATGATTGAAGATGTCCTGGTTAAGCCAGGTGGTTTCTTACCACACTTCCTGTGTTTTTGATGCATTGGGATAGTTTATAGAATCATAGAATCATAGAATATCAGGGTTGGAAGGGACCCCAGAAGGTCATCTAGTCCAACCCCCTGCTCGAAGCAGGACCAATTCCCAGTTAAATCATCCCAGCCAGGGCTTTGTCAAGCCTGACCCTAAAAACCTCTAAGGAAGGAGATTCTACCACCTCCCTAGGTAACGCATTCCAGTGTTTCACCACCCTCTTAGTGAAAAAGTTTTTCCTAATATCCAATCTAAACCTCCCCCATTGCAACTTGAGACCATTACTCCTCGTTCTGTCATCTGCTACCATTGAGAACAGTCTAGAGCCATCCTCTTTGGAACCCCCTTTCAGGTAGTTGAAAGCAGCTATCAAATCCCCCCTCATTCTTCTCTTCTGCAGACTAAACAATCCCAGCTCCCTCAGCCTCTCCTCATAAGTCATGTGCTCTAGACCCTTAATCATTTTTGATGCCCTTCGCTGGACTCTCTCCAATTTATCCACATCCTTCTTGTAGTGTGGGGCCCAAAACTGGACACAGTACTCCAGATGAGGCCTCACCAGTGTCGAATAGAGGGGAACGATCACGTCCCTCGATCTGCTGGCAATGCCCCTACTTATACATCCCAATATGCCATTGGCCTTCTTGGCAACAAGGGCACACTGCTGACTCATATCCAGCTTCTCGTCCACTGTCACCCCTAGGTCCTTTTCCGCAGAACTGCTGCCTAGCCATTCGGTCCCTAGTCTGTAGCGGTGCATTGGATTCTTCCATCCTAAGTGCAGGACCCTGCACTTATCCTTATTGAACCTCATCAGATTTCTTTTGGCCCAATCCTCCAATTTGTCTAGGTCCTTCTGTATCCTATCCCTCCCCTCCAGCGTATCTACCACTCCTCCCAGTTTAGTATCATCTGCAAATTTGCTGAGAGTGCAATCCACACCATCCTCCAGATCATTTATGAAGATATTGAACAAAACCGGCCCCAGGACCGACCCCTGGGGCACTCCACTTGACACCGGCTGCCAACTAGACATGGAGCCATTTATCACTACCCGTTGAGCCCGACAATCTAGCCAGCTTTCTACCCACCTTATAGTGCATTCATCCAGCCCATACTTCTTTAACTTGCTGACAAGAATACTGTGGGAGACCGTGTCAAAAGCTTTGCTAAAGTCAAGAAACAATACATCCACTGCTTTCCCTTCATCCACAGAACCAGTAATCTCATCATAAAAGGCGATTAGATTAGTCAGGCATGACCTTCCCTTGGTGAATCCATGCTGACTGTTCCTGATCACTTTCCTCTCATGTAAGTGCTTCAGAATTGATTCTTTGAGGACCTGCTCCATGATTTTTCCAGGGACTGAGGTGAGGCTGACTGGCCTGTAGTTCCCAGGATCCTCCTTCTTCCCTTTTTTAAAGATTGGCACTACATTAGCCTTTTTCCAGTCATCCGGGACAAGTTTGCTCTTGTGCTCTTAATAACGTCTCTTTAAAAAACTGCCAACTCCTCTGACTCCTTTTCCCCTAGACTTGCTTCCCATGGTATCTTACCTACCAGTTCCCTGAGTTTGCTAACGTGTGCTTTCTTGAAGTCCATTGTCTTTACTCTGCTGTCTTCTCTCCTACCATTCCTTAGCATCTAGAACTCATCATTTCCTGGTCATTTTCACTCAAGCTGCCTTCTGCCTTCAAATTCACAGCCAGTTCATCATGGTTTGTTAGAATCAAATCTAGAACACCTTCTTCCCTAGTCACTTTCTCCACCTTCTGCAATAAAACATTATCTCCAATGCATTCCAAGAACTTGTTGAATAATCATTACTCTGCTGTATTATCTTCCCAGCAGATTTCTGGGTAGTTGAAGTTCCCCATCACCACCAAATTATGTGCTTTGGATGATTTGTTGTTGGTTTTTAAAAAAACTCTCATCCATCTCTTCTCCGTAGTTAGGTGGTATATAGTAGACCCCCTGCCACGACATCATCCTTTTAAAACCCCTTTTATCCTTTATCCAAAGACTTTCAACTGTTCTGCTTCCTGCTTCTATCTCAACCTCAGTGCAAGAGTATACATTTTTGATATACAAGGTAACACCGAACACCTTCCATTTTTCCCTGCCTGCCCTTTCTGAACAAGCTCCTTCTATACCAATATTCCAGTCATGTGAATTATCCCACCAAGACTCTGTGATGCCAATTATGTAATAATTGTGATTATTCACTAGTATTTTTAGTTCTTCCTGCTTATTCCTCCTTCTTCTTGCATTAGTATACAGACATCTAAGATGTTCATTCAATTTCCCCTCTATATTCCCTCCTGTCTCCTTTGCCCTGCTATGATTGCCCATGTTCCTCCCAGATTCTGACCCTTCACCCAGGTCTCTATGTTTTGGATCTATCTATGGGCTTTTGTCTCCTGCCCCATCTAACCTAGTTTAAAGCCTTCCTCACTAGATTAGCCAGTCTGTATCCAAAGATACTCTTCCCCTTTCTTGATAGGAGAACCCCATCTCTACTCAGCATCCTTCTTCTCAGAACAACATCACATGGTGGAGGAAGCCAAAGCTGTCCTGTTGACACCATCTGCACAGCCATGCAGTCACCTCCAGGATGTGTCTGTCATTGCCTGGGCCCCTACCATTGACTGGAAGGATAGATGAGAACACCACCTGTGCCCCTAGCTCCTTCACCATCACTCCCAGAGCCCTGTAGTCATTTCTGATCTGCTTAGGGTCATACCTTGCAGTATCATTAGTGCCCACATGGATAAGGAGCATGGAGTAGTGGCAAGAGAGCTGCATGAGCCTCAGCAATGCTTCTGTAATCTCTCAGATACGGGCCCCTGGCAGACAGCACATCTGGCTGGCTGGCAGATGGATGCCTCCTTTCCCATTAGAAGGGAGTCACCAATCACCACCATCCCTGGTTTTCTCTTGGGCGTGGGGTCCATGACCTCTCAGTCTTGGGACTACATGGCATCTCCTCCTCCATCTTTGGGGGAGATTCTTCATCCCTCATTGCCATGGCAGCATACTGTTTTTTTATCTCTGTGGTTGGTGGGCTGGGAGCTGGGGGGAAGTGGGAAATATAGATGTTATTGACCTGGCGAATACTGCTAATTGTTTTCTTGACTCCTCACAGGCCTATGAGAGAATTCATCGCTCCATCGAGGTGCTGAAAGAGTTTCAGATCCGTGAGGGGAATCTGCCTCCTTTGCACTACAAAGTTGGGTCACTTCTGGCCTATAAGGTGGATCATTGTAAGCCAGGGTTTGGTAAAAGTAACACTACAGACGGGTGTTCCAACTGTTGCAGTAAGTCAATTGTCAAAAATCTTTCTACCCATCAGTGGGGCATAATCCTCACTGGGGATTGTTCCTATCACAGACTTCACACTGGAGCCACTTTTGTTATACTAATGTCTAGAAATGGAGATGAAGATGCAGTTATTCTTAAACTCACCATGTAAAAATTCATTACAAGTATATAGAGGCTGTAGGAAAATGTTGTACACACAAACATTTCTTTTCTTGATGAGCCATGGGATAGCCATTAATAAGATGCTCTTTCCTGCACCGGCTCCATCACTCTAATCTTTAACTCTGATAGGAATCCTCGGTCTGAGTCTCTGACCCTAAATGTCACTGATTCTCTTCTTTTAATGGTTTTACAGTTGCTTGTTCCCCAGGGCTGTACAGCTCACTGAATACAGTCACATGTGCCACTTGCCCCCTGGGTTCTTACAATGAGCATTATGGAAAGACAGAGTGTGAGACCTGCACGAGGAGCTTGGTGACCTATCACAAAGGGGCTACGTCCAGTGAAGACTGCGGTGAGTAGTGAGGGCTTTCCTAGTCCAGCAAGTAACGCTTCTGTAGTGACAGTAAAACATGCTTCCCAACAGGAAGTAGGTCTGTGTAGCTCAGACAGGAGGAATCATTCCCAGCTGATAGCATCTTAGCACAGTTTCTGCTGTCTCTGTGGCTCACCTGTTAGTTATACAGCAACCTATGCGTTGCAAGATATGGTGACGTAGAGAGTGCAGCTTCTGAGCTCTACTCATGTTTGGTGTCTGGATCCCAGTTGTCATACATCGTCAGACAAGGCTGGGAGCTCCAGCTCCAAGTTCCTGTCTGTGAGTTTACCCTTTCCATGCTAGTCCCAGCAGCTAGGCTAGGTAGAGCCTACAGAAACCCAAGCCATTTAGTCTGTTCACCTTCACCTTTTACAAGTCTCCCCAGCTAGTCTTCCGTGCATTGAGGGTTGCAGAAACCCATCAGGCATTGATCTCCACTTCTGGTAATGCTGCTGTATCTATTTCAGTCCCTGCCATCTCGCGTCTGGTGCTGCTGCTGTGTGTATTCACCTTTGGAGTCACACCATCCATTCTCTTTGTTTCAGTGTACATGTAGGTCTGTTTTTAGATTCTTTAAATAAAAATAGGTAGCAGATAGAACATTCCCCGGTTCCTTTCCCTTGTTGTGCCCAGGGTCTCATTATTGCTTTAGTGGGTGGCCTGACTATTGGGTGAAGCTGAATCTGGAACTCAGAGATGCAGTATGGGGCACCCCCTGCAGTGTGGAATGGATGAATCCTTCTTAAGGGACATAGCTGCCTGAAAGAGCTGCTGGCATTGAGAATTTGAGACTGAGCTAGGGAACATTGCTCAGTGTGTCTGTAGTGCCCAGTGCATTGCACCCCGCCCCACTCCCCCCCTTGCAATTCTGAGTGGGGCCTTTATAGACTATAAAGTATTTCTGAGGCTCCCTCCTGCAGTAGGGACTAGGTGCTACCATAATGAGCCAGGCCTTAACTGAACCCCATGTGTGCAAGGAGAGATGCTATAGAACCACTGTCCTCATAGCTGGTGTTACACAAAATGGAGCTGATGTGCCTCCCACTTCTTCCACTAATATTTTCTCTCCAGTGTCATGAGATTGTTTTTTCCTCGGACAAAGTTGGGCAAAGCCCTGCTCCACAAGGAGCTGGAGTTCCTGCACAAAGTGACGCTGTGTGATGGGGATACATCTGAGAAGCCAGGTGAAGAATCCAAGAGACCAAGGGAGTGGGCAAATTCATCCCAGCCTCTCCAAGCTGCCCCAAATGCTGTGGGACCATTCCCTGGGCCAGAAGCTCCACCACCAGAGATTTAAGCCTCACTCTGGTCCTGAGTACAGTTGTGTGTCTTTGCAGGAAATTGAAACAAAATTTTCAGAAGTATAGAGAAATTTCAGTCCAAATAAATCTAAAGAAAATCACTAAGAATGGTGGGTCCTGAAGCTGACTGTGCAAGGTGTGCGGTGGAAGCTTATAAACAAATGACTTTAGAAGAGAGTCACTTGCTCCTATTGCATTTGTGTTTTCACAGCAGATATTGAAATAACAAACTGCCTGAGGCAACCCCTTGTTGTACAAGTTAGTGAGAATATCCACTGAGAGCAGCAGAAACAGCCCTAGGCACCAGGTTCCAAAACATAAAACCAATCTAATTCAGCTTAATGAGAGTTTAGAGAGTCATAGAGTCTAAATCCAGAAGGCACCACCAGATCATCTAATCTGACCTCACCACCAAGCACCCTCACACTAAACCCAACATCCAAAATGAGATCAAAGCATTACAGTTCACAGGAGACGAATGTGCCACAGGCATAGACTAGGAGGGACCAGGGTGTGCCACGCTTGAGGGGCCTGCAATGGCAGGGAAATGATTATGTGAGATATACCCAGATAATCCTGGCACATGACCCCCACCCACATGCTGCAGAGGAAGGCAACCCCCCCCCAAAAAAACAAAGGTCACTGCCAATCTCATCTCTCCCTTTGGCACATAATATTCTAGTCTCCTATGGTCTGCAATACTTGGTTTAATTTTAATTGCTGGGTTTAGTATGTGGGTGGTGTTGGTAGCCTGTGATATCCAGGAGGTCAGATTAGATCAGGGGGTCTCAAACTGAGGGTCGGGACCCCTCAGGGGGTCACAAGGTTCTTACATGGGGTATTGCGAGCTGTCAACCTCCACTCCAAACCTCACTTTGCCTCCAGCATTTACAATGGTGTTAAATATATAAAAAGTGTTTCTAATTTATAGGAAGGGGTCACACTCAGAGGCTTTCTGTGTGAAAGGGTTCACCAGTACAAAAGTTTGAGAACCACTGGACTAGATGATTTGGTGGACCTTCAGCTTTAAAATTGATAACTATGCATTAGACCCTGAGCATGTGAGTGTAAGCAGGGTCTGAATGAGCTCTCCCCTGACATCTAGTGATGAACTAGGGGGAAAAGACTTCCGGAGCATACAGTATTTGCATAGACACAACTGTGCTGCCTAGGTACTCAGCAGATGGAGCTGCTTTGCTAAAGAGATAATTTTGGCTGGATTTGGGTTACGTTCACTGTAGTATTGAATACAGGGATAATGAAATCTTATCCTTATTGTATGAGTAAAGGGCAGCAGAACTGTACTTAGCATGCCCTGTTTGAGGGGGTCACCCTAAACTGAAACTCACATGCTAAGCACAGGTAGGAATGCCAAATGCCACGGGAAAAGAGGATGGAGTGTTGGACTCTGGTGGTGTAGAGTCTGCTTGAAGAGTTCTAGACAGTGTTTGACTTTCTTCTCCCCTCCATGGTGTTTAATGACAGAGTTTATTAAACATCCTTTTTTCTGTCCTGCGATTACCAGAGGTTAAGTGTTAAACCTGGGTGTGGGGGCAGTGTTGCAGTAAAAAACTACACAGAAGCTGAACTGGCAGTGAGGGTCCCTACATTCCAGTGAAACCATTAAGAACTGGGCTAAGTGGTGGAACCTCAGAACATGGTATCATCCACTGGATTGATATTATGGCTCCACCTTGGAAACCCCTTCAGTGTGCTAGCCTCCCTAGGCATCTCACTCTTCCTCCAGGATAAGCCACACAGCTTCACCACTTCTTAGACTGGCCCTCTGGGCCTTCAGCACTCCTGCTTCACACCATATGCTCTGTTCAGCTAGTCCAACTGAGACAGGCTCCTGATGGAGATTTGTACACTATTCAGGAATTAATTCAGCTCACCCAGCATTTGCAGTGACATTCAAACAGCATTCTCAAAATAGTGGGCTTTATTATTTACCTGGAACACAGCATAGGAAGTCCTTTGAGTAGCACAGAGAAATAATGGTTAAAGCATAGTCCGTTCTGGTTAGCCTGGAGCCCAACCAAGCTCTGTCCAGCTCTTTGTCTGACCTCCTTCCTTAGACTCCTGGTGAAAGCCCTGACAACTTCCAGCAACCAACTCTTATTCTCCACCTCATACCTTTCCAGTCCTTTGATCGCAACCTGAGGGTTGTTGTTCAGCATCCCTAAGGAAAAGAAGGGAAGTTCATAGCCCACTGGATCATTGATTGCTAGATGCAAATGTCCTGGCACTTGGCTGCACCATTGTCTTCTCAAATGCGCCATTAATATTGAGACTAAGGCCTGGTCTACACTACAGTGTAAGGCTGATAGAAGCCACCATAAGACAACTTAATAATGTATGTGTGTACACTACTTCCGCCGACCTAAGTCGCCTGTAATGTTTACTTCTGTACTCCACCTCCGTGAGAGGTATAGCAATTAATTCGATATTCACAGGTCAACATAGAGGTAGTGCAGACATTGCGTTGAGTAATTGGCCTCCCAAAGGTGTCCCACAATGCTCTGCTGTGACCGCTCTGGGGAGTGTTTTCAACTCTACTGCACGGTATCCTGGTACAAAGAAGCAGCCCCTCCCCTGGTAAAGCCCTGGGAACTTTTTGAATGTTCATTTCCTGTTTGATCAGCATGGAGAGCTCACCAGCACAGCTGATCATGGAGACTCAATGCCCCGAACGCGCTCCAGTCTGGAGTACACAGGATGTGGTTGATCTTATTGCTGTGTGGGGAGAAGACTCTGTGCAGACACAGCTCCGATCCAGCAGAAGAAATTCTGTCGTCTATGCAAAGATCACATGGGGCATGGAGGAGAAGGGCTACAGCAGGGACACGCAGCAGGGACATGTGGAAATAAAAACTTCGGCAAGTGTATCAGAAGACAAGGGAGGTAAACAGTCTTTCTGGCTGTGCCCAACACACATGCTGCTTTTACCATGAGTTGCATACGATTCTTGGCAGTGACCCACAAAGTAGCCCAAGATGCAGCATGGATACCTCCCAGGAGTCTGAGTCCTGAGCCACCTCAGACAACAATGAGGAGGACATTGTGGATGAGGAAGAGCAGGATGAGGAGAATGAGAGACAGGCGAGCGGTGGATCTATTCTCCCCGACACCCAGGATCTGATTTTAACCCCGGAGCCCAGCCAGTCTCAGGACAGAGTGGCAGTCAACTGTGCTGCCAGGGAAGTCACCAGTATGTATAGTCACAAAATCATTCGCAAGCAGCTCAATAGTGTTGTTAAAATCCATTCCATGTTCTTCTTTCGCACACCAAGTCAATGTCATTACATCTCAATTGAGCATGTCCTCAGTAGGCTGGGGTAGGTTAATTTCAGATGAGCCTCCCTTTCTTGCCAGGCTGGATTTGAACCAACAGGGAGTGCCCAGAGCCAGGGGGAAGAAGGCATTCACCTGACCTGAGCTTGGTGCTGCAGGGAGTCAAGAAAGTAGATTTCAAAACAAAAATCCACTAGCTGAACCCATTAGTCTGTATACTAATTCACTATTGAGCTGCTTGAGAATGACTTTGTGATTATACTTGAGTGGGCATGCATATCCATAGAATTCTGTTGAATTTTCTGAATATTTTGTTTAGTGACATTTTTGACTCCTTTTGAGTGCTTAAACAGCTACATCTAGCGACTTTTCAGGGTTAGAATCATAGAATATCAGGGTTGGAAGGGACCCCAGAAGGTCATCTAGTCCAACCCCCTGCTCGAAGCAGGACCAATTCCCAGTTAAATCATCCCAGCCAGGGCTTTGTCAAGCCTGACCTTAAAAACCTCTAAGGAAGGAGATTCTACCACCTCCCTAGGTAACGCATTCCAGTGTTTCACCACCCTCTTAGTGAAAAAGTTTTTCCTAATATCCAATCTAAACCTCCCCCATTGCAACTTGAGACCATTACTCCTCGTTCTGTCATCTGCTACCATTGAGAACAGTCTAGAGCCATCCTCTTTGGAACCCCCTTTCAGGTAGTTGAAAGCAGCTATCAAATCCCCCCTCATTCTTCTCTTCTGCAGACTAAACAATCCCAGCTCCCTCAGCCTCTCCTCATAAGTCATGTGCTCTAGACCCCTAATCATTTTTGTTGCCCTTCGCTGGACTCTCTCCAATTTATCCACATCCTTCTTGTAGTGTGGGGCCCAAAACTGGACACAGTACTCCAGATGAGGCCTCACCAGTGTCGAATAGAGGGGAATGATCACATCCCTCGATCTGCTGGCTATGCCCCTACTTATACATCCCAAAATGCCATTGGCCTTCTTGGCAACAAGGGCACACTGTTGACTCATATCCAGCTTCTCGTCCACTGTCACCCCTAGGTCCTTTTCCGCAGAACTGCTGCCTAGCCATTCGGTCCCTAGTCTGTAGCGGTGCATTGGATTCTTCCATCCTAAGTGCAGGACCCTGCACTTATCCTTATTGAACCTCATCAGATTTCTTTTGGCCCAATCCTCCAATTTGTCTAGGTCCTTCTGTATCCTATCCCTCCCCTCCAGCGTATCTACCACTCCTCCCAGTTTAGTATCATCTGCAAATTTGCTGAGAGTGCAATCCACACCATCCTCCAGATCATTTATGAAGATATTGAACAAAACCGGCCCCAGGACCGACCCCTGGGGCACTCCACTTGACACCGGCTGCCAACTAGACATGGAGCCATTTATCACTACCCGTTGAGCCCGACAATCTAGCCAGCTTTCTACCCACCTTATAGTGCATTCATCTAGCCCATACTTCCTTAACTTGCTGACAAGAATACTGTGGGAGACCGTGTCAAAAGCTTTGCTAAAGTCAAGAAACAATACATCCACTGCTTTCCCTTCATCCACAGAACCAGTAATCTCATCATAAAAGGCGATTAGATTAGTCAGGCATGACCTTCCCTTGGTGAATCTATGCTGACTGTTCCTGATCACTTTCCTCTCATGTAAGTGCTTCAGGATTGATTCTTTGAGGACCTGCTCCATGATTTTTCCAGGGACTGAGGTGAGGCTGACTGGCCTGTAGTTCCCAGGATCCTCCTTCTTCCCTTTTTTAAAGATTGGCACTACATTAGCCTTTTTCCAGGCATCCGGGACTTCCCCCGTTCGCCACGAGTTTTCAAAGATAATGGCCAAGGGCTCTGCAATCACAGCCGCCAATTCCTTCAGCACTCTCGGATGTAACTCGTCCGGCCCCATGGACTTGTGCACGTCCAGCTTTTCTAAATAGTCCCTAACCACCTCTATCTCCACAGAGGGCTGGCCATCTCTTCCCCATTCTGTGATGCCCAGCGCAGCAGTCTGGGAGCTGACCTTGTTAGTGAAAACAGAGGCAAAAAAAGCATTGAGTACATTAGCTTTTTCCACATCCTCTGTCACTAGGTTGCCTCCCTCATTCAGTAAGGGGCCCACACTTTCCTTGGCTTTCTTCTTGTTGCCAACATACCTGAAGAAACCCTTCTTGTTACTCTTGACATCTCTTGTCTGGTGACTTCCCGCTATGTGGAGTTGGCTACACTGGTTGATGCTTGCATTGGTTAAATTACAGCTGCTGGATGTAACTTAGGTCTAGTCTACACTAGAAGTGCTACAATGGTGCAGCTGCATGATGCAACCTTCTGGGAAGAGACATAATTCAAGACAGTTAAGTCCAGTGCTGACTGCGATGAGTTACAAAGGGATCTCCCAAAATTGGGTGACTGGGCAACAAAATGGTAGATGAAATTCAATGTTGATAAGTGCAAAGGAATGCACATTGGAAAACAAAAACCAGCTATATGTACAAATGATGGGGTCTAAATTAGTTTTAGCCACTTGAGAAAGAGATCTTGGAGCCATTGTGGATAGGTCTCTGAAAACATCTGCTCAATGTGCAGCAGCAGTCCAAAAAAATCTAACAAAATGTTAGGAACCATTAGGAAAGGGGCAGATAATAAAAATATGATAATGCCGCTATATTGATGTAGCCCTTAAAAACTGCATGCAGTTCTGGTTGTCCTATCTCAAAAACGATGCATTAGAATTAAAAAAAGTACAGAGAAGGGCAACAAAAAAGATTAGGGGGTCTGAAACAGCTTCCAGTGGAGCAGGGGTGTAGCCACGAGCTGGCCTGGGTGGGCATCGGCCCACCCACTTAGCATCCAGGCCCACCCAAATCTGAGCAGGGGTGTAGTTCTGCCACAGTGGCCTGGAGTGCCACTTGGGCAGTGAAATCCAGGATGGAACACTGCGCCCGCCCTTCAGAAAGCTACACTCCCGCAACTCTGCCTTGCCATTTTCTGAGCTTCCCCATGCATGCCCAGCTCGGCAGGTGAAGTCCTGTGTCTGGGGGCACCTGGGCTAGGAAGAGGGTGTGGCGTTGGGGGAGGAGCTGAGCTAGCAGGTGCTCAGGGGCTGCCCATTGGCCAGTGGCGTTCTCTGCATGGCTCGTCCCCTGCATGGCCGGAGACAGTGGCGAGGCCAGTCTCTGCAGCATTCCCAGCTTTGCTGGGCAACTCAGTACACAGTCTGGGCCAAGTTGCTTGCACAGGCAAGCCCCTGTTCATGCCCCTGCAGTGCAGCTGGAGCTGACCCCACACAGGGGTCCTACTGCCCGCAGGAGATGTGAGTCCCCAGCTGAAGGACAGCAGCTCATACCCTGCAATGAGGCAGCGGCTCCCTCTTTCCCTGCTGCCGAGTCAAAGTGCAGCTGAGGGGTTCAGCGCTGTCTGCCCTGGCCAGGCTGCACAGTCAGCTGGCATGGCAGCCTAGCACAGTCTGTGATTGACCATCCACCTGAAAGTCGGGGCCCACCCAAATTTCCACTCTAGCTATGTCCAGCAGCAGAGGAGAGACTAAAAAGACCTGGATTGTTCAGCTTAGAAAAATGACAATTGCAGGAGAATATGATGGAGGTCTATAAAATCATGACTGGTGTGGAGAAAGTGAATAAGGAAGTATTATTTACTCCTTCTCATAACACAAGAACTAGGGATCACCAACTCAAATTAATAGGCAGCAAACAAACATAAGGGAGAACTTCTTCACATGACTTCACCTTCACTTCACCTGTGGAACACATTGCCAGGAGATGTTGTGATGGCCAAAAGCGTAACTGGGTTAGAAAAAGAATTAGCTAAATTCCTGGAGGATAGGTCCACCAATGGCTATCAGCCAAGACGGTCAGGGATGCAGCCTTATGCTCTGGGTGTCTAAATCTCCAATCTCGGACCCAGTGTGGCTGTTCTTATGTTCTTACCCATAATGTCCCTAGAAGCACCCCCCCTTACAGCTTGGGAATAGGTGTCTGCATCCTTCCCCCAAGCCCCTTGTATTCCTAACACCCTGAGTCCCCAAATCCTTGTACCCCCCCATCACTCATTAATGGTGCCTCTCCCTACTCCTTGCTGGAGTCCAAGCTGCAGAAAGCTGACATGCTGCAGATCATGGTGCAGCACAACTCCCATTGGCCGCAGTTTCCTGCAGGTGGTGGCAGTGTGCAGAGCTGTCTGGCCATGCCTCTGCCTAGGAGCTGAGCGAGGGGGATGTCACCAGTGCCGGGGAGCCTCCCAGGTAAACATCACCCAGAGCCCTCCTCACCCATCCCGTGCCCCAACCCCCTGCCCCCTCCCACAACCAAACACTGCTGCTGCTGCTGTGAGGGGAGGTGCGGAGCCAGGTAGGGAGTCTGCCGGCCCTGCCAACCCCCCACCCCCAGCACTAGCAGTGGTCCTGGGCTACATGCCACTCCCTTCCCCCACCCCGCAGCACCCACCATGGGACCCCTGGGCAGCCCCCCCCAGTTTTATTCACAGGTATTTTTAGTAAAAGTCATGGACAGGTCACGGGCCAGGAATTTTTCTTTACTGCCCTGACCTGTCCGTTACTTTTACTAAAAATACCTGTGACTAAAACGTAACCTTACTTATGGTGATGTTGCAGGCTGGCAGGTTCCTGGGCTTGACTGGTAGCTGATTGCCCCAATAGCTCCTGGGCCCCGTCTGCTATGCTGTTTCTGATATTGCCCCATCTCTTGCAGCTAGCACCAAGCAGAGCCTGGCCATGAAGCAGCACTACAGCAGTGGCTACCTCAAGTTCATGGACCAGCTGTACATTGTGCTCCTCAGCCGCTCAGGGACAGACAAGCAACTGGGCTCCCAGCTGCTGAACAACCTGCTCCAAAGCCTGCCCCAGATCTCACCCTCCTCGGGCACCAAAACCCTAGCCAGGGAAATCTCCCCCTTCCTCTCCTGCTCCTGGCGTAGCCTGCTCAGCACAAAGACTAGCCCCTGCCCAGCTGGAGCCCCAGCCCAGGACCCAGCTTGTCTGGCAACCAATGACCCTAATGTGGAGACCCTCATGTCTGATGGGGGAACATCCCAGCATCTCCTCTGTAGTGTCAGGGCACTATTACCCCCTAGGGGGTATCTGCTTTGTGACAGATGTATGCCTTCTCACAGTTTGCTACTTCTGTGAAATCTTTATTTTAAATTGGAACACCCATGAAATGAGTTTTCTAATTTAATACATTTTTCTAAAGTAATCAAAACAGTCAGCCTTAAACAAACCTACACATAAGCTAAATTAAATATGTACCAACATCCAAACAAAAAATGTAATGTTCTAAATTCTAACTTCTTGTTTCACCCACTAGGGAAAGTGTTTTGTAGCCACAATAACCATGCTGTCAGTACAGCACTTCTTTCAATAAATAACATTTTTACCAAGACGTTTTTACCCTTAGAATTGTCTAACAGAAATTCTAATTTTATCTTTGCAATAATATCCCAAGTATACAAGTATGTACTCCCAGGGCAGCACCACATTTCTCGATTCCTAACCGAAGTGGATAACTGATATGTGTCTGCTAGACTCCAACATGGTTGATGTAAAAATGACAAGAAGTCCTTATGGCACCTTAGAGACTAACACATTTATTTGGGCATAAGCTTTTGTGGGCTAAAACCCACTTCATCAGATGCATGGAGTGGAAAAAACAGGAGCAGGTATAAATACATGAAAAGATGTGAGTTGCCTTACCAAGTGTGAGGTCAGTCTAATGAGACCATTCAATTGACAGCAGGATATCAAGGGAGGAAAAATAACTTTTGAAGTGGTAATGAGTGGCCCATTTCAGAGAGTTGACAAGAAGGTGTGAGTAAGTTGGTGCAAGAACGGAGGTAAGTACAAGAGCTTCTGCGGTCAGGTTTCATTTTAATCATGGAAAAATGTGGATTTTGTTCTTCATAAAATAGGATCCCTGCTAATAACTAGTAAGGCCTCTCACCACATTCAGGTGAGGTGGTGCCTGCTTGCCAGAACTGCTTACGTTTTGTCTAACTGCCTCTGAAGTATTGTAGAGATGTGCTGTACAAAACACTGTTCAGAGATAGTTTAGGGTGCCCGAGTTCACCATTGTTGGATCCTTAGCTCTAGTTTGTGTGTTGCCAAGGGAGACAACGTTAAGGTGAACATGTAATTGTTTGCAGGCTATTGAGTGGAGTATTTTTTAAAAAAAGATAAGTGGGCATTTTTACATGAAGGTCCTTTCAAAAGAACAGGGAAATAGCCATAGAGCTTTATCAATATTCATGTCCAGTCTTTCATAAATTTTAAAGAATAAGTGGGCATCTTACCTTTGCAGGTAAATTTTGATATGAGAAGAGCAAACATGCAACTTTCATGAGCTTTCTCCCTTATATATAAAGAAAGGAGTAATGGTCTCAAGTTGCAGTGGGGGAGGTTTAGGTTGGATATTAGGAAAAACTTTTTCACTAGGAGGGTGGTGAAGCACTGGAATTGGTTCCCTAGGGAGGTGGTGGAATCTCCTTCCTCAGAGGTTTTTAAGGTCAGGCTTGACAAAGCTCTGGCTGGGATGATTTAACTGGGGATTGGTCCTGCTTTGAGCAGGGGGTTGGACTAGATGACCTCCTGAGGTCCCTTCCAACCCTGATCTTCTATGATTCTATGAGCTATCTGCCACCTGCTGGGGAGCAAGGGGAGTTGACTGAGTGACATACTAGCTCATCTGGAGAGCAAGGGGAGTTGACTGAACGTGACAGTACCTTATTTGCATATTAAAAGCTGGCAGTTTGGGGACATGGGGGTAAAATTTGAGTAAGTTTTGAGGTTGGGGCCCACATTTTTTAGTGTACCCTGTTGGGAGCCTGCCTGGGCAGAGCCTGGCACTGACTGGTGGTGTGGTCAGCCTGAGGAGAAAAGATGTTGTCCGAGGTGAGGTAAGGGAGCCTGGGTGAATGAATGAGGGAAGAGAGGTTGTACATTCCTCTAGCTTAGTGGTCCCCAAACTAGGGGGTGCCGCTTGTTCCGGAAAAGTCAGCCGATCGTGGCTCCCACTGGCCATGGTTTGCCACTCCAGGCCAATGGGGACTGTGGGAAGGGCAGCCGGCATGGCCCACGCCACTTCCTGTAGCCTCCATTGACCAAGAATGGCAAACTGCGGCCACTGGGAGCTATGATTGGCTGAACCTCTGGATGTGGCAGGCAAATAAACTGGCCCGGCCCACAAGGAGTGCCCCTAGTTTGGGAACCACTGCTCTAGGTGGCTTTGTGGGTGAGCCACTAGTCTCTGATAGTGGCCTATGCCTGATGTCAAACAGTAATGCAAAAGAAACTAGTTGGCTGCAGTGACGGAGAAGGTCCCGGTTAGGTTGCTGGAGAAGAGCATAGGCCAGGAGTGCTGTGGCTCTGTGGGGCTGATTGAGGAAAGCTGCAGCTGCTGTATTGGTTTATGGGGAGTGGCCCACTGGTGTGGGCTGGCGATAGCCAATACCTCTGGCCAACTGAACTGCCACTAGAGGGCATTTTCTAAAAGAGCTAATGGGTGGAGCCGTAAGGGCCTTGTCCAGTTAGTGCACATGCTTGGCATGCAGCAGCCAAGGAGAAGGTTGGATCAAGCAAGAGTGATTCCTGCTGCCTGGGCAGAGGAAAGAAGAATGCAGGGAAGGAGCACTGCCATCCTCTCTAGTTATTTACAGGGCGTGACCCCTGTGTGTGGGGCTGACGCTTTCTAAAAGCGCTGATAATAGAGCTGTCACTATGTGGTGTGGGTGGAGATTGCTGCACAGTGCAGCCCAGCGGCAGTTGTGAGCCGGAATCACCAATTTGCACCAGAAGAGCAGAGATGCGAGCAAATGCATATGATAATTTTATGGGAGGAGGGGGCGTTTCTGTGTCTGTAACTGAAGTCACTTTAACCTGGAAGCCTGTAAGAATCAGGAGTCCTGTTTTTTTGGGGCTGTTGTGTCAAAGTGTGGGAGGGGAAACTTGGGGGTAGGGTGAGGTTTAGGGGGCTGGGTTTAGGCTTTAAAAGTTGAAGTGGCTGTTAGGGTTAACTGAACTTGTTTACTTATTAAACTAAATGGGAGTTATAAACAGTATCCTGTGCCCTCACTACACATATATTGGAGTTTGTCAAAAGGGTTTAAATAGCCAGAAGTGCCTGATACTTTTTTGTTTTTTTTTTAAAAAAACAAAAAGACAAATCAATTGTCAACACTGAACAGCTCATGGACTCTGCAAAATTCTGTAGTGGAGGAATAATAGTTAATGAGAGAAAAAGCCTTCAACAGTTGCTGTGTGACTAGACTAGTCATAGAATCATAGAATATCAGGGTTGGAAGGGACCTCAGGAGGTCATCTAGTCCAACCCCCTGCTCAAAGCAGGACCGATCCCCAACTAAATCATCCCAGCCAGGGCTTTGTCAAGCCTGACCTTAAAAACTTCTAAGGAAGGAGAAAAGGAGTACTTGTGGCACCTTAGAGACTAACCAATTTTATTTGAGCATGAGCTTTTGTGAGCTACAGCTCACTTCATCGGATGCATACTGTGGAAGCTGCAGAAGACATTATATACACACAGAGACCATGAAACAATACCTCCTCCCACCCCACTCTCCTGCTGGTAATAGCTTATCTAAAGTGATCATCAAGTTGGGCCATTTCCAGCACAAATCCAGGTTTTCTCACCCTCCGCCCCCCCCCCCCAAACTCACTCTCCTGCTGGTAATAGCCCATCCAAAGTGACCACTCTCTTCACAATGTGTATGATAATCAAGGTGGGCCATTTCCTGCTCAAATCCAGGTTCTCTCACCCCCCTCCAAAAACCACACACACAAACTCACTCTCCTGCTGGTAATAGCCTATCCAAAGTGACCACTCTCCTTACAACGTGCATGAAAATCAAGGTGGGACATTTCCAGCACAAATCCAGGTTTTCTCACCCCCCCACCCCCATACACACACAAACTCACTCTCCTGCTGGTAATAGCTCATCCAAAGTAACCACTCTCCCTATAATGTGCATGATAATCAAGGTGGGCCATTTCCAGCACAAATCCAGGTTTTCTCACCACCCCGCCCCCCCAAACACACACAGAAACTCACTCTCCTGCTGGCAATAGCTCATCCAAGCTGACCACTCTCCCCACAATGTGCATGACAATCAAGGTGGGCCATTTCCAGCATAAATCCAAGTTTAACCAGAACGTCTGGGGGGGGGGGGTAGGAAAAAACAAGGGGAAATAGGCTACCTTGCATAATGACTTAGCCACTCCCAGTCTCTATTTAAGCCTAAATTAATAGTATCCAATTTGCAAATGAATTCCAATTCAGCAGTTTCTCGCTGGAGTCTGGATTTGAAGTTTTTTTGTTGTAAGATAGCAACCTTCATGTCTGTGATTGCGTGACCAGAGAGATTGAAGTGTTCTCCGACTGGTTTATGAGTGTTATAATTCTTGACATCTGATTTGTGTCCATTTATTCTTTTACGTAGAGACTGTCCAGTTTGACCAATGTACATGGCAGAGGGGCATTGCTGGAACATGATGGCATATATCACATTGGTGGATGTGCAGGTGAACAAGCCTCTGATAGTGTGGCTGATGTTATTAGGCCCTGTGATGGTGTCCCCTGAATAGATATGTGGGCACAGTTGGCAACGGGCTTTGTTGCAAGGATAGGTTCCTGGGTTAGTGGTTCTGTTGTGTGGTATGTGGTTGTTGGTGAGTATTTGCTTCAGGTTGGGAGGCTGTCTGTAGGCAAGGACTGGCCTGTCTCCCAAGATTTGTGAGAGTGTTGGGTCATCCTTCAGGATAGGTTGTAGATCCTTAATAATGCGTTGGAGGGGTTTTAGTTGGGGGCTGAAGGTGATGGCTAGTGGTGTTCTGTTCCACCACCTCCCTAGGTAACGCATTCCAGTGTTTCACCACCCTCCTAGTGAAAAAGTTTTTCCTAATATCCAACCTAAACCTCCCCCACTACAACTTGAGACCATTACTCCTTGTTCTGTCATCAGCTACCACTGAGAACAGTCTAGAGCCATCCTCTTTGGAACCCCCTTTCAGGTAGTTGAAAGCAGCTATCAAATACCCCCTCATTCTTCTCTTCCCAGACTAAACAATCCCAGTTCCCTCAGCCTCTCCTCATTAGTCATGTGTTCCAGTCCCCTAATCATTTTTGTTGCCCTCCGCTGGACTCTCTCCAATTTTTCCACATCCTTCTTGTACTGTGGGGCCCAAAACTGGACACAGTACTCCAGATGAGGCCTCACCAATGTCGAATAGAGGGGAATGATCACGTCCCTCGGTCTGCTGGCAATGCCCCTACTTATACATCCCAAAATGCCATTGGCCTTCTTGGCAACAAGGGCACACTGTTGACTCATATCCAGCTTCTCGTCCACTGTAACCCCTAGGTCCTTTTCTGCAGAACTGCTGCTGAGCCATTCGGTCCCTAGTCTGTAGCAGTGCATGGGATTCTTCCGTCCTAAGTGCAGGATTCTGCACTTATCCTTGTTGAACCTCATCAGATTTCTTTTGGCCCAATCCTCTAATTTGTCTAGGTCCCTCTGTATCCTATCCCTACCCTCCAGCGTATCTACCTCTCCTCCCAGTTTAGTGTCATCTGCAAACTTGCTGAGGGTCCAATCCACACCATCTTCCAGATCATTTATGAAGATATTGAACAAAACCGGCCCCATGACCGACCCTTGGGGCACTCCACTTGATACCGGCTGCCAACTAGACATGGAGCCATTGATCACCAGCCGTTGAGCCCGACAATCTAGCCAGCTTTCTATCCACCTTATAGTCCATTCATCCAGCCCATACTTCTTTAATTTGCTGGCAAGAATACTGTGGGAGACCGTGTCAAAAGCTTTGCTAAAGTCAAGGGACAACACGTCCACTGCTTTCCCTTCATCCACAGAGCCAGTTATCTTGTCATAGAAGGCAATTAGATTAGTCAGGCATGACTTGCCCTTGGTGAATCCATGCTGACTGTTCCTGATCACTTTCCTCTCCTCTAAGTGCTTCAGAATTGATTCCTTGAGGACCTGCTCCATGATTTTTCCAGGGACTGAGGTGAGGCTGACTGGCCTGTAGTTCCCAGGATCCTCCTTCTTCCCTTTTTTAAAGATGGCCACTACATTCGCCTTTTTCCTGTCGTCTGGGACTTCCCCCAATCACCATGAGTTTTCAAAGATAATGGCCAATGGCTCTGCAATCACATCCTCCAACTTCTTTAGCACTCTCAGATGCAGCGCATCCGGCCCCATGGACTTGTGCCCGTCCAGCTTTTCTAAATAGTCCCGAACCACTTCTTTCTCCACAGAGGGCTGGTCACCTCCTCCCCATGCTGTGCTGCCCAGTGCAGCAGTCTGGGAGCTGACCTTGTTTGTGAAGACAGAGGCAAAAAAAGCATTGAGTACATTAGCTTTTTCCACATCCTCTGTCACGAGGTTACCTCCCTCATTCAGTAAGGGGCCCACACTTTCCTTGACTTTCTTCTTGTTGCTAACACATCTGATGAAATCCTTCTTGTTACTCTTAACATCTCTTGCTAGCTGCAACTCCAGGTGTGATTTGGGCTTCCTGATTTCACTCCTGCATGCCTGAGCAATATTTTTATACTCTTCCCTGGTCATTTGTCCAATCTTCCATTTCTTGTAAACTTCTTTTTTGTGTTTAAGATCAGCAAGGATTTCACTGTGAAGCCAAGCTGGTCGCCTGCCATATTTACTATTCTTTCTACACATTGGGATGGTTTGTCCCTGTAACGTCAATAAGTATTCTTTAAAATACAGCCAGCTCTCCTGGACTCCTTTCCCCCTCATGTTATTCTCCCAGGGGATCCTGCCCATCAGTTCCCTGAGGGAGTCAAAGTCTGCTTTTCTGAAGTCCAGGGTCTGTATTCTGCTGCTCTCCTTTCTTCCCTGTGTCAGGATGCTGAACTCGACCATCTCATGGTCACTGCCTCCCAGGTTCCTATCCACTTTTGCTTCCCCTACTAATTCTTCCCGGTTTGTGAGCAGCAGGTCAAGAAGAGCTCTGCCCCTAGTTGGTTCCTCCAGCACTTGCACCAGGAAATTGTCCCCTACACTTTCCAAAAACTTCCTGGACTGTCTGTGCTCCGTTGTATTGCTCTCCCAGCAGATATCAGGGTGATTGAAGTCTCCCATGAGAACCAGGGCCTGCGATCTAGTAACTTCTGCAAGTTGCTGGAAGAAAGCCTCGTCCACCTCATCCCTCTGGTCCGGTGGTCTATAGTAGACTCCCACCACGACATCACCCTTGTTGCTCACACTTCTAAACTTAATCCAGAGACTCTCAGGTTTTTCTGCAGTTTCATACTTGAGCTCTGAGAAGTCATACTGCTCTCTTACATACAGTGCAACTCCCCCACCTTTTCTGCCCTGCCTGTCCTTCCTGAACAGCTTATATCCATCCATGACAGTACTCCACTCATGTGAGTTATCCCACCAAGTCTCTGTTATTCCAATCACATCATAATTCCTTGACTGTGCCAGGACTTCCAGTTCTCCCTGCTTGTTTCCCAGGCTTCTTGCATTTGTGTATAGGCACTTGAGATAACTCGCTGATCGTCCCTCTTTCTCAGTATGAAGCAGGAGCCCTGCCCTCTTGTGCGCTCCTGCTCGTGGTTCCTCCCGGTATCCCACTTCCCCACTTACCTCAGGGCTTTGGTCTCCTTCCCCCGGTGAACCTAGTTTAAATGTGTTTAAATGTTTATGATGTGTAATAATAAACTGTACAGTTCTCTCCCTGGCAGGCATTACGCCACCATCCCTTCCTGATGTGGTGTTGCCTTCAGCTGCAGTGCAGGAGTTGGTCTCAGCCACCCTCCCACCTGGAAGCATGTGGTTTCTCCCTGCTGCAGAAGAATCAAGGAGACTCTCTGCCATTCTCTCAGCAGTTTCTGAGACCTTACCCTTTCCCAGGGGGGTCCCAGCATAACACTCCCTCCTGCTGAAGGCAAATACTTTAACCTGAGCTACACAGAAAAAATCATTACCAAGGTGCAGGTCGAATAGGAGGTGTTCCATTACCCCCACAGTTAAAACACTTTCCAAACCTTCCCAAACCACATGAATCTTAGCTAGTGATAGGAGGAATCTGCTTTCGCCTACCCCCACAATCTCTGCCATTTGGCCAGGTAGCATACTGGCCTTTGGGACCACACTCTGCTTAAGCAGAGAGAGGTCTGGGCCCCTGTATCCCTCTGCCCCAAGTATTCCCTGCCATCAATTTGGACAGCCTTAACATGCTCCGTATCTGGTTTGGCAAAGGCTAACCTCACAGAACCAATATGATAGGTTTCAATTGCTTGGGGGGTTTCTGTGTTGAGGACAGCAGGACTAACATGAGCTATTGTTTGCCTGCTTCCTCCTAGCACAGGACATTTATTCCTCAGATGATCAGTGGAATTACACTGATAGCACCTTCTGGGCTCTTCTGCTTTTAGAGGAGATTTGGGATGAGGGTTAGAGGAATGTTTTTGGGTAAGAGAGTGTTTAGGCTCCAGACCCCTTCTCTCTTAGATGCCTGATTCTGTTCAAAGGCATCAGCTAAAAAAGCCATCTCATCCACAGACTTTACATTTTTGTCCCATAGACACTGCTTTACATCAGCCTTATATATGGTTAGGAAATACTCTTGAGCAACAAGATCCAACATTCCCTCAAAACTTGCCACCTCTTTACCCCTCACCCATTTTCCCAACAAATCTTTCATTTTGTTTACATATTCCCCATTACTCATACCAATATCCCTCTTAAGATTCCTAAATTTAACTCTATATGTTTCAGAGGTAATCTGAAAACTTTACAAAACAGTATCTTTAAATTTACAATAGTCTAAACCATCTTCAATAGGCATTCCATTGAATAAATTTTGAGCTTTACCAGTTAATTTCACAATCAGGGTAGGAACTCTCTTGTCATCAGGGATTTCATGTATTACATGCAGCCTTTCGAAGGTAGTCAGACATTCAGCAGTATCATCCTCACTGTATGCAGGACATAAGTGTTCCCACCTGTGGATTTTTGAAGTGATGGGTGTTGTCGGAGTCGAGGGGTTCTGGTTCTGCTTCTCTAGCAGGTCCAGCTGGTGTTTTCTCTCTCTCTCTCTCTTTTTCTTCCATGGCCCTTCTGTGTGCATCCTCCTCTCTGGCCGCCTCTTTTTCTTTTATCTCCAGTTCTTTCAGTGGCAGTGATCTCTGGGGCTCCCTCTCCTTTTCCGCAGCCTAAAAAGCTCCAACTTTGTAATCACTTCACTGCTTTCACTCATTTTCCTACTTTTCTGTTCCTACTTCCCTTTCCCAAAATAAGCAAACAGAAAATAACAAAACTGTGACCTCCTCCTGACCGTTCTTAGCCACTGCACTTAAGACTCACTTAAAATCACAAATATCACTGCTTATAACCCTAAGTGTGAACTTCACTTGGAGTAACAAGCCGTACATACGCCCTGCTCGCTGCACCACTGTGACGTTCCCCTCTGGTGTTATCTGGACCGGTGATTTCCTAGGTCACCCCAATCCTTGACTCTGGGAGCCAGCCTTACCCTGCTCTGCTGTGAGAACCCCCACTCCTGGGCTGTTCACGCACAGCCTCTGGCATGTCAGCTGCTCCTTGGATTGTGCAACCGAATAACACTAGCCAATATCTCCAGTTCCAGACACAACCCTAGGAACCACCGTCTTGCAGTGTCCAGTTATGCCTGCTGGACGCTGCAAGCTTATATGAGTTCATCAATTTAACAGAAATTGATATGCACCAGGCTTATTATCCTAAGGGGAGTCTCTGTCACTCTGCAAACCGAACACACTGCTTCAGGTAGAATAGACAAACAGATTTATTAACTATGAAGATAGATTTTAAGTGATTATAAGTCAAAGCATAACAAGTCAGATTTAGTCAAATGAAAATATTCCTCGGGCATGTAGGAAAGATATCAGGAGGGCCAAATCGCACCTGGAGCTGCAGCTAGCAAGAGATGTCAAGAGTAACAAGAAGGGTTTCTTCAGGTATGTTGGCAACAAGAAGAAAGCCAAGGAAAGTGTGGGCCCCTTACTGAATGAGGGAGGCAACCTAGTGACAGAGGATGTGGAAAAAGCTAATGTGCTCAATGCTTTTTTTGCCTCTGTTTTCACTAACAAGGTCAGCTCCCAGACTGCTGCGCTTGGCATCACAAAATGGGGAACAGATGGCCAGCCCTCTGTGGAGATAGAGGTGGTTAGGGACTATTTAGAAAAGCTGGACGTGCACAAGTCCATGGGGCCGGACGAGTTGCATCCGAGAGTGCTGAAGGAATTGGCGGCTGTGATTGCAGAGCCCTTGGCCATTATCTTTGAAAACTCGTGGCGAACGGGGGAAGTCCCGGATGACTGGAAAAAGGCTAATGTAGTGCCAATCTTTAAAAAAGGGAAGAAGGAGGATCCTGGGAACTACAGGCCAGTCAGCCTCACCTCAGTCCCTGGAAAAATCATGGAGCAGGTCCTCAAAGAATCAATCCTGAAGCACTTACACGAGAGGAAACTGATCAGGAACAGTCAGCATGGATTCACCAAGGGAAGGTCATGCCTGACTAATCTAATCGCCTTTTATGATGAGATTACTGGTTCTGTGGATGAAGGGAAAGCAGTGGATGTATTGTTTCTTGACTTTAGCAAAGCTTTTGACACGGTCTCCCACAGTATTCTTGTCAGCAAGTTAAGGAAGTATGGGCTGGATGAATGCACTGTGAGGTGGGTGGAAAGCTGGCTAGATTGTCGGGCTCAACGGGTGGTGATCAATGGCTCCATGTCTAGTTGGCAGCCGGTGTCAAGTGGAGTGCCCCAGGGGTCGGTCCTGGGGCCGGTTTTGTTCAATATCTTCATAAATGATCTGGAGGATGGTGTGGATTGCACTCTCAGCAAATTTGTGGATGATACTAAACTGGGAGGAGTGGTAGATACGCTGGAGGGGAGGGATAGGATACAGAAGGACCTAGACAAATTGGAGGATTGGGCCAAAAGAAACCTGATGAGGTTCAATAAGGATAAGTGCAGGGTCCTGCACTTAGGACGGAAGAATCCAATGCACCGCTACAGACTAGGGACCGAATGGCTAGGCAGCAGTTCTGCGGAAAAGGACCTAGGGGTGACAGTGGACGAGAAGCTGGATATGAGTCAGCAGTGTGCCCTTGTTGCCAAGAAGGCCAATGGCATTTTGGGATGTATAAGTAGGGGCATAGCGAGCAGATCGAGGGACGTGATCGTTCCCCTCTATTCGACACTGGTGAGGCCTCATCTGGAGTACTGTGTCCAGTTTTGGGCCCCACACTACAAGAAGGATGTGGATAAATTGGAGAGAGTCCAGCGAAGGGCAACAAAAATGATTAGGGGTCTAGAGCACATGACTTATGAGGAGAGGCTGAGGGAGCTGGGATTGTTTAGTCTGCAGAAGAGAAGAATGAGGGGGGATTTGATAGCTGCTTTCAACTACCTGAAAGGGGGTTCCAAAGAGGATGGCTCTAGACTGTTCTCAATGGTAGCAGATGACAGAACGAGGAGTAATGGTCTCAAGTTGCAATGGGGGAGGTTTAGATTGGATATTAGGAAAAACTTTTTCACTAAGAGGGTGGTGAAACACTGGAATGCATTACCTAGGGAGGTGGTAGAATCTCCTTCCTTAGAGGTTTTTAAGGTCAGGCTTGACAAAGCCCTGGCTGGGATGATTTAACTGGGAATTGGTCCTGCTTCGAGCAGGGGGTTGGACTAGATGACCTTCTGGGGTCCCTTCCAACCCTGATATTCTATGATTCTATGATTCTATGAAATAAAACCAAACGCTTTCTAAGCTGATCTTAACACTTTCTGTGCCCTTACAAACTTAGATGCTTCTCATCACAGGCTGGACGGTTGCTTTTCAGCCAGGCTCTCCCCTTTGATCAGCATTTCAGTCAGGTGGTGGTGGTGGTGGTGTCTGTAGATGTAGGTGGAAGAGAGAGCGAGCGAGCATGGCAAATGTCTCTCCCTTTTATTGTGTCCTTTCTTCCCTCTTGGCTTTGCACACCCCCCCCCCCCGATTCAGGTGAGCATTACCACATTGCAATTCCAAACTGACCAAAGGAAGGAGGGTGACTCCCTCGAGAGTCTAACGTATTCTTTTGTTGCTGCCTAGGCCAGCACCCTTTGTTCCTATGAGGTCTGGGTTTGTCCCATCCATGCCCTGATGAGGTGTGAACTGCCCCTCTGCTTCTGGAGAGTTTTTGTCTGGGCTTGCTTTAAGCCATGAGGATACATTTTCAGGCTCATAACTATATACATGAAATTATAACCTATAACATCACTATAACAACAATGCTCAGTACATCATGAGC
Organism: Natator depressus; assembly: GCF_965152275.1. Lineage (NCBI taxonomy): Eukaryota > Metazoa > Chordata > Testudines > Cheloniidae > Natator > Natator depressus. Next base: position 50,954 of record NC_134236.1, on the reverse strand, counting down.
CTTCCAAAGACACCTAACATGACAAACTTTGCATTGGATACCACACAATCATTTTACAAGGATGAACATGGGGATGCTGGGTGTTCCCCTGAGGTACAGAGCATCACACCTACCCTGTGGTGGGTGCAGGGGTGGGGAGCTGCCTCCTTCCTCAACCTGCCACCCATGCCATTCTCTTTTGTAGCTGGCAGCAGCCAGCGAGGGAGGGCAGCGCGGAGTGGCAGGGACGCGAGTGGGGTGGCAGATGGGGCTGGGGAAGAGACCCAGCCCCGTACATTGGTGGAGCTGTGCCCCCAAGCCCTGAATTTGCTGGAACATGGGCACCACAGGCCCATATAACATGCCACCCCTGGCACTCTGTGCCTGCCTTATGGTTTGTAATGGGTTATGTGGGGATTTTTAGGCGGGGGGACAGAGTTACTCCCTGGGGTGTCGCTCCAGCAGCCCACCCTCCTCCCAACTACAGTTCCTCCCCCTCCCCACTGCCCCTCCTCAGCTGCAGCCTGCCCCCCACCCCTCACCTAAGGTGGCCAGGCATCCAGTTTTTGACCAGAACACCTGTTCGAAAAGGGACCCTGGCGGCTCTGGTCGGCATCACTGACTGGGCCGTTAAAAGTCTGGTCGGCAGTGCAGCAGGGGCCCGGGGCTAAGGCAGGCTCCCTGCCTGCCCTGGCTCCGTGTGGCTCTCAGAAGTGGCTGCCAGGTCCCTGCAGTGCAGACCCTAGACGGATGGGCGGCCAGGGAGGCTCCACATGCTGCTGCTGGCGCCACCCCTAGTACCGCCTCCGCAGCTCCCATTGGCCAGGAACCGCGATCAATGGGAGCTACAGGGGTGGTGCCTGCAGGCTCAAGGGCAGCGCACAGAGCCTCCCTGGCTGCCCATGCATCTAGGGGCTGCACTGCAGGGACCTGGCAGCCACTTCCTGGGAGCTGCAGTAAGTGCCACTGGGACTCCGCACCCTCTCCTGCACCCCAATCCCCTGCCCCAGCCCAGAGTCTCCTCCCACACCCAAACTCCCTCCCGGAGCCTGCACCCCCCCAACACCCAGCCCTAAGTTCCCTCCTGCACCCCAAACTCGCAGCTCCACCCCAAAGCCCACACCCCCAGTCAGAGTTCTCACCCCCTGCATCCCAGCCCAAAGCCCCTCATCCCTGGCCCCATCCCAGAACCAGCAGCCCCAGCCCAAAGCCCATACTTCCTCCTGCACCCCAACCCCCTGTCTCAGCCCAGTGAAAGTGAGTGAGGGTGGAGAAGAGTGCGGGGCCTCGGAGAAGGGGCAGGAGTGTTTGGTTTTGTGTGATTAGAAAGTTGGCAACCCCAGTCTGGGCCCCTGGGGGGGGTCCTGTCCTGCCAGGGCCCAGCTCCATGCTCAGCTCCGGTCTTTCGGGGGCAGGCAATGGGGATCCCAAGGCTTTCCTGCTCCACCCGGCCCCTGGGCTCATGCTCACCCTGACATGCTCTCAGATACGGAAGTGGTCAGCGTAGCTCTTCAGATAGGCCAGCATGTCTGAGTGGTGAAGGAAGGGTGGTGAAGGAAGGATGGCAAGGAGGGATCGAAGGGGAAGTCTGGGAACACCATCACCTCCTTGAGCAAGTTGGTCCTGGGGGGTGCGAACACTGATAAATGCCCCCTAGCCAAGAAGGACGTGCCGCCCTCCCTGCACAAGGTCCCTGTTCCCTCCTGCACCTGCCTTCCCCTTTCAGGGCTTGGCACTCCCAGGACCGGCCCATGTGGGTAGCAGAGGGGGTCCCAGCTGCAGTGGGAAATGGGGAAGGTGTGGATGGTGGGGGAGCAGTGAGGAGACAGACCTCCTGGGAGGATGCGGGGGGACTGGTCTCAGGGGAGGGGATCCTATCCCCCCACCCCACACACACACACTTGGAGGCCTGGCAAGTACACAGGACTTGTACCTTTTGATGCTAGGCGGGGGCTGAGTATCCTGTGCCCTTCCCCATGTGGGGTTTAGGAACAATTCCTCTGCCCCTGTTTGGTGCCCAGGAGCACACGGTGCCTGCTGCTTCATGCTGGCTACCTGAGGTCCCGATACATGCTAGAGTGGACAGGAAGCCCATCCAGTCTCTTTGGTATAGACCCAGGTGCCCCCGACACGGCTGGATGCCTTGAACACCACGGGGGGCGCAAAGGACTTGGGGCAGGCAGCAATGTGGTGAGCCGTGCATAGCCTGGCTGCTCCTTCCCCGATCACCACCACCCGCAGTTTCCCTAGCGTCATCATCCCGCAGCGCAGCTGAGAACAGGCAAAGCAGAGGGGATGAGAGCTGGGGCCCAGGCCTCTCTCGGTCCCACCCACCTGCTCCCCACTATCTGAAAACTCCCTGCAAATGCCACAACCCCCCAAAGTTCTCCATTGTCCCCCATCCCTAAAACTCCCCCAGCCACTCCCTCCAAACCCTCTCCTCACCCACACCCCCATAAATGCCCCCCCTCACTTTCTCCCCCTGCCTTCTCGATAGGACAGGCTCCTACCCCGTTCACAGGCACAGAACCACAACCAAAACCGGAGCGGACTTTGGCCACATCTCACAGACACTCAGTGAATTCCCACCGGCCCTTGCGCTGGCTTAGTCACTGGGGAAAACTTTTATGAAGAGTCTGGCACCCATTTCCCCAGCACCTTCCTATCACTGATCCAAAACAAACTAGTTACACAAACAGGGACCTCTTGCCAAAAGCTGAGGTGCAGCCACCTCTGGGGTGGGCACAGGGGCTATTTATACAGAAAGAACAGTGAAAGCATTTTTAGAGTTATGTTTAAAATAATGTTTTAGTGCTGCCCTTCAGTCCTTCAAAAATGGTGTCTACTAATAACTAGTACATTTTTACAATTAATCAAATGTTTCTCTAGAAACACAAGTTTCTTCTGTTTCTGCATGATAATGTCAGGTCACTTCTGAGCCCACAGGCTACAACCTTCCTCTTTGGTTACAACAATATTGATGTGTTCTATTGTCAACTTTATATATTTTTGTTCAAATATAGGCAAAAAAGTACATGTAAGTGCTTTAGTGTGCCGCAGATTCAGCCCCAATATTAGGTATATTTGTCATTATTATTTGAATAAAAACTAAATAATTTATACTTATTTCAGAAATATACTAAACAGGATTTTGTTATGTGCTAACTAAATTATACATAATACCTGTCTGATTCTTAAAGAAATAAATAAAGTTTAATTTTGATAAGCAAGTAACTACCACAGATATTTCAATTTTTCCCAACATTTTCATTTTTCCCATGCCTTCAAAATTTCCAGCTATTTTACACCCCAGCTGTTTATATAGGAACCCTGCAGTCTGTGCTGAGATGCTGCTGACTCTGGGGTGGGTTGAGGTGCAGGGGGCTGTTTGTACAAGGACCCTTCGCCTGCTTTTGAGATGAAGTCACCTCTGGGGTGGGATGCGGGGAGCTGTTGATACAGGGACCCCTCGCCCAGCCCTGAGATGAAGCCGCCTTGGGGGTCAGGGCTCTTTATACAGGTATCCGTTGCCTGGTTCTGAGATGCAGCCACCTCTGGAGAGGGGTGGGGGGGCTGTTTATACAGGGACCCTGCACCTGGCCCTGAGACGCAGCTGACTCTGGGGTGGGGTGGGGTGGGGTGCAGGGGGCTATTTATTCAAGGACCCCTCGCCTGGTTCTGAGCTGAAGCCACCTCTGGGGTGGGGTATGGCTGGGGACGTTTATAAAGGGACCCCCTCGCCCAGCCCTAAGATGCAGCCGCCCCAGGGGTGGAGTATGTGGGCTGTTTAACAGCCAAATGGCAGCAGCACACAAGCGTTTCGGACAGGACGTGAAAGATAATACTGTTTCCAGCTGACACTGTGGGGGATATTTCCACCCCCGTGGGGCCAGGACACTAGAGGGGAGCTGCCTGGGGATCTCTACGGGGGGGGGGGGGGGTTTGGGGGTCTCATTCCCTTTGCCCCAGATGGGGGCTGCCCCCCAGCTGCACCCTGGGGCTCTGACAGAAGGGATGCCCCCTCACCCTTCTGCAGGCACAACTAGGGCTCAAATTGCACTGCCATCCCCCCAGGGCAACAATCATTGCCCACCCCCTCTCAGCCCCAGTGCTGCCCCTGACTCACCAGCTGTGCTCAGACCCATATGAACCTTCCTTGGTAGCATCCCACTGCATGCTGGGAGTTGTAGTCTTCTGCTTCCTGCCACCACTGGGTGCTGGAGGTATGGGATCCTGTCCCTATCTGAACCTCCTCAGCCCCTGGGAGGTAACAACCCCCTTTCCCAGAGGCCAGAAGGGCGCCAGGGTTTGGTCTGGTTAAATTGCAACGTACACAAGTTTATCAGTTTGCCTTGTAGAAGGAGCTTTCAGTGCTGCAGGTTGGAATTCAGATATAAATTAATAAAACCAGCATTTGAAAGTTGTTTTTTGTTATTGGTTAAGTCAAATTGCCTTAAATGTGCTTGATACATAAAAAAATTTAACAAAACATATCTGTATTTCAAACTAACTGATTTCTTAAAAGCAAGGTATGATCTGTAATTAGTGAATTGAACTGATTGTTTCTGGTCACTATGGCTGTCATGGTTTTGGACCTAGTAGATGTCAGACTTATTTTTATCCATAAATTGGAAGAGGAAAACAAGATTTCTGGTATTTCAACTCCCAATCAGTTTCTCAATGTTTGTAACCTCTAAAGTGATGTTTGTGTTAAACAGAAAGGTGCTGAAGAGTAGGTGGAGAACAGGCTTTTGGGCCTGAATTTAGGCTTGATATTGGTGAGGCCTGGTAAATAGTGGGTGAAGTGTACTGAGACAGCTTAGAGGTACGTTAGGACAGGACCCCAGGCCATATTGTAGACACGTTTGGGTCTAACTGGTTTTAATGAATGTTTTAGATGAAATATGAATGGTTGGGAAGGAGGCTGTCTATGGTGATAATTACTGTAATGGCACTTACACAGATGTTTAATATTAAATAGCCAATGAGGGTGTAGAAGGCATATCAATTAAGGTATCAGAAATATAGATATGGTAAAAGCTAGACAATGTTAATTAATGAGGGGAGCTATTGTAAGTGACTATAAAAAGGGTAGCATGCTAATTTTAGCGAGAGCACCCAGCCACTATCAAGGAACCGGTAGAGACAGGGACAGCTCCAGACGGGATGGACTCACTGCAGGTGCCACATGCCTCAAACTCACTCTGGTACTGTACAGCCAAACCCACCCTGCCCTGGTGCTATACAGACAAATGAGTCCTGTTCTCCCCTGCACAGCACACACACCCCACTCCAGGCTCATCACGTCCTCGCCTGTACTTCAGTGGGAGTTCAGGATCTTGGGTTTCTTGTGTCTGCTTCTTCTGGCAGAGGCGATGCTTGATCTGCACCACCTCTCTCGCTAACAGTCCTTCAGCTGGTGAACGAAGGCCGGAATCTGAAAGGACTGGGGAGCTCGGGGTCAGCGATATGCAGAGAGGCTCCTCCTCCTACAAGCAGCTCACAGGTGGGCTAGGAAGGGTGTGGCTGGATCTCCTCTATCCCAACTGGACTGCATGGCTGAAGCTGAACAGGTGTCATCTCCACCTCTCCCCAGACATGCTCTGGGTGCTGGCCCAGTGAGTTAGTGGGATGAATGTGCAAAAGGATTGTACATTGTGAGAGGGGCTTAGAGAGTTTTAGGCCTGAAAAGCTGAGGGAGGAGATGGCTGCTCCTAGGTACCAGGGTGATGGGTCCCATTAAGGTATCTGGAGAGTAAATGCAGGGCAGAAAGCCTGCACCGTGGAGCAGCTGAGGGTGGACATTAACGGCCAGGGGAGATGAGAGCAATAAATCATCCCCTGGAGTCCTCAGATTGGGAAACTCCTGAGCAGCAGGAACTGAAAAGACCAATGCCCTCTCTGGTGCTGCCCCGGGCCGGGGCCAACGAAGCTGGTCATAGGAGGGGAGCCACAGGGCAGCACTGGGCTTTTCCACCCCAAGCTGGGCAGTTGAGGGGGAGCTGCAGGGCAGTGCCATGGCAGCCCCACCCCACAAGCCAAGCGGAGGATGGGATTCCCATCTCTCCTGTCAGCGGGGCGGGTGCTCTGCTCCCTCCTACCTACCCCTTCCTCTGACCCTGGTCTGACCACAGACACCAGCCTGGCTGGGACCAGAACCTGATCCGATAGCCTGTGTGTAGCCCTCCCCACTGATGCAGTGCCCTGTGTGTATCACCCAGCCTCTCCTGCACACACACGGGGAGGGGGGGCAGTGATCCCTGGTATCCACACAGGATAGTAGCCTGTGTATATCCCACAACTCGGGCAGTGACCCCTGCTAACTAGGTGGGCCCTCTGTGTGTGTGTCTCTCTCTCTATTTGTACAGTGACCCCTGGTGGCTAAGTGAGGCAGTGCCCTCTGGTTATTCCCTCCCACACACACTGAAGCAGTGACCCCTGCTGGCCAGCTGGGGCACTGCCCTATGTCTAGTGCCACCAATTAGAGCAGTGACCCATCCCCTCCTGCCCCCCGTGGCCAGGTGTGGCAGTGCCCTATTTATATTCCCACCACCATTGCGGCAGTGACCCCTGGTGCCCAGCTAAGACAGTGTATGCTGTGTGACCTCTGGTGACCAGTTAGGACAGTGGCCTGTGTGAACCCCCCTGTCCATCACCACCATTGTGGCAGTGCCCCCTGGTGGCCAGGCAAGGCAGTGCCATTAATGTACCTTACAAATGGGAGCAGGGTCTCTTGGTGGCCATGTGGGGCAATGCCCTTTGTGTATCTCCCTATTGGAGTAGTGACCCCTGGTGGCCAGATGAGGGCATGCCCTGCATGTATCCCTCCTCCATCACTGAAGTGACCCCTGGTGGTCAGGTTGGGTAGTGGCCTGTGTGTACCCCTTTTGGGGCAATGACCCCTGGTGGCCTGGCGCTAAGATACAGCCATCTCTGGGTTAGGCACTGGGGTTGGGCCCATGCAATTCCCAGCAGTACTGGAATGTCTGGTCTTCTGGGCAGAGGATTCCACACTGTATTTAGCTGTGATGCTCTGCGTACCTTTCCCAGACCTCAAGAGGAGCTCTGTGTAAGCTGGAAAATTTGACTCTCTCAGCAACAGAAGCTGGTTCAATAACAGATATTACCTCACCCACCCTGTCTCTCTGGTAGTCTGGGAACATGAGCTCGGCCACCTTCCCCTTCTTTATAGCTCCCCAAGTCTGCAGGGAGCCCCCCAGGGTACCCCACCTTCCAATCCTCCCATCCACCCCTGACCCCAGCCCCTGGGGCCACCACGCCTGCAACCTCTATGAGGGGTGCTTGGGGGCGTGTGAAATTCTGGGGCCACAAACTCAGGGTTGAGGCTGCCCCAGCAAGGAGAAGCAGGGTGGGTGGGGAGGGAAAAGTGAAGCAATGCATGATGGGAGATATAGTGCCTGCTGCTTTACACTCCTGCACAGTCAGCTTCCGCCCCCTGCCCAGACTCTGCCCACGCCCCCTTAATGCCAAGTCAGGGCAGAGTACGGGCAGCAGCTTCAGCAGATGCCACTGAGCATGCGCCACGGGTGCGCCCACGCTCAGTGCCAGCCAAGCCGCTGACGCAAGGCACGGTGCAGGCTGAGTCAGCGAAGCCGACCCTGCCTCCGGGTTCGGAGCAGCGAGGCGTTCTCGCGGCCGCGGCCCAGACACCTGCTCACAGGCGGACGCAGGTACAGAGATGGGTGGGGGCAGGATTACTACGAGACGGGTGGGTGGGGAAGGGACTCACAATTTGATGCGGGGGGGTCAGGTTGACCCCAAGGCTGGCCCCGAGAGGACGGAAGCGCCCGCGGGGCAGGGTGGGAGATGTAGTCCCTGATGCTCATCTGGCTAGAAGTGACGTTGTCCCCAGCGCAGGAAGCGGAAGTGGCCCATGTGCCCTGCCTCTCTCCTGGGGCACGCTGGGAAACGTAGTTCTCTCTCTAGGGGTCATAGAATCATAGACTATCAGGGTTGGAAGGGACCTCAGGAGGTCATCTAGTCCAACCCCCTGCTCAAAGCAGGACCAATCCCCAATTTTTGCCCCAGATCCCTAAATGGCCCCCTCAAGGTTTGAACTCAGTACTCTGGGTTTAGTAGGGCAATGCTCAAACCACTGAGCTATCCCTCCCCCCACAGCGAGGGGTAGCACGCTCATCAGTGCACCGGCCCCGCTCCCTGATTGGCGGCCGCTCGTTTCCCTGCCTGGTGGCGGGTGGGGGAGGTGATATATGCCTGAGGTATGGGGGACCTTGAGCTTGTCTCTAGGCAAGGAGCCTACGAGGGTCTAACATGTTGCCCACCGCCTCCTCTGTAGTGACTGGCCCCCGATGTGAAATGTTCTCCAAGGCTAGTTCCTCTGTCCTGCTAGCGATCCCACAATAACTGGCAATCCCCTCCAGTTTCCGCCTGGGCTCACGTGCTGCACAAAGGAGAGAAAATGCTGGTGGGCGTTTCACCCCTTTTCTCTCCATCTAATAATGCTGCGACAGTCACTCAGGTTTACCCCTTTTTTTTACTGGCTAGGGACCCTACTGGTAGAAAACCCCCCAGCCCTCACATTTTCCCACTTCCCTCTCTCTCGCTTGTGAAAACTCATCTGAAATTCTCCACATTTCCACCCTTCTCTCTGTAATGACCGAACGGCAATTGCAACTGCATCAGATTTTCCCTTTTTCCCCATGTATTTACCAAATGTCCATTAAAAAGTGCTGTGGTATTCCCGTGTTGAGTTGCGGCAACTTATCCATTTGTAGAGGGAATTTGTTGCCTCGAGCCATTCTCTATCCTGGCAGTTGCATGGGACTAAATGGTCAACTTTCCCCTCTTATTTGAGACTCATTTCTTTCCCCCTTTATCTCCATTAAAACGTTGGCTGATGAAAGTGACTTTCCCCATATTTAATACACATCAAAGCCAGAGGCCTCCACCTGTTTTGGAGAACAATGTCTCCCAGCTGCTCACAGGACAGTAGTTGGCTGATCCTTTTCTTTTCCACAGAGGGCACAGGATGAGGGGTTCACTCTGTGATGGGCTCCTTGCTGCCCCAGGCAGTGCCCAGAGTAGCTGAGAATCTCCATGCTACTGTGTTAATCCCTCACTTTCCCCTCACCACAGTCACCAGTAGTATCCCCCAGAAAACCCCATGATGAATGGTCCCCATGAGGGGTTGCTTCCTGTAGCACTGCTCGGGGTGGGTCTATGGTAGCCATTATTTTCCAGTCACAGGGCCTGGAAATGTCTTAAAAATTTTGGCTCCTTCATGCTGTCCATTCTCCTGTTAAAGAAGCATCATCCTGGGCTACTTACACCTGTGTGAATGGCTGGCAAGGGCTCCTGATAAATGGATAGAAAGTTATCAAATGTTGATATGAAACCATCACAGATTTTGCTTCCCTCCCACCTTTCAAAAGTGCAGCAACAGCAGGTTTTGGAGGGAAAACTGTTGCTGTGAATCCTCAGAATATGAGGAGTGAGGGAGGGTGGAAGGAGGTTATAACCCCCTTCTGCAGTGATCTGTTTAAAAGGATTCTGGCCTCATCCCTACTGAGCCATGTTTCTGGTCTCACTGAGACCAGTGTTAATCCAGAGTCACTGTAGGGAAGGACAAGGAGTGACTCCAAATTAATGTGGGGGCAAATAAGATCTGTCCCTGTGGGGAGTGGGTTTCAGTTGTTGCTAAAGGGGGGAAAGATACTCAGTTTCTCTCTCTCTCTTTCTCTGCTCAGGATATTAGGGTTGAGCTTCCTGGGTCAGACACTGCTGCCTCTATTGTGATCTGGGAGCCTAGGCTGAGCAGCTCCTGTTCCCTGGTGGGATCTGGGCTGGGGAGTGACTGTGAGTAAAGCTTCCTCTGTGCCCAGCCAAGGTGAGGACTTTCTCCAGCTGCAATTAGTGTCATAGGTAGGGCTCTACCAAATTCACTGTCCAAGGATTTTAAAAATTGTAAATTTAATGATTTCAGCTATTGAAATCTGAAATTTCACAGTGTTGTAATTGTAGGGGTCCTGACAGAAAAAGAAGTTGTGTGTGGGGGGGTCACAAGGTTATTGTAGGGTGGAGGTTGTGGTACTGCTACCCTTATTTCTGCTCTGCTGCTGGTGGCGGCGCTGCCTTCAGAGCTTGGCAGCTGGAGAGCAGCAGCTACTGGCCGAAAGCCCAGCTGCGTAGGCAGAGCCACTGCCAGCAGCAGCACAGAAGTAAGGATGGCATGGCATGGTATGGTATTGCCACCCGTACTTCTGCGCTGCTGCTGGCGGGACACTGCCTTCAGAGCTGAGTGCCTGGCCAACATCTGTTACTTTCCAGCCAGAAGTAAGGGTGATGTTAAGGAAAAGTTAGCACGTGACTCCATTTTGGTTTGGGGCCCACCATTGTCTAAAAACAAGCACATCATGCACCAGGAGGCGTGTTCCTTTGATACTGCATTCCTGTGAAAATCCTCCTCCTTGTCTCCAGCCTGCCTTGACTCCCAGTATCTGTTTTTTTTTTTGTCAGTCCCTAACTCCCTATCTCCTGGCCTTTGATGTGAGGCCTCCCATCCTGATAATAAAAGTTACTGATGCATGGCTTTAGGACCATGCTGTGTAATTAACATACTGGTTTAGCAGGAGGAATGCACCAAGCAGGGATAGGTGGTAGATAAGAAAAGGGTTTGTTTATTGGCTAAGGTTTCCGATGCTCGAGGGCAACATGCTTTGCTAAAAAGTATATAACCTTTGTATAATCTGTATTCGGGGTCCCCTCCTGGCTAGCAGGGGAGCACCACACTCGAGCGTAATAAACTTAGTGTTTTTTGGGAACTCTGTAGTTGTGGACTTTGTTTATGTGCCTCAGCCTAGATTCAAACTGTGCGTGTCCTACCAGGTGTAATTCGCAGCATTTGTGTGCGTGTCCTACCAGGTGTAATTCGTAGCATTTGTGTGCGTGTCCTACCAGGTGTAATTCGCAGCATTTGTGTGCGTGTCCTCTCAGGTATAATTCGTAACAGTGACAATACCGCAACCCCTCTAAAATAACCTTGCAACCCCCACTGCAACTCCCTTTTCGGTTAGGACCCCCAATTTGAGAAACACTGGTCTCCCCCTTGAAATCTGTATGGTATAGGGTAAAAGCACACAAAAGACCAGATTTCATGGGGGGAGACCAGATTTCACGGTCTGTGACGCGTTTATCATGTCTGTCAATTTGGTAGGGCCCTACCCATAGGTCAACCCTAGGCTCTGCCCACACCAACATCTGAACCAGAGACTCCAGGTGATTGATAGAGACCTCAGGGAACGTGCTTTGGATGTGCATGAAAGTGACTCTGCACAAACTGCCCCTCTTTACCCCACATCTCTCCTCCCCATAGTAACTGCAGGAACTGATCCAGCCATAGGAGAGCCAACACCCAGGAATGCCTGACTGTCAGAAGGGAAGGACAGGGGAAGGGGAACGCAAGGAGAAAAAAGAGAGTGAGACCTAAAGGGGCAGGGGGAGAAATAATTGGGGGGAGAGATTCCCAGATCTCTAGCCTACCCAAACACACTTATTGCAACATTCCTGGGCAGATTCGCTTTCCTGTGAGCAAGGTGAGGTGCAGGAAGAGGAAAAGCCAGTTCCTGACTCTCCCTGTTCCCCTTGCAGTGAGATGTGCTGCCCTGGGGATGATGTCAGGGGAAATCCCCCAAAGTCACTCCTTTTGTTCTGCTCTTCTCTCCCATTTGGTTCCCAGACTTTGTTACTGGGAGGGTTTCAAAATGACTTAGTGGTTTAGTCCTGGTAGGAGGGGCTGGGTCAATGCTATAATAAAGTGACCAAACATTTCCCCAGCATAGAATCGTAGAAATGTACGGCTGGAATGGACCTTGAGAGGTCATCTAGTCCAGGCCTCAGCACTGAGGTGTTGTCCATCCTGTTCTTAAAAACCACCAATGATGGGGATTCCACCACCTCTGTTGCTAATCTATTCCAGTGCTTAGTTAGGTTTTTTCACAATCGAATCACATAATTGACTCCGCTCCAATTTGTGATTCACTATAACCCCTGATCATTTTCAGTAGTACTACTCCCTAGCCAGTTATTCCCCACTTCGTAGTTGTGCATTGAGTTTTCCTTCCCTAAGTCTAATACTTTGCACTTGTCTGTACTGAATTTCATCTTTTCATTCAGCCCACTTCTCCAGTTTGTAAATGTTATATTGAATTTTAATTCTGTCCTCCAACATGCTTGCGACCCCCCACAGCTTGTATTATCTGCATATTTAGAAACCATGATCTCCAGTCTGTTTTTCCAAGTAATAACTGAAAATATTGAACAGTATCAGATCCAGGACTGGCCCCCGTAGACTGCCTTATATACATCCTCCCAGTTGGACAGTGAACCACTAATGATTACTGTTTGAGTACAGCCTTTCAACAAAATTTGCATCTATTTTATAGTACTTTCATGTACACCACATTTCCATAGTTCGCTATGAGAATATCATGGAGGCCTGTCTCAAAAGCCTGACTAAAATCAAGATATGTCCTGTCTACATTGTCTCCCAGATCCATAAGACCAGTACCCCTGTAAAAGCAGGAAATTAGATTAACTTGGCATGATTTGTTTTTGAAAATCCATGCTGGCTATAACTTATAATCTTACTGTCCTCTGAGTCTATTTGCTTAGAAATTAATTGTTTAATAATTTGTTCATTCCAGATACCTACGTGAGGCTTGTCTGGTCTTTATTCCCTAGTCTTCTTTGTTCCCCTTTTTAAAGATAGGTACTATGTTTGCCCTTCTCCAGTCTTCTGGGACCTCACTGTCTTTCAGGAGTTTTCAAAGATAATTGTGAATGGTTCCGAGATTGCTTCAGCTAATACCTTAAGTACCCTAAGATGAATTTCATCAGGTCTCGCTGACTTTAATACATCTAATTTATCTAAATATTTTTTTAACCTGTTCTTTCCCTGTTGTGGTTTCTGTTTCTTCCTCCTCTTGGTTAATATTAATTAAGACCCTACCTGAATTGCAGTATGATCTTCAAATAATTGCAGCTGAGTTGCGGACAAGACTTGGAAAATCGTGGAAAAGAAATAATGAATCTATATTAATTGCAGTAATTTGGAAAAGCCATAGTGGACCTATTTGTTTAAGAAAAATCTGCTGGAACAATATAAACACTCAACACTCTGACCCTCAGATCCCTTTCCACAGTACTCCCGTCCTAGGCAGCCATTTCCCATTTTGTATGTGTGCAACAGATTGTTCCTTCCTAAGTGGAGTACTTTGTATTTGTCCTTATTGAATTTCATCCTATTTACTTCAGACCATTTCTCCAGTTTGTCATTTTGAATTTTAATCCATTGTCCTTATTTTCCTGCTCTAACGCCTTCCTTCTCTTAGAATCATGAAATCATCATTTCATGAACACTTTCGCCCATATTGCTTTCCACCTGCAGTTTCCTAACTAACTCCTGCCCGTCCCCCTGGTTACTACTTCCATCTTCTGAAGCAAACAGGTGTCCTCAACACATTCCAAGAACTTATTGGACACTTTGTGTTTGGTTGAATTCCTTTTCTAACTGGTGTCTGGGTAGTTAAAGACCCCCCCCCACTCCCATTTTGAATTGTGTTTTGAATTGAATTGTGTTATTTATTTGCTTGACAGAGTCTAGAACATCAGTCTGCGGGGAAAGAGCCGGGGGGAATTGTGATGTGACATTACTGTTCTGACGTGTCCCCAATTGCCCTGACAGGCTGCAGCATAACATCCCATCCTTCTGGAGGACGTGGAAGGGAAATGGTTGCCATGGAGCCAGTTCAGGTAGGGATTATCAGGGAGTTGCTGGTGAGTTCCTGTTGGCGGGAGAAAGGCAGTAAATACATAGGAGTTGGGCACTTCTGGAGGGGGTGGTGGTCTGGAGGGAGGAGGGGGCAGGAAATACAGAGTGTGCAGAAGAGGAGGAGGACAGGGTGTGACAACCCTGCTGGGATTTGTTTACTGTAGGGCCTGGATCCTAGCAACAGACCCAGGGGGCTTGTGAAAATTCCCTAACTTGTGGAACAGGAAACAACCCTGCTGGACTGGTCTGGGGAAACTCCAAGTTCTGGAGCCTGAACCTACCAGCTAGAGGATGCTATAAGATATGAAGGGGCACCCAACAGTGAGGCCTAGGAAAGACACCCCATCCCCTCCCATCCGGCTGCTGGCAATGGGGAGGGTGTTGGGATTGCCACCAGGGAGTTGTCTCTGTCCTGCTGGGGGCTCCATCTCCTGAAACAGCCTCTGGCTAGTAGGTGAGTGATGAATGTGAAGACCCCTGCCATCTCTGTCTGCTAGAATGGGAGAGGGGCTCTCTTTTTCCCCTCACCTTGATGCTTCCTGGCTGCTCTGATGGGGTAGGGGTGGAACTCTGCTGCCTGCCTGCCTCCAAGAGCTTCCATGTGATTGGCTCTCCTGCCCTGTGAATGATGGGGTTGTCACTGGGCAGCAGGTACTGAGTGTGGGGCTCTTGTTCTTTCAGGGGCTGGTGACTTTCAAGGAGGTGGCTGTGTATTTCACCAAAGAAGAGTGGGCTCTGCTGGACCCTGCTCAGAGAGCCCTCTACAGAGACGTCATGCAGGAGAACTATGAGAATGTGACCTCGTTGGGTAAGGATTCCTATCCCCTCGGTTATTAGAAGGGGAAATGAAGAATTAAGGTTCACAACACCCCACAATGCAACCTCAACTCTGCCCTGTTTCAGCAACACCCCAACAGGCCAATGACACATAGACTAGCACTCTACCCTCCCCACTACAGAACACTTTGGGAACAGAAGCTACCTATCCTTGGCCTGCACTCAAACACTGAGCCTACTGCACACGGTCCATCTCTGACTTTCATAATGTCACCACCCCTTTACCTTTGCAGTGAGGATTCCTTCTGAGTCACTGCCTTCACTTACCACTTACTGAGCCCTGGAGACCACTAGCATGTATGTCACCAGACAGCTGACAACCCTCGTGGCAAGAACACACCCTTGTGCATCTTTATTGATGCTATCTACAACACTCAGCACTGAAATGAGGAATACCTGTTCCTTCAAGTTTCACATGCACCTCTCTTCATATCAGTCACAGCTCTGCCAAGCTGCTCCAACTAATCCCTCTGCTGTTAATGTAAAGCCACTAGTGACACAGTGCACACAGCTGGAGTGCATGCGGATAAATGCTTGTATTCAGATTTGTAGAACACAACACAAACAATGGCATGTTCTTAGTCCTTCCTTCCACTGATTATTGATCAATAGATTTTAAGGCCAGGAGAGACTGTTAGGTCATCTAGTCTGACCTCCTGTGTAATACAGGCCATGGAGTTTCATCCAGTTACCATTGTAGTGAGCCGAACACCTTGTGTTTGATGAAAACATCTTCCAGAAAGGCATCCGGTCCTGACTTGAAGACTTCACGAGATGAAAAATTTGCCACTTCCTTGGGTAATTTGTTAATCTTTGCACCACCCTTACTGACCTATTCCCAGTGATATTTGCTAGCTCCAGGGTTAGAGGGTAGGAGCAGAGTTAAGGTTGCATTGCAGGGGTGGTGTGTAGTTTAGTCCTTCATTTCCTGTTTTTCAGAGGTTTTAACTTTTGCCACCAACCACATGCTTGGAAAGGCATGTGGCAGCACTGGGCAACCTTAACTCTGCTTTAATGTTGTTTATGGGTATTTAATTTCCTTGATTTCTTTTTAATAGACTTTTTTGCACTTTTGCCGGCAAGCCGTGTCAGGTGGGGATGTGATTTTTCACACCACTAACCAGCAGATCTATGCTGGCAAAACTCTTAATTAGCAACGAGTCCAATATCTCTGTGTAGATTTGAGAGCACTTTAAAATATTGTTCTTAATACAGAAATGTTGGTAACAGGGCAAAACTTCCAAGAGAAACTCCTACAGAATATAAGAATAATACACAACACACATTGTTTGACAGTTGTCAATGATAGGGCTCAGACTCAGATGCATGGTGTAGCTCAGGTTCAATGGCCATAGCATGTCCTCTTGTGCCAACCAATTACTGTGACAGCAGATTGCTGGAAACCCTGTGGGTGTAATCTTGCTGCACATGTGAATTTCAATCCCTTAGACTCGTCATTTGATGATAGTAGTGACTAGGGCTTTAGGTTTATTAGAAACTGGGAAGTCTTTTCAGAAAGGAGGAGCCTGTACAGGAAGGATGGACTCCACCGAAGCCAAAATGGAAACAGACTTCTGGCATGTCAAATTAAAAAGTTCATAGAGGAGATTTTAAACTAAGTGCTGGGGGAAAGGCAACTAGGTGTAGAGGAACATATGGTTCGGACAGAGCAATCCCTTAGGAGAGGATCTTTTCATGGGAATTCTCTATATCCTAGTAAAGAGGAGAGGTAGTAGCTGAAGAGAAACGGTCAAATGAAAGAGTCCTGTTCAATTACATCACATCACAGACAACTAAATATTGACAAATTTTATACGTTTTTGTATAGAAACGCAAGAAGGCTAAATACTAAGATGGGTGAACTTGACTGTCTGGTTTTAAATAAGGATATTGATATAATAGGCATCACAGAAACTTGGTGGAATGATAATCAGTAGGACATGGTAATATCAAGAAATGACAGAGTAGGTTGTGATGGTGGGGGAGTGGCACTATATGTGAAAGAAAACGTAGAATCAAATATAGTAAAAAAATAAAAGGAGTACTTGTGGCACGGCTGCTACTCTGAAACCTGTCATAGTAAAAAATGTTAAATGAATCAAACTGTGCCATAGAATCTCTGATAGAAATTCCATGCTTGAATAATAAGAGTATAACAGTAGGAATATACTACTGACCACGTGGCCAGGATGGTGACGGTGATTATGAAATGTTCAGTGAGATTAGAGAGGCTATAAAAATAGAACACAATAATAATTGGGAATTTCAACTATCCCCATATTGACTGGGTATGTCACCTCAGGACAGAATGCAGAGAGAAAGCTTTTAGACACCAGTAATGACTGCTTATTGGAGCAGCTAGTCCTGGAACCCACAAGGGGAGAGGCAATTCTTGATTTAGTCCTAAGAGGCGCACAGGATCTGGTCCACAAGGTGAATACAGCTGAATCACTTGGTAATAGAGACCATAATGTAATTAAATTTAACATGCTTGTGAGGGGGAAAATACCAAAGAAGCCCACGACAGTAGCATTTGACTTCAGAAAGAGGAACTACACAAAAGTGAGAAAGCTAGACACATGGAAATTAAAAGGAGCACTCACAAAAGTGAAATGCCTGCAAGCTGCATGGAAACTTTTTAAAAACACTATAATAGAGGCTCAAAATAAATGTGTACACCAAATTGGGCGGGGGGCAGGGAAACAGTAAGAGGACTAAAAAAATGCCACCATGGCTAAACAACAGAGTAAATAAGGCAGGTAGAGGCAAAAAGGCATCCTTTAAAAATTGGAAGTCAAACCCTACTGAGGAAAATAGAAAGGAGCGTAAACTCTGAGAAGTCAAGTGTAAAAAGTATAATTAGGCAGGCCAAAAAAAGAATTTGAAGAGCAACTAGCAAAAGTCACAAAAACTAACACCATTTTTTTAAAGCACATCAGAAGCAGGAACCCTGCCAAACCATCAGTGCGGCCACTGGGTGACTGAGATGCTAAACGAACACTCAAGGAAGCCAAGGCCATTGCAGAGCAGCTAAATGAATCCTTTGCATCAGTCTTCACTGACGAGAATTTGAGGGACTTTCCTCCACCCGAGCCATTCTTTGCAGCTGGCAAATCAGAGAAAATGTCCCACTTTGGTGTCAGTAGAGGAGGTTTTGGAACAAATTGATTATTTCAACATTAATAAGTTACCAGGACTAGATGGTTTACAGATGATACAAAGTTATTGAAGATAGTAAAGTTCAAAGCTGACTGTGAAGAGCTACCAAGGGATCTCACAAGACTGGGTGACAAAATGGCAGATGCAAAGTAATGCACATTTTAAATCGTAATCCCAACTACACATACAAAATGATGTGGTCTAAATTAGCTGTTACTGCTCAAGAAAGAGATTTTGGAGTGATTGTGGATAGTTCTCTGAAAACATCCACTCAATGTGTAGTAGCAGTCAAAAAAGCTAACAATATGTTGGGAATCATTAGGAAAGGGATAGATAATAAGATAGAAAATATCATATTGCCTCATATAAATCCATGGGATGCCCACATCTTGAATACTGTATGCAGATCTGTTCATCCCATCTCAAAAAAGATATATTGGAATTGGAAAAGTTACAGAGAAGAGCAACAAAAATCATTAGGAATATGGAACAGCTTTCGTATGAGGCGAGATTAAGAAGACTGGGACTTTTCATCTTGGAAAAGAGACGACTAAGGGGGCGATATGATAGAGGTCTATAAAATCATGACGGGTTTGGAGACAGTAAATAAGGAAATGTTATTTACTCCTCATAACACAAGAACTAGGGGTCACCAAATGAAATTAACAGCCAGCAGGTTTAAAACAAACAAAAGGAAATATTTCTTGACACAACGCACAGTCAACCTGTGGAACTATTTGCCAGAGGATGTTGTGAAGGCCAACACTATAACAGTGTTCAAAAAAAGAATGAGATAAATTCATGGAGGATAGGTCCATCAATGGCTATTAACCAGGATGGACAGTGATGGTGTCCCTGTCCTCTGTTTGCCAGAAGCTGGGAGCAGACAACAGGGGACGGATAATTTGATAATTAGCTGTTCATTCCCTCTGAAATGCCTGGCATTGGTCACTGTCAGAAGACAGGATACTGGGCTGGATGGACCTTTGGTCTGACCCAGTATGGCCTTTCTTCTGTTCCCCATCAAGGGCTTACTTTGTCTCCCGGCTTGCCAGGGCTGAGTAATTCTGCTGTGAAAAGTGATATTTATATGTTTGTTAATATCACTTTTCACAGCCTCCCAGCTTGGTAGTAAGTCTGCTGTGAAAAGTGATATTAACAAATATACAAATGCCACTTTTCACAGCAGCACACTTACTAGCTAGCAAGTCTTTTTTTTTTTTTTTTAAAGGCAACCAAAAAAGCAAAAGAAACAACAACAAAAAAGACAAGAACATGCAAAACACCTTATTTGTGTTTGTATTCTGTTTAGGTCCAGTAAAGAATAGAGACAACTGTACATTATTTTTATTATTGAGTCTGCAAAAAAACCCTACATAAATAAATTACAATGATTTGGACATGTATATGTGTATATTTATTTGTTTGTCCTAAAGTTAATTAAGTATTTTAGGAAAAATTGTCAGAGAGGCCACCAGCAGGAGTTGGTGGCCACACTCTGTGGCTACTGAATGGATGGTGATCAATTGTTCTGTATGTGCCCTGGGGTAGGAAAAGAAGTAATTGGCTTGATCTGCAGCAAGGGATGTTTAGATTGGATATTAGGAAAAGCTTTCCAACTATAAGGATAGATAAGTACTAGAACAGTTTACCAGAGAGGTTGTAGAATCCCATCACTGGAGGTTTTTAAGCAAGTGATAGAAAAATACCTGTCAGCCATGGTCTATGTATACTTGGTCATGCCCCAGGGCTGGAGGATGGACTAGCTGACATCTTGAGGTCCTTTCTACCCATGTGTTTCTGTGATTTTTTGATTCATTATCTTAGCCCTTTTCTTGGACCTTGTCTCCCTCTAGAGAATGGGGGATTTATTTAGTAGGGTTTTTTTAATGAAAAATATGCACAGGTCAGCTTCCCCCTCAGTTTGCTTTGTTAGTCACTGGGTGTGAAGGGTGGGGGGACATAATTGGGGTCTTCTGGGATGGGGACGTAATTGCTGTTGAAGTAACATAGGCCTGCCTCCATTTACATGAATACACTATCAAGAACTGTCCACATGTGAATGAAGCACACTGGATAATGGAAGTCTCAAAGACTGGAGGTTAACGTGTAATGACTGGGTCCAAGGGAAGCAGAACATGGGAACACAACTGCACTGCACTTTGGGATGCAGGAGCTAGGGTACAAACAGACTGGGCTTTAAGTTTGCTGCTATTCAGGGCAAAGAGACTGAGAGTAGGAGACAGAGAGAGAGAGATGAAATCAAGAAGGCTTTGGAAAAACCGGGCAGATTACTCTGCCAAAATGAATGTAGAGTTCAGGTTTGCTTTCCCAGAGTGACCAAGGGATCTGTAAGTCCTGTGTTCCAGTTCCCTAAGCAGTGCAGTCTTGTTCTGAAAAGGCTCTATTGTGTTGCTGCAAATACCTACTGGCTGCAGCACCCCAAAAGAGACAGTGTTTATGAGGAGTCTGAAATCACTGGCACTCATTGAAGTGCCATCATAACACAAAGGGGTGTTACCTCCAGAACGGTCTGTCTCAAGAGTGGTGGAGCATGGGGATCACGCTTGCAAAAAGCAAAGCCTAGGAAGGAGCACAATATGAGTATGTCTACATTGCCTTTGGGAGAGATCCTCCCAGCCTGGGTCCCCAGACTTATGCTGGAGGGCTATATATAACTGTGTAGATGTTGCAGATTGGGCTGGAGCTTGCTCTCGCAAGCCGGGGTGGGCTTGGGAGCCTGAGCTCAGGCCTGAGTTGCAATGTCTACAGAGCTATTTTTAATGTGCTAGCACGAGCATCACTGGCTGAAAGTCTTGCTCCTTGGTGTAATGTAGACATACACTAAAGGGGGCAGAACCAGGAGAGCCTGTATAAAGGCGAGAGTCATCTAAGACCCTATAAAACCATTTCACAGCCCTAAGTAAGTACTAAGTATTATCTAGACCACGTCCTACTGATGTTTTTCCAACCTGTTCTTAAAAACCTTCAATGATGGAGATTCCACAACCATCCTAGGTAATTTGTTCCAGTGCTTAACTACCCTGACAGTTTGAAAGTTTTTACTAATGTCTAACCTAAATCTCCCTTGCTACAATTCAAGTCAATTCAATTCAAGTCAATTCAAGAAAGGTAAGCAGCAGAATACGGTCCCTGGACTTCAGGAAAGCAGACTTCGACTCCCTCAGGGAACTGATGGGTAAGATCCCCTGGGGGATTAACATGAGGGGGAAAGGAGTCCAGGAGAGCTGGCTGTATTTCAAAGAATCCCTATTGAGGTTACAGGGACA
Source organism: Natator depressus (assembly GCF_965152275.1). Taxonomy (NCBI): domain Eukaryota; kingdom Metazoa; phylum Chordata; order Testudines; family Cheloniidae; genus Natator; species Natator depressus. The sequence goes on along the minus strand of NC_134236.1, from coordinate 29,879 downwards.
AACCATCCCGATGTGTCGAAAGAATAGTAAATATGGCAGGCGACCAGCTTGGCTTAACAGTGAAATCCTTGCGGATATTAAACATAAAAAAGAAGCTTACAAGAAGTGGAAGATTGGACAAATGACCAGGGAAGAGTATAAAAATGTTGCTCGGGCATGTAGGAATGAAATCAGGAGGGCCAAATCGCACCTGGAGCTGCAGCTAGCAAGAGATGTTAAGAGTAACAAGAAGGGTTTCTTCAAGTATGTTGGCAACAAGAAGAAAGCCAAGGAAAGTATGGGCCCCTTACTGAATGAGGGAGGCAACCTAGTGACAGAGGATGTGGAAAAAGCTAATGTACTCAATGCTTTTTTTGCCTCTGTCTTCACAAACAAGGTCAGCTCCCAGACTGCTGCGCTGGGCAACACAGCATGGGGAGGAGGTGACCAGCCCTCTGTGGAGAAGGAAGTGGTTTGGGACTATTTAGAAAAGCTGGACAAGCACAAGTCCATGGGGCCGGATGCGTTGCATCCGAGAGTGCTAAAGGAGTTGGCGGCTGTGATTGCAGAGCCATTGGCTATTATCTTTGAAAACTCATGGCAATCGGGGGAAGTCCTGGACGACTGGAAAAAGGCTAATGTAGTGGCCATCTTTAAAAAAGGGAAGAAGGAGGATCCTGGGAACTACAGGCCAGTCAGCCTCACCTCAGTCCCTGGAAAAATCATGGAGCAGGTCCTCAAGGAATCAATCCTGAAGCACTTAGAGGAGAGGAAAGTGATCAGGAACAGTCAGCATGGATTCACCAAGGGAAGGTCATGCCTGACTAATCTAATCGCCTTCTATGATGAGATTACTGGTTCTGTGGATGAAGGGAAAGCAGTGGACGTGTTATTCCTTGACTTTAGCAAAGCTTTTGACACAGTCTCCCACAGTATTCTTGTCAGCAAGTTAAAGAAGTATGGGCTGGATGAATGCACTACAAGGTGGGTAGAAAGTTGGCTAGATTGTCGGGCTCAACGGGTAGTGATCAATGGCTCCATGTCTAGTTGGCAGCCAGTATCAAGTGGAGTGCCCCAAGGGTCGGTCCTGGGGCTGGTTTTGTTCAATATCTTCATAAATGATCTGGAGGATAGTGTGGATTGCACTCTCAGCAAATTTGCTGATGATACTAAACTAGGAGGAGTGGTAGATGCTGTGGCAGGTAGGGATAGGATACAGAGGGACCTAGACAAATTGGAGGATTGGACCAAAAGAAATCTGATGAGGTTCAACAAGGATAAGTGCAGAGTCCTGCACTTAGGACGGAAGAATCCCATGCACCGCTACAGACTAGGGACCGAATGGCTAGGCAGCAGTTCTGCAGAGGAGGACCTGTGGTGACAGTGGACGAGAAGCTGGATATGAGTCAACAGTGTGCCCTTGTTGCCAAGAAGGCCAATGGCATTTTGGGATGTATAAGTAGGGGCATAGCGAGCAGATCGAGGGACGTGATCGTTCCCCTCTATTCAACATTGGTGAGGCCTCATCTGGAGTACTGTGTCCAGTTTTGGGCCCCACAGTACAAGAAGGATGTGGATAAATTGGAGAGAGTCCAGCGAAGGTCAACAAAAATGATTAGGGGTCTGGAACACATGACTTATGAGGAGAGGCTGAGGAAACTGGGATTGTTTAGTCTACGGAAGAGAAGAATGAGGGGGGATTTGGTAGCTGCTTTTAACTACCTGAAAGGTGGATCCAAAGAGGATGGCTCTAGACTATTCTCAGTGATAGCAGACGACAGGACAAGGAGTAATGGTCTCAAGTTGCAGTAGGGGAGGTTTAGGTTGGATAATAGGAAAAACTTTTTCACTAGGAGGGTGGTGAAACACTGGAATGCGTTACCTAGGGAGGTGGTGGAATCCCCTTTCTTAGAAGTTTTTAAGGTCAGGCTTGATGAATCCCTGGCTGGGATGATTTAGTTGGGGATTGGTCATGCTCTGGGCAGGGGGTTGGACTAGATGACCTCCAGAGGTCCCTTCCAACTCTGATATTCTATGATTCTTTGAATTAATACCTAGGAGGGCATATCTCTCTATCAGTGTTATAGAGGGTGGACAATTTGAGTTTACCCTGTATAAGCTTTATACGGAGTAGAACAGATTCATTTGGGGTTTAGGCTCTCAGAAAGACTGAATACTGGGTGCTGGGAAAGTCCCTGTTAACTGAGAAACCCCTGGACTAAGTGAATCTTAGTTTCTGTGCACTGCAGGGGGGCGTGACCCAACCTCTTTGTGCTGTAGCTGACTGGAGTGTCTAACTCAGCAAGATGGGAGTGGAGGGAAGCCTTCTCTAGCAGGGGGGTTTGCTCTCAGTGGTATCCCAGCATATCTAGTGACAGTCTTGAGGGAGTTTCTGTGACCCAACCCGTCACAGACCCTGCTCCCCAGCTGGAGCACCAGAGAGGGCCATGCTGCTCCATCTGGGAGCCGCGTGGAGTGGCCCCTGACCCAGCTCCCTGGCTGGAGCGCCGAAGCTGGAGCTCGAGGGCCGGATTAAAATGGCTGAATAGACGACCCAGCAGAGATCTGAGGGGCCCCACTCGATATGCCGTTCCACCTTGGCTGTGAACCATTGACATCTACTCTCTGACTATGGTTTTCCAACCAGTTGTGCATCCATCTTATTGTAGGGTCATCTAGTCTATATTTCCCTAGTTTGCTTAAGAGAAGGTCACGTGAGACAGTATCAGATGTCAAGTTATATAACAACTACTGCTCCCCCACATCCAAAAAGCTTGTTACTAGAGCCCTGCAAATCCATGGGTATCCGCTTTGTATCCGTGGATATCCAATCTGCAGGATTGGATGCGGATACACCTTTTTGTATCCATACGGGGCTCTACTTTTTACCCTGTCAAAGAAGGATATTAGGTTGGTTTGATCTGATTTCTTCTTGACAAATCCATGTTGACAGTTACATCTCACCTTATTTTCTTCAAGATGCTTAGAAACTGATTTTTTAAATTATTTGGTCCATTTTCTTTCCGGTTACCAAAATTAAACTGACTGGTCTATAATTCCCTGGGCTGTCCTTATTCCCTTTTTATTGCTAGGTACTATATCAGAGAATTTGGGAGGACTGGTAGCAAGGAGGGTTGTGGGCAATGGGAGGGAAGGAGGGAACACAAGGAGTGGTTGCTCCTCAGGTCCCAGGAGGTGGGGAAGGGTGAGAGCAGTTAGAGGAAGGATTATGGGGGTCATAGTGATTATCAGGGCTATCACTGTCATAGTGATTATCAGCTGCCTCTCTGTGCCCTTCCTCGTCTCTGAGTGTCCCCCCTCAGCTGTCAGGCCTCATGCCTTTCCCACTCCTGCAGTGTCTTTGGGCCTCTCTCTGTAAGTAAGAAGCAGTTCCAGGTGGACTTCCTCTCTGGCTGGAGTCTTCATTTGCTGGGACATGGAATTGCCTTCTCTAGGTTTTAGGAGCCCCTTTGATCATCAGTGTCTGGCTGCATGTGTTCCTAGTAGACATGGGCACAGTTAAATCCCTCATGAGAAGAGTGTCCTGCACCTTTGAGCACCTGGAGAGCTGGCCCCAGGATTCTACTGCTTTAAAATGGGCTGGAGTTAAAAGAACTCTTTTGGTGTGTGACAAATGTCCCATAAATTCACTGATCTCACTGGTCTTCTTTCCTCTGAACAGGGTTTCCAGTTTCCAAATCTGATGTCATCTCCCAGCTGGAACGAGGGGAAGAGCCATGGGCCCCAGATCTCCAGGGCTCAGAGAAAAGAGAAATCCTGAGAGGCAGCTGCACAGGTGAGGGATCATTAAACCAACTCAGAATCTGTCATTGCCTGAAGGAACCAGCTGGGATTACCAACAAAAACCTTGTGAGCTCTCTGAGTTCAAGATTGCCCCCAGGGGTGTCATATCCTCAGGGCAGATACTGTTCATGGCTTCCTACCCGTCCTAACTCTTGGCAGTAGCTCCCTTCCCCCTAAGTGTTTGGATGAGATCTGGATGCAGAACTGATCACCTCCTCTCGCCCCTTTGGGGAAATTCAGTGCCTAATTTTTTTTCCTTCTCCAATTGTTTTCTTGGTTTGTTCTCACCTTTTCCATTCCTGTTTCTTCAGTTTTTCTTTCTCTGTCCCAGCAGGTGATGGGATTGTGAGTAAGACCATGGAGCAGAATCTTCAGCAGGAAGATGATGAGCAAGTGGAATCACATGGGGTATTATTGCAAAGATGCAAGGGGAGTGTGTCCAGGAGCTGTGAGCAAGGAAAAGCCTTTGAGAGTCAGTACAGGCCAGGGAAGTGGCAGGGAAACCAGCCAAGGCAGAAAGTTGGTAAATCTGTTAATTATCGGGGAACTCACAAAGGCCTCAAGGAAACCACGGCCCAGCAGAGAATCCTGATGGGAGAGAGAAATAACACATGCATTGAGTGTGGGAAAAAGCTCAGTAGGCGCTCAAGCCTTATTAGACATCTGAGACTCCACGCAGGAGAACGACCCTATGAATGCTGTGAGTGCGGGAAAACCTTCACTCAAAGTTCACACTTTATTAAACATCAGAGGAGCCACAGGGGGGAGAAACCCTACAAATGCTGTGAGTGTGGGAAAACCTTCGCTCGGAGCTCAGTCTTTATTAACCATCAGAGAATCCACACAGGGGAGAAACCTTATAAATGCTGTCAGTGCGGGAAAACCTTCACACAGAGCTCAAACCTTATTACACATCAGAGGAGCCACACGGGGGAGAAACCTTATGTATGCTGTGAGTGCGGGAAAACCTTTGCTTGGAACTCAAACCTTACTAGACATCAGAAGATCCACACGGGGGAGAAGCCCTGCTGTGAATGTGGGAAAACCTTCACTAATAGCTCAACCCTTATTAAACATCAGAGAATCCACACAGGGGAGAAACCCTATGAATGCTGTGAGTGCCAGAAAACCTTCACTAAGCCCTCAACCCTTATTGAACATCAGAGGATCCACACCGGGGAGAAACCCTATGAATGCTGTGAGTGCGGGAAAACCTTTGCTTGGCGTTCCACCCTTGTTACACATCAGAGGATCCACAGAGGGGAGAAACCCTATGAATGCTGTGAGTGTGGGAAAACCTTCACTCTGTCTGCAGACCTTATAAGACATCAGAGAATCCACACAGGGGAGAAACCCTATGAATGCTGTGAGTGTGGGAAAACCTTCCCTCAGTGCTCAACCCTTACTGAACATCAGAGGATCCACACAGGGGAGAAACCCTATGAATGCTGTGAGTGTGGGAAAACCTTTGCTTGGAGCTCAAACCTTATTACACACAGGAGGATCCACACAGGGGAGAAACCCTATGAATGCTGTGAGTGCGGGAAAACCTTCGCTCGGAACTCACACCTTAGTAGACATCGGAGAAGTCATACTCAAGAGTGACTGTATGGATGCTGAGAGTGCAGGAAAACCTTTGCTCAGAGCTCGAACCTTATTACACATCAGAGCATCCATACAGTGTGGGAAATTCTTCTATCAGAACTCAGCCCTTTTTTATAATCAGAGAAGCTGCAAGGGAGATAAACACTTTAAAACCCTTGTCTATGGCTGAGGAAAGATTTTTGTTTTCCTTTTGCTAATTCCCACATAGTGAGTTTTAAGGCAGCATTTGTGACACTATGGTATCTCAGCTCCCCCAGCTGAGTTGTCTGCTTTTCCCTTTTGCAGCTCACCCTTTCTTGGAGTGAATCCCAGGGCTGGATTTACACCTTACACACTTCTAGGCACAGCATCTTCAATGCCCACCCTGCCTACAGTTGATCTTCATGTTGCACACAGTTTTAGAGAGGTAAGGCGCCCCTAGAACACTGGAGCCCCTAGGTATACTCCTTCTGTGCCTAATTGGAAATCCGGCCCTGGTGAATCCCACAGTATTTTTAATCAACTCCTTTGTCCTGTGTCATGGAAGTGTGTTTTCCTCCAACATGAATGTCCATCAGCCCCAGGTGGGGGAACCAGGAATGACCTCTACCAGGTACATGGAGGTTAAATCTACCTGCGCCTTGACTCCACTAGGTTTTCCATGGAGTTAGCTAGATTAAGTTAGTGATCCTGATGTAAAACCACAACTATTTTTTCAGTAAAGAAAATAGCCCATGTATAACAGTCAGGGTAATGTAGCAAATTCCTCACAATCTGACACAACCTCCATCACTTCTCCTAGTCTAACCAAATTAAGAACATCACATTTATACTTTTCCTCCCACTGCAAAGTGATTGTTAGTCACCAGGTTCCCCACTAGGGACAAATTGTCTCATTCCCAGGTTTTCTCACATTGCACTGGTTTGTGCTGAACAGCAGTTGGGTTTTATACCATTTTTCTCATTTTAAATATATTTAAATATAACAAAGACAAGGAGTAGGGATGGGGGGAAGTGTTTTTTCAGCTTCTGTGATACCTGAAGAAGTGGTGAGTTAGAGGGAGTCCGACCTTCCAAATTAGCCCAGCAACATTTCCATTGTTTGAGCCATGTAGAATTTATCTTCTGCACCTCTTCTACTTAATGTGTCATATGATTCAGGGTTCTCAGCCCTCTGCTTGGGGATCACACTTTGTTTTCTTTGATCCCAAAACAGTAATTTAGGGCCTGAGATGAAAGTGTCACAGAGCTGGAAGGGGAATTTGAATGGCTCTCAAACACAGTGAGATCATTTGTTGTTTAAATCCCAGTTTCCAACTGTTGGCAAAGCATGTTAGAATCATAGAACTGGAAGGGACCTCGAGAGGTCATCTAGTCCAGTCCCCTGCACTCAAGGCAGGACTAAGTATTATCTAGACCATCCCTGACAGGTATTTGTCCAATCTGCTCTTAAAAATTCCCAATGATGGAGATTCCATAACCTCCCTAGGCAGTTTATTCCAGTGCTTAACCACTCTGACAGTTAGGAAGTTTTTCCCAATATCCAACCTAAACCACCCTTGCTGCAATTTAAACCCATTGCTTCTTGCCCTGTCCTCAGAGGTTAAGAAGAACAATTTTTCTCCCTCCTCCTTGTAACAACCTTTTATGTACTTGAAAACTGTTATCATGTTCCCTCTCAGTCTTCTCTTCTCCAGACTAAACAAACCCATTTTTTTTCAATCTTCCATTATAGATCATGTTTTCTAGATCTTTAATCATTTTTGTTGCTCTTCTCTGGACTTTCTCCAGTTTGTCCACATCTTTCCTGAAATGTGGTGCCCAGAACTGGACACAATACTCCAGTTGAGGCCTAATCAGCGCAGAGTAGAAAGAAGAATTACTTCTCATGTCTTGCTTACAATACCCCTGCTACTACATCCCAGAATAATGTTTGCTTTTTTTGCAACAGTGTTACACTGTTGAATCATATTTAGCTTGTGATCCACTATGACCCCCAGATCTCTTTCCACAGTAGTCCTTCCTAGGCAGTCATTTCCCGTTTTGTATGTGTACAACTGATTGTTCCTTCCTAAGTGGAGTACTCTGTATTTGTCCTTATTGAATTTCATCCTATTTACTTCAGACCATTTCTCCAGTATGTCCAGATCATTTTGAATTATAATCTAGTTCCTCCAAAGCACGTGCAACCCCTCCCAGTTTGGTATTATCCGCAAACTTTATAAGTGTACTCTCTATGCCATTATCTAAATAATTGATGAAGATATTGAACCGATCCCTGGGGGACCACACTCCTTATGCAATTCCAGCATAACTGTGAACTACTGATAACTACTCTCTGGGAACGATTTTCCAACCTTATGCACCCACCTTATAGTAGCTCCATCGAGGTTGTATTTCCCTAGTTTGTTTATGAGAAGGTCATGCGATACAGGATCAAAAGCCTTACTAAAGTCAAGATATACCACATCTACTGCTTCCTCCCTTTCCACATGGCTTGTTACCCTGTCAAAGAAAGCTATCAGCTTGGTTTGACACAATTTGTTCTTGACAAATCCATGCTGATGGTTACTTATCACCTCATTATCTTCTAGGTGTTTTCAAATTGATTTCTTAATTATTTGCTCTATCATCTTTCCAGGTACAGAAGTTAAGCTGACTGGTCTGTAATTCCCCGGGTTGTCCTTATTTCCCTTTTTATAGATGGGAAATATATTTGCCCTTTTCCAGTCTTCTGGAATGTCTCCCGTGTTCCATGACTTTTCAAAGACAATTGCTAATGGCTCAGATATCTCCCCAGTCAGTTCCTTGAGTATTCTAGGATGCATGTCATCAGGCCCTGGTGATATGAAGACATCTAACTTGTCTAAGTAATTTTTGACTTCTTCTTTCCCTATTTTAGGCTCTGATCCTACCTCATTTTCACTGGCATTCACTATGTTAGATGTCCAATCACCACCAACCTGTTGTAGGACTTTTCCTACTGAGATGGGATTGTTTGCAGATGGGAAGGTTGGCTGGGTTTTTGTTTGTTTGTTTCCACATCACTATGGTGCTAGAACTTTTGTAAATAATAAGGCTCAGTAGTGAAGCAGATTTGAATGGATCAGAGGAGAATGCAATGGGAGAATCTCTTGTCCTGATTCTGAGTCATCACATTTAACCTGCTCTGGCATTTCTAGTTATATGAAACCGGATGTATCTTATACCTCTCTGTTGTTACCCCAAAATTTGGACCCAAGGCACCCCAGTAATGGCTTTCCTATAACTGTAAACCATTTGTCAATTTGGCTCATCTCAGTGCGTAACAGGAGGTGGCCTGCCTTAGAGGAATTGCGCGGGTTTTACCAGGGAGTTTGTCTCTGATCCTCTGAGGACTCCCCAGAAAAGACTAGTTCTGTTAACCCATGAGAGGACACAGATGTAGCCTTCCACTCAAAGGACTGATGTTCAAGCAGTAATTCTTTGAAAACAAAGTAACATTTATTTAAAGGAAATATTCAGTTACCATACATTTAATAGTTTTAAGAAAGAACGCACTGTGATACATAACACATAGCCCATAGTACAGTGGCATTGCATTTAGAAATAATATAGTAAGGTGACGCAATAGACTACACAAACCACATAGCAGATACAATGTTGCAAAGCATGGTACACATCAACCCCTTATACATATGTATAAAACAACATTACAAAACTCGTGGCGAACGGGGGAAGTCCCGGATGACTGGAAAAAGGCTAATGTAGTGCCAATCTTTAAAAAAGGGAAGAAGGAGGATCCTGGGAACTACAGGCCGGTCAGCCTCACCTCAGTCCCTGGAAAAATCATGGAGCAGGTCCTCAAAGAATCAATCCTGAAGCACTTACATGAGAGGAAAGTGATCAGGAACAGTCAGCATGGATTCACCAAGGGAAGGTCATGCCTGACTAATCTAATCGCCTTTTATGATGAGATTACTGGTTCTGTGGATGAAGGGAAAGCAGTGGATGTATTGTTTCTTGACTTTAGCAAAGCTTTTGACACGGTCTCCCACAGTATTCTTGTCAGCAAGTTAAAGAAGTATGGGCTGGATGAATGCACTATAAGGTGGGTAGAAAGCTGGCTAGATTGTCGGGCTCAACGGGTAGTGATAAATGGCTCCATGTCTAGTTGGCAGCCAGTGTCAAGTGGAGTGCCCCAGGGGTCGGTCCTGGGGCCGGTTTTGTTCAATATCTTCATAAATGATCTGGAGGATGGTGTGGATTGCACTCTCAGCAAATTTGCAGATGATACTAAACTGGGAGGAGTGGTAGATACGCTGGAGGGGAGGGATAGGATACAGAAGGACCTAGACAAATTGGAGGATTGGGCCAAAAGAAATCTGATGAGGTTCAATAAGGATAAGTGCAGGGTCCTGCACTTAGGATGGAAGAATCCAATGCACCGCTACAGACTAGGGACCGAATGGCTAGGCAGCAGTTCTGCGGAAAAGGACCTAGGGGTGACAGTGGACGAGAAGCTGGATATGAGTCAACAGTGTGCCCTTGTTGCCAAGAAGGCCAATGGCATTTTGGGATGTATAAGTAGGGGCATAGCCAGCAGATCGAGGGATGTGATCGTTCCCCTCTATTCGACACTGGTGAGGCCTCATCTGGAGTACTGTGTCCAGTTTTGGGCCCCACACTACAAGAAGGATGTGGATAAATTGGAGAGAGTCCAGCGAAGGGCAACAAAAATGATTAGGGGTCTAGAGCACATGACTTATGAGGAGAGGCTGAGGGAGCTGGGATTGTTTAGTCTGCAGAAGAGAAGAATGAGGGGGGATTTGATAGCTGCTTTCAACTACCTGAAAGGGGGTTCCAAAGAGGATGGCTCTAGACTGTTCTCAATGGTAGCAGATGACAGAACGAGGAGTAATGGTCTCAAGTTGCAATGGGGGAGGTTTAGATTGGATATTAGGAAAAACTTTTTCACTAAGAGGGTGGTGAAACACTGGAATGCGTTACCTAGGGAGGTGGTAGAATCTCCTTCCTTAGAGGTTTTTAAGGTCAGGCTTGACAAAGCCCTGGCTGGGATGATTTAACTGGGAATTGGTCCTGCTTCGAGCAGGGGGTTGGACTAGATGACCTTCTGGGGTCCCTTCCAACCCTGATATTCTATGATTCTATGATTCTATACAATATCTACACATTGAATGACCACCAGCCAGTCACAAACTGTGCTTCTGATCCCAGCCCTCTTTATTGCATTCCAGTTCTCTGACTCCCAATCAGCACCTAGGTCCAGTACAGTGAGAAGTTATTTAAAAACTTTTCTCACTAAACAAAATGTTCTTCTGAACCCCAAAGGGCCAGCACATTGCCAGGTCAATATTAGGTTGGACCTTACCCAAAATACCACGGTTCCAGTCAGTCCTTTAGTAACCAAAACTAAAGGTTTATTTTAAAAGAAATAAAAAGAGAGTTGTTAAATGTTTAAAGCACTCAGATACATACAGTGACTTGAGAGTCCATGTATCGGGTTCTTAGGAGTATTGGTGAGTTGCTGGCTTGAAAGTCCCTCTGGAAGACATCCACAGCTTGAATGGTCATTCAGTCCTTTGTTCAATGCTTCAGCTTGTAGAGGAGTTGTTCCAGAGGTAGGGAGCAGGACTGAAGACAAAATGGAGATGATGCAGTTGCCCTTTATATTCCTTTTACCATGTGGCTTGTACTTCCTGTGTCCCAAACACAAGCTTCTCAGCACATCGCATGGAAAAGCCTTAGAGTTCTGTCCACCAGCCTGCCCCTACATACCTTGCTGACTCATAAGGTGTATCCTCTGGCTCCTTTCCGTGGGTTCGTTCTACCGCTGATGACCTTTGATGGGCCATTGAACGGGCTAGGCAGTGCTGATGCCAATCTGTCTGGGGGTTTCACTCAGAAACACGGCTCAAGTTTGGAAATACAAATATACTATACATATCTATAACTCACAATACAAAGGTGATACAAACATATCAATAAGATTATCATATTTGGCAAATTGTAATATTTTTTCAGATACCTTACATGGCATATCTGGTAAGATTCCTTGCAATTTTATAATATTGGTATCAACAGTATCATAAAATGTCTCCCATATTCCATTCAGCATCATACCCCCCCCATGCAAAATTGATGCAGAAAGTGGTGTCCCTAGACACTGCTGAATGCATCATAGGAATTTCCCATTCTTAGTTTTATATTACTACAGCTTCTAACCCAATATTAGACGTATCACTGTATAACAGAAATGGCTTATCAAAATCATGTGTGACTAAATCAGGCTCTTTATATAAAGCTTCTTCCATTTTCTGAACATTTTTCTCCTCTGATGTTGCTCTAATGTAGTTGTGAATGCTCTAAAGGTGGAATTACCTTGGCATTTAGTTATGACAGCAATGTGGTAGTGGGCCTCAATTTCCCTCTTCATCAGCAAATTAGGTTTGTAATGGCTTTCCTGCTGTGAAAAGTTCTAAAATTGCTTACAAGTATCAGCTGTAACTTTTCACTGTTATAAGGCTTTCTAGCATATAGTGGGTTTTCATTCAAAGATACAGAATGACCATACGGGCCTTTGAAATGGTGTGTGTTTTCAGGTACTGTTCCCAATATGTTTAAAGGCTTTTCATCAAGGTCATACACATTGTATCTTCATATGAGGGTTCACATCAAAATCAAAAAGAAAAGGAGTACTTGTGGCACCTTAGAGACTAACCAATTTATTTGAGCATGAGCTTTCATGAGCTACAGCTCACTTCATGGGATGCATACTGTGGAAACTGCAGAAGACATTATATACACAGAGACCATGAAACAATACCTCTTCCCACCCCACTCTCCTGCTGGTAATAGCTTATCTAAAGTGATCATCAAGTTGGGCCATTTCCAGCACAAATCCAGGTTTTCTCACCCTCCGCCCCCCCCCCCACACAAACTCACTCTCCTGCTGGTAATAGCCCATTCAAAGTAACCACTCTCTTTGAATGGGCTATTACCAGCAGGAGAG